>NW_028258369.1:14850000-15475000 GCF_053883595.1 Heterocephalus glaber
TAAAATGGAGATAGAGTAATCTTCTATCTCATGGAGTTGTTGAAAAGCTCAAATGAGATAAATTATTTTGCAAAGTATTCCGTGCCCTCCAACTCTTACCTACTTTAAGTCCCTCCTCTATGAGGACTTGGCCAAATATGGTCACCTGCATGAGTTTCTTCTTTCTTGTAACTGAAACTGACTGGCCCACTCATAGTTTATAGAGTATTATATATGCATATCTCATTAATGAAACACTCATGATGCATACCTTATCCATCTGATGAAATTTTAAGCAACTTGAGGATAAGAGCCTTTTCTCTATAAGTAATAAAATAACATTTATTGAATCTTAGAATGTGTCAGGTGCTCTGGTTAGCATTTTATTATTTGTGAATTCTTTTAATCCTCACAACAACCCTTTTATGTAAGTATTATTATTATTATTATTATTATTATTATTATTTTACAGATAAGGTAACTGTGGGTCAGAGAGGCTAATTTGCCCAAGGTCACAAGCTAGTCAGAGACGTCTGACTTCAGGAATGAAGTTCTTATTGTCTCATATACTATCTCTTTTGTATGGCCTTAGAGCAGTGTGATGTACAAAGTACTTATTTATTTTAGGCTCTGATAAGTGGAAATAAATTTGTGCATTGAGAGAAGACTGCACTAGAGAAGTCTGGAGACATACACTTTCCTACTAATATTCATGATGGGGGATGCATCGCAGTGTCATCACTTGCTTATTGATTTCTTTTGCTGTTAAAAAATCACCATGACTGCTAATTGGCTATGTCTTGGGAAGACTTTTGGGATCACAACTTAAGCTCAGAATACTTGTACTAAGTAATGGCACATAGTAGCTTACTGTGATCTGGTGATCATTTCTCATGGTTCTCATGGTCATGAGGGACTGTATTCCCATCATGTCTACTCTGAGCTCTACTGGCTTCTCCTTTTAGAGCATTCTTCCTTGAATCCTTGGCCAGCTTACTCACGTCACAGCACAAAGGCCATAAATTCCAGGGTCTCACAGTATGAATTATCTGTGAGAATTCACATCCAGTTCTGGGGGACAGGACCCTTGGGAAAACTAAGCATTGGGCCGGAAAGAGAGAGTAGCCAAAAGTGGCCTGGTCACTCTTAACCTAAACCTTGCCCTTCCTCAGAGTGGGGGACTAAACCACTCTGGAAATAGTAGATGTTTCACCAGATGTTCCTTGTACTGTATCTTCTCTTCTATTAAAGCCATGCCATTCCAATTTCAATTTTAGTTTTTGCCATTTCAGAATGAGGCTGGTGCCCTTTGGTCTGCATTTTATGAAGAACAGTCAAAGCTTGCCAAAGCTTATTCACTACAAGAAATTCAGAATCTCACAGTCAAGCGTCAGTTACAGGCCCTTCAGCACAGTGGGTCTTCAGTGCTTTCTGCAGACAAGAACAAACAGGTATGTTTGTGGATGTTTTAGTACTGATCCCAAGTGTTGAAATGTATGGGAGATATTAAACATTAATATCACCTATGGCTGCTTCCTTTATCTGCAAAGATAGTAATGCTGACATTAGCAGGATCTCTGTGCCTATGTAAGGTGACCATAGAAGTTATCTTTCTGTTGCTCTGACAAAATACCCAATAAAATCAATTTAAAGAGGAAAGATTTATTTGGGCTCATGGTTCAGAAGTGTCCCTCCATGGTTACTTGGCTTCATTGCTTCTGGTCAAAATATCATGGCAAGGGGCATGTGAAGGAGCAAAGAAGCTCACTTCTTCTTTTTTTTTGTTTGTTGTTTTGAAGCTCACTTCTTGATGGATAGGGGACAAAGAGAGAGAGAGGGAAACATCCAGGGACCAGGGACAAAATATACTCTTCAAAGGCACATCCTCAGTGCCCACTTCCTCCAACTATATCTCCATCTCCTAGAGAGTCCACTTCCTCCCAGTAGTGCTGCCAACTGGCAGCCCATCCTTTAGCACATGGCCTTTGGGGGACATTTAAGATCCAAAACATAACATCATCCAAACTGGAGTCTTTTTGAGAGTGAAAGAAGACACTGGGTTCTGATCCGCATAGAGGTGAGCAGAAATATGGTACAGTTCCCTGTGGTCTGCATCTATTAAAGCAGTCTAGCACTATATTAAATTGTTGTAGTTTTTTGTTTTGTTTTGTTTTTTCTGGTACCTGGGATCGAACTCAGGACCTTGTGCTTGTGAGGCAATTGCTGCACCACTGAGCTAAATCACCACCACAATTGTTGTAGTTTTTGATAGCCAAATGCCATGATTGGCTAATGTAACTCTCACTGCCAATGAAGTCCTTAAATCTCTCCACCAGCATTGTTCTAAAATGGCTCTTTAAAATTTCTATTTTTAGTTTGTCCAAATTAAAGAAAGCTTATATTGATTCCTGCAAAAATAGCATCTTTTGTCCAGCTCTCTAGCCCAGGAACCAGTAAACTTTCTTTCTGTAAAGGAACAAATAAGAAATGTTTTAGGTTTTGCAGACCATATTGTCTGTGTCACATTAGTCAACTCTGCCATTGTAGCAGGAAACGAGCCATAGCTATTACATAAAGGAATGAATGTGGCTGTGTTCCAATAAAATTGTACAAAAAGAGGCAGCAGGTAGGATTTTCTGCAGACCATAGTTTGCAGACCCCTGAGAGAGTCTATTGAAATATTTTTATCTGAAATATTTAGTTATTTAACATCAAATTCTTCCTTCTTAGCTATTTGTCTTCTGGAACTCTGTATGTCTTAATCCACATTTATAAAAATAAAAATTTCTGATAAGGATAGAGATAAAGCCATATGGCATTTATTTAGACAAGTCAATATTTATTATTCTGCATTCTTTGGATCCAATTATCTCACTAGCTATTAACCCACTTTATCTTATCCATTTCTTGGTTTTCCATAATTTTCACAAGGTCATTGTGAGAAGCTGGGCCCATTTGAATCTAGACAGGCTAGTCTAGCTTAGCTAGAACCTGGGCACTCCATTTTTGTTTTTTTTTTTGGTACCAGGGATCTAACTCGGGAACTTGTGCTTGTGAGGCTGGAACCACTGAACTAAATCCCCAGCCCGACACTCCATTTTTAAAAGATCCCCAGATAATTGTAATGTGTACTAGGATTAAAAGCTACACATTAAATGAGAGTAAGAGTTTGAAGTGTTTGGGAAGAGAGGATTCTCGAGGATGCATGTATTTAAAAGAGAAGAAGGAGGGAGATTGAAGATGTAGGTTGAGAAAGAGACCATACGGGGTTTTGTGCCAAGGTAAGGATTTTAGGTGTATTCCTTGGGCCACGGGATGCTGTCGCAGTTTTAAGCATGGCATTAATTTCATCTTTTAGGTTGATGGCTCTGTAGCAGAGTGAAAGAATAATGAAGGAGAATTAGGAGAAGAACAAACAGGATTTTCAATCCAGTGTTTGTTTCTTAAATCATCTGTGGAATAAAACCAGTCCCTCCCTCTCTTCCACTCCCTTCTTTCTTTCCTTCTCCCCCTCTTCCATTTGCTTCCTCCTTCCTTCCTTTATTTCCAATCCATCACAGATCAATACCCGGTTAATTTCATTGATTACATGCTTAGATGTCATGGAATATCAAATGTTTTTTATAAAGCTCATAAACATTTATTCTGTCAATGCCCATACTTATCACAGAAGGGAAACAAACCTTTTGCTGACTTGCACTGACCCATGGACCATAGTATGAGCAGAGCTACTTTACTCTGTTACTATGCTCCTCGTTCTCTATTGCCTAAAGTTTAAACTTTTGGGGGCATAGATGGTCCTTGTGATCTGTCCTCAGTGAATATCATCATTCTAGTTTTATACAGCATCCCATCACCTCTTGAAAATGCCTTGTCTTTTCCAACCTTCTCCCATTTTTAGGCTCTGTCCTCTACTTCCCTTCTTTACCTGACCAATTCTTACTTTCTAGAGACACAGCCCTAATGTCCTCTCCTCTTTGAAGCCATTCCTGAATCTCTAGAATACAAGTCTCCTTCTCCCCCACCCCAGACAACCCTGCCATATCACTTTTTAGTGACAGCTTATAGCACCTGCTATTATATGCTTATAGGGCTTTGTGCTAGTTTGCAGTGGGGAAACTTAAATATATTCCTTCCCTATGTATAGGAAAACACTTGGCAGAGAAGATATGAATTGCTGTTTTTGAAGCATCAAAAAATCACATGACCAAAAGGATATTTTTATGTTAACATTCTCTTTAGCACATTTTCCATTTCTAATATTATTTATTATCTTTAATTTGCAGTTGAACACAATTCTAAATATGATGAGCACCATCTATAGTACTGGAAAAGTTTGTAACCCAAATAATCCACAGGAGTGCTTACTGCTTGAACCAGGTAGACTTAATTTTCAGTGATGATTCTGAAATATACTTTTATTCTCCAAGTTTTAGAAATTGACTTTAGCTGATGACTTTGTGCTTTTCAGATGGATAGTTCAAAGATGGTACCATTCCAAATAAGTGTGTTTCAGCACACAGATGCTCTTTTAACTTCAAAAAAACCTTAGTGTAAATTATATTACATTGAAGTAATTTAAGGTAGTGATTAAATTATTTCAGTAGTTTTTCTTTGCAGGCATACTGAGTAAGGGTGGTGGAATTAAGTAATAATTAGACTTCATTTAATAACTTTATGCCAACCTTCTTTTTAATTATTTAAGATTCATATACTTGTTTACAATTTTTTAAATGCATGTTTATTTTCCTTTGTGTGCTGTGGAATAATAGGTTTGGATGACATAATGGCAAAGAGCACAGACTACAGTGAGAGGCTCTGGGCATGGGAAGGCTGGAGGTCTGAGGTTGGCAAACAGCTGAGGCCATTATATGAACAGTATGTGGCCCTGAAAAACGAGATGGCAAGAGCAAACAGTAAGTGTCTCGGTCTGTTAAGGTCCTGCGGCTTTCTCTCTACCAGAACATGGGACTATTTCTCACGCATGACCAAGCCTGCTCTTTAATATGAAGGAAGATACCCTTAAATTAACAATCATTTGCTGAAACAGTCAGCTTACCTGTCTCAAAAAGAAGCTACTGGGGCATAAAAAAGTTGCATTGGAACTCTAAAGTTAAGAGCTCAGGAATGAGATTTAACTACCAGGCCGCAAATGAATTTTCCAAGAATTATGAATTATGTCTTGTCTGGGGAGGTCTCAGCCCTCCCAAGGGTTCCTGAGGGAATCTGGGGATTGAGTAGGGGAGCCTATTTCTCCCACAGGATGAGAGGCAGAGACACTATCTCTTACCCAAACCCTCATCTGGCCACAGTTCAATCTCAGAAGTTCTTTGTGTGTCTACCTCAGAGTGATGTCTCAGAAAGAAAAAATCAGTTTAGCTTAAGGTGTAAAGTCTTTATAATCTGCAGTTGTAATTATAAGTCAAGTCAGGTAGTCAGAAAACTCTCAGCATAGGAAGGAATTTTCATATCTCTTAGCTTACTCTTTTTAATAATGAGATGAAGTCATGGTATTATGAATATTTTATGTTTTGATGATTCACTGCCCCCTGGGGCTAAGGAAAAAAAAGTTTTTTTTTTATTTGCTGTTTCTAATTTCTTCTGCTGCCATCTAAACTCATATTCTCAAGCTATAGGCGAGCTACAGACAATAGTTTATTATCAATTTAAAAAATAATACCATGCATATCCTTCCATCCAAATATTTATTTCTCTCTTCATCTTTCTGACCATCCATTGGCAATGTGGTATAAAAATAAAAATGATTAAAATGAATTTACCAACGTTATCAGCTCATACCCTAACACAAGCTTGTGTTTCTAGATGGTTAGATACTAAATGAAGCACATACAGATGTGCTGTGTATACACACAACTTGCAAATGAACATGGGCCCATTGTAACAATGTCTAAGATAAATTGGGTCACGTCAAAATATAAAGTCCTGAATAAAATGAGAATTAAAAATCCTTAGAGACTTAATTGCATATTTTAAAGCTAATGATGCAAACTGATCTATGGTATGAGTAGAGACTCAGGGTTAAGAAACCAGCAGTGTGACTTTGCCCCTTATCAGTTGTATGACCTTGGACAAGTGATTTAACTTCGGTAAGCACAGGCTGTTGGTAGGAATGTTGATTGGCGTAGCCATTATAGAAAACAGTATGGAGGCTTCTAAAGAAATTAAAAACAGACCTACCACATGACCCAGTAATTCTCTTTTGGGTGTATACTCAAAGGATATGAAATTTTCACCTCACAAAGATACCTGCATACTGAAGTTCATTGTAACACTACATACAATAACCAAGATATGGAAACAACCTAAGTGTCCATCAAAGGACAAACAGATAAAGAAACTGTGGAATATATATATCAGAATATTATTCAGTATAAAAGGAGGAAATTCCTGCCATTTGCCACAATATGGACGGACCTAGAGGACATTATGCTAAGTTTAATAAGCGTAACAGAGAAAGAAAAATACTGCAAGATTCCACTTACATAAGGAATCTACAAAAAAGGGGTCAAATATACAGAAAAAAAGGGATAAAGTTGTGGTGGGAGGAAATGGGGAAATACAGGTCAAAGCATACAAAGTAGCAGATATGTAAGTTGAACAAGTCTAAAGATCTCTGTACAACTTGAGAGCAGTAGTTAATAATTGCTTAGTGTATTTTTTTCCTAAATGAATAAATTATAGCTGTTTTCCCAAGGGGAGGGAAATGGGTAACTATGTGAGATGATGGATTAATTAATTAATTTGTTTCATTATAATACATGCTTGACTACATTGTATGTAGTTCATAACATCATGGCATCTATCTTAATGTACAAAAAGATTTGTTTTAAAAATAAGCACAAGCTGTTAATGTACATAGTGGAGGTTATAATGATGACAGTCTTGTACAGTTTTTGTGCATACTAAACGAGATAATATAGTTAAACTACTGGTATGGAACAAGTGCTGAAGAGAATTATCTAGTGTTAGTATTCATTTGGATACCTTTGAATCGATGTTTGTAAAGGCAATAAAAACTCGACAAACCGTTAGATTTCTTTTAACCTTCTAGCGAGATTGTAAACTGTATTTTGTCTCCTTTCCTTCCCTTCTGCTCTTTCTCTTAAAAAACAATAAAAACAGATTATGAGGACTATGGGGATTACTGGAGAGGTGATTATGAGGCAGAGGGAGCAGATGGCTACGACTACAGCCGGAACCAGTTGATCGGAGATGTGGAACGTACCTTTGCTGAGGTAACCCGGAACTGTAGGGTGGGGCACAGGAAGGAGGAAGGATGGCCGAAGGCATTCAGGGCTGTTCTTAACACACTGGTGGGCCGCTGCCAGGCATCATAGAATTGTGGACTATTAAAGCTTGAAAAGATTTCTTAGAATAATAGGGCAGCCTCTACAGGTGATCAGAATTCAGAATTGCTCTGTGTTCTTCCACTTTGCAATCACCAATAGAAAGAGTATAAGAAGGAAAGCTTACAGGAATAAATGGTATTTTAGGTCAAAAGAAGGAATGGTTTTGGTGAGCATCCTGGGGATGGCATTGTCTTCTTTTGTTTGCAGAGCCATAGACTTTGCTTCCTTCCTCAGGACAATTGAGACTATTATTTCATTAGCTTTTGACTACAGAAGTTTTTATAAGGAAGAGAGAGTTTCATGAGTAGAGGTATCTTAAGGACACTTCTCAGTGTGTCCTTCTTCCTTCATGGTGACCTCTGCACCTCCTCTTTATCCCTGCACACTAAACTTCTGATGTGAAACTACTCCATCACAACCACGGTTGGGCAGAACTATCAAAAATGGAAGTAATGGAAACAACTTCCCCAAAAGGAAATGGGCCAAAGATTTGACTAAGTATACCATCAAAGAAACTTTACAAGTGGCAAATAAGCAAGGAAGATGTTATAGGGCAAATACAAACTAAAACTGTGATGAAAATCCAGTATACATCCACCAGAATGGCTATGGCAAAAAGACTGACCATACCAAGTGTTGGGACATGTGGATATGCTGGAGCGTTCATATATACTGCTGGCAAAAATGTAAAATGGTGATCAGTATGGGGGCCTGTAATCTCAGCTCCTTGGGAGGCTGAGGCAGGAGGAATACAAGTTTGCTTCCACCCTATCCTAAAATAAAAAAAAAAAAATGTAAAGGGCTGAGGATGCAGCAGTGGTAGAGTACCCTTGGGTTTGATTCCCAGTACTGAAAAAAAGGTGAAATCATGCAGTCACTTGGGCAAACAGTTTGACAATTTCTTCAACTCTAAACTGTATGATTCAGCTATTGTACTCGTAGCTATCTACCCAAGATAAATGAAATCATGTACTCAAAGAAATATATATACACAAATGTTCAAGGCAGCATTATTCATAATAGCGCTAAACTGGAACAACCTAGTACCCGTCAACTGATGAATGGATAAACTGACTCTGATATATTCATACAGTAGAAGAGTTAGCAAAATACAATGGACTAGCGATGCCTGCTACAATATGGATAAACCTAGAAAACATTCTAAGTAAAGGAACCCAGATACAAAAGATCACATATTATATAATTCCATTTGTATGAAATGTCCAGAATGGGCAAAAGTATAGAGCTAGAAATCAGTTCAGTGATTACCTGGGGCTGGAGGTGAGTGTGTCAATGACTACAAATAGGTATACGGAAATATTGAGGATATGCAAATGTTGTAAAACTAGATGATGGTGATAGTTTCCCAGCAACTTTAGTTTATTGAAATTTATGAATCTGTACACTTATAGATGAATGAACTTCGCAGTATGTAAATTATACTTCAATATAAAGACAAAAGGAATAGGTAACATCTTAAAAATATTGTTTTGGCCTCTGCTTTTCTTTGGGATCTGTAGTCCTCCAGTGGGACCTGTAGTAGTCCTCCAGATGTTTCTGTTGTTTTATATAGTGGTGCTTGTCATCATCCATATCTGTGGAGAAGAATAGCTTTTAACTTCTCCAGAATACTTGAGAGGAGAAGAAATAATTTAAGGAAATTCCACTTGTATAAAGAAGTTCTTATGTCTAGTGGTGGGGACTGGAAAATGGAGTTGGCCACTCTTGGTCTGAAACTTTCTTCTTGGGCCTTTAGATTAAACCATTATATGAACAACTCCATGCCTATGTGAGAGCAAAGCTGATGAATGCCTACCCTTCCCGTATCAGTCCAATTGGATGCCTCCCTGCTCATTTGCTTGGTAAGAAACCCCAGCAATCCCTTGTGTTCTTTGTCATCTTAGCTATTTCCATGAATAAAATTTTCTTTTGGAGTGAGGCCAATTATAAATTTTTTGAAAACTCCATAAATGAAGTTAGTAACATTATAGAAATCACAATTTGAAAGCACTTTGTTCAGCAGAGACTCCAGTTTAAATCATTCTCTATTACTTATTATTTTTATACAAAAGAGTTATTACATTGACTACAATCCAAAGGATAAAGGGGTTAAGATAACTAGAGAAAGAATTCCAGGTTAAAATGAGAGTGGAAATGAGTACAATAGTTTTTAGCGTTCAAGTTGGTTAACTAAGGTCTTAAGGTGGAATTTGGGATTTTAGCATCATATTCTTGAAGGAAAGAAACTTGGGGAGATGGAAGTTCTTCAGGGGTGAATGTAAGTCTTTCTAGAATTTAGATATGGTCTGCATGAAAGCTTCATGAATTCAACCTAGATTGCACCAGTAAGCCTTGCTGGTTAGGAGTCATATGACTCTTTGAAGAGGCCATCCTCCTCTCTCCCACTCCAGCAGCCAAGGCCAAATACAATAGAAATGTTTGAAAATTTCATGCCATACATCGTATTCCTTCTATAGTCATATAAGTCTTCTTTTGTTGTTGTTGTTGTTGTTGTTTTGGTACCGGGGATCGAACTCAGGACCTTGTGCTTGAGAAGCAGGCAGCAGAACCACTGAGCTAAATCCCCGGTCCATATATAAGTTTTCTGACAGGTAATTCTACAAAGCCAAACCTCATATTTGTCAGCAGAAGAGAAAATGGATAAAGGAACTATGATGACTTTTAATCCTAAAGAAATATAGAAGTCCTCTCTACATATCCTTGGAAGGCATTATTCAATAATTTAGGTTTTTCCCAATCATGTCTATTGTGATAGGGTTCTTTCTTCCCTCTAAGATGGACTAATATAATGCTCTATGGCACCAATTATAAGGAAGCTCTACCATATATAGAACTGAACCAACAGACCTCAATATTTTCCAGTCCTAACTACTAATTCCATGCTATGCAGTTACTCAGAATATGTCAATGCTTTATATATATGCAGCCATCATGGAAGACACAGTGCAGTACCTGCCACAAGGATATGTACTTAATATACTTTAGTGGCTATTATTGTAAACAGTGCATGTGCACTGTTTTTTTTTTCCAAGTTAAATATTCCACACAGAGTTTCAACCATTCCTTAAAATCTCACTTTTTCTAATTGTTATCTTTTGCATGAGCTACACTTTGTCCATGTACCCCTTCAGCTGTCATGCTCAGAACTGAATACTCGCTGTAGATGAGGTTTGACCAACAGAGAGAAAAAAGTGGTACCATGCTTGCCTTTGTTTAGACAGAATATTTTTTATCAGTTTAGCCAAAGATCATGTTTGTGTTTTAGATGCCATGTCATTCTGTCTGTTGGGTCATTTTTGGTCTTTTACTGTGAACTATGTGTCAGCCTGATATCACATATATATTTCTATGTGGGATGAGTTTTTCTTTAAAATTTAAGTATAGGACTTCACATTTTATCTTTTAAAATGAATTCATGGGAGTACTCTTCGTGTAGTTGTGTTGTCCCATTTCTTTGGTGCCAGGATTCTGCTCTTGCTATTATATTGAATTTTTCTAGATTCATCTTCCCTTTTCAGGTCTCTGGTCTTATAATCCAACTTCACATTGTTGGAGATGGTTTAAAAGTCACCCGGTTAAGTGTATCATATTTAAATTATTATTATATTTATATAAATAAGTGTATTATATTTAAATTATTATATTTATATTATATTTATAATAATAAAGTGAACTTAGTTACTAATTAGTGGAAATGTTTTCTCTTTGTCGATCCTTGACTTATGAACTCAATTTGTTCCTGAGGGTTAGTTGTAGCTCAAATTGGTCAGTTGAAGACTCAGGCTCCTCTACTCAGCCTTCAAAGTCTCTGTCCTGTACACAGGCAGATCTCAGTGTCCTTAGAGAGACATTGGCTCAGGATTTCTCAATGAACCCCACAGGAAAGGATGTTGTAATATTCCTTCCAGAACTCTTTAAGGGTTCAATCTATGTCTCAGACCATCTGAAAGCACAAGTGCCTGGCATTCAAGTCATAACTCAAGATTTTGGTTGTAAGTTAAAACTAAGATTCTGGTCATAACCCAAGTTGTTCGTATATCAAGCCGGTCATGACTTGAGCATACACTGTACTGGGAATCGAACCTAAGGGTGTCTCACTGAGCTAAAAAGATCTCTAGATCTTTTGAGTTTTTGAACTTTGAGACAGGGTCTCACTAAATCACTAAGTTGTCCAGGCTGGGCTTGAACTTGCTATCCTCTTCTGCCTTCCAGAGTGCTGAGATTACAGGTGTGCACCACCATACCTGGCTATTTAGTAGATATTTTTGAACTATGATATTATATAATTTCTTTGGAATTCAATATGGGGCATCATTAACAGTTTAATTTGTAGTATTTTGTCCCATGAATGGTGATTTATATGAATAAATATTTATCTGTAGTAGCTATGATGTTCCATATATTAAATAAATTGTGCCCTTGAATAAGTGATTCAAAGTAGAAGACATTCGGGTTATTCCCTACCAAGCTATGCCTAACCAGATAATCTACTACCATTTCAATTTTTTAGAGGAGGAAGAAGGAAATTTGGCAATTTAAAATAAGAGAAAGCAAAAAGGGTAAAAAGGTAGCAAAAGTGAAGCCCAGAAATTAGACTGCTTAGAAATACTGTATGGTTTGGGTACCAATCCAATTTCATGCAATATATAAAGTCAGGTCTATATTTCTGCTGCTTTGTCATTATATTAATGCATTCTTTTTAAATATAGGTGATATGTGGGGTAGATTTTGGACAAATCTATACCCTTTGACAGTTCCCTTTGGACAGAAACCAAACATAGATGTTACTGATGCGATGGTGAGCCAGGTAGGAAGAAGAAGCCTTAAAAACAATCTAAATTTTAAACTTCATTTTTTTTTTTTTTTTGGTACTGGGGATCAAACTCGGGACCTTGCGCTTGCGAGGCAGGTGCTGGAACCACTGAGCTAAATCCCCAGCCCTAAACTTCATTTATTTTATGCCACCCTTCTGTTCTTATCTTTTATATGTGAAACTATGCAAATTAAAAATTCAAGATAATTTAAAGTTATTTCTTATGCACCTAAGTTTGAAAAGTAATTTACAATGCCAGTAACCTCATATACCTTGAATAACAAGTATGGTACTGATTTTGTTGAGAGGTTTTAAACATAGAGAAGATCTGAGTTTTCCTTTAAGCAATAAGATGTGGAATTAGCAACTGGTTGGCAGTACACTTTCCAAAGTTGTCATTGCTAAGTAATTATTCAATGAATAGTAAAAAACCAAGAATATCATTAGAAGATTTTTTCACGTTAAAAAATCATTATTGTTAAAACTATTACAAGAATCTTTTAAATCACCCTTTTCTTGCTGTCTTGATATAATTATGTAAATCCTATGTGTTCCTTTCTATTGATCAAATCATATTAAAATTTTAGTCATGTATTTGTCTTTACTTACTTAAATTTTACATTTCTTTCTTTCTTTTCCTTTTTTTTTTGGTAGCAGGGATTGAACTCAGGACTTTGCACTTGCAAGGCAGGCATGGTGCCGCTGAGCTAAAACCCCAGCCTTTAAATTTTACATTTCTGTGAAGAATCAACAGTCATAATTTTATTTGCTTATAAAATTTCTTCACATGGTCATACACTAATTCTCTGTCTATTTATTGCTGAACCTTTTCTAGTTAATAGTTTTAAATCTGTAGCTAGCAATGTAGTGAATATCTTCACATATACTTGTGGGGAAAGTCCGTAACAGAATAAAAACTTGAATCAGCAAGGTGCTCTAAACTCTTGCAGCTTTTCTAGCAGTATTTTGTAAAGTTATAGCAATCAAAAGAGCATAGTTTTGGCATGAAAATAGACATGTAGAGTAATGAAATAGAGTAGAGAGCTTAGAAGTAAACCTGTACATCTACAGCCAACTGATTTTTGACAAAAGTACTAAGAACATGCATTGGAAAAGGCAGTCTTCTCAATAAACTGTTCTGCAAAAATTGGATATCCACATGTGGAGGAATGAAACTAGACTTCTTTCTCACCAGTTCTAAGTATCAACTCAAAGTGGATTAAAGTCTTAAATGTGAGGCCTGAAGCTATGAAATTACTAGAAGAAAACATAGGAAAAATGCTTCAGGACCCTGGAATAGACAAATATATTTGGACAAGGGTCCAAGAGTGTAGGAAACAAAAGCAAAATAATTGACAAATTGTGTTACATCAAACTAGAAAGCTTTTGTATAGCAAAGAAAACAACAGAGTGAAGAGAAAACCCACAGAATGGGAGAGAATATTTGGAAACTATACATCTGACAATGGGTTGATATCTAGAATATATAAGGAACTCCAAAAACTCAATAGCAGAAAGAAAACCACCCAAATAACCTGATTGAAAATGGGCAATAGATCTAAATAGACATTTCTTTTTTTGTTGTTTTAAATTCTTTTATTGGTACATTGTAGGTATACAACACAATTACACTTCTCATTGGGACTTGTACCTTTATATACTGCATCTTGGTTCTTATTTTTTCCCCATTCCTAGCCCTCCCTTCACGCCCTCCACCCTTCCCTATTTACAAACACTTTATTTCCATTTTTTCCATTTCTCATCAATTTTTCCTTTCCCTTCTTTCCTTTCTCCTGTGCCTCCCACTACCCCTACCCCTTTGGACCTTTTATTCCTATTTTACATCATCGATTATTCATTCTAAATAGACATTTCTCAAAAGAAGACATACAAGTAGGCACCAAGTATGGGAAAAACACTCAACATCACTAATCATCAGCACATTGAGCTATCACCTGGTTTCAATAAGAAAGGCTACTATAGGGCCGGGGATGTAGCTCAGTGGTGCTGCTGCCTGCCTTGCAAGCGCAAGGTCCTGAGTTTGATCCCCGGTACCAAAAAAAACAAAACAAAAAAAAAGAATGGCTATTATAAAAAACTCCAAAGACCCCAAAGATACCAAGTGCTGGTGAGGATGTGGAGCAAAGGGAACCCTTGCACACTGCTATTTGGAATGAAAATTAGTATAGTCATTACAGAAAGGAGTATGATACTCCCTTAAAATATTAGAAATAACAGCTACCATGTGGTCCAGCAATCTCACCATTGGGTATATACCCAAAGACAATGAAATAAGCATGTTGAAGAGACATGTGCATTTCCTTGTTTATTGCAGCACTATTTATAATAACCAAAAAATGGAAACAACCTAAATTTCCACCACCTGATGGCTGGATAAAGAAAATGTGGCACATGAACACAATGGAATACTATTAATCTGTAAAAGGAATGCATTTGGGGTATTTGCAACAACATACATGGAACTGGAGATCATTATATTAAGAAAAATAAGTCAGGCATAGAAAGACAAGTACCACATGCTCTCACTTGTATGTGAAAGCTAAAAAAGTTGATCTCTTAGGAACTGAGACTAGAATTATGGTTACCAGAGGCTGGAGAGAGGATAAGAGAGGGAGATGAGAACTAAGTTATAGTTAGATTGGAGTAAGAAGTTCTGGTGTGCTATTGTATGACAGAGTGGCTGTAGATAACAATAATGTACTGTATATTTCAAAAAACTATATGAAAAGACTGAATATTTTCACCATAACACAATAGTGTTTGAGGAGATAGCTATGTTTACCCTGATGCGAACATTATATAATGTTGTACTGAAACATCACGTGGCACCCCCAGAAATTTGTATACTTTTTATGTGTCAGTTAAAGACTAATTTAAATTAAGAGAAAGAATATCATACTCATTGATACAACTGCCTGACATTAACTTTTTAAAGGTTAATAACAAAAAAACTCAGAGTCTCCCGTTCTAGTTTTTATTCCCAGGGTTGACATAGGAGATAAACTAAAATTGACTGATGTTCAAGTTTTCTTTGTTACTAAAAATGATTCATGAACTACCTGCCAATTACACAAACTTCGCTTGCCTTATGTGGGCCTTATTTCCTAAGCAAGCTTGCTCATCGCCTGTGATGTTAGTTTCATGAAGACTTTGCTAGGTGGGAGATGCCGATGGCCAAAATAGTCTGAAAGTTCAGACTCCATACACATCACGAAGCCAAGGGGCAATTTTCCATAGTCTTTTAGGCCACATCTGGGCCATTTTTATTCAAAAAGCCCATGCTTTCATGTCTACCTTATTGTCGGTGTCTTCTACCACTCCTAATATAAGGCCGTGACCGCTGGAGGAACTCAAGCAATGATGGTAGGTTTGAGTTGAATGGTATTTAACAAACAGGAGGTCACTGTGTTTTATGTTTGTACTTAGAATATAAATAATAAAGACAAAAAATATCACACATAATCTTGCCAGCCTACTGTTAATATTTTCATGTACAGTAGTACTTCCCCATTAAGATGAATACCATATGAGTGGTTTATATATTTTACTTTTTCATTTACTATTACACTGTATTTTATAAAACCAATGAAAGTTATTTAAATATAATCTGGGCAGCTGCATAATTTCCATTCTTCAAAGAGATCATTATTTAACCATCCTGGTGGTTATTTCCAGTTTTTCCCTATTAAAAATCATGTTCAGTGTAATTCTTTGACCTAGTTTCTTATAATTTCCTAGATTAGTTCTCCAGAGACAGGATTACTAGGACAAAGAGTGTAAACATTTAAAAAGCTCCCCATACATGTTGTCAAATTGCTATTTGGAAAGATTATGCTGATGTGTGTATCTAGTAGAAAGAATGCTGTTATTTTAATGCTATAATTAAATGCTGTTCTCCTCCCCACCCCCTACCATGCAGTCCTGGGATGCAGAGAAGATATTCAAGGAAGCTGAGAAGTTCTTTGTGTCTGTTAGCCTTCCTCATATGACTCAAGGATTCTGGCAAAACTCCATGCTAACTGAGCCAGGAGATGGCCGGAAAGTGGTCTGCCATCCCACAGCTTGGGACCTGGGGAAGGATGACTTCAGGTAGTTAAGCTGATACTTACAGAACAGATATTATATGGGAGACAGTGAAGCCAAGGAGTCCTCTGCTTCTCTGAGCACAGAAAGGTTGAGCTAACTCTCCCTGAACTGAGGCTGGGAGTATGTAAAAGCATATCTGGGTTTTCCTGGGGATAGAATATTAACAGAAGGCCCTAACCTGAACCTTTAGATAATTTGCCTCATTTTGAAATATTATATGCCCATTAGAGTTGCATGGTTTTGGGGATGGTGGTGCCCCTATTATGAAATCTTTGGTGCAGAGAATTATGGAACATGGGATGACTCAGACATTAATCTCCTCGGTGTTCCTTTCTTGTGAGTGAGATGGCATAAGTAAATACAAAGCTGGATAAAAGGGAGAAAGTGGTGCATGTCATAAGCAAGACACAGAATGCTTTATGGGATACTGGGATAAAATTGACTACACCTGCAATAGGAGATAGGACCAGACAGGGCCTTGTGTGTGGCACTGGAATTTGGCTTAAAATGCAAAAAGGTTTTGGAAAGGCAACTGGGAAGACATCAGGCTGGAAGAACAACAGGATCAGATGTAGAGAGGCAGGATGTGGTGGATATACTGGAGTCAGCAAGTTAAACTAGGCTAATAAATATGTGAAAGAAAGTCTGTGTGATGTGGCAGAATGAGAAAAACCTTTGGAATCCTAGGTGTGTCATTTAATGGCTAGGCAACCTTGGACAAAGTCTTTGACTTTCTTGGGTTTCAATTTCCTTCTCTATGAAGCAGAGAAGTAATTCCCGGGCATCTTGGATTGGGTTTGTAGGCATCTCAGGTTGAGTTTCCTAGATTGAAATGGAGATTTTTGCATAAGGGCTTTGTTGGGGGGAGAGCTCTCAGGCAAAGGGGAATAAGGTGAACAGGCTGGGACTGGGAAAAGAGGTAAGTAAGGGCATGGCCTGTGCCAGAGACTTGGCTTCAGTCTGATCCCATGAGCCCCTGGAGCCTGGTTTGAACCAGAGTTGGTCACACTTGAAGATAAGGGGGCTGGCCTTTCACAGCCTCTATTGGTCATTGCCTCTGGATTCCCCAGAGTATGGGGAGACAATCTCCTGGTTGAGGTACTTTCCATTTGGCCAAAGCATTGAAGAAGAAAGCAGCTGTTGGCCCTTGTTAGCTATGACTTGGGCAGCTGCGGGGAGGGCTGCTACATCTGCCTGGTAAAGGAGATCTGAGCAGAGCCCCATCGGCACCCAGTAGGGACTGGCAGTCTGTTTCTGCACAGAGCCAGAGAGTAAAGAGCGTAGGCTTTGAAAGTCTCCATTGCAACTACTACTCAAACTCATGAAAGCATCCATAGACAATCCATAAATAAATGGGCCTGGCTGTGTTCCAATTAAATTTTATTTATAAAAACAGCAGTCCATAGTTTACTAACCCCAGTACTAGAAACAAGCTTAAGAAGGAGAAATATATGGAAGGTCCCATGTGTAGAATCTTTCATACAGTAAGTAGTAAATGTATAATGATTTTTATAATGGTTTCAAAAGGCAATAGAGAGAAACCAAGTTAGAAAGGCAAGTTCATGTCACATTACGGTGTACATAGGAGGCTGAGTCTATTCTTAAGCAGTGAAGTGTCCTTAAAGTGTATTTATAGGGAGTGACATAATCAGGGTGATAGGAAAGTTAATTGGGGAATCTACTGATATATGACCCATATACCCACTTGAATGAAAATGTTCATGCCAAGTTGCAGAACCACCTAATTGCAAAATGTAGTACTTATTTCATTGGGCCACAGCAGCAGTAGACAGTATTTACCAGTTGTCTTTCAAATGCCATTTTTCATTGACTTCTGCATCATCATCCTCTTTCAGACTCCTTTGACCTCTCTGATTGCAATTTCTCCATTTCCCCAGAGTCATTTTCCATTTCCCAATACTCAGGTACTGGGACTTCCTAAAGCTTTGTCTTTGGATCTTTCTTGGCATTCTATTACTGCTTCGTGGACCATCAAAGCCACTCTTTAACTTACCCGCCAATGATTCCCAATTCTCCATTTCCAGCCCCTTATGCTATGTATCTATTCTAGCTCTATTGAACTGCTTGCAGTGTCCACAAAGTCTTATTTTTCCTCAAGCCTTTATCACTGAGAACTTCCAGGAATGTCAACCTCCCAGCCGGTTACCTGGCAAACTCTCCTACAGCAGTCAAGACCCAGATTGCTTACTGCATCTTCAGTTATGCCCTTCTTAGTGCTTCTAGGAGAGAGTGTATGAATATAGGAGATGTGTGAATATAGATTCACTCATTATTATACCCATGACCATGTCTACTGCTCACTTATAGGGTATCTGCCTCAGAGTTTGTGTAGCACAGGTCTCTGGTTATTTCTTTTCCTATTAGCATGGGAGCAAGAGAATAGGATTCAGCCTTGCCCATCACTTTAGATTGAGCAATAGTACATAAAGATAGAAGAGATAGGCACTCAAGAGTCAATGATGAGTAAGTCTTGGAAAGGAGTTCATGATACCAAAACCTCATGCAACTGTGCTATCACAATGAAATGAAATTCAGTGAGATTCATTTTAGTCTTGCTCATTTTTGTACAGAATCAAGATGTGCACAAAGGTGACAATGGACCACTTCTTGACAGCTCACCACGAGATGGGACATATCCAATATGACATGGCATATGCCATTCAACCTTTCCTGCTAAGAAATGGAGCTAATGAAGGGTTCCATGAAGCTGTTGGGGAAATCATGTCACTTTCTGCAGCTACACCTAAGCATCTGAAGTCCATTGGTCTCCTACCACCGGATTTTCATGAAGATAGTGGTAGATTTATTTTTTCACGACTCGTTTTGGGTATTCATTAATATGGTGTGGGAAAAATTATGTATTACTAGGTGTAGGAAATATTTACTTTTCCTCACATAAGAGTATCTAGGAATTGCTACTGGTAAAAAATGCTTTGAAAGTATATATCAGAATATGCCAATTTGTGATTTTGTACTTTTGAACAAGCAATAAGAGAGGGAACCAAATGAATGCTCTTGAGACGCTAATAAATATCAAATAGAAGCTTGATTGATTCTTTTCAAGATGCTGAAATAGTCCCACAGAGCTGAAATGTCCTGCCCAAGATCATCTAGCTAATTTGTATCAGACTTCTCAATAGATGTTTCTGGTTCTAGGTAAGAACTTCCCCAGAGGTTAGAGCTAGCACAGATTCTAAACAGTGTTTTACAAAGGAGGAAACAAAAAAAAGAGATAGAAAGTAGCTCAATACCAGAAAGTAACATGAGGGAGGGCAGGATGGGGGAGGGGAGTAAAACTGCTCAAGATGGGATATGTATATGTACCAATTCCCCAAAAGGAATATAATTATTATGTATAGCAAACACACACTAATTAAAAAGTAACAGTGGCAGATCAAGAACCAAAGCCCTAATCTAAAGCCTTTCCCATAGTGTTATGCAAAGCAAAGTAGAGCTTGAAATTTGGGAGTGAAATAATATCGAATAGGTGAAATAATATCGAAATCGCGAGGGACCGAAACATTTCATTCAACTAGTGGAAGCATACATTTCCCCAGTAGCATCCCTTCAGACCCCTGCTATCCTTCAATTTTGCCCAAGGCAGCCTATTTCTCCTTGGATGGCTTGAATTTGCTGAAACAAGGCAAATGTTTAGGAGATCCAGATTCTTCAGTGAAGAAATCACATTTTGACTTTTTCCTTGTAAAAGAAGGACGATTAGAGCCTAATAGTGTCTCCTCTTCCACGTACATCTCTTCCTTTATTTGAGCTATTTGCCATGTAATGATCAGTTCCACTGGCTGGAGCATCTGGTCAATGAGTTCAAGGTCATGAACTTCATCCTTGTGTGGGTGGCAATTCATTTTGCCTCCATCTCTGGCTCCAGACCCTTGGTGATCTCACGATGGCCTGGGAGCAGGCCAGTGTAAAGCCATCAGCAAGTCTGAAATAGTTATTGTAAGCACAAATCCAGTGGATTATACATTAGTAGTGGTGTCCTCCCAGGAGAAGAGCAACAAAGGAAAGGGAGTTAGTAGCAAACACATCTACTTCCTAATTTTAATATATAATTCATTCAAGCTAGAACACTTATTTGTTTTATCATTATTAATACTCCTTGATAGCTGGCAAAGATTATGGATTCACTGTATTTCTTAAGATAATATTAGATACAGTCAAACTACTGGTTTGAAAACTCTTGCTCCTTTCCTTGCCTCTGATTCATGAATGAAGTTAAACAAATAGATTCCTTCCTTTCTTCTTCCCTCCCTCCCTCTCTTCCTTCCTTCCATCTTTTTCTTCTTTTCTTTTTCTACACATATTTATTGAGCACATACCATGGATAAGACATTACTACCGACACTAGAGATGCAGTGATGTACAGAGTGGCTAGCATTCTCCTCTTGACATTTCTCTGAGCTTCCTTTGTACACTAGAAGTAAACTCTGCTGGCCTTTTATGTCACTAATAAAGGATAAAATGAAATTATATGACTTGTGAAAGCACTTAAAATTCACAGCAAGGAAGATTATCAGTGCAATTAAAGTACATTTCACCTTTGGTTATCCACTGGATGGTGCCCTCTATGGGTGGCTCTTTTATTTATTTATATTTTTAGTTAAATTTATTTTTAGCTGGCCTATAAAAATACAAAATTGTAAGCATTAATGGGCTACACGTGATGTTTCAATACACGTATGCACTGTATAATGTTTCAACCAAAGTAAACACATCTCTTCAAACGTTTATCATTTCTTCATGATGAAACCTTTCAAGTTATTTTCTTCTAGCTTTTTATTTTTTCAGTGCTAAGTATGGAACCCAGTACCACATGCATGCTAGGCCAGTGCCCTACCCCTGACTTCCTCAGCCATTTTCTAGTTTTTTGAAATGTCAATAATACTGCTATCTATAGTCAACCTACTGTGCAATTGCACCATATTTTTTATTTCTCCCATCCCTGTTTTACCAGCTTTTCACTACATCTGTTTAATATTTGCTTATTTACCAAGGACTCACAGGAGGCATTATGCAGCAGACACTGGACAAGGTAGACAGTTTTGAATGACACATTAACAGTCACTGCCTTCATGGAGCTTTCAAGAATAAACAGTATGCCTGGAAAAGAGATGACATAGTGCAAATTAGCTCTGATAAGGGATGTTTAAGCAAAGCAATCGAAACCAACAAAAAATAGGATTAGGGTTAACTTGCAGGATTGTTTTGTTCCAGGATTTCACCCTATGCCAAATCTCTTACTGAGAAAAAAAAATATATATATATACACACACACATTAACATGCCTGTTGTCAATATTTCTCATGTAATCATCCTTACAATAAGTACATCTTGACACTATGAAAGTTATTTTTAACATAAAACATCTACTGTCATGTTCATCTTAATAGCTGTCCTTTTACCATTTTACTTTCAGAAACAGAAATAAACTTCCTACTCAAACAAGCACTCACGATTGTTGGAACTCTGCCCTTCACTTACATGTTAGAGAAGTGGAGGTGGATGGTCTTCCGCGGTGAAATTCCCAAAGAGCAGTGGATGAAAAAGTGGTGGGAGATGAAGTAAGTCAATGAAAATGCAATCGGTAAAATATTTTCTCATGAATTTGCTGTTTATTTAAAAGCATTTGACTGGCCTGTACACACACACACACACACACACACACACACACACACACGAACGTACACACTTAACTGCTTCCTTTTGATATTTTTAGTTTCCATTCGGGTGCCATCTCCACAAATAAAATTTCCTTTGTGCTGCCCCTTATCTTGAGTCAAGTGACAGTATTTCATGCTTAATCACAGGTGTTGAGTCACTTATTAAACTATGATATTATTTAGGAGTTGATCAATTTACTCACTTTTATGTATTCTTTTAAGTAAAAATAATGATCTCCCATTTTGGGCAAAGAACTGGGGATCCAATACTAATCATTTCAGCTGTGATTCTTGACTCCCTCAAACGTCTAGTCAAATAAAAGGCAGAATGTTGAAGACAAAACTACTGCAGTGTGTGATGTGAAGGAATGCTACAGGGGCCAATGAGTGTCTAAGGGGAGATCCAAAGCCCAGCCTTCAGGGTCAGATGAAAAGAGACTTCCAAACTGAGTCCTGAGAAAGGGATGGAAATTAACCAGTGTGTATGGAGGGGAAGAGAGACTTTCTGAGTAGGCAGAAACTGGCACATTTAGGGAGCAGATAGTGACCCATTGCAATAGTTGTAGTACTACATTGCTTATCACTGTATCCCAGGTGCCCTGCACCCACACCATGTCAGCCACATACGGGTGTGAAATAAATGGGATTTGGATGAATAATTAGGAGAGGGAGAGAGAGAGAGAGAGAGAGAGAGAGAGAGAGAGAGAGAGAGAGAGAGAGAGAGAGAAAGTATTTTCTCCACCACATATTAGTCAGTCTCTCAATTATTTTTTCTTTGTTTTTCCTATTTTTCTTTTTGGAAGTGATGATCTCATGTGTAACATTCAATCCCACATCTCTAAGTTTAAATCAGTACCACTCTTCCTCTAAGATTTTTCTGTGTTAACATAAATCTTACTTGGGAAGAAGGAGGCAGCTGTAATATGTCTGTTTCTAGAGTTTGAATATTGCTGAAATTGTTTATACTAATCCCACAATGATAAAGGACAAATGCATTTATTTTAAACAGTGCCAAGTGTTTGCTTTTCTATCTTTTTTTCTGGATGACTAATTTTTTGATCATTCTTAGTTTATTTTCAAGGTATTTGAGTCAGACATTGAAAGTAACTCATTCATACATGAATGTTTCCTTCAGTCATTCAACAAATAGAAATGAAGTCTTTCCTTAATGTTAGGCACCGTGTTTACTACTGAAACTAAACATGACAAAGACACAACCTCACACTCTAGGAGCTCAAGTTCTCTAAGGCAAGAAAGAGTTGTATGTGAATAGGTACAACTAGGGGAGACAGCTAGAAAAAGCTAAGAGAGGTTGAGGGTTAGAAGGTGGGTGATGTCAGGGGCAAGCTTCAAGACGACGGGATGTTTGAGCTAACTTTGAAGAATAAGTAAGCTTACAATTTTACAGAATTACATCTTCCAGGAGCACATGAAGTATGGTGCCTGAGAGGGAATTACAATGGCTTTCACTGTACGTGTTTGACCGCACAATATACTTCATGAATTTTATTAAATAATTTAAAAAAGATATATGTTTTCCAATGGTATATTTTGGTTGAACTCAAACAATAAGACATAATCACACAAAGAGTGTACCTTATGATTTGTTACTGCTCTTCATTTGACAACCAGTTCCAATATAAATACTATTGTTTGGTGAAACTGCGTTGGTTGTGCCCAACTCTACCTTCTTGTGATGGTCGATCCACAACTAACACATCTTCTTTTTCTTTCCACAGACGAGAGATAGTTGGTGTGGTGGAGCCAGTGCCTCATGATGAGACATACTGTGACCCTGCATCTCTGTTCCACGTTTCTAATGATTACTCATTCATCCGGTAAATGACAGTTTTCTTCTCTCTGTTCAACTTGTAAGGTTTGTGGACAGCTGTGCTAATAATGAAGAAATGACGCTCAATAAAGTAATAATTATAATTTTTAAAATCTCCACTTCTTACGCCAAATTCAGTGTAGATGATCAATTTCAATTCAGTTTAACCAAACAGTCATTGGTTTAAATGCTGGTGAGCACGTTCTCCATCATCAAGGAATCAATAGTATCATCAGGAGAAACAAAAAGTATTTTTGTTTGTCTTCTTGTTACTGCCAGATTTCACCATGTATTTGATGAGGATTTTTAACCTGAAGTCTAAAAACATGTTTTTTTACCTATTAGATCTTGAATTTGTTGGGCCTCAGTTTTTCTATTTGTAAAATGGAAATAATATTACCAACCTGCCATATAAACTGATTGGCATCATTTGTATGAAAGGGCTATAAATCTATAAAATAATACAAAGGTGAGCTAACATTTAACAGAGTAATTATACTGCCTTGTTTATCAGCTGGTACATAAAATGCAAGTAGATTGTAATGAGTCTGTAGAATTCATGATTGGGTCTTTCTGGGAAGAGATTTGACTAGTATTTATTTCTTTGGTTACCTGAGCCCCATAATTTAAATATTTGCCCCAGTCAATGACTCTACCACAGTAACTAAATGCGGGGCTACTTTTTTGTTTCTTTGTCTTTTGTACAGGTATTACACAAGGACCATCTACCAATTCCAGTTTCAGGAAGCCCTTTGTCAAGCAGCTAAACATGTAGGCCCCCTGCACAAATGTGATATCTCAAATTCCACTGAAGCTGGGCAGAAGTTGCTGTAAGAGATGCCTTAAAATGTTGATCTTTCCCTAGTATCCAATGTTACTTTTTTCCATGCCTAGTTTTGAATTTGGTTTCTTTTGGGGACTTCAAAAACTTTCTCATTCACAAAGTAAAGAGCTTGTGGTCAGACAAAAACCTAGACCATGAGATGGCTGGGCGGGCCACCGCCTCTCTCTGTGTCATAACTACAGAGCTCTCTTTGTAGTAATTAGAAAATGAGATTGAAGGATTCATTAATGTACCTCATTTTCATATCCGCCAGGAGCAAATTTAGCCAAGTCAAGGAAAGTATAGATCATAGACATAAATATATGTATATCTGGATTCTCCTAAAGGGCCTGATCCTTTCTTTTTTTCGTGTAGCAATATGCTGAGACTTGGAAAATCAGAACCCTGGACCTTAGCATTGGAAAATGTTGTAGGAGCAAAGAATATGGATGTAAGACCACTGCTTAACTATTTTGAGCCCTTGTTTACCTGGCTGAAAGACCAGAATAGGAATTCTTTTGTGGGGTGGAGCACCGAGTGGAGTCCATGTGAGTACGCAGAGTCCATGTTTTCCATCACTCCTTGTTTTCTTTCCCCAGGCTTAGGGGGGCTGTGAACTGGGTGAGTACATGTTCCTTCCATGTAGGACCTGTTTCTGACTCCACTTCACACTCTTCCAAGTGTTTTATTAGTCTCATGTTTAAAATAAAAGAGTGTAACAGCCTCCAGTCTACTACACTTGGATATTGCTCTTCGAAGACCAATAATGAAAATGTAAGGCTATTATCTCTTCTTTTGGAAGTTACTTTCATATTTCTAAATACTGTGTTTATATTGCTGTTTTCCTACCGGTCAATTTTAGACTTTTGTACTTTTGTCTATTCTTCTCTCTCCCAGTAAAGCCTTACCATGATTTTTAGTAAAGTAGTTATCAGTGTTTACATCACTCTGCTTGCAGGGTCAAGCCTCTCTTATGTAGCTTGTTTGCCCCAGTGTTTTTACTTGCCTCAGTATTTTGGTCATATCCAATTTGCTATCTATTTGCATTTATTTTTCCCCAATTATTCCAGCATATCCCTTTCAGTCTCATTTTCCCCCAGAAACTTCCCTCTTGGACTCTTACACCCTTCTGTCCCAATTTGGATTACGATTTTCCTCCTGAGCTATGTCTTTGTTCTCCTCCTGGGCTGAATCCACTCTTTGCTGGATTCCAGGTCTTCCTCCTTGGATTATCTCTTGTTTTCCGGAACACAGTCTCTGAATGACTGCGCAAAGGTCCATTGGGTGGGAGGATCAACTGTTCCCCAGAGATGCTCTCACCACATCTTGTTGCTCCTTCCCCTGTTTTCACCCCCAGTAACTTCTTCCCCTCCTTAGCATTACCTGAATCCTAAGCTTCTCTGGGATTCTCTGCTTCGTTTTGAGTCTGTCTGTACTCCCTCAAACCAAGGTTTCCTGTCCCCGCAGAAAGCAGTTACCCCTTTCATCATTTTTTGTTTTCCAAAGGTATGTACCTTTTCAAAATTCCTTTACTATCACTTTAGTGAGGAGGGGAAGGAAATAAACACATAAGGTCCATCTGACCCCTGAAACCAACAGTCTGTGATTTCTCTCTAATCAGATTCTAAAGAAAGCATCAAGGTGAGGATAAGCCTCAAATTGGCTCTTGGAGATAACGCAGTGAGTATCCTGGATGGAGCACCCATTATTTCCTGGTCTACTCTCCTCCCTTAAATAGGACACAATACATCCATTCTGGTGTGATCTGTCTAAAAAAAGAGAGGCCACATGGTTCTCTTCAAAACTCTAAGCCCCAGATTCTGGCCTTCAGCATTTTGAGGTTTTGGTAGTCCATTCTTTATTGGATAGGCAATGCCTATTTTTTTAACTTATTACTTTGAAGGGATTATGTAGATCAGTGTAAACATATCTGTACCAATCCTTAAATATCAAATATCCAATCTTCCAATTCTCTCATCACCGTTACTTGTAGTGGAGAAAAAGGACATGATATTTTGAGAGGTTTGTTTTTAGAAGCAGTATGTGTAGGAGTCATTTGTTTATTTTAGTAGATCTGTTCTATTGTGGCTTTATTTAGAGTGTGGTCCACCGACCAGCAGCATTCGAACCACTGACTTACAAATGCATAATAGGGTAGCAAATTGTTTTACTGAAGAATCTTATTACACCTTTATGTGAATTAATTTAATCAGTGATTGCTCTCTCTTGACCCCTTCTCAGGTGACCCAGTCTGAGGAAGTATAGTAGCAGCTTTGATCGGAAAAGGGAGAGGACAGGTAGTCCCAGGCAAATAGAGATAAAAGGCCTGAGTCGGGTGTGGTAACCCCAAGGCTTTGCAGGTTTAGAAGTCAACCTGGGACCATCAGATAAAACAGTCCAAGGTGCAGTAGAAAACTGTTGTCTCATTCTGTAGATCCAAAGAATGTGTTCTACTCCCTTACTTTTCCTCAAAAGTTAAATATTATTCAAGACTTAAAAAAAAACCCATTTAGTACAACTTTCATAGATAAATAAGACGTCAAAATATAAATGGCACAGGACTAAGGAAATGAAAAGATCAAGTCAGGATCTTTCCCGATTATCTTTTTCTCCCTTGACATTTGTGCTGAGGTTCTCTTTTCATGCAGCTAGGGATTGGTAAATAGTCTTCAGAGGGCTTGATGGTGGAACAGTCTAAGGCTGATTCACTAAGCAACACTGCTTTGATAAGCCCAGACCTGGACTTTTAGCACATGTTCTCATCTGGGCCAGAATATCTGCCCAGTTCAAGCTATTTCATGGTGAACATCAACTGGGTATATGGCATTGTTTTGAGAACTCAACCTTTAAAAAGTTTTAAAACCTGAAAATAGTATAAAGAATATTAGTAGCAATATTAATGATATTATTATTACTATGGAGGTTAACTTCCTCCTCCCCAAGCCTGAGTAAAACTAAGCTGAGGTGAGTGTAACAAATCCTTTACAAAATCCTATTACATACTTTTATTTTTTTCATGAAAGGGAAAGGAGAAGCAAATCAGGTGCCATTCATTGATCTCTACCGCCAGCTGCTGGAGGAAAGAGTGAATGCTTTTCTACTCTTAGAGTTTTTTTTTTTTAATTTTTTCATTTTTATTTTAATGCAATACAAGTAGATATTAATAAAGAAACTATAAAGCCATTCTATGAAAAAAATAACTTTTCATAAAAATAATTGGAGAATAATACTGGTGAATACACTGTGTATCATGATCTTAAAAAAATATATTTTCATTTGCAAATCTGTCTCTCAACTCATTTCCTAATAATACTATATCTTTTTTGCATAAAACATTTTAATTATTAACAAAGATTCTCACTGTTGGTATAACTTTGAACAATCTTCCTATTTCATGATAGTCTTTCAAAAGCTATGCAAAGATGCAAGCCATATGTTTAGGACTAGAGAACAAGAATGGATTACTGTGTTGTTTACAACATGTTATTTTTCTTTGAATTTCAAAATTTTTTCTTTTTTACACTTATAGATGTATTTGAGAGCTTCCTATTAAAGTAAAACTTTGTCCACACAGTACAGACAGTTTAAGCAAAACCATCGTTGGGCTGACTCCCATCTGTAAACCTCGCCTGAGGGTGCTTATGCCAATTTAGATAAAACTAAAATGAAAGGACTAGCAAGCCCAATGGAATGTTAGCAATAATGTTTGAGGAATATCAGGTATTAAATATACCTCATGATCCCTACTGAACAGTGTCTTTCTTCTGAATTTGCAGTACCAATGGAATGCTAATGAAATGTACTTGTTCCGGTCATCTATTGCATTTGCCATGAGAAAGTATTTTTTAAAAGTAAAAAACGAGATGGTTCCTTTCAGGTGAGTTCATTTTCTAGGTTCTCAACATCTTCAACCAGCAATTCCTTTCCTTTAGAGTCCGAGGAGATAGTCTGCTTAATCTTTCTTCAAGTGAAATTAAGGAAAGCCTCCTAACAACTTTTGAATTTTTTTGGCATCCTGGAATTTGTGTCACTCCATTTAGAGATGGTTGTTGTTTATTTGATTTGTAGATGGCAAGAACACTGTTCTAATTATCAGTTCTCTCTTCTTTAAATGCCCTTGCCCATCTGAGCACTGAAAGACAAGGAAATAGAAATTTCTGCCTTCACTGGGCTTATATTCATGTGTGTGTGTGTGTGTGTGTGTGTGTGTGTGTGTGTGTGTGTGGTGGAGTTCAATTTTAACTAAAATGGTCAATAAAGATCTCACTAAGCAGATATATGAAGCAGGATCACTCTGATAGTTATGAGAGCACAATCTTGTCATGTCATATGTCAACAGCTACTTAAAAAAAATCTTTACCCATGAAAGAAACACATTTTTTTGCTGGATGGGGCCTGTTAGGGAGTGTAAACACGCCATCTCTGTCTGTAGTACTGGGCAAATCTGCCCATTGTATTTGTATTGGTTACCTGCCCATTGCTGGAATAAAATGCCTGACACCTACAACTTAAAGGAGAAAAGGTTTATTCTGGCTCATGGTTTCAGTCCATGATTGGCTGACTTCAAGGCAGAAACATCATGGAAGAAGGGCCTGGTGGAGGAAAGCTGCTCACCTCATGGGAGCCAGAGAGCAAGAGCCAGAGAGAAGTGCTGGGGACCAGATATACCCTTCAAAGGCAGGGCCCCAGTGACTTATTTCCTCCAACTGGGCCCTATTTCCTGATAGCCCATTCATTCAGCTCTGAACTCATCAGTCATGAGGTCAGCATCCCCATGATCCAATCACCTTCCAGAAGTGCCAACTCTGAACATGTGAGACTTCTGGAGGACATTTTAGATCTAAACTGTAACAAAGCTCATCACAATCCTGGCTCACCAATGATTCCTTACTGATTCTCTTGATCCCGGGAATATTTTTTCTATCCTTGAAAAAAATGTGAGTTTTACATCACAATTGAACAGATAGTGCTAAAATTTGATATCAAACTTTTATGTAGTTAATTTTGTGTGCTTTAGGCAGTGTGATTTTTTTTTAAAAAAAATTGTATCCTTTAAGTTTTTGCCCTGCTCTGTGTCTCTCTGTCCCTTGATCCTCTCCTAATCTTTTTGCCAGCAGGGGAAGCCTCCACTCTCTTTATTGTGTCCTGGGTGCCACAAGGATTGATGTTTCTTTTGTTTCTCCATAGGGCGGAGGATGTATGGGTGAGTGATGAGACACCAAGAATCTCCTTCATCTTCATTGTCACTGCACCTAATAATATAACTGACATCATTCCTAGGAGTGAAGTTGAAGATGCTATCAGGTAACATTTTACTTTCAAACTATATGAAGGTAAAGGGATTAACCAATGTGACAGTAGCTGATATTTAGTGTGCTTTTTCTGTATGGCACGCATTGTTCTGAGTCATTTGCATGTTTTACCTTGTTCTACAAATTTGAGTTTTAATTCCAGAAGAATCCAATGGGAAGGGAATTATCTGGCTTTGGGTTCTGCCAGTTGCAGGCCTTTAGACAAAAATTTAAATACAAGAAGTTTATTTGGAAGGCACTGGTAGGAAAATGTGGACAGGAATGAGAAGGGAAGGAAGACAATAGACCTTATCAAGCAAGTTATCACTGTTGGCAACTAGAGCTCAATCCTGTTGGGCAACCCTGGAGAAGGTAGAGTGTGCACCTGAGTAGTTCCATCAGAGGCTTGAGGGAGCTGGGATATTTATCCATCACCTCTCATCAGTCATTGGTTGGAAACTGCTTCTAGGTGACATTAATCCCCAGAATTTCTGGCCTGCAGGCAGGCCATATATTGTGGTCTGACAATGCTTTCAGGCAAGAAGTAGGTGTTGGTAAAGGCAGCCTGGCTAGCATGCAGGACAAACGTAAGTGCAGAGGAGATACGGGCAGGTGTTGCCATCATTTGCTATAGGGACGGTGAAGTAGGGTAGGGTTCATTTAACTGCCCAAAGCCTGAAACAAGTTAGGCAATAGGGTTCCTCGGACATTGAGTGGCTTCCACATTAGGTGAAGGTATTACTATGGGCAGTGAGCTTTTTAGAAGAAATAATTTAATTTGCTCTGGCTTTTTCCCACAAGACAACAGGAATGGAGAGTGGATAGACTTTGTAGGTGGTGCCCCTTGTTGAAGAAGAAGAAGAAGAAGGAGGAGGAGGAGGAGGAGGAGGAGGAGGAGGAGGAGGAGGGCGGCTTAATATACTCCTGCTAATGGGCAGTTCACTAGATGGCCCTCTTGAGCTGCATCAACGAGTCCTGTTTACCTCTGAAAGCAGATCTAAGACCTGGTGGCAGGGTGTGCCTAGAAAATCTGGCTTGCTTGGGGTGTATGAGCCAACCATGCCCAGAGACCCACTCCCTACCTCCAAAAGATTTGTATTGGTCTTAGGGAAAAAATGCTGGCTGAGATCATCATGAAGAAGCCTTGCCTTCCTGGATATGCAGCTGCAAGCTACAAGGGAATCTCAAACTTTCTGTTTCCAGTTTGACTTTAGAAATGAGCTCCTGAGGTTGTCAGCGGTTACAGGATTAATTCTGCTTTCACCTCCTGCCCTCTCTGGTGGACTGCAGCCTCTGGACCTAGGCTATTCCCGAGGATAGCAGGATGTGATGCCAGAAACTTTGGTCTTCAATTCAGAATATTTGCCATTTCACTGTTGCTGTTTTAAATAATCCTCATTCTTTCTTCCATGAAATTTAGAATGCTGGAGAAATGGCAAAGGTTCCTTTCCTGTGTTACTTCCAATGCTGCTGCCAAATACCAACCATTTTATTTGGAAAATTTTCCTACAGAGACGGGTGTAGGGTGTGAGGGCTATCTAATTATCCTTTCCCATTATTTTATATAAAGTGACTGTAGATACACGCTGACAAATGGGAAATTGCCAAATATGCTAACTTGGCCTTTAAAACACAGCAGTCAGAAATGAACAAACGCCCACCATTTGCATATTTCCACATTTGCAACTCAATTTTCCAATCAAGCTGTTGACAAACCTAATTTATCTTGCAAGGTATAAAAGGTACATAATTGTCAAAAATTCCTATCTTTATTTGGATCTGATTATCTACTTTGATTTCATTGTTATTTTAGGTGATGCATTCTTATGATAAACCTTATCAAATCTTTCTGCAAAGATATAAGAAGTAAATAACTATACACAATTTTATTTTGCCTTAAATGTCCTCTTTACTGCATTTTGCTTTTGAGAATAGTATGTCCCGGAGTCGTATCAATGACATTTTTGGCCTGGATGATAACAGTCTGGAGTTTCTGGGGATTCAGCCAACACTTGGACCTCCTTACCAGCCGCCTGTCACCATATGGCTGATTGTTTTTGGAGTTGTGATGGGATTGGTATTGGTTGGCATTGTCATCCTAATCATCACTGGGATCAGAGATCGGAGGAAGTAAGTGTTCTTTCCTAGATTTACCTATCTTAAAACAGAAAGATTTAGGGGGTACTAATTGGAAAATTTGCAATAAATGGCAGGTTAGATAGGCCAATTAGTTGGGCAAGTTTCACCTAAAAATATTCTGATGCATTCCTTAGAAATTTACCAGACGATCTCAGCACTTTACCTTCCTAGCAAGCCCACACAGTAGATATCTAGCCTGGGGTTTATTAGTGCTCTAGTAAATTTCATCCCTGCCACAGGGCATTTTCCCTGCTGCAGAGAGGCACTGCAAGCCCAGCAGGGGTGGATGGGCTTGGAGAATTGTCCTTGACGCCAAGTGTCCCTTAGTCTGGAAATGACCCCGAGACTGGGTTGGTGATGGGCTTAAACTGTCCAGTCATTCAAGAATGAGCTCTGAGGTTTGCCTCAAACTGCTGCCCTTTAGTCATCTTTATTCCTCCTTAGGGAGCTCAAACTCCGTGTCAACTTAGTTCATGGTCAGGTAATCTCTAATTTATTCTTGAGTTCAAGATCGAAGTTCATTGGAATCTCATTTCTAGTCTCTGCCAATAGATTGTTTTCTGCCTTTGAGAGAGAACTGATGTTTGTTGAGCTTATGAAATAGGTTAATAACATTTTATAGGACCCAAAAACTGTCCACACTGCAGGTTGTTTAAACATATTCTTGAGTGACTCTCTACATGTATTAATCTATTTTACTTAATTTTATCCACTATAGAGATTTTTAGTTCTCCCAAATAGCTTCATTTAAAAAAAATTAGAAATGGACTAAGAAATATAGTTGAATAGTTAAAGTTTTTTAAAATGCCAAAGGACACATAAAGAGTCTGTGTTATCCTTTGCCTCCAAGTGTCTTTACTAAAGCCAATCATAATTATCAGTTTCTCTGGCCATACTCCCCAAATTGTTATACAGATTTAATGCAATCCCAAACAAAATATCATTAGTGTACCTCACAGAACTAGAGAAAACATTCCTAAAATTCATTTGGAACCAGAAGAAACCTAGAATAGTGAAAACAATTCTGAGCAACAAAGGCAAAGCAGGGGGCATCACAATCCCTGACTTGAAATTATACTACAGAGATACTATGATAAAAACAGCATGGTACTAGCAAAAACCCAAACACCCCCCCCCCCCAAACCAGGCCTGAGGATCAATGGAACAGCTTAGAAGAGGCGGAAACAATACCAAACATACTCAGCCACCTTATTTTTGACAAAGGGGCCAAACACACTCACTGGAGGGAAGATAACCTCTTTAATAAGTGGTGCTGGAAAAATTGGCTTTCTACATCCTGAAGATTAAAACTAGACCTATATCTCTTGCCGTGCACTAAACTGAAATAAAAATGGATCAAAGATCTAAATATTAAAACAGAAACACTAAACCAGCTGGCATATAGACTAGGTAGAACTCTTGAAGACATAGGTGTAGGCAAAGACTTTATGAACAAAACCCAGACTGCACAGAAAATAGTGCAAAGAATCAACAGCTGGGATCTCATCCTATTAAAAACTCTTGCAACCACAAAAGAAATCACCAACAGAGTGAAGAGACAACTCACAGTGTGGGAAAAATTTTTTAACCAGTAGTCCCTCAGATAAATGACTAATATCTAGAACATACAAAGGATTGAACAAAATCAGACTCCCCAAACTTAAAGACCCAATCCAGAAATGGGCATCTGAAATGAACAGACACTTCTTAGATGAAGAAGTAGAAACAGCAAATAAATATATTAAAAAATGTTCAACATCACTGGTCATTTGAGAGATGCAAATTAAAACAATGCTGAGATTCCATCTCACTCCAGAAAGAATGGCTAGTATCAAGAAATCAGCCACAACAAATGCTGATGGGGCTGTGGGGAAAAAGAGCCCTTCTCCACTGTTGATGGGAGTGTAGACTGGTGTAACCACTGTGGAAATCAGTGTGGAGATTCGTCAAAAAATTAGGATTAGAGGTCCCATTTGACTCAGCTGTTCCCCTGCTGGGTATCTTCCTGAAGGGATTAAAAGCATCATACCACAATGATATATGCACACCCATGTTTATAGTCACACAGTTTGTAATAGCTAAATCTCAGAAACAACCCAAATGCCCATCAACCAATGAAAAAAGGATGTGGGTTTTTTTTATACAGTGGAGTACTATGCAGCCATAAAGAAAGATAAACTTGAGACATTTATAGCTAAATTGATGCAACTTGAGACTATACTCAAGTGAAATAAATCGGACACACATGTGTAAATATCACATTGTCTATCTGGTGTGAGAAACTGAAAGAGTAAATAGGAACCAAAATGTATAATAGATAATAGGAAATAGGAAGAAACTGTTCAAAAGGAAAGGGAAACTGTGAAGGGCAGGTGGGAAAAAGGAAGGAAAAAGAAAAAAATGACGAAAGAAGGAAAAAATGGAAACAAAGCTTTTGTAAATAAGGAGGGGAGGGGGATTGAAGGGAGGGGAGAGGATTGGGAGAAAAAGAAATCAAGATATACCATGTACAGGTACGAATTTCCTTTGATGAATGTGATTGTTATGTATATTTAAATTGTACCAATAAAATTAATTAAAAAATTATCAGTTTCTGGGAGGTACAGTGGTACCTCAGTTCACGAACTTAATTTGTTCCACGATTCTGGAAAAGATGGCCACGTTCATGTTCATGTGGGAAAGACTGCCATGGTCATGTTCCTTACCCAATGCAAAGTTCACAAACAAAACCAAAATTTTGCCAAATGCTTCTGTTCGCAAACCAAATTGTTCACAAACAAAACCATTTGTGAACTGAGACACCTCTGTATATAGCTATATATCCTTTTGTAGTACATGCAAACTATGTACAATGTTTTGCATATTTTTTCCCACTTAATACATTTTAGAGATCTTTCCATATTAGTTGTACAGTTTCCCTTTTTTTTCTGACAACGTGATTTTCCATTTTATAGATAGATTGTAATTTTGTTAACTAGTCCTCTGTTGCTGGGCTTTTAAGTTGTTTCCAAATATTTATGTCTATAAAAATGATGCAATGGCTTGTTCCCTGTGTTTCCTGGTATAGCTGCAAGGTATATCCTAGAAGTGGGAAAGCTGTCTCAAAGCCAGTGTGGCTTCTAATTTTGATAAATATTGCCAAATTGCTCTCAATAGAGGGTGAATCAGTGTATACTCATATCACCAATTTATGAAAGCTTTTTCCTCAACCCAAACCCAGTGCCATCGTACTTTCTGATCTTCATCAGTTTGGTCAGTGAAAAGTGTCCTTCCAACATCACTGTATTAAGGTGACTTTGTTTTATTTAACAGGAAAAATCGAACAAAAAGAGAAGAAAACCCTTACTCTTCTGCAGACACTGGTAAAGGAGAAAATAATATAGGATTCCAAAACAGTGAGGATATTCAGACTTCATTTTAGAAAAATCTGTCTTTTTCCTCCTGAGGTGATTGTATTATAAGTAAATGTTAATTTCATGGTATAGAAAATATACAATTATAAAGATGTCATTAAATATCAAAACTATGGCTGTGTTCAGGAAAAGTTGGCCGAAGACCATATGACTGAGGAGTGGGTATCTTTACTGTTTTTGCTTTCAGTATTTATTTCTGCCTCAGGACTTGACTTCTCTTCTGCTTCCTCATGTCTATATTAGAATAAAAAAGAGAAAGTATGTCTTTGGCCTCCCTCCCGGGCTGTCCAGAGATAGGGGAAATGCAAATGTCTGCTGAATAACTAGAGTTGGAAAGCAAAAAGGATATGTCTCTATGTCACAGGAGCAGGTGCTGGACCTTGTGTAAAATCAGTGCTGGTAAAGTGGTGGGATTGCAGGGATTGAGATGAGACCCACTGTTCACTTTTACTTAATCCAAGTGAGAAGGATGAAGGATGACATGCTTTATTTACACCAACTTGATTCAAGCTCTACAGTAATTTGCCCACAGTGATGTTTGAATGGACCATGCCTTCTTCAGGGTGGCAGGGCTAGAGAAAGAAGAAAAGAGAATCCAGAGCATGGACAGGGGACACTGCCTTTTCACTTTCAAGCTGCTTGGCCAACATTTCCCTAGCACTAGCACAGGTGCCTCCACAATCCCCCAGAACATGCCTGAAACTCGCTTTCATTATTCTCTAACTGTAGAGTGATTGGAAATTGCAACTGAATGTTCCCCCTCTGAAGTGAGAACCCGATCTCTTACATCTTTTCTATTCTCCCACGTTGTCTGAGTAGTGCTGAGCACAAAGCATACACTCAATAAACACCTATTAGATGTATACACTCCTGGGGTCTTCTGCATATCTATGTACCGGGACTTCTGTCCATTATATCTTCTCTTCACTTCTATAGAGGAAACTGTTGCCTGACTATCTGGGACCTTTGACCTCCAGATGACTTCGAATGTATCCTAAATTTTCAAATTGCTTTATTGGACAAAGCAATTGTAAAATCAGTTAAAAAAGAATTGTATTCTGAATGTATCATTGCCAAGTTAGGAACCAAACCTAGTACCCTAGAAGTGCTTTTATATTTCTCAGAGTACTTAGCCTAGTTCTGAGCACAGCATCTACTACATACCTGGAGACTGATTAAAACTACACTAAATAGATTAACATATCCAAGCTTTACCCATTAAGTCATATTATATTGTGGCCAGAATAATGGCCACAATACTGACTTTGCACTTAATAAATTCAATGTGGTAATGGTAATAGTGGATAGATTAGCTAGGTCAGGGCAGAATGACTTTCAGAATCCCCTGTAAAGTAGCCTCAAGATAATCAAATGGGGCTGGGTAACTTGAGGCTCTTCAGCATCTTTTCATTTTATCTGATACTCAGGTAGCAATAAGAGTTTTTCTGTCTTTGCCTGAGATCCATGTCCCTCCACTCAAGCTTCCTCAATACTATATGTTTCACCATCTTGCCATTCATTGGGCCCATAGCTTGGAGCAACATACAATAGCATTTTCTCCTTATTTGCATTGTTTCATTGCCAACAATGCCCAGCACAGAAATTAGGAAAACTTGCTCATTTCCTTGACTTAATCTTGTGTTTTTTTTTTAACCAGTGAAGTCCTCATTTTGCCTACCAGGTAAGGTTTGTGGTCCTTCACTAATGCAACAGCATCCTCTGAGAGGATGGAGACTCTACAAAGAAGGCAAAGGTGGGAGTTGGTAAACTATGACCCATGGGCCAAATCTTGATCATTATCTGTTTTTGCATAACCTGTGAGTTAACAATGATTTTTGTAATTTTTAATGGTTGAGGAAAGAAAATAGAGTATTATTGTAGGACATATGAAAATGATATGAAATTCAAATTTCAGTGCCTATAAGTAAAGTTTTATTGGAACCCAACCATGCCCATTCATTTTCATATTGTCTAGGGCTGCTTTCCTGCTACAAAGTACAGCTGAGTGGCTGACAGAGATGGTATGGCCTACAAAGTCTTTTACAGGGTAACTTTACTGATCCCTGGGCTAAAAGGAAGCAAGGATGAAATGAAGTTAGAAATGTGAAAGGCTCCTGTGGAGCTCAGAGACCTGAGGAACATTTGTTTATGAAATCTGAAGCTATTCTCTGACTGTTTCCTTCCTGAGGATGTAACTATTTTTATGGGGTTCAGTTGACATGATTAGGCCAGGTGCTGCTTTCTTCTTCCGTGATGTCCCTCAATGAATTATTCTCCCTCATGTGAGATCCATCCCTCCCCCATTTAGCTAAAGATGGGGCCTTCGGTCCAATCTCTCCTCCTTATACTCCCACTCTCAAGTCTATTACGTTGAAATCTTCCTCTTAATCAACTCAAGTCTATATGCTATGAATTTTGACTTTTGGATTTCACCTAGAAAATGGTTTATCTGAAGTTGCTCTCTGACTTGTCCTTTGGGAAAATTTTTATCACAAGTCTGCCTTTTTCTTCACTCCTTAGAAAGTATAAGCTGATTCTTGGTTTAAAATTATAACAGCAAATGTACATATAACCATAAAGCACAGTTGAAGCACATTTTAAAAGTCATTATGCGTGTTTTAAGATAGTACAAACATTCTTCCTTACTTGGCTCCTCCTGGCATCACTGGACTTATTTTCTGATAAACCTCTCATAGCACCTTAAATTCGTGCTTGACTTAATTTTTGGAGCCAGGCTTCTAAGCAAGGCTTTGGCTTCTTTTCATAGCAAATAATTCTGTATAATTTGAAATTTTGCAATAAGCATGTATTACTTTTGTTATAAAGCAGATTATTTTTCAAAGATCAAATATAGAAAAATAAAGGGAAGAAAGGAAACAGTTGAAGAGGGAAAGAAAGGCCAGCAGTGTGTGGTACAAGTTCTTGTTGGACAACATCTGAGAGAGCAGCAGGCCTGATGCCCCACCCCACTGGGGTTTGTGTCACTTGGACCTTCTTTTCCCTTTGGCAGGAAAGAACCTGGCACTTGGGAAATACTAAACAAATCAATGGATGAATGTATAAATGCCCTAGTGATTATTTTCAAAGTTACATTCCATTGTACATTGAAGTTCATATATCTCTGTTAAAAGTAGAAGACTATTATCAAGTATTGGTTCTCTCTGAAATGAAAGAATCATTAAATGTCAGGAAACAAATAGCAAGAGGAAACATTTAAGCTAGCTGATAGGGGAGAGAAGAAGTGGGATGAGAAAGAGTCTCTTGGGGAGGTTATTAACTTATATCTGAAAAATAGCAGTAGGACTTAATTGGGATGTCGTGTCATTATAATAGTAACCTTCACATAAACTTTCCCTCTCCCTTCTTGACATTATAAGAGAGACAATGAAATCTAAAAGATAACATCTATGGGCTCAACATCAGGCTCTGAAGAAGGGAATTTCCCAGGAACAGTTTAAAGCTAAAATGCCTTTTATAATAGCCACGAGAAGCTAAAATAGCACTTCTATATCTTTAAGATGGAAGACTGAAACAGAAACTGTAGCTGTCAAGTGAGGCAGAAGCCCCCAAGCCCCAAACTCAAGAGTTTAATATGATTAGAAAGAAACATTGTCTTCAATCCTAGAAATAAGACCACGGTTTCACTGAGTTGTGACTGATAATGATTAAGGTGAAGGTTAAGGAAAAAGGTATCAAAAATGTATGTCAGCATATTTTTTGTAATAAACTCATCAAATCTTTTATTATTATTATAATTGTTAACACATATTAATTGTTTAAATTAATGGGTTTCACTACTTATCAGAACTTAACCATGGCTATGTTACATCTTTGTCATCACAGACAGTTTTACTTTACTCTCATGTTCCCCTTAAAATGCTTGCGTTCAGCCATGGGCCAGAGTACTTTGTCTTCAATAAAAAGGGACTGTTTCAGTCTCATGTTCAGTCTCATACTTGGGAACATAGACGTCTGAGGAATTGACTGAATAATTTAAGACCATCCCACTGTACCAAATCAAGATTGCCAGAAGTCTAGTGGAGAAGCTGATAGATTCATGAAATTGCTGACTCAAAATCTGCAGAATTTTATTATGTTTTCCAAGAAATTAAATGAATGAGCTAAATTTGATGTCTTGCATCCCCATTTATTTAATAGATTTTAAATTGAACACTATGTTTCTTGACTATGTGTGACATATTTAATATATTGTGTAATAATATTATTTAACTTTAATATTATGTTTGTATGCACACTGACATAAAGAACCATTGTTCTAATCTGAATATCAGATGAGAATCGTATCATTTGGATTGCATTATGGACCATATAACACATAATGAGGTGTCCTAGGACAGTAAAGAATGCCTGCATCAGCGACATCTGGGAGCTGTGAAAAATAAAAACTCAAAGGCCAGACTCAGACCTGTTCTATCAGAATCTTGGGGGTGGGGGGCATTTTCCAGGAATCCGTGTTTTAACAAACTCCACATGCATGATTTGCATGTATCTGAAAGCTTGAGACCACTGAAATATGAATGCAAAAGTCCACATTTCTGTTTTAGATAGTATATTTAATTATCAGGATGGTGAGAATAGCAAAAAAAAAAAAAAAAGAATGAGTATCCAAAAAGGAATTTTCAATTCTGCTCAAGCCTTACACATGATATACACCCTCTCTATATTGCAATATGAAAACCTACTTCTGCTACAGGCTGAGAAGTGTTATATTAAGAGCAGTACAAACAAAATTACAAATTTGACCTAAATTTCATGGAATTTTTGTTTTCTACCTTGTTCATTTCCAGATAATATAACAAGCAACACACAGAACACTATTAAGAACTAGCTAACTTACATTGCGCCTGGCTACTTTTCCTTAAAAAGAATGAAAATGTTGGCCAATATCTATATTCATTCTCATCAGCACTCCTAATTTCTTCTTCAAGGTTTGTCTTTTTCCCGAAGTGGTTCAATGGAAGATAGGAGTTGCTGAAATGTAGGACGCTTTTCTGGAAGCTAAATAAAAGAAAAATCCAATGTTTTAGATGATGAAATTTATGATTAAAAAGAAAAAATGTAAACTATACTTTGGTCCTAAAGGTGATAACTTTTAAAACATGGGGACACTGCAGACGTTTGTGCTATAGTCAGAAACAAGGCAAGCGCACATGCTACACTCACCACGCTTCACATCACACTGAAGGTATTAACAGTGTAGTCAAAAAGTGAGAATAATTAGACCCCAAGAATTGGAGCAGAAAAAGTAACATTATCTTTATTTGCACAGGACACAATTTATACCTGGAAAACCCAAGATGATCAATGATAGAACCAACCCAAACAAAAAAGGAATTCACCAGGGGAGCAGGATATAAAATTAACATGCAAATCAATAGCTTTCACATATACTTACAATGACCAATTAGAAGATATCATGGAGGAGAAAAGTCCATTTATAATAGCAACAGCATAAAAATAAAATACTATAAAACTATACTCTCTAAAAATGAGGAAACTTTCAAAAACTGTTGAAAGGTACAAATGCACTTTTATGTATTTTAAAAAAGCATCCTTTGTTCTAGAATAGGATATTAGCATCAGAAATATCAAATTTCTCAAGTTAAAAACTAAATACAGCCTCCTCAAAAATTAAATGAGTTTGTTTCAAGCTAAACAAATTGATCCTTTAGTTTATAGATTTTTTTCAAAAATATGCAAAGTGGCGAGGAAACTATAAAGAAAGATGAGTAATGGGGAAGGGGTGTTAGGGTACATAGTATTATAAGGTCTCTATATAATTAGAAGATCTCTCTATATTATAAAGTCTCTATATAAGCAAAACACGTGGCGCTAGCACATGTATAGAGAGACTGCAGAACAGAGGAGAAACTCCTGAAATAAACTCAAATACATACGGAAACTTAGAATAATACTGGGGAGGCATTTCACTGGGGATAGATGGTCTTTCAGTAAACAGTGCTTCCAACAACTGGTTAAACATTGAAAATGATATATTTGGTGCCATACTTCGTACTGTACACCCTAACAAACACAAACTAGATCAGATACTTGAATAGAGAACAATGAAACCATGAAAGCACAAGAGAAAAATCTAGGAGAACTCCGTTATAAATTGGGTGTGGGAAAACCTAGGTAACTATGACTTAATTTTCAGAAGCAGTAAAAGCAAAATCAGGTGTATTCATCTGTATTTTTAAAAAGACTTTTATATGGCCCAAACAAAAGCTACCATCAGCCAAATTAAAATATAAGTGATAAACTGGGAGATAATATTGGGAAATATTGACAACTGATACCTACCATAAATCAAATCTTAATATTCTTAATTTATAAAGAGATCCTTAAAACTTGATAAGAAAAAAGGGAGTGATGGTTCTAAGAAAGGTACACAAATGACCCTTAAAATAGGGAAAGAGGCTCAGTTTCACTCATAATGAAGAGAAACATTAAAGTTGCAATAAATTGCCATTTTTATCTACCAAACTAGCAAAAATTCAAAAGTTGATAATGCGCTCCTTTGGTGAGGAAAACATAGCTGCCTATATGGCTAGTGGGCAACACTCAAGAGAACAATTCAGACACCACATGTTCTGTAAGAAAGAGGAACAAGAAAACACACACATACATAAGCTCAAAGAATAATTCTTCATTGCCTATGAAAAACAAAATGCACATTCTTCTTGTCATTCAGCTTTCAGAATCTGGACTAAACTTATTTTCAGCCCTTCCAACAGTGGCTCCAGCCAAGACCTCTGTGCTGCTTCCTGCCTCCACACCTGTGTGTGCTTTCTCACTTGGACACCCTTTGCTAAGGCCTCAACTCATGTACTAAGGGAACCTACACAGATTTGGCTCGGTTACCGATGTATTCAGGACACTGCTCTCTCTCCTCTGGGCTCTTCTTCTATTTGTCTATCTTTTTAACTTGGTTGCATACTTATAAACTGCCTGGTATTTTCAACTGCACTGTGTGTGCGCCCACACAAGCCTGTGCACGTGTGTGTATGTGTAAAGACTTCAAATTCAAGGAGGTAAAAAATGGAGCCTCATATTTCCTTATCATCTTTCATGAATTCTATGAACATAGTAGATGCTTTACAAATTAATCCTCTGCAACTTTAGCTCCACGTCTTCCCTGTGAGAGATTCCCCTATCTTCTGCTTGAAGGGAATGCTTGTGTTCAGTGTTTGGGAGGCAGGCGGAGAGATGATGGGATGTGGTCTTCTGTGTACTTTCTCCCCGGGGTCAGATGTCCTCTGTTACACATTTTCTGCTTGAGGAGAGAGACTCCACATCCTTGCTGTTAAGAACAGGGACCCTGGAGCTAAGCCAGCTTGCCTCTTACAAGCTCTGTGATCTTGGGCGGGTCGCTTACACTCTCTGGGCCTCTATTTCTTCTCCTGTTAGTTTTAGTGATGATAACAGCACCTGGCTGGCTCATAGTGTGGTTTCTGATGAATAAACGAGGTAGTAATGTATAAAGGTCTTAGAAGAGTGCTGGACATAAGTTTTTCAGGAATTCATCATCACCTGCATTGCTTGTTTTAGGCTTCAAACATTCGAGAACGGGGCCATTTCTGCCTTTCCTGTAGCAGGTACTTTCCCTCAAAAAAGTTTTGGCCCTGGGGTGATGCAGAGGCCACCTTGGATCCCCTCAGCCCCCCAGCCCTCCAGCTCACTCAAGGGGTGCACTTGCCTCATGCCAGCAGCTGTACATGATCTGGTAGATGGTGTCTGACGCCAGCTGTGGCCGATAGAGCCGGTGGCCCTGGGAGACCTTCACAACCACCTGGGAGTTGTCATACAAGTCATAGGGCTGCTTCCCGAGGCTGAACACCTCCCACATCAGGATTCCTGCATCACACCGAAGACCAGCAGCAGACAAAAAGAAAGCTGATGTCAGAAGGTACAGGGTTGGTGGAATGAGAGCCACACCACAGTCTGGAAGAGCAAGGGACCCTGGGGAATGAGTTCTAGTGAGGTGGGGATCGAGTAGAGAGCCCAGAGTCTCTTCCCCCACGTTCCTGAGACCCGTCTGTGTAAGCTTGCTGTAAACCTGTGCATGGCTCCGTAGAGGGAGCCACTTGGGGCCAAGGTCCTTGATGTGCTCCAGGAAGGCAGCTGGGGCTTCCTTGGCCTCACAGTGGTACCAAACTGTGTAGTGAGCCCCGAGGCCACCCCTGATGAGTGATCCATTGATGTCCTTGGCCCCTCTTTTCCTTCTGCTTTAGCAGTTCTGTACAACTTCACACAATCAAATTACCTTTCAGTGGAAAATTAAAGATGAAATCATTGACGACTTCTCCCTTTCTCCTGTTGCTGCAGACTGAAAATGTTTTATACATCAGGAGCCCTTTGGGGAATCTGGTCAAACCACCAGCTCGCTCCATGGGAAAGTGGAAGTGGATGCACAGCAGTTGTGGGTTCAGTCTCAGGCTGTTCACGGGGAATTGTGAACTCCAGGTTAAGAAACTCAGTTTCGGTCATGGTGGTCAAGAGGATGGGGTCAAGCAAACGGGGCCTTTGAAGCCCAGTTCTGCCACTTGCAGGCTGGGTCAGTTCCTTAACTCCTCTCAACCTCAGGTCCCATGTTCTGTAAAAGGGTATGCACACCTGGTGGACTTGCCATGAGGATTAAGCAAGATGTAATGTGGAGCACTCTTCAAAGAGTGCCAGGGCATTTTAAGTGTCGTCAGAGTGATGCTATTCTGTCCAAGGACAGAGAATTTCAACAGTCAGACAGGTTCAAAGCCTCCAAAAACCAGAAATATGAAAGAACCATAACTGAGGCCTTGACTTCAAACTTTCTTTGACTTTAAGACTACAGATTTTATGTAAAATATTTATAATAAAGTAATTAACCTTATAAGTTGTTGGGGGCATATTCTTTGCATAATCTTTTCTTTTTTAAACCCACACATTCCAAAAGAATAATCCAAAAGAATGCTGCTCTCTCACAACTTTCTCTTTGAGAGGTTATACAGTTATTTCAAGGGTAACATTGCTGCTCAAAATGTCCATGGGGCTCCTCTCTGGGAATTGCTTTCAGAGCCCCTGATTCATTTTGAGTACCTCCACTGGGGTCAGATTGTTTAAGAATAGATTTATTATTTGCTAACAGCCAGAAAATACCTGGGGCCAAGTTCTGTCACATAAGGTGAAAAAGCAAGCTGGGGAATGCTGTTGTCTTATCAAAAACAAGCTGCGACTATTGAATGAGAGCACTGATTTTAAAAATATTATTCATTAGGCATATCCCTTGACGCATGGATATTGAAACTAGTTTTGACAGGGGACCAAATTTAGTCAATACAAAATGACATCATGTATTCACCGAAGTAGTTTGTGATTTTTTTCCTTTTCTGCATACATTTTTCTGCATACATCTCTGAAGATAACTTTTCTTTTACAATGAACACTTTTTCAAGGGGAATAGCTATTTTAAAAAATTGTATCACATAGAAAAGTAAATGGCTACTAAATTTTCCTTTTTTCAGCCACCATGTAGGTGTCAAGCAGTAAATCAAATTGTAGTTATAGATTAAGACAGGCACAAAGTAGGTCTCTATCATAGTTAATGTATTTTAAAGCCTGATGATAATTTAAATTACTTACCTTGGACCCATCCGACAGTGATTGAAAACAGTACTGACATTGTCACCACATAAACATAAAACACCTCACAATCTACAGAGTCACGATTTAAGAACTGTTTTCATTTTGTAATTACTTTTACTAAATTCTGGTTTTGTTTTTGTTTTGATTTTTGCAGCACTGGGGGTCAAATCCTTGTGCATGCTAAGCAAATGCTCTCCTACTGAGCTTCATACATCCCCAGACCAATTACTAAATTTTAACATATGTGGACTTTAATTAAATGTGAATTAGCCCTTCTTCAGTAAGGGGCTGCATAATAAGCGCTTTAGGCTTTGTGGGACATGTGGTATATGTGGCAGTCACTCTAGTCTGCTGTTGCAGTACAAGATTAGCTATAGACAATATGAAAATGAATTGGCATAACTGTGTGTTAATAAAACTTTATTTACAGAAACAGCCTACCTGGTTTGGTCCTGCGCTGTGGTTTGCCTACTCCTGATTTAAAATATAAATTTTAACAAGGAGAGACCAGTTGACATGAGGTATGAGCTTGCTAGAGTTTGGATCTTGAATGTCCCCTAAAGATCTGTGTGTTAAAGGCTTAGTTAAAGGCTATTGGGAGGTGTGGACTCTTTTACAGGAAGGCCTAGTGGGAGGTCTTCCAGCCATAGGGGTTGTGCCCTTGAGGATAACAAGACACCAGCCCCTCTTCTTCCTCCTTTTGCTTCCTGGCCAAAAGAACATGTGATAAGCAGCTTTGCTCCACCATGCGCTCCCTGCCATGACATGCCATCTCAACACAGGCCCAAAAGTGACAGGATCAATCTGTCATGGGCTGGAATTTCCAACATTGTGAGCCAAAACAAACCTTTTCTCTTTCTAAGTTGGTTATCTCAGGTATTTGTTATAGTAGTGGAAAGCTGACTAACACAGAGCTAAATAGAATATCCAGTCATGTCTGATGTTTACATTAGGGATGTTCAAAGAACTGGTTCACCCAGAAGGGAGTAGTTATCACAGTTACTTTCATGTAGAAAATCAATGACTTCACTTTAAGGCTTTCAACTTTCTGGACTTTAAGTAAATGCAGAGTTAGTTTGTAATGACTTCTTTTTAAAAAACTGTTTGAAATTTTCACTGGGAAACTTTTCATAACCTTTGATTTTATGAGAAAATGCGAGAAGGTGTAAATTACACAATGTGTGGAAGACATCCTAACATCTGGCCCAAGAAAGTAAGTCATCATCTTCAATGGCTTGCTTGTCTCACATTATGTGTATAATTTTGTACATGCTCAATGGCATTTAAAAAAAAATGGATGTTGCAGCTCTTGTGGTTTCCTATTGTGGAAGCCAGCTTATGAAACAGGGCTGGACCTTGTGTGGCTACTTCCTTACCGAATGCCCATACGTCTGACTTGCTGCTGTATTTGAAGTAGTGAAACACCTCTGGGGCTGACCACTTGACCGGAAACTTTGTTCCTACCGAACTGACATACTGGTCATCAAGAACATACCTGTAAGGGGAAACGTCAATGCAGTGAGAAACGGGACGACCACTGCTGGCCATCTTGCTCTGTGATGGTAGAAGCGGACAAAGGACATAGAACCATTCAAAGTCTCAGCTGAATGTCTTGGTATTTTGTATTTGCTTTTCCTTTCATTCGTCAGCTTAGCTAGAGGCTACTTATGATTTGTAAACATTTAGAAAACATATCTTTGAAAACAGCAAAACTTGAATGCAGAATGTTTGGTAAATACAGAAAAACACAAAGAAAGTAAAAATGAAATCACTCTGAAACCCACCTCAAAGATAACCTATAATTCTGTCACTCAAGATATATTTTTGCTTGTGTTTTCTGTTCTTTTTTTCTTTATATGTACCTTGAACAAAATTGGGTTTCTGTTGTATTGACATTCACTTTGAGAGTAGATGGTGAGAATTTTCTCAGGGGCCTACATTTTCTATTGCAGCATTTTGTTTAATAACTGACTAATATTCCCTCTTATAGAATAACAATGTATTTAATTGTGTAAAATGTTTCCAATCTTCTGTTATTATAAACAATGCTGGAAAATATCCCATGGATATAATAGAAAAACTACACACATCAGTGTTAGAGCTCTCTACTACAAAACATCAGAAATAAATCGATAGGGAAAATCATTGGTTTACCTCGTCATTCCAAAGTCAGAGACTTTCACAGAGAGATTACTGTCTACCAAGCAGTTCCGAGCAGCCTTTGGGGAAAAAACAAAATCGCCATGTAATAAAAGTGACTAAGAATCTTCTGACATCAGAGTCAGACATTTCCCTCCTTTTCAGCAGAATTCTCAGCAAAATCTAAGATTTCTTGTCACAAACCAAATGCTCTGAAGTTGTCTCTTTGTCAATTGCAATGTTCAATTTTTCAAAATGAACATGTATTCCCATAAGTCTTCACCCAAGCATCCATCCTTGCCAGACACTATGAAAGTATTACACTTTAGACACAGAGCCTTAGTTTATCAGAGAGAGAGAGAGGAACAATGTCGAGGGGCTCCCTTTCCACCACTAGCTACTGTACATTAACAGATGCCTTGAAGACATAAGTGCTGCAATGTACTAGCCTAATGTACATGCCATGTTTGTTGATCAATGAGAAAAATCTCTGAAGATAAATAAATTCCAGTGAATACCACACACAATACTCCACTCTTCCAACCAACCCAAACACACGCGCGCACACACACACACACACACACATTTCACCACGCCCTCAATTATTGTATTAAATGACAGCATTAGCACTAAGCTCTATTCAGAGTAAAGGACATCTTGAGTTCAACGGTTTGGAGAAACAGTAAATTGTCCAGTTTTTCCTTTCTATCTGTTCTTTCCATTGCAACACAGCTAACTAGTGCTAAACAAGTCTTCAAGACTTGTTTGACTGTTTTTTCCATACTGCAAATATTTTATTTTAAAATTGTGACTTTTTCATATAAAAGTGCATTGCTTACACAACTCACAAGTGAGCAAAGTAACAGTGAAGGTGCCCTCCTTGTTGTCCCTCCCAGCTCCATCCTTGGAGGTGGGAACTGTGGACTAATTCCTTTCCTTTTTTGGACCTCCAAAAGCTTGGCTTACCAAGTCGCGGTGTATGAATTGCTGACTCTCCAAGAAGGCCATGCCTTCACAGACGTCATAACACATTTCTAAGAGCTGGGATGGTTCTAGTCCTTTCCCATGACCCTTCAGGTAGTTAAGCAAGCAGCCATTGGTGATGTATTCTGTCACTATGTATATGGGGTATTTCTCTGAACACACTCCATAGAATTTAACCAGCTTGGGATGGCTCAGTTTCCTAGAAAGAACAGATTTTCAAAGCTCAGTACTCTACACTCCATTTTCCAGATACCCTGAAAAAGAAGAACTCTCGAATTTTTGTTTATTTTTAATTCCATGTTTAATTCTCTGTTCTACTTGAACAGAGAAAGAGAGGAGAAAGTTAGGACCTTTGATGGGAGGGCAATAGCCTTTGGAGGCAAGAATTCTGCCTCATATTAGACATTAGCAACCCAAGGGTAATGGAGCAGTTTGTGGGTGCCGTGTTCACCTTTCCTACACAGGTGAGCACAAGGTAGCATTCTCAGTAATATATATATCAAGGGCCTGGGGATTTAGCTCAGTGGTTTCGCCGTCAGCTGCGCAAGCGCAAGGACCCAAGTTCGATCTCTGGTACAAAAAAAAATATATATATATACATATATTTATATATATATATATATATCTCAGAATATGAAGGATGTAGGTAAAATGAAAATAGTTGCCATTTTAGGGAAGTGAGGTTAGACATGATTTTTTTTTCTGTTTTAAAAAGTATATAATTTTGCATTATTTTTAAATAATCAATTTAAAAAATAGTAACTACATAATGTTGCACATCTGGTAAAGTCATGATGGGATGAATGCTTAGTTTTTACAAGTTCATCAATTTTGTCTTTATGTGATTTATCTATTTTAGCAATTTGCATGATGATTTCTAAATTTTTTATATGATGATGCTTTTTATGTTTGGATGTGGAAAGTAAATTATATTTAACGTGTTGACCTTTTATTTTTTAATGAATGAGGATTAAATCCTTAGTTTCCTTCCTTCTCAGTTTAATTATAGGGACATGGTTTTTCATATTACTCAAGGTGATTAGTGGTTTTAGAGGTCTGCAGGGTACTCAGCACTGCTCTAGTCACTGTAAAAGTTGTTCCTTGAGCAAATGCAGTCACTGCCCAGTGATCTCCCCATATACCAGACCTCACTGTGAGGCCCATTTCATTTGGTATTTAACAGTTTTTCATCGTGGTACAGTTTGACATCTTTCTTTATGATTAGGTGACTTGTTAATGGCCTTTTAAGAATTTTTGGAATTACCAGCTCTGTAATGACCAAAATGTGTTTTACTCTCAGTGCCAGGTCACAGGCAGTTATACCATGTGACTAAGAAAGTCTCCGCCAGATTTTTCTGTCTGCCAGATTTTTCATAAGGAGGACATTGAAGGTCCCTTTCCAAGTTTTCTTACAGTTCAGTTGCCAAGTACAGAACTAGCTACATAATTTGCTGGTACAAGTGAAAAATAAAAATGCAAGAATCTTTGTTTTAAAAGTATTAAGTATTTCAAAATGGCAACAGCAAGGCATTAAAGCAAGTGCAAGTGGTCCTTGCAACTATGCAGGTGGCATGCCTCTGAAGCCAGCCCTGCTCATGCTAATGTTCACATAGGACCCTGCTTTCCAACAGTTCAGCAATTATGGCAACAGTGGTTGTGCTGACCTTCCTGGCTCCTTTATCTTCATAAAGGAATGACTAGGGAAACGAATACTGGAATAGTCTGCCTGGATTTAAATCTCTGCTTTGCCACTCTTACTAGCTTGGTGACTTTGGATGAGTTAACATTTCTGTACTTCAGTTTACTGCAAAACAAGGGTGACAATGGTATCTCCCTCACAAAATTCTTTTTTTTTTTTTTTTTTGGTACTGGGGATCGAACTCAGGACCTTGTGCTTTCGAGGCAGGTGGCAGAACCACTGAACTAAATCCCTGGCCTTCCCTCACAAAATTCTTATGAGAATTGAACGAGTTGCTCTTTCTGAAGTGCTTAGAGAAATGCACCTGGACACTGGGTAAGTGTTTAAGAAAAAAGTTTTAAAGTACTTTCACTCTGAAGTAGGTTAGGATTTGTGATTTCAGTAATCTCTGACAAAAGCCCCACTGCAACACTGTTTAGTTTAGTTTTTCTTTTTTTTTCCTTTGGTTTTTTATTTGTTTGTTTGTCTCTAAGGATTGAACCCAGGACCTTCATACTGAGCTACATCCCCAGTCCTTTTTTATTTTTTATTTTGAGACAGGATCTTGGTTGTTGTTAAGGCATCCAGGCTGGGTTCAAACTTGCAATCCTCCTGCCTCAACCTTCCAACGTGCTGGGATTACAGGCATGTGCCACCATACTCAGCACCAAAGTTTTTCATACTGTATTGTTTGGTTCCCTAAATGTAGAATGCCCAGCTGTGCTGATTTGCCTGGAACTGAGAGGCTTCCAAGGATGTAGCATTTTCAGTGCCAAATCCAAGAAAGTCCCAGGCAAACCTACAAAGTCTCATTCACCATGATGAAAAGAACAGAGTGAATTATATAGGGGAGAGAGAGAGAGAGAGAGAGAGAGTTTTGAATTGAGACCCATGAACAAAGGTGAGAAGGAAGTAGGCTGAGCACGAGATTTTCTCTAGACTGGGTTGAAGGTACCAAGAAGGAAAAGCAAAAGGATATTGTTGGTAGAGTATTAGTTTTCAGTACTGCCTTCACTCTAGGTAACAGCCCCCTCTCTCCCTTCTCCCATCATGCACCTCCCACAGGGTAAACGGCCACAGTGCCCAGGGGTTATTCCTGCTCCGAGCCTATGCATCCTTTTCTCAGCCTGCTAGGGGTAACAAAACTCTGGAACCCTCTGTTCCAGACCCCTTTTGGGTGTGTCTCCTTAAAGGTGACCATGCTACCCCAGCCAAGATCATTAGCTAATAGCTAGCTGTTTGTAAGAGGTGTGGAGCTGGATGTACTGAATTCTGTGTCTACACATAGTCAATAAGGCCTTCCTAGCATGGGACAAAGCTGTGGCTGGAAGAAGAAAGGGCAAGAGTAGAGTTCAGAGGACCATAGGCCAGAGGCTGGTTTCTCTATAGAGAGCTGAGAATTTTAAATGTGAGCATGGCTTTTATGGTTGTTATGAAGGTATACAGTACTTGTAAAAGTAGGAACATAGAACTGGTCTTACTTAACAGTTAGCTCAGCATATAATTTCTAAATATAAATAAAAGGGGTGATCAAAATATACAGTGAATGTTTAAATTAAAAAAAAATTATTTTAGGGCTGGGGATTTAGCTCAGTGGTTCTGGCGCCTGCCACGCAATTGCAAGGTCGCAAGTTCGATCCCCGGTACCCCCCAAAAATTATTATAGTAAAAGATATATTTCCATTAATGACTCTCAGAGTACATCCCATGTCTCTGAACACATGTTTGCCATCATTTTTGCTACTTTCTGAAGAAATTCTGGAACTTTATTTTCATAGCTTTATGAGGTGTCATCAAAAGTCTGGTGAATGCCGCTGGTCAGTGCCATCAAATTGAAAGGCAGGGTTGTGAAAACGTGACAGTGTTCTCATCCACCTTATTCACGAGATCTGGCACCATGTGACTTCTGGCTCTTCTCCAAAGTCAAAATGACCATGAAAGGGAGCCTTTTCTTTTTTTTTTGGTACCAGAGATCGAATGTGGGACCTTGCGCTTGTGAGGCAGGCGGCAGCACCACTGAGCTAAATCCCCAGTCCAAACGGAAACATTTTTAATTGATTCAGGACATTGAGGCAGTCACAGCAGTACAACTAAAGACACTCAAGAAAGAGGACTCCCAGAACTGCTTCAGAAAGTGGCAAGAACGATGAGATAAGTGTGTTTGAAGTGAGGGGGAGTATTTTGAGGGGGACTCATGGCAGTGTGTGTGTGTGTCTGTGTGTGTGTCTGTGTGTGTATGTGTGTGTGTGTGTCTGTGTGTGTGTGTCTGTGTGTGTTTGCGGTACTGGGGATCGAACTCAGGACCTTGTGCTTGTGAGGCAGGTGTGGTGCCACTGAGCTAAATCCCTGGCCTGGCAATATGTTTTTTACTATAAAATTTTTAAAAATTTGAATATTCACTGTGGTTTTCAATCACATTTTGTATAATTTATATTAATATAGCTATAAATATCTATGACATGTGGACCCTTGCTCTAGGCCTTGCACATGGTAGCGACAGGCCTACTAGTGCTAATGCCCTCCCATGGCGGGATCCAAACCACCGCTCCTCAGGAGAAACTTACATCATGGTCTGGGCCTCCTGAAAGAATTCATCTTCCGACATGGAGCCTTCCTTGATCATCTTAACGGCAACATCATACTGCCCCTTCCACTTGCCCAGCTGGACCACTCCAAACTGGCCCCTTCCCAGCTCCTTCAACAGGGCAATCTCTTCTCTTCTCAGTTCCCAGATTCCTAATGAGGCAGGATAGACAGTCTTGAGGATGAGCAGAGAAAGATTGGAGGCCACCAGCTTCCCAAGTGATTTCCTCCCCAAAGAGGTTTTCTGACAATATGAAGAACAAACCTTTTTATTTTAGCTTGATAAGTTCAAAAATCTTTAACTACGTGGTCTATATAATACCACCCAGGAAAACCTGTTTACAAAGCAGCTGCAGTTATGGACAAGAAGGCTCAGATTAAAGCTCTTTGCCAGCTAGAGCCCTGCTGGAGAGAGTCAGTGTCAAAATGTGCTTGATGCCCTTAGGTTGGTAAACTATTGCAAGACTCTCTTATAAAACAAATGAGACTATGATTCAGGTGGATGTGATTTTCCTAAACACACAACGTTGAGGACTGACTCCACTGAGCAGGCACAGACTAAGGAAAAGAAAGGATGAGTGATGGGGTGCTATAGACTAATGATAGGATCTAATAAAAGGGGAAATTTGACAGTCTTTCTAGTAATGCTGGTGAAAATACAGGTTTAGATTAGGTGGGCAGAATATTTTTATGAAAATGAATAAATACATTAGGGCTGAAGCCTTCCCTGGTACAATATGAGCAGGGACTCACTTCCTGTCTTGCATCCCTTTTATCATTAGTTAACCAGATATATTTAAACCCCGAGTGGTGGGAAGTGGCATTTAAGAGCCCAAAGGTGTGTCCATACCACTTCCCAGGGACACGGAGACTGGGACCTTGTTGGTCTTGGTGGACACAGGATGGCGGAGCCGTGTGATCATCCCTGCAATGAAATCAGCATTGTGTCATTACATCATTGCATCTTATCATATCACATTGCATAGAATTGGTTCAGAGCTATTTTCTCTCCAGAGAGGCTGAAAAGGCAGAGCTCAGGCTTTTATGTTGCAGACAGAGAATCCATTCTGACAATCTTCATGCTGTAGTTGTATTGATTTTTATGACTTGACTAAGTAGCTCAATTCAAAGCAAAAGTTGAGAGTAAATCATTTTATGTGGTTTTAAAAATTATCATAGAATTTGTTGCTTGAATCTCTTACATTAAATTTCCCATTTTTATTTTGTTATCTCTTTATAGTCATATATATATATATAAATTTCAAACCATACAGAAGGATATAAAATAAAAAGAAAACATCTGATTAAAAATTAAACCTATTACTAAATCTCATTTAATGGTCAAATCATTTTATTTATTTATTTATTTTTGCTTAAATTCTTTTATTGGTACATTTTAGGTATACAATACATTTACATTTATCTTTGGGTGCTTGTACCTGTACATGATGTATCTTGGTTCTTATTTTTTCCCCATTACCTGTGCGCCCTTCATCCCTCCAACCTTCCCTATTTACATACTTCGTTTCCATTTTTTTTTTCTTTTCTCATAATCTTTCCTTCCCATTCTTTCCTTTCCCCATTTCCTCCCACCACCCCTACCCCTTGGACCTTTTCCTATTTCAAAGTATCAATTATTAGTTATTAATCTTTTTAGTCCTTATTTACACTCAGTTTCTCACACTGGAGAAACTATTCGGTATTTACAAGTGTGTCTTATTTATTTCACTTAAGAGTATGGCCTCAATATGCATCCATTTAGCTATAAATGACTCTAGTTTCTCGTTCTTTACGGCTGAGTAGTACTCCATTTTATAAAAAAACCCACATCTTCTTTATCCAGTTTCCAGTTGATGGGCACTTGGGCTGTTTCCAAGTTTTAGCTATTACAAACTGTGCCACAATAAACATGGGTGCACATATATCTCTGTGGTATGATTCTTTTAATTATTTTGGGAAAATACCCAGCAGGGGAATAGCTGGGTCAAATGGGATCTGCAGTCCTAGTTCTTTGAGGTATTTCCACACTGATTTCCATAGTGGTTGCACCAGTCTGCACTCCCACCAACAATGGAGAAGGGTTCCTTTCTCTCCACACCCTCGCCAGCATTTGTTATTGGTTGATTTATTGATAGCAGCCATTCTTTGTGGGGTGAGGTGGAATCTCAGTGTTGTTTTCATCTGCATCTCTCGAATGACCAGTGATGTTGAACATTTTTTCATATATTTGTTTGCTGCTTTTACTTCCTTGTCTGAGAAATGTTTGTTCATTTCAGATGCCTATTTTTGAATTGGGTCTTTGAATTTAGGGGGATTTGATTTTTTTCAGTTCTTTATATATTGTAGATAGTAGCCCTTCATCTGAGTTACAGCTGCTAAAATTTTTTCCCACATTGTAGGTTGTCTCTTAGCTCTGTTGGTGGTTTCTCTTGCAGTGCAGAAGCTTTTTAATAAGATGAAATCCCAGTTGCTGATTCTTTCTGCTAGTTCCCGTGCTACTGAGGTTTTGTTCATAAAGTCTTTTCCTATGCCAATGTCTTCAAGAGTTCCACCTAACTTCTCTTTCAGCAAGTTTAGTGTTTCTGTCTTAATATTTAGATCTTTAATCCACTTAGATCTTAGTTTAGTGCATGGTGATAGATATGGGTCTAGTTTTAATCTCTGATAGGTTGAAATCCGGTTTTTCCAACACCATTTATTAAATAGGCTATCTTTCCTCCAATGAGAGTGGTTGGCTCCTTTGTCAAAGATGAGGTGGCTGCGTATGTCTGAAGTTGTCTCTGCATCTTCTATTCTATTCCACTGATCCTCAGGTCTGTTTCTTTGCCAGTACCATGCTGTTTTTATCACAGTAGCTTTGTAGTATAGCTTCAAGTTGGGTATTGTGATACCCCCAGCCATGTCTCTGTTGCCCAGAATTGCTTTTGCTATTCTAGGTCTCTTCTGGTTCCAAATGAATTTTTGGATTGTTTTCTCTAGCTCTGTGAAGTATATTGTTGGAATTTCAATCAGCATTGCATTAAATCTATATAGCAGTTTTGGAAGTATGGCCATTTTCACTATATTGATTCTTCCTAACCAGGAACAAGGGATGTCTTTCCATTTTCTTATATCCTCCTCGATCTCCTTTTTCAGGGTGCTGTAGTTTTCAGTGTAGAGGTCTTTTGCTTCCTTTGTTAGATTGATTCCTAGATATTTAATTTTTTTGGATGCTATTGTAAAAGGAATTGTTTCCCTAATTTCTCTCTCAATGAGTCTATTTGTGTGTAAGAAGGCTATTGTTTTTTGATTGTTGACCTTATATCCAGCTACTCTACTGAATCTGTCAATTAAGTCTAGAAGTCTTTTGGTAGAGTTTTTTGGGTCTTCTATGTAAAGTATCATATCATCAGCAAATAATGAGAGTTTAACTTCTTCCTTTCCTATCTTTATTCCTTTTATTTCTCTCTCTTTTCTAATTGCTGTGGCTAATGTTTCCAGAGATATATTGAACAGGAGTGGTGATAGTGGGCATCCTTGTCTTGTTCCTGATTTTAGTGTGAAAGTTTTCAGTTTTTGACCATTTAGTATGATGTTGGCTATTGGTTTTTCATAGATAGCCTTAATCAGGTTGAGATAAAGACCTTCTATTCCAATTTTCTGTAGGGTTTTTATCATGAATGGGTGTTGGATTTTGTCAAATGCCTTTTCTGCATCTATTGAGATGATCATATGGTTTTCGTCCTTGACTCTATTAATATAGTGTATTACATTTATTGAGGTCAAATCATTTTAATTGTTTACAGAGATTTAGGGGAAAGCTGGATTAAAATAATCATATATTTGGGGGCCGGGGATTTAGCTCAGTGGTTCTACTGCCTGCCTCACAAGTGCAAGGTCCCGAGTTTGATCCCTGGTACAAAAATAAATTCATATTTTTTATAGTGCCTTGAAACACTCCCTCAAAAAAGTAAATGAATCTTTCTTTAAATGTGGCATGTTTTCCAAATCATGGAAATTATCACACATGTACCTTCCTCTTCCTTCTTCTAGGTGGTTTTTTCATATGAGAGTTCTTCAAACTTTAAAAAATGTTGTAATTTTAATCAGCAAAAATAACAAATAAACTAAAAGCTAACACATTTCTCCGAAATACGTACAGCTACTGTTGCAATGATATATTGTGTGAATCATAAATACACTAATAAATAGAAAATTTAAGACCACGAGATTTTAAAAATATAATGCTAAATAAACATTCTAATATTTTCTTCCTATACCCTATGAAGTTTCCCGTGCATCCTCTAGGAGTGGAATCATTCAATTGGGGATGCAATATCTTTTACAAAAGGTACACTTGAGGTGCCACAGGTTAAAATAAACAATAGAGGAAATTTGGACAAGGCAAAATACAAGTAAGAACCAAATGAAAGCCCAAAGTCAGCCCAATTCACCTCTGTGCATGCAACTGAGTCAGATGGAGTGGCACAAATTTGATGATGAGACAATGGCTTATTACTGTTGGGCCTTTACGCAGTTACTATTCTAGAATACAGAGGGGATTTTTATATACTTACCAGTAAATTAGTCAAAACTTTAAATGAATAACAGTGCCCAGTGTTGGTGAAGATGAGAGAAATTGTTGTTAGTGGGTTTGTACATTTTTGAAAAGTATTTGGCATTTTCTAAACTTTCAATATTTCTAACCTTGTTTCGGAAATCCCACTTCTAAGAATTAGCTATGGAAACACTCTAATGGGTGTGCAGAATTTTGTGGGCAGCAATGTGCAATGAAGCAGCCATTTTAATGTGAAAATATTGGACATGATCCAATTGCTAACCAATAGAGGGAAGGGTGAATAAATTATGGGTCAACTCTACAACAGCATTCTATGGACTTCTGGAAGATGGTGGAGTGGTAATCTGTTAAAAAGAACAAAGTAAGTTATTACAAATTTGCATGAAAAGATCTTCAAGGCATGTTGAGTAAAGAAAACAATGTGGATAATATGTGTGGAGAATGATCTTATCTTTATAAAAATGTAATGTTTATACATATATAATCTATATTTATATATACAAAAATGTATTAATATCAAAAAATCTGACATAATTGACACTAACATGTTCAATGAAGTTATCTGTCCAATGGTACATGTCTCCATAATATTTGAATTTTACAATCCATTTGCTTCTATAGCAGGAAAAAACCTAGAATTTTTTTTGAGGCTAGCCTCAAACTGGAGGTGATCCTCCTGCCTCAGGGTCACAGGTGCTGGGATTACAGGCATGAGTCACCATGCCTGGCTCTTACAAATATTTTTATAAAGAAAATTTCTTCAAGTCACTCAACTTATTGTTTTTATCAATATGGAAAGTATCATGTTATATTTCAAGAAGCATAAGTTGAAAATTGGAGCAGGCAAAGGGCTTGAGAACATTTTTTCCTAATTTCGTGGTTCCCTATATAATCAAGAATATTAGGAGAATCAGTCATATCCAAGAAAATTGATATGTTGAACAAGGACCAATAAAAGAAAAACTGAAATAACTTACCTGCTGAATTGTGTTGATGATAGTGAATAAGCTTTGGAATAGAATCAAAACAGTAGTTTTCTGCCAGGTATAGTTTGTTTTTAGCATTTGTATGCACATGGTAATGTTTGACCGTCCCCTTTTTATCACTGGTAAGAAAAAATAATGTTAGAATACTTTTAAAAATCAGTTGGGACTTGGTTAAATAATTATTTTGGATGCATTTGTAAATTTTGAAGAGGGGACTCAGGGAGGATGTCTCAGTCTTGATATCTGGTGTTTTTCTGGAGATATCCATGACAGTCAGAAATTATGGAAGAAAGTATGGAAACCATGCCTCTCTGAATTCAATATATCTATTCATTTGTGCATATGCAAAATTCATGATCGATAAAATTCCAATTTCCGGACTGCTCTTCCCATAGTAAGTATGAAAATGGAATCTTTCTTTGATGATTGAGTGGCTTGTGGTTCTTCAGGATCATTTTTGAACATAAATCCTCTTTGAGAATAATAAAGGAGATAAAAATGTGGGAGGCAAAGGTGTTTAGTCTGTGGGGGTTCTCACCCCAGAGCATGGGTGAGAGACTTTTGGGAATGGCACATGCAGGTGGGTAGGGATGGCCTTTAATTCCTCACATGAACATGTACCTCTTCTTCTCCTTCTCCTCCACTTTTAGAAAAATCATAGTAAACTGATGTACATTATTTGGGCTAATCAGGAATAATATATCTGCCTGCCTTAGACTTTAGAGTATGGTATTGTGGTCGAGAACTTGACTTTGAGTCAGTTCTACTACTTGCCAGCTACCTAGCTACCTGTTCTGGTATACATACATACATACATACATATATATATATATATATATAGAGAGAGAGAGAGAGAGAGAGAGAGAGAGAGAGCCCATGTGTGTGTACATGTACACACTATGCTGGCCACACCAGAAGCAGTTAGACTTGTTGCTGCCTTGATACAAACCTAGTTAGGACTGAAATCATAAAAAAGATAGGATGCTTCTCTTTGTTGCAAATGTCTAATCTGTTCTTGGGCTCAGTATGAAATTCACTCAAGTCCACTGATGAGATGTCATAAAAGGGGGCTTCTGTATTCACGGATTGGGATTATTTTCCTGTGATTATCTGTTTTCTAATTTGTTTGCCTAACCACCTTCAAAAAATGTGTCAGGAGTCGAGAAATTTGAGGAGGGGGACATCTGGTGTCACATTTGGCTGAAACTGTAGGGCCAGTGAGCCACTGAGGTTTTTTTTGTTGTTGTTGTTCTTTTTTTTGGTACCACGGATCGAACTCGGGACTTGGTGCTTGCGCGGCAGGCGCCAGAACCACTGGGCTAAATCCCCGGCCCAGTGAGGTTTTGATAGTCAGTGACCAGAGCCTTGTTCAGTTCTTAGTGATTTTGTTTTAGCCAGCGTTCACGTGCCGCCCTGGGGGACATGGCTTCTGGTTTTGGAAAATGCCATCTGACCACTCCGGCCACACCCTATTATCTCAAGTTGGAGGTAGATACTTTGTAAAAAGATGCTGAAAATAAAATACCTTTTTCATTACTTCATTATTATAAGTACATAGCACTGTGGGAAAGGGCACATGGGGAAATTATCAAGGGAGAGAGCCATTCAATTCAGCTGTTAAAAAAGGGTCACTGAAATAGGAAGGGGCAAAGGGGAAGGAAGTGGGAGGGCTAGGGGAAAGGATAGAAGGGAATGGGATTAATATGAGAAAATAGAAAAATAGGAACAAAATCTTTGTAAATAGGGAGGAATGGAGGGGTTGAAGGGAGGGCTGGGCAAGGGTGAAAAGTAAGAACCAAGAGAGATAATGTAAAGGTGCAAATTTCCAATGATGAATGTCATTATATTGTATACCTAAAATGTACCAACGATTAGAATGAATAATCGATAATGTAAAATAGGGAGAAAAGGTCCAAAGGGGTAGGGGTAGTGGGAGGTGCAGGGGAAAGGAAAGAAGGGAAAGGAAAAAATGATGAGAAATGGAAATAAAGTCTTTGTAAATAGGGAAGGGTGGAGGGCGTGAAGGAGGGCTAGGAATGGGGAAAAAATAAGAACCAAGATGCATTATGTAAAGGTACAATTCCCAATGAGAAATGTAATTGTGTTGTATACCTACAATGTACCAATAAAAGAATTTAATACAAAAAAAATGGGTCACAGATATAGAATTTTAAAAAATGGTCTTAATCAAGATTTGGCCAAGTTCCCATTCTAAAACAGTGAGGGTTTCTGTGTAGACACAAGCATGTGGATCAAAGAATATGATCTAGTTCTTGGTGGCCCATCTTCAAGTCACACACTTACTAGTTTTAAAGGCGGGTCGTTATAAGGTCCCTCTGAACCTCCATCATTTCTTCTGTAAAATGGTGCAGATGAAAAGCAGCTTCCCTATTTCCTTTAGAGGATGATTTCAAGGAGCGAAAGAAGTAATGACCAATGGGAAAGTGGCTTACAAAACTCTGGAAGTGGATCCTGATGTTGGAAATGATGACTTTCATGAGATGACTGAGGGGTGTCTTATATGCCTAAGTGGTCAGAGTGCAGGGAGTGGCGTAGGTAGAACTACTCTTTTCCCAGCAGCAAGAACAACAATAAGAATTGCTATTGGTTTATTCAGTGCTTACTGTGTGCCAGGTACTGTTCTTATCCAATATATATATTAACTCACTTCATCCACAGAACACAATGATCATTATTATCTTTCCCTTTAACATGAAGTAGTTAGGCACAGAGTTTGAGACATTTGTTCAGTGTCATAAAGTTCTGAAATGGTAGAGCCAAGATTTGGATCTAGAAGTTTGACTTCAAACTAGCACTCTTATTGCTTCTTGGACTTTTGGCTAAGATCAAGTGCAAACTAGCAGTCTTCACTACAGAGGACAGCATCCTGGAAAGAACTATGCAGACACACAACTACACTGATTCAGCCTTCTGCTGACTCCTCCTCCGTGGAACAGTTAACTGAAACTGGGCACTGCAGTAGATGTCTCACCTCAGCAGGTGGCTAGGGGTGAGAATCTACAGGCTCCATTGCTAGTTTTCTCTCTTTCTAGGTGTAGGCCCGATTCAAAGGAACTCACCCATGAGTCTTCTAATAAATGTTCACCAAGGAGTGTATACTCTGCCATTGTTAGAGAGGGCAGGAGAGAATTACTCAGGAAACAGCCTCTTAAAAGTAGGAGGCAAAAAGGCAACTACACAGGGTCACACTCCACGGAAATACTTTGATCCAAAACTCCAGAATTTAAACAAGTTGTCTTATCTCAAAATGCAATGAAGTGAACAACATACTCAAAGAAAATACATAGAAGAATAAAAGAAATGCACACTGTACTTACTTCACAGCCTTACTAAATAAGGACACTGTGTACATTCCCACTTGGCTGGAATTCCTAACCATAAATGCACCTTCTTTTCCCTGAAAGGAAGGATCATTTTCATTATTCTTGCAAAAGATTTTTCACATACAGCATTAGGAAAAGAAAATCTTTTAGATCCACTTTAAATGTCACTGAGAGCACAAGTTATCCAACAGCTGGCACAGAAGGAGTTTCACTTTAGCTTTCCTCCTTTTCCCATGCAATATCTCTCTTCCTTTCCTCTCGCCCTCCTTTCTTCTTTCCTTCCTTGCTTCTTGCTTTCTTTCCTTTCTTTCCCTCTCCTCACTTCCTTTTCTCCTTTCTCTTCCATTCCCTCCCTTCCCCTTCCTACCTGCCCGCCTTGCTGGCTGCCTGCCTTCCGTGCTGGGAATCAAACTCAGTGTCTTACACCTGCTAGGCAACCACTGCACTACTGAGCTGCATCCCCAGCCCACTCAATATCTTTATACATTTATTCTGTGTGTTTCAACTGTTCTTATCAAGTTGAACTCTTTTCAGTAATTTTCTGTTGTACTTATGCGAGCCTGATCTTTCTTTCTTTCTTTCTTTCTTTCTTTCTTTCTTTCTTTCTTTCTTTCTTTCTTTCTTTCTTTCTTTCTTTCTTCCTTCCTTCCTTCCTTCCTTCCTTTCCATTGGTACTGGAAATCGAACTGAGGGCCTCACACTTGCCAGGCAGGTGCTGTGCCACTGAGCTACATCCTCAGCCCAAGCATGATGTTTCTGTGTTCAAGAAATAAAATTTAGAACCACATATCACCATATCCTGTCTTTGGAAGACTTTAGGAAACCAAATATGCAGCATAAATAAATGAAGTTCTACTCTCAACTTGTCCTTATTTTTTTTACTCTTTGCACTAATTTCAAGCAGGCCCTGCTTCAGAAGGAACAGATAACAAGCCACAGGTGTGACAAAATAGCAAGTGAATTCACCATGTTCTCATGAGCATTTCTCAAAAAAACAACTGGTGTATTCAAGTTAACTACTTGGTAGAACTATATCAAAGTATCATTTTATAGATCAAAAGAGTTTCCTATTTGTAATTCCATAGCAGTTCCTAATAATATCAGATAAATTTATTCCCTATTACATCTTCTGTACTCTGGTTTAGGTGCTAATGAGTAGTGACCCCATAATAAGTCATCTCTTTTGAGTTGGAGTTGGAGCTCAGTGGCAGAGAGCTTCACCAGCATGTACAAGGTCCTGTGTTCCACCCCCAGTACTGTGAAAATTAACAAAAACAAAATAAATCATCTCTTTAATTAATGGTCTTTGCAGTCTCCTCCTACGTTGGTTCTGTGTTGGACCATGTGACTTGCTATGACTAATGGGAGGACGAAGTCCCAGCTAGGCACACAGAGTGGCACTCCAGTTGGCGGCCTCAGCCAAGCCCAGCCCCCCAGTCAAAGCACTGGCCAAATGCAGCCACAGGAGTGAGCCTAAGTCAAATGTCAGCTGACCCATAAATCAAAATGTCATTTTAAGCTACTAAGTTTGGGGTGGTTCATTACCCAGTAACAGATAATGGAAACAGAAGAAGTAGTTAGACATCAAGGGCCTGGTAACCCAAAGCTTGAACAACAAACACTACGATGCTTTGACTGCATAATTACCAATAATGTTTCTTTAAGAATTGCATTAACCTCTGGACCCAGTGATGGGAAGAAATCTTTGGGCTGGGGGTGTAGCTCAGTGGTAGAGTGCTGGCCTAGTATACGTGAGGCCCTGGTTTCGCTACCACAGGAAAAAAAAGTAAGACAGAAACTCTCAGAAATTATTTAAAGGAAGACACGATTTACCTTTTGTCTCAGTAACTGCTCAGACTGTGACCTGGAGATGTTACCTGCAAACCAGCTGCAACAGGAAAAAAATTCCAAAAAAATCATATTTGTGAATTAATTATTTTTGATAATTAACAACTTGACATTCAACTTTTTAAACTGTAAAATGAGGCATTGCCTTACATCATGGGTTTCTAAGCCTGACTGCTCAACAGAACTAGTAATATGTATATTCCTAGTGTCCAACTGAATTTTATACCTTTAGGGCATCAAGTGTCTGAAAAGTGCAATATGCTCTATTACTCCCAGAAGACAATAACATATCTTTTTTTTTTGGTTCTGGGGATCGAACTCTGGACCTTGTGTTTGTGAGGCAGGCACCAGAACCACTGAGCTAAATCCCTGGCAACATATCCTTATTTGTGGAATGACAGAACCCTAGATTTTGGGAAAAAAACAAACAAACCCTAATGACTACTTAGAACAACCAGACTCAGTATAATTAGGGTGACCACACATCTTTATTCGCCCAGAACAGCCCAGCTGTCCAGTGCAATTTTCTCTCTCCAAAGCAGGCATGTCCTGCATAGGCCACATGCAGCCATTGGATGGCTAGTAATGTGGCCACATAAGATTACAAGCTTTAAATAATATTGTATGATTTTTCCTGACTCAATTGCATGGTACTCTAGTATGGACTGTGCCTGCCATATACAGTTGAATGGAAACCTGCATGAATCAAACCTCACATGCACGTGTGTGACTTAGCAAGTAAAACACAGCAATCACCAATAATAGTATTGCAATCTACCTTCATTTGGGTGTGCCTGTGAAGACAGGGGCTTATTATTTTTAAGCAAATATATATTTTTCTTATGAAATTATTAAACTTGGGCTTACTGTGTTATTTCATAAAATAATTTAATAAGTTTAAATATACAAATAAGAACTTTTGCTGCTTATATATGTTAACTATATTACATATTTTATATGTTGTATGCAGCCCAAGACAAAGCTTCTTCACTCAATGTGGCCCATACAAGCCAAAAGGTTGGATGCCCATGCTCCAAAGTATCCCAATTTGGGTACTAAATGACTAGGTAGAAATCCCTAAGGTAGGAATTTCTCAACATAAATGCTGTCACGCTTAACTTCCCCTCAAATCTAACTCTATATTTAAAAAAATTTCAAACAGTACCCCGATGAGAAGGAATAAATAATGAGCAGAAACATCATATGCTAAATCTATGAAGATAAAGTGAAACTAAGGCCCCACTGGGTAAATACCAAAACTAATGAACTTGTGCAGCCAATTTACATAGACCAGATTGGGGAAAATATCATCATTGGTAATAAGCCAGCTCATTGCCACCTGCCACTTAGATAGATTGGCTCAGAACCTCACATGAGTTTACCCCCATAAATACGGCCACCTGGGAAAGCCTGCACCATTTGGGTTTATTTGTCCGTGTTTGCAGCACATAATGATTACATTCCTCGTGGGGAGTCGGTACACGTAAGTAACACATCTTAATTCTTTTTTGTCTCCTCCTCTCTCCTCCCCCCTTCATTCTCTTGGTCCTTTTCCCATTTGAGCCATCTGTTTTAATGAGGTTTTTTTTTTGGAGGAACAAAATAGAAACATCTATGTCTAGTTTTAGAGAACACAGGGAACTTTAAATACTCACTCGTAATCATCCAGGTTGTCCTCTTCTTCAGATGAACTTGACTCAGGGAACCCCCTTAAGAGGTGTTGAGAAACAACATGAACGTAAAAACTCAGCAAGCAACAATCCATATTCTTAGTAGTACAGTATCAAATTTCACCCTTCTTTTAAATTTCAACTGTTAAGCTTTTCTTTTTGCAATCGGGAAAGTGAAGCAACAGTCACTCATGAAATACATGAAGATTCTTTTAGGGATGGCTATAGTATAAAGCTAAAAAAAATCAGGCTGTGTATAGGGCTTTTCAGAGGGAAGAGTTATTCATTTCCAGGTTGCTTCCCCCCCCCCCCCCCGCTAGAGATCTGGAGCCGGGTGTATTAATGCCTATGCTGTCACCAGAGTGTGTCATGGACGATGGCTAGGAGAAAGCAGTGTGAGGAAAACGGTAACCCACAAATCGTCAATTCAGGCCCACTGAAGGGCTCAGACAAACAGACTACATAGACACTTTTTGGTTTAAATTCACTTTAAATATAAAGACTAGTTGCCAAATGATTGCAGATTTGGTAGCTTGTCTGAAATGGAAGCAAATCCTGGATATAAAGTAATATTTGGGTTTAATTTACCATGATATCTTTGAAGTGCTGTGATTTACAATATTTCTTTCCATTTGGTTGCTGCATCCAATATCTTCACTGCTGCAAATAAAGAGATGTTTTACACACTTACAAATTTATGCTTAGAAATGTTAAAGGCCAAGAGTAGTTTTGTCCAGATATGTTTTAGCTTTATTTGACATGTAGACCACACATTTACTGGTTTGGAAATTTAAACTAATAAGTTACTTTAACATTTTCATCCTTTCAGAAACCTCAATAAAAAGCAATAATGCAGCAACATTTCTAAATAAAACTGAATTGCCAATAATGGCTTATAATGACCCCAAACAATAGAAAACTGGCATTTAGAAATCATCTTGACTAGGTTTGTTCTGATTTTCTTACAGATATGTAAGCATTTTGTCACTTATAAATTTTAAAATAAATTGTTTTCCTCTTTGTTGTGATTTCAATAAAAAATCTTGAAAATACTGAAATTTAACTCTATCTGTACATAGATCAATAGGATTTTCATGATCCTCTGCTACCCATCATTTTATCTTTCATTTTGGATATGAGGAAGTGCCTACCTCCCAGAGTCCAAAGGCTGTTTTATTTGGAATGTAGAACCTACTTCCTGTCTGCCTCCATATCAAGATCCTTTTCAAAACCATGGTTCACAGGGACAAGCTCCATTGGCAAGGAAGTGTTTCCTCTGGCTCCATTTCAAGGAATGCCCAGAGAAAGCACTTAAATGCTACACTGCCTCCCTTGCCACTTTCCCAAAGAGCTTTGCCCACCAGAAGAGCCTTTAGGCTTCATCTCTAAGAAAATTCTTATTTTAAAAGGCCAAGAAATTTATTAAGCCTTCTCGTTTTTAAGAGCTCATGGAGAGTGGCAACTAATAGTGCATCATTTAGGTTTACATACATACATACAATGGAATACTTTATAGATATTAAACATAAACAAGTAGGCTTCCCAATAGTGTGAAGGTACTTTACACTACGAAGTGTACTGAACTCGGTGCTTAAAGACTGGTAAATTTTATGTTATGTGTATTTTAGCATAATTAAAATTAAAAATTAAAAATCCGATATAGTCTCATGTTTTCAAATGGGAAAGATGTCAAATGAAAAGATTAAGGTGCAAAGAAGGCTATGTAGCAAGAATCTTCTTTTGTAATTATCTATGTATACGATTGCATATACATAGAAAAAGTTTAAAGGAATATACACAGAATATTGTGCAATATTTGAATGCTTTAATGGGAACATGGATGATTTAATCATGTTTTTTAATCAGAAAAAAGATTAAAAATTAGCTCACATGAAGATAGTAAGAATGACAGAAATGCATTACCTACCATTTGAACTAAGAATCTTGGCTGGATTAAAAAAAATTCAAGCTGCATGAAGACCTCTTAGCAAGTGTTATTATTCACTCACAGATGCAGTGTTGCTCATGCCAAGAAGCGAGTGATCAAGTTTTTGTGCAAATAACTAGCCTTCTGAAATTCTAGGGCCAAATTCAGTGTTGGTTCTAAACCAAAGAGAGTGTGAAATCTAAGGGTGTATCGAAAAGATAAGTAGTTATTTCAGGAAATTTTTTAAAAAAATTAAAGTTAATGCCCCAAATCCTGACAAACAAAGCATCAACATTTGAAATATAGGATCTGGCAATCCACAAATCAATACCTCTGGAACAACCTCATATGAACCAGCAGTCCTACCTAGTTATCAGAAAACTGACCAATTATTTTCACCTGACCAATTATTTCACCCTTAGTGAATCACTGGGCTTTCTGTTAGGGAAGGAACCTGGGACAAAATTAACATGACATTCATTCTCTTTGGAGCTGGGCTTTTTGACTTGCTCCTTCTATATAAATGCTGAGCTTCAAGCAAATAAGTGTAACCTGCCCCCCACCATGCAGCAAGTATAGATTAATATGCTTGGAGTCTAGTTCCACTTTGGACTTTCAAGGACCACAGGTTGTTATATTTTTTAAAAATCCAGAAGGATACACTTACATTCTTTCAAGTTCCATATGGCCATGTGACTGTATCATCGGTACAGTGAGGCATTTGCTTTAGGTACAAACAATGAGAATGGAAAGAATAAAAGAATAAGAGAGTGAGGGAGAAAACAAAGAAAAGAGATACATGATGAGTCAGAGAGATGCTCTGCATTCACTGTGGGGAAAAACAGACATCAGTACCCCAGAGGGAGGCTGACAGCCGGGTGAGAAGATGGCAGCCAGTGGACAATGTGATGATGGGAAGGGTGTCTGAGGCAGCAAATAAAGAAGGGAAATCACTCAACCCTTTCCACAAGATCACCCTTACCACAATTCGGCTCAACATTCATTGAGTATCAAGTGTGGGGCACACTCAATGCTAGACCCTGGAGTCATAGACAATTTATGTACTCCTTTCAAAGTATTTTCAACTCTGGCTTAGGTAGAATCTTAAGGCAGACAAACTTGAAAAGACTGATCAAGTAAGCTAATTGTAAATACTTTCATACGAAGGATATATTTTAGATTCTATATTCTGGAATGTGTGGTTATTTGGGGGTAAGTGGGAACAGAAAAGGGAAGGAATAAAATGCTTAAGTACAACTTAACATTGGATAGGAAAATCTAAAAGAAAAGTATCTGCTGCTCAGCCCCAGCAGAGCCATTCTCTTCCCTAGTCGTCTGGCTGAAGACCTGAACATTTGCTGAGAGGACAACCCTATCTCAGCAAAGATCTGCATCAGCAGCCTTGAGACTGAGGTCCAGGACAGTGGGGTAATGTCTGATCTACGTGCTGGGTGGCCAGTCTGAAAGGCGGGAATTACCTTTTCAGTTTTCTTACTTGCCACCAGTCAGGACAGTCTTCCTGTGGTATATACCGCATGTTGATGTTTGGCTGGGAGCCATAGCTTTTCTTTGAGTCACTGTCATACTGGGGTAGAGTAGTACTTGAAGATGGCGCATCCATTCTGAGAATAGGAACTGCCCGAGGAATCTTCAGCTTTGGAGGACAAGAGATTTTAATATATCACAGTAAGGCACAGATTCAGGAACTGGTTACTAACAACAAAAGTGTATCAGCTCTCACATTTGGAGGAAGGAGGACAGGTGACAGTCAGAAAAGAGGAAGGAAGGGAGGGAGGAAGGAAGGAAGGAGGAAGGAAAGCAGGGAGGAAGGGAAGAAAGAAGGCAAACAAAAGATAATACTAAGTATTGGCAAGGATATGGAGCAACTATAACTCATACTTTTGCTGGTGGGAGTATGAAATGGTAAACCACTTTGGAAACTTGTTTGCACAATGTGCTAAAGCTAGGTGTGCATAAAGCTTATGACCCACAAATTATATGTGTCTTTATGAGGTGTGATAATAGAAAGGCAGGCTTGTAAAAACGTTACGGTGCATCCACTTTATTCACCGATCTGGCACCGTGTGACTTCTGGCTCTTCCCCAAAGTCAAAATGACCATGAAGGGGAAATGTTGTGAATTAATTCAGAACACGCAGGCTGCCACAGTAGAGCAACTAAAAACATGAAAGAGGATTTCCAGGATTGCCTGAGAAAGTGGCAAGAATGAGGGGATAAGTGTGTTTGAAGCAATGGGGAGTATCTTGAGGGGGATTAATGCCAATGTGTCTTTTACTACAGTAATTATTTTTTTTAATGTAAACATTCACCATATTTTTGGATTTCTCTCTCTCTCTCTCTCTCTCTCTATATATATATATATATATATATTTCCAATAGTGAAATTGAAAGATTCAGGGTTCATAGCACAGTTATTTGAATTAAAAATTGGAAACCACCAAAGTGCTCATCAAAAAGATGGAATAATAAATATATTGTGATTGCAGTAGACTGAGTAATGGCCTCTCAAAGATTTTCATGTCTTCATCCCCAGAATTTGCAGATTGTGATTAAGGAATTTGAGATGAGAAGATTATTCTGGACTACAGAGATGGGTCTGATGCAATCTAAAGGCCCTTTTAAAAGAGAGGCAAGGTGGTCAGGAGTTAGAGAGAAGATGTGATGAGGGAAGCAGAGATCCAAGAGCGAGAAGCCACTGCCCATTTGATTCTGAGGATGGGTAGAGGGACAAGGGACCAACGACTATAGGTACTCTCAGAAGCCAGAAAAGGAAGGAAATAAGTTTCCCTCTAAAGCCCCCAGAAGGAACACAGCTTTTTGGACCCATTTTAGATTTCTGACTTTCAGAACTCTAAGAGAACAAATTTGTGTTGCTCTAATCCTTTACATTTTTGATAATTTGTTAGAGCAGCGATAAGGAAATAATACAGTAGTGTATTCATATAGTGGAAATCTATAAGCAACGAAAATAAATTAAAAATTGTGAATCATACATTGAACAAGAGAGGAAGACAACTAGTTATGTAAAGGCCAAACCAGGTAAATGATCTATGACACTGTAGGTCGGGCTAGTGAGTACTGTTGGGGTGTATAGTTACTGAAAGGGAACAGAAGAATGTCCCTGGGGTTCTATGACCTTCTGTTTCTCAACCTGGATGTCTTTTAGACAGACGTGTGCAGTTTGTCAAAATTCTCCAAGCTGAACACTTAGGGTTTGTGTGCTATTCTAAGTACATGTTATACTTCATTGAAAACTTATCGTGTGTGTGTGTGTGTGTGTGTGTGTGAGAGAGAGAGAGAAAGAGAGAGAGAGAGAGAGAGAGAGAGAGAGAATGACAAAGGGAGAGACAAAGAGAGGTAAAGGGAGAAGGGAGAAATAGAGCTCTAAATTTAATATTTCACATTGCAATTCACTTTTTTCCAGGGTTACCATTTATTTGGAGTTGAGTCCTTGACATTTTGGCTATGCTGGTGGCAGGGAAAGAATGACAGCTAGTAACAAATGCTTGTCACATGGATGCTGCCTTGAGGACTTTGGTGACTATAGTTAAAAAAAGACCTAGTAGTACATAGAAAATTATAAAATGTTACAATGGTTCCATGTTTTAATCCATTGTGCATTATCAACTATAGTTACTAGTGATAGCTCACATTTTTCTCTCTTTGCTGAGCAGTCTGCATGAAGTTTACATTTTCTTTTTTTCCCCGACAGGGTCTTGCTATGTAGTTCAGGCTGGCCTTGAACTCACTATATAGCCTGGGCTGCCTATGACGATCCTCTTGCCTTGGCCTCCCAAGTGCTGGGATTACAGGCGTGCGCCACCACGTCCAGCAAGTCCACATTTTCTAGTCTTGGTTGTGGCCATCCTGTAATATATCCTGACTATGAAAAACATTTTTAGAATGTTGACTTACCACCCTATCTGGGAAAGCGGGACCTCTGTTTTTCTCTTCGTTGCTTGCAATGTGCAGATCAGCATCTGAAAATTGAAAGCAAGTACTATCAAAAGGAACTTTAAATAAAACTAACAAACAAAACACCCAATGTTAAAAATCAAAAGACTGAGCTGGCTTGTGTAAACCACACTCCAGATTAACTCAATTTAGACACAACATCTGGAATGAGTCTCTAGGTTTTCTATATAATGCTCAACTCAAACACACTCCTTCACCATCAATTATTGATATTTTCCAAGTCTGGGTTGAAAATTCAAGTTTTTAAAACCCTATAAACTATCCATTTATACATCATTCCCACCTTGTACTTGGGTCACAGCTCTCTAATCCTGTTGGGTAGTATGTATGACTCTATGGGTCAGTATCCATGTCTGATACCTCTTGGATTGGCTTATATAAGATACTTTAATAATTATTGAAGATGAATAAACAGCTTCTGAATACATAAACAAACTTAGCACATACTTTTCCCCCTGTTCTTAAGAGTTATTAATTTTTCTTTCCATTGGCACATGGAAATAAATATCTAAGCTGTGAGTATAAAGCTACTGTATAGAAGCTGCGAGTATTAAGCTATCAGTGGGGTGACCCTATGGTTGATTGACCAAAAACACTTTTGATAGTGAAAGGGTATGCTTTAAACAATCATGCCAGATCACTAGGCGTGGAATGAGAAGGTTCCAAACAACCTGGGGTATATGGACAATCTACTTGTAGGCCATGTATCCTGTAAGGGGAGGGGATCGAGCATTTTGGAAACAGAAGCAATGAAACCCAGATGTTTCCTTTCCAGTACCTACGCCCACGAGATGCCCAGTAATTCAGTGGAGGAAGCCAAGAGAGAAAACTATAATTGGACAAACAGACACTATCACAGCTGCTCATTAGCTGCAACACCCCTACCCTGTGTAGCTATCCTCAGAGTCTGGCGGGGCACCCGTGGCACCCAGGGCATGTTATGAAAGCCATGAAGATAGAGTGCAGGAAGTTAGTCCCAAGGCAGTGCTCTCTCTGGCCTCATTCCTGCTCCTTCCAAGGGAGTTAGGGAAAGCTCAGAGCTGTTGTCTGGCCTGATAGTTAACAATGCTGTATCACAGGCAAAAGTGCGGGGGAAAATGATGAAGCTGGTAAAGAAACATTACTCCTTAGCCCTTCACAGTGGAGAGAAGAGCCACATACAGCTAACATATCTTTTAGGACTTGGCCTCAATACATGATATAATACATATATTATATATAATGATTAAAAGTGTTACTTCAATGTTATTTTTTATTATACATTTGAAAAGAAAAATAATGTTGAGGGGTTCTTTTGGTTTATGGTTTTTGTTATTTATAAGAATAGAAAGCTGATTTTTTTTAAATCAAGCCAGAAACCTAGATGTTTGAACCATGGTAACATGTTCACCATGTTCTACCTCCTTAGAGTTTATCTTTAACTAGGAAGAATTATTGGAGGAAATAAAAGCTCACTGCTTGATTAATGATTTTAACTTTTAAAATATTTCTCACAACTGCATGGTAGGAACTAATAGTAGGAACTAAATGACTGAATGGTAGGAACTAATATTGTTATTATGTCAATAAACATGATTCAATCGATCCTAGAATTGACTTCCCTTGCTACATAGCATCTGCAAGTGATGCCAACCACCCAGCCCATTTTGTTTCCTAGCAAGCTGTTCTGGAACCTGGTAGTTTGGTCTAATGGGGCAGCATCCACCCAGGGTTCAGCCCAACAAGGGGTCACACATTACATGCTTCCCAGAGGGTACATCCTGGGGCGGCTTTGCAACTCTGCTGGCAGCACAGGAACTTCCCGTCCACGAAGAACCCACTGTGGTACTTGATCAGCAGGTGGGGGTTGCCCCTTATCTCTGAAGAGCAGGCAGGAAGGAAACAGGACTTAAGTAGACATTGGCCCAAGAGAAGAAACACATCTGGTGAGTGCTGTCGTCAAGAAACAATGAAAACTCCACCTTGCCAGCAACGAAGGGCAAGAGCCAATGGTTCCAAAAGGATAAAGGTCTTTTACTTAGAAGTTAACAAACCAAAGTAAGAAGAGTTTAACCATGTGGATAGTGAGAACAAAATATTAATGTACCACTTTTAAATTTAAAAAAGCAAGTAAAAATACTTATACAAATTAGTTTGCTGTTAGGATTTTAGAAATACACCTGGTAGGAATGGGTTACAGTGCATAATGTTCTCTTGCAGCAGAAGCGTGCTGGATAGTAGGACTAGATCCTAGCCAAAATAAAAAAGGTTCTGTTAGAATACATTTTGTCCGACTTTTTATTTTGAAAATTTTTAAATGTGCAGAAAAGTTGCAAGAGTAGTACAATAAACATCTATATACACTTCACTTAGACTCACCAATTGGTAACTGTAACAGTTAGCTTTTTCTCTTTCTATACATGTTACAATTATTTTAAAAATTTTTATCAGTTTTGATTAAGTGGGTAGCAGATATCACGACCTGATTATATCACCTGTAAATACTTTACCATGTAACTTCTATTAAAAAGAGTATTCTCTTATATAACAATAATGCAATTATCAAATTAAGGAAATTTAACATGGATACAATATGATTAATTAATTTATATTTCATGTTCAAATTTTTTTCATTTGTTTCAACAATGTTCTTTATAATGATTTCTTTTTTCTGACCAAGGATCCAGTCCAGAAATACACGTGGCATTTAGTTGTGTAGTTGCCCTTGATCCAGGATAGTTTCTTTCTTTGTCTTTCATGACTTTGACATGCTTATATTAAGGAAAGAAAGGTTTATGAGGTGACTTTTCTTGGACTAAGTGCATTTTTAATAAAACCATAGGAATAGGACAATGGTTATGTCAAAGAAATGAAAGTCTAATCTTTTTTTTTTTTTAGAGCAGGAAAATTTTATTGAGAGAAAGATAGCTTCTGTCTAAGAGAGACAGAAGGGGGACTGGAAAGCAGGTTGCCCCATGAAAGTCTAATCTTCAAGTGTATCTATAACATATTAGTCTTTTAAAAAAACAAAAACAGAGTAAACTGCAAGATCTTTGTGGAAAACAGTTCAGGAAATATTTCTAGTGGGGAGGGCTGGTTCTATGTGTGACTTTAACTCTTCCTCTTGATTTCATAATTTCAGGAGCATTCTGCTCCTCCTTCACAACCCCAACTCAAGAAATTGTATGGAGATCATAATAACTACTTTGCTGAGTCATTGGGAAGATTTATGCTAAGGTATGTAAATGGCCCAAAACAGGTGTTCAATGAACAGTGGGTTTTGGTAATGTCATTCCCTTAGTTTAACTCAGTCAGGTTAGCTAAAAATGCTTTCATAGAAGCTATACTACTGAGAACTAAAGGGAAATTATTATAAGAATCCCAGAACACAAAGGGAATTAAGATTATCAAACAGATTTCTAATCTTGGTCTCAAATGATCATCAGAATTCCTTTGGCACATTACTTGCCTTCCTGTTGTCTAAGAATCTTGTCTCCAAGGGTCAAGATTCCTATATTTTCTACTACATGAGTTTAGTGTCCTGGGAAATTTTTTTTCTAACCAAGTTGAAAAATCCACATTGCAACGCAATACTCCCACCACCTAGTAATGACACTAAGAGAAATATAGTCAGGGGAATGATTTCAGGAGAATATATTCCTTTTGTTGTCATTTTTAGGTGGTGGGACTTACATGTACATATTTTCCCTCATATATATCACCTCATTTAGTCTGTTCAACATCCCTGGGGGTAGCCATTATTGCTATAATGGCTGTTGCAGAGTTAGGTACATTGAGATGGTGTAACTTGTTCAAATTTGTAAGCCTAGTAATTAGCAGCTCCTGATAGCCCCAAGCTTTTCTACTACATTCTGATGCACAGATGCTGACTATTTTGCCCTACCCCTTTAAGCTTTAATTTTTAGAAGGAAGGACACATTTATCTATACCTGTTTAACTGAATTAAAAACAATGATAGCTGACACTCCTTAAGTCACTACTGAATCAGTCCAAAATTTCCAAGGGTAGGTCACCATCTGGAAAAGTATGCCTCCAATGTCTACCTCAGTTTTTAATTCTTGAGTCAGATAATGGACACAAAAAGAGGAAAAATCATTATATCACAGTGCAATTTAATAAGGGAAATATTTGAGTGATAGAGCCTCTTTGTTTTCCTGTGTCAGGTTTGTTGGTCAACTTGACAGCCAGTCCCACCCACATTCTCTCTCATCATCTTCCAGGAGAAGCTGGAAGAGAACGGATACTGTGATCTGGGCTCCTTTGATCACAGAGAGGGTTATGAGACACAGTTCTGGATGATGTAATGTGAACAAAAGATTTCAGGGGAACTTCTAGGAAAGCTCAGAACCTCTCCAGGGTCTGCTAAGGGTGACAAAGCAGAAAGCTAGGAGGAGCTGGCACCCCTACTGACTATCTGTCCCTGACCTGCCTATCTCTGGATTTGTTATTGTGGGAGAACAAAAGTGGATTTGTTTCAGAAACTGCTTGGTGCCTTTTCATCTGCAGCCCAAAGCATTACTAACAGGTTGAAATCATTTGTTGTGCCTATGGCTGTCACATGTGCTGCACTGGGGCCACTCACGCCTGTACAGCACACATGGTCCCAGAAGAACCCACAAATAAAGGTGTACAGCATGAGCAAGAACTGCACATAGGTGGTGTCTACCATAGCACCAGACTCCCAGGAAAATCCCCAAAGGTGACTGAATGGGAAACAAAACCTTAGAGCTCCTTTGGAAGCCCCATGATCACCAACCACAATGACTCATGTTTTTGTGTAGGATGATACTTTAATATATTTATGAGTCACTCTTTTGTGGCTCATGACCACTCTAGGAGAAAATAAATCATGCTGTCAGTTTTACAGGTCAAGAAACTGAGACCCAGAGATGTTACTTATAGACGACAGGGGAAAACAAGATTTGCTCCCGGTTTATCTGACTCTGACAAGGATGTCTTTCTTTTTTCATTGACATGATGGTGGGTACAGGACAGCTTTTCTTTCTCAATGGACCACTTGACTATTCTACAGAATAGGCTGTTAAATCCTTTTACGCAATGGGAAAATCAAATCCTATGTGTGAAAAAGGATGTATTTGTATCAAAGTAGAGTAGGTGTGTGCAATTTGAGGTACACTGAGAAAGAGCCACAATCTAAAACCTAAATCGAATAAAATCAAATCTTCCCCATCTAGAAGCTTAATACTTGAAATTCCACAACCAGGGTCATTCATTTGAATTAAATATTGTTCTCGCTTCGTCAGTCATCTTTCAAATAAAAATATCACAGAGGGAAACATCATAGTGCCAAATTACTAACGATTTTCTTCCTTCTACTAAAGGCCCTGTTACCAGGGCAGCCTAAAAAAATCGATGACTAAAAGTTCCATTAAACCTCCAGTTTTGTCTAATGGTTACAATGTACTGGTTAAAAAGCTGGGTTTGAGACCCCATTACCAGGTTTATGACACTGGCCAGATTTTTTTTTTAACATCACTTGTCTGGAAAATGAAGAATACTATCATTCCTTTCCACAGAATTGGCAGGATTATCTAACAAAATGTTTTCAAAATACCTGACAAAGTACTGGCAAATGGCAAGTGCTTAGCAAGTACTAGACATAACTTTCTATAAACATCGAAACGCAGTAGCTACAGGACTTGACACAGCCCCACAAGAGCCTGGAGTTTGCTATGTGAGGTGGGTGGAGAGCAAGAGGCTTGGCTTCCCCAGAGCTGCGGGGAAGACACAATAGCCAGCTCTGTGCTGAGCAGGAATCTGATCCACAGGCTTTCTGCTTGTAACAATGGGAATGCAAACTGAGGATGAGTCTGGCACATTCTTCTGAGGTCAGTAGGAAAATCAGTAGATTCTGCACTGAGTGTTCTTACTGCTGTGTCCTTCCTCCACCAAGTCCCAAAACAATTTCATTGGTCATTCTGTTTTATGACATTTTTATTACCTTTTTGCAATGCTTTCAACCACTGACTTCGGCTGTCTTCATTTGATGCATAGACATAGAGAAGACCGTCTTTATAGACAATCTAGAAAGGAAAAGACGTGGTGCATTTTGATAGATTTGCATCATAGTTAAGTCTGGTGCACCTGAAAATTTTTTGTTACTCAGAAGAAACCCTGAGTATATATACTAGTATATATGATATACACTAGCTTTGGAATTAGATGAAAAAGTGTACAATTATTTTATCCTCCACTTTTCAATTTGTTTTACCTCAGATACTTCAAAGATTTGGAAAATCATAGCAATGACACATCTGGCAGCAGTGAACATTGAAGTCTCAGTCGGGATGGCCCAGACCATGGAGAATTATATGTGAGACATTTCCTCTATCTTAGGAGTGTTCTGTTCCATTCACCTACTCAGTATATGATCCTCTTTTACAGCCCACTAGAAAACCTTCAACTGCTCTATCCTTAAACATTTCTGCAGGGATGAAATGTCCTTTACTCTGCCATGACATCTTTGCCAATGTTCATATATTCTAATCATTTTACAGTTCATGCTTATATTGAGTAAAACTCTATCTCCATGTTCTTTCTGCCTGTTGCATCATGTGGTACCCCAGAAGTCTCCAGAATAAATTGTTTTCTATTCCTAAGGCACTTGTTTAAATGTTTGAAGATTGTAGTGTATTTTCAAGATTCCCTCTAGTTTGTTCTACTCTTGGCAAATAAAACACACCATTTAAAAATATCTAATAGTTCCTGGGCTCTTTCCTAGCTACTTTAATATTTTAATCTTATTTCAATTCTATGAAAAAATGAGTATGCCTTTTTTTTAACAAATGAGAAAATGTACTCAGAAAGATAATTGAATATGTTTATGGCTGTACAAATATAAGCAAAGGAGCTAGGAGCTCTGCAGGGTTCCAAAGCCTGGATGCCATTGAGCACCCTGTGCCCCTATAATGTGGGTTTGCAGACGCTTCCATGAGCACACTCTCCCCTGGCTTCTCTCAGTTGGCTAAAATTCTTTGAATGGGAAGTATGGTTGTTGATTAACTGGATATTTGCCTCTCATTCTTGGCCACAGGTCCTTAATACTAGCACTGAGTAGTCAGTCGGGCCATCAAAAGGACAACTCATTTGCCTTAGGTCAAAAAGGTCACATTATTTGTGATATAATAAAAATAGGGCATGGCCGAGATCAAGCCACTGCTGACAGGTACTGTAGGCACACCCTCTGCAGCATGCCACTGTTCAAAATAGTTCAGGGTAAAATTCAAATTCCTTGACATGATGCCCTTCATGATCTGGCCCTACCTACCTCTCCATGCTCATTTCTTTCACTCTCTCTGGGGACTTCTTTATCCAGAGAGCTGCTATTTCACCTATCAGTGACACAACACATGCTGCTTCTTTTGCCCTGCTTTCTTTCCCATCTTTGTTGGGCTAAACTCTATCATCATTTCCAACCCGAATGTCATCTCCAAAGAACATCTCTCTGACATCTTGGCATGAGAAATGAAGCTTCTCCTTCCTGGGCCATCTTAACACTCACCCTCACTGCATCATAATGATCTCATCAGTCTATTTTGCCACCTTTGTAAGTGCCTTGGAGCAAGATGAGTATTTTCTGCTGTAGTACAGCAGAGGCACTAGGCAAGGTTTGATAAAAGGGGTTGTCAGACCCAAGGCAGGTCAGGCCACTCACCTTGCTTCCCTCCCTCCCAGGTGAGGCAGATTGTTTTGTGGATGGAATTTTACCAAAATGCCCACCTCCTATTTGGAAACATTGCAGGTGTCATCAATGCCTTCCTGGATAATTTTGAGATATCATTTTTTCCTGGATAGTCTGAGTTCATAATAGAAAATATTATAGGAAGAATCATCCACCCAACGTAATGTTTTTCCACCTTTCACCTGAAATGGGTACTGTCTCTCCACGGGTGTCTGCTCCTCAAGATTGACTTTCTCCACACATCTGATTTTCTTAATTTCAATAGATCCTTTTCTGCTGCCCCTTTTCTGAATTAAAAAGCAAAATATAAGATATCATGAGGGATGCACCATGGTGCACAGGGAAAAGCATACAGTTAAGCCTGTGTTAGGGAGGGAGAGTGGGGGATGTGTTGGTGAGTGGAGGGTCACTTCCTGTTACTCCATCATAGTCAAAACTGAATGAGAACAGAGTGTATTTCTCAACTGTGGACGCAACACATGTATGCTCCTCCAAAAGCAAGTGTTTAAGCAGTAGTCAATTTATCTTATTAGAGAATTGGGAAATGTGTTTCAAATCACTTGCTATGTAGCTAACATACTCAGGAAAATAAAGATTTGACCCCTCAGACATCTTCATTTTGTTTCAATTTTATGACAGTATTTTAGTATTTCTACTATGATAGAATCCTCAGTGTTCCAAGATAGTCTTATTTCCAGGATTGTTTGAAGGTAGCATTTCTGATCATCAGCTCTATTGTCACTCAGGGCTGGATGAATCTTTGGTCTGGGGTCTGTCCTGTGCATTATAGGATACTTAGCAGCACCTCTGGTCTCTACTCATTGGATGCTAGTAGCACTTGCTTCTCTCTATTACTAGTTGTGACAACCTAAAATGTCTCTAACTATTGTTCAATGTCCCCAGAGAAGAAAATTTCCTTCAGTTGAGAACTATCATTCTAAAGTTATAATTTGCCTTAGGAAAGCTAATTAATATTTTACAATCCTTTGAGTCCATTGTACTTTGGTTAAACAAAGATGAAGTAGTAAGTGGATGCAAGTTGATCTTTACTATATAAGCTAAGACACCTAATCTTCCATTATAACCAATCAAGTACTTTGTGGAGTCTGAGGGGAAAAGATAAATAGCACAGTACAAATACAATGAAATAGACAGTCTCACCATTTTGTCATATTCGTAGTAGGAAAGGTTTGTTTTGGTCAAAACAAAAAGCCGCTCTTTGTAATTATTTGGTGACATTTTCTTCTTTTGTTGTGACCTTTTGAGAAGAAGTTCTTCTAGAATGGATTTTGTATCCATATTATCATCCTAAATAAAATGAAAATTGAAATGACTGCAGTATCTAGCTAGGCTCTCTCTTAGCCTTCTTATATTTTACTCAACTATTTTTCATCTGGCAATGTAAATGCTAATTTTTAAAAGTAAGATTGACTTAGGATTATAGAATAAACTACACACATACCTACATTTTTTGACTTCTTTTCCTCTGTTTTATAAATATGTCGATTTTTAAAAACATCTTATTCATTCAGTGATGCATCTTCCAGTCTGAATAGTATATATACTACCCTTGCATCACCCTCCGGATCACCTTATCAAAATGCTCTGTACTCCTTAAACATTCTGTAGGTGTTTGTTGAATTGCATAGAGTATGTAACAAAACTTCAAAAACCGCACTCCAGGCAGCTTACCATGCATGAAATAATTGATCAACTGAAATTTTCCTCCATTAATGTGGTCAGGGTTTGGCGAAATTATCTAAATCATTATGAGATGCTGATATTATTATAACTGATATCCACAGCGCCTGATCATGACCAAATCTTCAACATAAAACATATAGGTATAATTTTAAATACTTCAGAGAATTTAAAATTAAAATGAATGCTCAACAGAATAAAGAGAAGAAATATGAGAATACAGCAAAAATGTTATCAAAAGAGATTTAAAAGAACTTTAAAAAGTATATTTACAAAGTAAAACCACTCTTGCTTGTTATTTCAAACCCTAAAAAATAAGTGTATTAATTTTCCGGTTCTACTAAGACTATTGCTTTAATCCTTAGTCTGACATCAGGTCTAACAAAGTAAAATAGCAATGTTAAGCAGCAGGCTACAGAGATCAACTTTCTTATATTCTTTGCCTTGCAAAGCAGCAGCATCGTTTTCAGTTAGATGGGTGATAGTTAAGATCTCTGATGATCTAAAAGGAATCAGCTTTACTCACCTTAGCCTCCCAAGAGCCAAAGTCTATATGTGGGTCCTTAACTGTAACTCTCACACTCTGAGCAAAACGTCAACTTCCCTTTGTCTATTCCATGGTCAGGCATTAAAAGAAGATATTTGCATCCTCCTTATCATTCTTGATCAGGAAGCACCCACACAGGCATTGCTCTGCCTAGATGGAGGCAGGTGCCAAGTAAAGCCATCCAGTCACTAGAGGGCACTTCCCACTGGCCTAGGGGTATGATGAGCCCACTATTATAGGGGAATGGAAAGAAAGGGAAGCTAGGAAAGTTGGCCTGGTATTCAATAAACCACCACCACTCCCAATCAGTTTTCTTCCTGATATAGACCATGCAACTCTGAAAGCAGGAATCAAGAAAGCCAGTTTTTATTATCATGTACATGGATCAGGAAACTATGTGTTACTCCCTAAAATGTCCTCCAAGGGCATCACTTGGCTTATGGACAGGAGTAGTAGAACCCTTACTCATTAAGCTTCTTGAGTACTTTTTGCTTTGGATATTATCTATTTTTTAAAAGGCTAATTCTTTGGAAAAGTAGAAAAATGAAATTTTTTGGTTTTTTTTTTAGTACAATGGGTGCTACTCACTGCGGTCACTCTGAGCTTTCTTTGCTTTAGGTTGGAAGACAGGGAAGAGATCCAGGAGCAGTGTGCATACTTTCTACCTCTGCCTCGCTACAGACTCCACACCTAGGCCTGCATGGGGACCTTATTTTCTACATCCGGAGCCTACAGTTAAAAGAGAATTTGCTTGAAAATTTAGGGAAACTATGAAGTTGTACTTTTGTGAGTGATAGACCCCTTTGGTGGAGCCAAACACTAGACATAGTTATAGGGACTTCTGCATTTTGTTTCTACATTTTAAATGATGTACTAATAAAGCAGCAAAGGAAAGGTATAAAAACTTGACAAATTTCTTTTATGTCTAGAGCTAAAACATTCCTCAGGGCAGAGTGCTTATTAAATAGATCTGGTTAGTTGAATAGGAAGCTTACTTTTCAGAAGTTTTTTTATATCCTCAATCAATTTGTGACATTAAGAATACTTTTCAAAATGCAAACCCCAGTGTCCAAGGTAGTGTGCAGTTTTCTCCAGTACTCCTTAATGTTATACAAATTTTTTGTAGAATATTCACATGCATCACATTAAAGATGAGACTTTTAGAATTTTATATAAAAAGTAATAAGGTGAGCTGCGGAAACCACTGGTACATTCACAAATTGGCCTCAATGTACTGAAGGAAGGAAGAATATAGAGTAGAAAGGAAGGTATCAGGTTCTCAATCACATTCTCCAATAAATCTCCCAGCATTTACAAGCCTTGCTACTTCTAAAAAAGTGAAACTTGTCAAATTCCAACATAGTTGTTCAGTCCTAAATTCTGCCCTTTGTGAATTTTTCTTGCATTTAAAAAATCATATGCTATATGTTTATTCCACAGAACCAAGAAGTACAGATAGGCAAAAGAAAAAGACTAATATATCTTTAGATTTTTTTCTTATCCAATATATATATATACATATATACATACACATGCCTACATGCCTATGCTAACTTTCCCAACGATGGTTTACATCCTGTGCTCATGGGTCTGTAATCTGTTATGTTCATGTACCAAACACCTGGAGCCCGTGTCTCTGAAGTTCTGTCCAGGACCAGAACTGCCAGGCTTTCACAACTTTCCACTCCCTATGGTGGACTCGAGGGCTTCCTTCACAAGCTGCAGGAGCCCTATTATGACAAGTCATGCTTTTGTCATCCCCAGATCAGGTTCATCGGTGACAGGCTTTCTGTTTCCTGCTCAGCCTTGAACCTGCCTTTCTCCTTCTATTTCCTTCTGTCCTTTCCTTGTACTTCCCCTTTCTCCTCTGAACAGCCTAGATTCTAAATTGAAGGCATTTCTCCAGTCTTACTTGGTATAGGAGGTGATAAGTGGTGATGGCTAACTGTGAAATATAATGTCTCCTCCTTTTTATTAGGACAATAAATGAACAAGGCTCAGGTACTACAATTGACTCGAATGCCTGCCCAATGACTACAAACTCTCCTCTGTCTACCTTCATTTAAGAGAAATTCAGTTGGGAAGAAAACCCTTTCAAAATAAAATAAGTATTAAACAGAAATCTATTTCCATAGAGGAGCTGGCGGGATTTGGCTGAACTCGTGTATTACCACCCACATAGAATAGAAACGTTAATTTGATTACCAAATAGCCCAGGCTGTCTATTTCCATAAGTACATGAAACTAGAGGGAGATTAAAACATAAGGGAGAAATCAATATAATATTTTCTTATGAGGAAGGCAGCAACCACTATGGAACCTATTACACACATAAAAGGTGGATGGTGAATCAACACGACTTGTAATCACCACGGTTATTTAGGACTTACATGAAAACAAGAGTAAGAAGTTCAATTTGGCAGTTCTGTTTGAGCCTACAGTGTGTCAGACATTGAACGACTGGTTCTATGGCCTTGGGTGACACCAAGCAAGTTTGAGAGACATGTTTCAGACCTAATTAGAGATATGTAAGGTTGCCATGGGGTGGTGGGCTCAGGAGATTGGAAGGAGATTACATGACTGCCATTTGTGAGCAGGGTCACATTGCCAAATCCTCTCCCTTCTCAATTTTCAATTTCCTAATCTGTAAAATGAGAGGTTACAGCTCTTTCACTTTTACATGACCTAAATGAAAAACTTTATGTGAAAATACTTGGTGCCAAATCATGATTAAAAAAGAGAAAAGTGGAAGAAAAAACTCAAATGCTGCAATGGAGTCCATTTACTTTACCAAGAAAGCTGTGAGGAAGGAAAAGCTGCTTTGTCCCTAAAATAATCAAGGAAGCTTATTATGTGAGAGAGGACACTGAAATTGGACCTTGATGAATGGAAATGATTTTAGTAATAACAATTCTACCCAACATTTAAGTAGGGCTCACCATATGCAGGGCACTGTTTAGAGCTTCCAGCAAATGTTAATTTGTTTACTGGTCTCAGTCACTGTATGGGACAGGTTATGACACTCCCCACTTACGAGGTATGCCACAATACCCTCATCTCATAGAGCTTGTCCTAACACAGCCATATTTTGGGACAGTTTGTGATATTCCCACTCCATGGGGCAGGTTGCGACATGGTCCCACTATATAGAAGGTTGTAACTTCATTTACTGCTTACAGATGATGAAGCTGCAATGGATAAATAAATTGCCCAGGTCACCCTGCTAGTATGGTGGAGTTGGGATTCGAATCCTGCAGTCTAACTCCACAGCCCACATTCTTGAGCATGATGCCAGTGTTAGAGAAGAGCAAGGCCACTGTGTGACCCTCCTAAACCAGAGAAGACACAAACTTCAATACAGAAGGCCAGCCGTGGGATGTCAAGACTGGTAGGAACCCTAGAAATCATATTACAGATGCAATATTGAGCCCCAGCAGCCTAAGGGACTTGCACCTTGAACCAGTGACTGGAGACACAGCCCAGAGAGCCAGATTCTGGTGTCGTTCTGGGTTCAATGTCCACTCCATGGCAGTAAACAGACTAAAAGGAATCTGCTCAGACAAACACACCATTTCCTTAATAAGGTGTGTTGTTTGAGGAACAAGGCACAAATTTAGATCTTACCAGACCCGTGCAAGTAATCTGCTAATAGAACTGTCAGAAAGATGCCACCTGTACTTAATCTTTCAGAAGAAACCACCAAAGCAGTGTTAAGAAGCATAATTTTGGGCCAAGGATATAGTTTCATGGTAGTACACTTAGCTAGTAGGTGCAAGACCCTGGTTTCCATGCCCTGCACCACACACACACACACACACACACAGCAGAATTCTAGCCCACATCTTAACAATCAGTAAGAACATGCAACCTCAAATACTGGAACAAATTTTAAGTGGAACCGAAGGCAGGAAAGGTAGAGGGAAATGTATATATAGGTAAATGAGACACTCAACCAAAAATTATATTCCCTGACTCGCTCAAAATGGTGCCTTTAAAGCTTTAGCCCTCAGAAGTGAGAGACGAGTGCAGCAATTCCTTGCACCCTTATTTGTTTAGTTACCCTCTTTTATTTTGCATATCATTTAGCTAAAGATTTTTGTTGCTGTCAAGGTAGTGACACAATGCTGGGAGGGCAGTAGATGGGGTAGGTGAAAAGGAGGGGAGGATCTTGCAAGTATGGACTTGGCGGTGTCTGAAAGGGAAAATGGAGGACCCTGTGACAAACTTAATCTTCAAATATTTGCCCAAGGGCAGGCCCACTTATCTTCCTGCTTAATAACTGACAAAATACAATGCTAAGTTTAAACAGGAACAAAAAGCTTAACTCAGAACCAGGTGAAGTGGTTTAAAAAGTCTTAGGATCCTCGCCAAGGATAAATACCAGCCCCACAGAGTCTGGTAAAGCCCTATTTCACATGAATGTTCTGCAAAATAGACAAGTTACAGTTGACTTGGCATGATATGGACAAAACCCCTCTAACAGTGATGCTCTCCAATCCTCAGTATTTTAGAACACCACATCTTAATTGCTCCGAAGTGAATTTATGAAAGCCAGACATTTTAAGAAGATCATTTTCTCACAAAAAAGACAGAATTCTAATGCTATTAATGTTGGAGCTAAAATTTGCTTTGAGTATGAGATTCATCTTTAGTGCCTTCTAGAGCTTTTCTAAACTCTTTGTTTCAACAACTTTTTTTCCCTTAGATTCTTTTATTGGTACATTTTGGGTACACAATACATTTACATTTCTCATTGGGCACTTGTACCTGTACATGATGTATCTTGGTTCTTATTTTTGCCCCATTTTCAACAACTTCTTTCCTTCTGCTCCCTCCTGTCTGCCCACACCACTCTCCCTGAGCACCTTCCTTAGGAAAACAAAAAGTGATAAACCCACAAGCTACCATAATGAATTACCTCAGCAAGTAATACTGCTTAGGTGATTCGGGTTGGGGGGTGAAAGCAGCAAGTTTGGGTGCATTCAAATCCCTGTTCTGTCTTTAAGCAACCCGGCATGTTACTTAACCCTGCTAAACCTCAGCTTCCCCATCTGTAAAGGAGTAGAACAGTAACCACCTTCAAGGGTTGTGAAGAGTCAAGAGAAAATGGCAGTAGAGTACCCAGAACCCTTGCAGATATTTCGGAAACATGTCCTTCTCATCATTCCCTAGGCAAAGTTTAAAAATAGACCATAGAAAAGTTTAAAAACTGAAGACAATGAAATGATCCTCAGAGGTCCAATTTTACTTCTTATCCCTCTGCCTGCAGCCGTTGGGCAAAGGAGGTAACAGGAATCAGTAGCCCCTTCATTAGAGGTTTCTTACAGACTCTCCATCCTGATTAGTTATCTTAAAATCAAATGCAACCAGCCCCTCTTGGCTGACTTTGTGGATGCTATTATTATTATTATTATTATTATTATTATTATTATTTGGTACCGGGAATCAAACTCAGTACCTTGCGCTTTCGAGGCAGGTGGCAGAACCACTGAGCTAATTCCCCAGGCCCCTGAATCCCCATTTTAGTGAGATCCTCAGGTGATTTGTGTGTACACATGACAGCTTGAGAAGCACTAGTCTAGACCACAATATATTTGTGCTATTTTAAATCCAATGAAATAATTATGGTCCACAAGAACTTTTAAATTACTGAATGTGGGTCCAACTCTATGGTATACCTCCTCCCTATCTTTCTATCTCCATCTAAGATACCCTTGAGTCTGACTTAGGGAAACTTCGGGAACCTAGGTACAAATATTTGTAGCTAAAATAACATTATAAAAATATAAATAAAAGGGCCGGGGATTTAGCTCAGTGCTTTCACCGCCTGCTGTGCAAGTGCAAGGACCCGAGTTCAATCCCTGGTACCAAAAAAAAAAAAAAAAAAAAAAAAATATATATATATATATATATATATATATATATATAAATAAAAGAAGACATAACCGAATAATCTTTGTCTTTTTGGAAGCAATTACAAAGCCAATATGAAAAGCCATAGAAGTGAGGTGACCAAAGAACAGCATGGAGAAAATCAGCAGGGAAAACAGCACAAAGCTCGAGGGAACTGATGGAGATATGCATAGGACTTGACAGCTCCCCAAATGAGATTTTGAGCAGAGGCTGAATTTACAGTGAAATGATAGCAGTTTCAGCCTCTGGTCCCCAAATTACACGGTCCCTTCCAAAGTCCCAGGGGAAGCCCAAACGATTTCATACTCATAATTGTGTACTACTTTTCATATGATGGGCTCCCCCAATTTTGTAAACTTCTGGCCCCACAACACTGGAACGGAACCCATTTTCCTGTAGGCTATCACACTTTAAACGCACCATTTTGGCTTGTCCCGTCACCTGGGTCCACCGCAGTGGAGGCAGTCTGTCCTCGCAGGAACACAGCCTCAGCTCCCCTCTTTCCAGCAGTACTGAATTGTCTCACATTTTCCCAGCTGCTGTGTCAGAAATGGCTGCGTTACTCAGTGCCCCCGAAACATTTATTGTCCTGCAGGGCCTTACACAATCCCACAGGAAACCACGCTCAACACTTAGCCAACACTTGTTGAGCTGATTGAATGCAACAAAAATGGAGACAAAAGCAAATTTCACAAAGCTTCCAACTTTGATAACTACAGCTCCAGCTTTTCCCAGGCAGCTCTTGGGTACATGTGATAACCTTGCCTTTGTTTATAGAGCTCTGTCCTGGAAAGGACAAGAAAATATCTCGGCAAAACCCAACTTCTGACATTGACCTCTCTCGCAGGAGTCAGAACCAGGAAACCATTAGGTAATGCCAAAGTGCACAGAGAATAAACAATGAAAACTTCAACTCAACGCTTGGACAAAGTGAGGCTGGAGAATCCACAGAGAGAGGAACACTTAATATGACCCCAAAGGAGCACATTTCACAGTTTAAATGATTAGGATACCAGAAATGGAAAAGAGATCAGCTTTGTTAAATTGCAATGCACTGTGATTATAATGAAAACGTGTGATTGTCACTTTATATCATTATAACAACGTCACCATGTCTGGCTTTACTCATTCCACTAGTTTCTCTGGCTGGTCATGTATAATAAATCTAATGACATATTTTAGGCTTGGCCATGTATAGTCAAGAAAATCAGCCATCCTCTTCATATACACGGACATACCATATTAACTTATAAATTGTTGGATACTTATTTATAAGCATCTATGATATGATGAAGTTGGGCTGGCAGAGGAGTGTGAAGCTACTAATTTTCAAAGAGGTTATTTTCTTGAGTGGACACAGGGTTAGCATCCTTCCTGTCCATCCAGTCAGCTAAGTCTTATCGAGAACCTCCCATGTGCCGAGCATTCTGTTAGGGGCTGAAGACCCAACAGTGAACAGAACAGAGGCAGCTCACACTTTCAGGGGGCTTATATCTAGTGGAGAAAACCCCACTGGTAACAGTTTAATTATAGTAGTGTGTGAACAATCACTTGCAGATATTTTAAATATTTCAATTTGGAAATAGGAATATGGGGAAGGGCAAGGGGTCCTTCAGGAGAATTTCAAAAGTGTATAGATTATACCTTGATGGCAAATAAAAGTCACTGATGAATTCCAAATAGCTCTCCTTCCTCTGAGAGTAAAGCATGTCATGATGAACAGATTGGGAGTGAACCAGAGTAACAGTAGCATAACAACCTGGTGCAGTAAATTAATTCCACTCTCCTAATTAACTTCCTTTCCCATATGGTAATTTGCATTTACTCCACTGCTTTTATGGTAACGGTAAAAGATCCATTTCAGAATAAAAAATAAATTGAAGGGAGGCGGTGAAAGAGGAGGTAGTACAAATGTAGAAACACCTGGGTATAATCTTTTAGAATTTCCATCCCTTCTTGGGGTTTAAAACGCACACAGGCAGCTGGGGGGAGTGGTTTCCTCTAAGTCAAAATGTCACAGGTTTATTCATTTGTTCTATTCATTCACTTCCTCTGCTACTTCTCCTAAACCTTTCTTTGGCTCTGTATTTTCCATATCTTTAGTTAAATCCTAACTTCCGGCAGCCTGCTATTTCAACTACATGACTTAATACATGCAAATTATAGTCTGCATTGTCACCTTCACCCAGCAAGACCCTTAGGAATTTTCTCTGCAGCTTGTTCATGCAAACCTTCAGCTGGCAACAAAGGAACACAGCGTGGGATAATTTAGCTTTATTATACAAACAGGCTTGTTCACTTGTGTTTACATTTTTAAAATAAGAAAGATCCTGGTAGGGTACAGGGAAACAGAAAAAGACAGAGAGACAGAGACAGAGAGAGAATGCTGGCTTGTGACTGATTTCTATTTTTTCTCACTTTAAGAAATTCACTATTCTCATGACTTTAACACCATCTGTACACCTAGGGTTCCAAATTTCAGCCAAGACCGCCCCTGGATTCCAGACTCATATTGCACTGTCAATGTGTCCATCTGCCCTTGGAATGTGTCATGAATAAGCTAGATTGAACGTGTCCAAAGCTGACCTCCGGGTGAACCCCTCCAACTAGCTCTTCCTGTCCTTGCTAATAGCATCTCTGTCTTTCCAGTTGTTCAGCCAGAGAAAGTGGAATCACCTTTGAGTTTTACCCATCTCTCACATCCAACACTCAATCCTTCATGATATAGGGTTAGCTCTACCATCTAAACGTGTCCCAAATTTGGCTAGTTCTCAGTACCTCTCTGTTACCTCTCAGGCTTAGTTGCTGTCATCCCTTACCTGGACTGTCACACTGCTCTCCTGATCATTCTTCCTTATTCTATCCCTGCCTCCTGCAGTCTATTCTCCAATGGGGAGCCACAGTGATTCTTTTACCTTAAGTCAAATCTAACCATTTCTGCTGCCTAAATTCTCCAATAGACTCCCCTCTTCTGGTCCTGTAGTGTTGTCTCTGATATCATCTTATGATTATTTTACTTCATTTTGCCACTCTTAAAAATGACCTACCTGCTACTCCTCCAATATTCTGCGATCCACCTGCCTCAGGGCCTTTGCATGGGCAGTATCTTCTACTTCATTAACTGTCACAGAAATCTGCCTGGCTCATTTACTCATCTCCAGGTTCATTTTGAAATAACCTCTTACGAATGAGCCCCAACTCAACCACTCTGTTTAATACTCCAACCTCACCCCCCAACCAGCAGGCCCAGTCTGCTTATTCTTCTCAACTTTATCTCTTTTGCATAGTACTTATCACCATGTAACACAGCATGATTCACTTATCTATTATTTTTATGTCTGTCTCTCCTTACTAGAAAGGAAGCCCACAAGGGCTCTAAGAGTTTTTCTTCACTGGGGGTGTCAGACCACCATTTCCTACATGTATTCCTTTTGGTGCTAAAATAATCTGCTTGGAAGTTGGGATCTGATGCAAATCATTCCCACTCACTGAAATTAAGGACTAATGTCCATCTCTCCCAAGGATGCTTGTATATCAGACTCGGTGGGTTCAGTGTTCCTCATGCAAGAAGATGCCCAAGTCAGGAGGTAGGGGTGTATGCTAAGGTTTGTTGTTTAATTGTGTTGTGGCCTTTCTTGACACCTATGAAATCTTTAAAACATTTCTTGGCATTTAATTAATTTTACTTTTAGTTGTTAGTAGGAGGAAAGGCTTTAGGGACCTGATAGAGTTGGAAAACTATAAGTACTTTCTTCTTATGTATAGAATTTATTGCAGTGGAGCTATCATTTTTTAATATATCATGTCTGGCTACTTTCATCCTCCAGAAGGAGAGTTGAGAAGTTACAACAAAGACGGTATGCCTGCAAAGTCTCATATGCATACAATCACCTTCACAAAATAGATTTGCTAACTCATGCTCTAGAAGAATCCTGCCAGTTGTGGAAATGACCTAGTAGCTTGGGATTTCACTCAGCAGTTCAATTCTACAGGACTTCATTGAATTGTACTTGTACAGGTGCCAGAGCTGGAATCAAAGAAATTAGACAAAAACAGGATAATTTTATGGGCTCTTCTCACTTTCATTTAATTATTTTCCCTCAAAATTTTATGATGAAAAAATTTCAACATTATACAAAAGTTGAAAGAAATTGAAGCACTCATACAGCACCATTTAGATTCTACAATCACCATTTTACTGCAATTGTTCTGTCATGTATCTATCGTCCATCCACCTTCTTGTTGCTATTATTGCTATTGTTCATGCATTCAGAAAAGATGCAGCTATATGTCATCTATAAGCACCTCAGCAGACATAGCATTAACTAGAGCTTAGTTCAAATTAGCTTTTATTTGACCCCAATACTGTGATCTTGAAAGCAGCCTTCCTTTGGCCAGAAGACACAACTTTACAAAAGTTGAAAACTGAGAAAGGTTATCAGGGTAATTGAGGTAAGTGTCAGGGGAATCATTCACCTAAATTTCTCCACTTCCCTCGTTCAGGGATGAATCAGCCTTTCAGGGCTCAAAGTGTTTTGCTTGTGATGGATTCTAGGAAAGTTCTGTGTCTCTAAAGAGAGGGTCATAAGCTGTTCTTTTCTGGGATGTTGCCCCAAATCCACAGGAAACATACAGACAAACAGTTAGGGGTTGATTTGTAGTCACGTGTGGCTCCTGGGTCAGAACCCTGGTTGATTGAACAGATGGGGTCTGTCTCAGGTGCTCTCACCAGAATGGAAATGGGAATCACAGGAACCCATCTTTACTGGATATATTTGGATGTCTTTAACCACCCAATATATTAATGACTGTCACAAATTCAAATTAGTGTTTACAAAAGAATCAGTCCTTGACTTGGGGCCAACTGCTTTCCTGGGTTCCGTGAGTCTGAGTGCCTCATATGGCATAATTCAGAGATATTTGCCATTTAATGAAGAGCAGCTACACTGCCCAAGGAAGCACATTACCAAAATCTGCAAGAAAAGTCTTTTGAGCTGACAGTTTAAAGAAGAAAATAATTGCAAATGGTGAAATGTTTAAGATGTCTACATACTTTGTATAAAATGTATCTTTGGAAAGAAAGTCAGTAAGTTCTACAGATGAGGAAAATAAAATTTTTGGATAAAAAAGTCTAATGCGCTGACTATGTGGGTGTCTCTAAAGATCATAATAGAGTCATTTGGAATGATTTAAGAAATGCTCTGCTCATTCCATATCAGCATGACGTTTTTCTTTTATGTTCATCAGAATTCCAAGGGTGACCGATGGCCGTATATCCAGCGGCCTGCTCTGCATCTCCATCCTCATTTCCAGTGACAGGGTGAAAAGGGCTCAAAGCTCCATGTTCAGCGTCACATTTCTCTTCTCACTAATGGACCCTGTGATAGGGAAACCATATGCCCTCTATTCCAGTTGTAAAAATTCTCCCCCTTCCACTTTTGTTCTAATTCATTTTAAACCATGTAGCTTTTCAGACCTGTACTTTTTTATTTTTAAGGAGACCTGCAAATGGAATTCTGGGCTGTGCCCTGACCATGCACACCCTTGAATTTAGCTTCTACCAGTGACCAACTAAGCTCTCACTTCTGTGATGGCTGCAGAGTGGAGGGGATTTTGAGTCCCCGAGGACATGCTGAAAGGTGTTGGAACTGAAGCATCCCCCAAAATATTGCAAATACAGTATAGAGGTGGGAAAAATGACCAGCTAAGCCATTCCCTCTTGTTTTCTGTTACTGTAAGGTTTTCCTTGTAAATGCTACTTGTAACAGAGGAGCCTTTTGAGACATGTGCTTACCACAGTGGCCAATGGGTTGCAACATTTAATTTCTAAAGTCCAGTTTAGAAATTGTTTATCTTGTTCAAAGGCCAGTTGCCTGGGTAATAATTTAAATGGACATATCCAGTTTCAGAAAGGAAAAATATTTTAAAGTTTATTATTGGCCCAGAGAGCTTTGAAAACCTATCTCTTTGCTCTTCTCACATAAAAGCATATTTTCCAGTGTCTATTATTGCAAAACTAAATACCCACAATATACTGCGTATGTTTTTGTTTGCTCACAGTTTTGTGGGTCAGGAAGTTGGAAAGGACAAGGCTGGGTGTCTCGTCTTATCCACATGGCATGCACTGGAGCAGTTGTGGGTGAAAGATCCACTTCCAAGATGACTTTTCTGTGTCTTGTGCTTCAGTGTCATTGGCCTCTGTCTCTTTTTCCCTATGGTGTGTCCTCCAGGGCTGCTTCTTCAATGTGGCATAAGCCCTTCCAGAAACGTGATCTCAGTGTCATTGCTCTTCTTACAGGGTAGCCGGCTTCCACAAAGCAGGAAGTGGAAGCTCCCAGACCATTTCAGAGCCACACTGGGAACCAGCATCGTGTCACTTCCACCATATTGCAATGGTCAAAGCAGCCACAAGCTCTGCCTAGACTCAAGATTAAAAGAAACAAATTCCACTTTTGATGAAATGTCAAGGTCACATTGCAGAACAAGAGCTTGCAAGATGGGAGATACTATTTGGGGCATCATAGGAAAATAGAATCTTCCAGAAGATGATATACAATGGCTCTGGGAAACAATGTGTAGCTGTGGAGATTGTCATGGCAAATGGCTCCTCTATATAGCCACTTGGGAAGATGGCTATAGATGGCTTCCCAGAGAGAGAGAGAGAGAGTGAAATAGAAGCTAAGAGCTGAAAGATGAATAGGGATAGGCCAGATCCAAGAGAAGGGAAGAAAATTCCAGGGAAAGGCACAACAAACTAACAACAAGGAGAAGGCACAATTCAGAGCCTTAAAGAAGTTCTGCATAGGCCCCCAGCGATCCACAGCGGGAGCGGCGCCTCCAACCGAGCCTGCGAGCCTGCGCAGGCCGCGACCCCTGGGGCGCCCGGCCACCCAGAGGAGGAGGAGGAGGAGGAGGAGGAGGAGGTGGAGGAGGTGGAGGAAGAGGGGATGGAGCAGGGGCTGGAGGAGGAGGAGGAGGTGGACCCCTGGATACAGGGTGAACTGGAGAAGCTAAATCAATCCACTGATGATATTAACAGGCGGGAGACTGAACTTGAGGTATGGTCAGATTGTCTTGGCTGTCCTTCTCACAGAGCTGTGAGAGCACCCGTGTGGGAGCTGGGACTGAGAGAAGGAAACCCGATAGCCAGGAGGGCCCAAAGAACAGGGCAGACCTATAGGGACGTCTCTCAGCATGCGGCAGCCACAGGCAGCTATTTCGGTTACAATTTATATTCATTTAAAAATTCAAAAGTTGCACCAGCTACATCAAGTGTTCGTTTAGCTACCTTGACTATGGCTTCTACATTGGACAGCAGGTATGAGCCTGTCCGTCCTTACAGGAAGTTCAGTCAGACAGAGCGGGGAGCCCTTGGTCCCTTTCCTCCCTAGCACTGTTGGAAGTGGTTTCTTTGAATATTTTAGTAGCTGCTGCAAGTCTTTTGGATGGATTGGATGGGTTTAGAAAACATGTTTCTGGTAAGCTTTTAAACAGTTCAGGTAGCTCATCAATGGTCAGGAAATCAGAATAGTTCAGTGGCGCCTTTCCTCATGATTCTAGAATGTTCCTAGAACATTCTAGACAGGACCATTGTTCTAGGATGGCACTTCCCTAACTTCTTAGTCCGTAGCCATTCATTTTGTTTTGTTTTTGCCATATCCTCGTATTTATGGCATGTGCTATTTATGCCATATTGTCCTTTAAACTGATTCACATTTTTACTTCAGTTTGTCTGAAAAGGAAACTTCATGACTATAAATGGAAAACTATCAAAGAAAACATTTTTAAAAGCAAGCTTTTTTAAAATGAAGGAATAGGAAAGTATCCAGCTCACAAGGGCAAAACTTGGTGACTCTCAGAGTAAGGTTATGTTTTATTGTTTTGCTTATTAAATTCTAGAAGGTCCCACCTTCTCTGTCTGGCTCAAGGCCAGCCCCCCTTTCTTAAAAAGGAGATTAGCAAATGTAAAGAGGTGCTGAAGACAGAGAAGTACCAAATGGAAGATTTCTTTCTCATGGAGTCAGAAAGATTAAGAAGCCTTGGAGGAGGAATATCTGCTTCTGTGTCATTGAAAATACACTGGTATCTCATCTTTGACAAAGGAGCCAACCATCCTCACTGGAGGAGAGATAGCCTCTTTAATAAATGGTGTTGAAAAAACTGGATTTCAACCTGCCAGAGATTAAAACTAGACCCCTATCTTTCACCATGCACTAAACTAGAATCGAGGTGGATGAAAGATCTAAATATTAAAATAGAAACACTAAACTTGCTGGAAGATAAGTTAGGTAGAACTCTTGAAGATATTGGCATAGGAAAAGACTTTATGAACAAAACCTCAGTAGCAAGGGAACTAGCAGAAAGAATCAACAACGGGGATCTCACCTTATTAAAAAGCTTCTGCACTACAAGAGAAACCACCAACAGAACTAAGAGACAACTTACAATGTGGGAAAAAAATTTTTAGCAGCTGTACCTCAGACAAAGGACTACTATCTAGAATATATAAAGAACTGAAAGCCGGGGATTTAGCTCAGTGGTTTTGCTGCCTGCTGCACAAGCGCAAGGACCCAAGTTTGATCCCCGGTACCAATAAATAAATAAATAAATAAATAAATGACTTGACACTTTAAAAAAAAAGAACTGAAAAAAATCAGACCCCCCAAATTAAAAAACCTAGTTCAAAACTGGGCATTTGAAATGAACAGACACTTCTCAGACAACGAAGTAAAAGCAGCAAATAAATATATGAAAAAATGTTCAACATCACTGGTCATTTAAGAGATGCAGATGAAACAACACTGAGTTGTGCAAGCACAAGGACCCGAGTTCAATCCTCCGCACCAAAAAAACAACAACAAAAAAAAAACAACGCTGAGATTCCACCTCACCCCAGAAAGAATGGCTGCTATCATGAAATCAACCAATAACAAATGCTGGCGGGGCTGTGGGGAAAGAGGAACCCTGCTCCACTGCTGGTGGGAGTGTAGACTGATGCAACCACTGTGGAAATTAGTATGGAGATACCTCAAAGAACTAGGACTGGAAGTCCCATTTGACCCAGCTATTCCCCTGCTGGGGATCTTCCCCAAAGAATTAAAAGAATCAGACCACAGTGATATATGTGCACCCATGTTCATAGCAGCACAGTTTGTAAGAGCTAAAACTTGGAAACAGCCCAAATGCCCATCAACTGGAGACTGGATAAAGAAGATGGGGTTTTTCTATAAAATTGAGTACTACTTGGCCATAAAGAATGAGAAACTAGAGACATTTATAGCTAAATGGATGGACATTGAGGCCATACTCTTAAGTGATATAAATAGGACACACGTGTGTAAATACTGAATAGTTTCTCTGGTGTGAGAAACTGAAACTGTAAATAAGGATCAAAATGTATAATTGATATTGTGAAATAGGAAGAAAAGGTCTAAAGGGCTAGGGAAAGTGGGAGGGGTAGGGGAAAGGAAAGAAGGGAAAGGAAAAAATATGAGAAAATGAAAAAATGGAAACAAAGTCTTTGTAAATAGGGAGGGGTGGAGGGGGTGAAGGGAGGGCAGGGGAAGGGGGAAAAATAAGAACCAAGATACATCATGTACAGGTAGAAGATCCCAATGATGAATGTAACTGTACTGTATATCTAAAATGTACCAATAAACTTAATGAATTAAAAAAAAAGTTCTGCATAGTGGGAAGGGATGGTGTGTGTGTGTGTGTGTGTGTGTGTGTGTGTGTGTGTGTGTGTTAAGCAAGCTATTCGTGAAGCAAGCTATTAAAGGGTAAGGCCAGTTCGAAGATACCACAGAACTTTCTTTGGAGAGTAATAAGAAGCCACTAAGGATTTTAGTTAATTGTTACTCCATTTGCCTACAACTTGGAGAATGTATAGGCCAGTGGCAAGCTTGAGACCAGGAAGAGTGGTGTAGCTACTGGAAAAGATGGGCAGAACGGGAAGGACTGGATGCATTGAGAGATATTAGGAATCAGGATCCACAGCGTTTCAAAGTGAAAGAGCAAGAGGGAGAGCTTGCATTTCAGGCTCAGGCAATTGGCTGAATGTTGAGTTTTCTGGTAGGAAATGCAGAATCATTTTATAAGGACTGCAGGGTGCCGGACAGTGCTCATATTTCTATTTTACTTGGAGACAGTTGCACAAGTAATTGTAATGATGATAAGCGACAAGACTTTATTATACCATGGCACTTTCAATGTTGACATATATGATCTCATTTAGCCTTGAATGACCCAAGTCAAGTGGGGGGAGTCTAAGCTCCACTTGTATATAGCGAGCCCAGGAAAAAGTCTTTGTTCCTCTACTAACCTGTGTTTTCTTTAGAGCAGGAGCTTACAAACTGAGGCGGAATCAAGTGGAAATGTAGCCTGTTACCTATTTTTGTATAGTCCGAGTGCTAAGAATGGTTTTTACAGTGTAAGTGGTTGAAATAAAAAGATTGAAAGAATAACCTTTTCTGAGAAGTGAAAATTATATAAATTTAAAATGATATGACTCCTATGAATTCAGATTTCAGTATCTGTCATTGACGCTTTATTGAAATACAGTCACATCCATTTATTTATGTCTGTTTCCTTGATGCAAAGGTAAACTGGGGCAGGCTCCACGGAAAATCTATGCCGCCTGAAAAGTCTAAAATATTTACTCTCTGGTCCTTTACAGATACAGTTTGCTCACCTTGTTTTAGAGGCGCCACTTTCTTTCCTTTCTCAAAAGCGGGCACTTTTTCGTGTTTACAGAACAGGAGGCACAGCCCTACCTGCACTTCTGGTTCATAGGCCCAGCAGTAATCCAGGTCGCCTCCCTGCAGGTGCAACGCAAGTTTCCAATTCCTGGTCAAGGTATCCCTACATCAACCAAGCTCATTTACTTATTTGTTTTGGGCACTGGGGATGGAACCCTGGGCCTTCACCTGAACTACGTACACCCCTGGCCCTTTTTCCAGGGAGGACTTGAACTTGTGACCCTCCAGCTGTAGCCTCCTACAGTGCTGGGATTGCAGGCCACCAGGCTCAGGTAACAGTCTAGCTCGTGGCCAACTATCTCCCCCTACAGTGTGTCTCCTCTTCCGGCAGAAACAGAAATGTGTCAGCTTCTTGCCTCGTTCTCACCTCCGACCCCACGACAGCAGGAAGACTTATTTATTCAGCAGACAACTGTGCAGTGCCTACGACACGGCAGGCTCACCTAACTCATTACTGCCCTCAGAGGTTGGTACTGCCTTACTATCATCGCCATCTGAACCGCCTGCGGGCTGCTGAAGGTCACATCAAGTGGCGCCTGCAAGGAGTGGGGGAAGCATTGGAATCCGTGCAGCCAGCTCAGCGGGATGAGTGACAAATAGACTCCAGTTAGACTGGTTTCCCAGCAAAGTTGAACTCTAATTTACACCCTTCTCGGGGCCCAGCACGCCCCCCAGTGGCCGGGGAGCGCATCTCCTCTGCGTGGCCCGGGAGGAGCGCCAGGCCAAAGCAAAGGGCAGCAGAGCTGATCCCAGAGAGGCGCAGGGCGGGGCGACAGGATCGGCGCCGAGGGTAAATAGGGTGTCCGCCCCTGCCCAGCACCCCTGTCCCTCTCCCCCAAGGCCCAGGGACCCCCGCCTCCCTGAGGCCAGCGCAGAGAAGAGCTGAGTCACGGTGAGGCGCTAGGCCCTGTGAACCCTCCCTCCCCGCGCTCGGAGCCGGCTCCCCGCGCCCCTGCCTCTGCAGAAGCGCCCGGTGCCACCGCAGCCCCCTTCTAGGGCGCTGCCACCGCCGCGTGAGTGCCCGGGGTCCCCGTCGGGGTGGGCTGGGTGGGGGATTTTGGCGATCTGTTTGCAAAGTCCTGCCTTCCCCCAGCCGGCTGTAGAATCATGGAGGAGACAGCGAGAGATGCTTAAATCGTGCTGAGGTTTGGTGAAAGTGGCAGGCGGCTTTTATTTCTGCAGCGCGCTGAAGTCTGATAAATACCTGATCAGTTGTTCACATGCTGAGAATTTAATTGTGGGGTCTGGGAGGACCCAGACTAGTCTAGCTGGGGGTAAAAATACTTCCTAGTTGCTTGTGAGTGGATGCTGACAGGCCTGTACTACTGTAAGTATTAAACTCACCTCTCTGCCTCCTGCTCCATTAGCCAGTAAATCTTAATTATGCATTCAGAGCAGATACATTTTAGGATAGGCCTTGGCTGACTGCAGGGTATTGCTAGGTGGATCCCCTCTGAATAACAGCTGGTAATATTCTCATAACACTAACTGCACCCCTTTGAGCTAGGCAGTCTGTTACTCCCAATTACACATGGGGAAACTGAGGCACAGAGCCCCAGGTCAGAGGACTGGTTGGCATGTGCTGAAGCTGGGATGCAATCCTAGGATGTTTGGCTCCAGAATCTCCCTCTTGCCATAGAACTGTGGTTTCAGTGGGAGTCTTTGAAGGCAGTTGTTATATTTCACTTGTAGAAAAGATTTGAGGAGTTGGGGTTACTGTCTGCAAACACTTGAAGTGGGAAGCGGTCGATTACATCTGTTCGGTGATGGTCCAATGGGGAGAATTTAGACCCCTCGTAGAGGAAACACCTGTGAGTAAGAAACTGAATATAGCTGGGTCCTGAGATACAGATGCATCGCCTAGGGCAGCACCTCCATGAGTTGCCTGCGCTTTAGCGGACTTCATGGGAAAACTCCAAGGTTGCTTGCCTAAAATGTTGCCCCTGAACTTGTGGGATAGATGGGTCTTGGAATTCCATGACCCTTCAAGATCCTTTTCAGTGCCAAGATCTTCAGCACGTTCTGGGGTGAGTCACAGACTTTTTGGGTTTTCTGTGTTCCCTGTGTTGCCACACAAACCCTCCCCCAGTCTGTTACCCTGCCTTATGGGGTGGCACTGGAGTTGTCTGGGGACATCTGAGGGTCCAGTGAGGTAAAGCAGAGGAAACGCTCATTAGAGGGACTTAGTAAGTGCTCAGGAGAGCTGTTACTGCTGGCCCTTGTACAAGATGCCTATAGGATTATATGAGGTAACTGTAAATAATCAGTGGGGTACCAGGCCCTAGGAAGTGAGTGTACACGTTCACCATTGTCACTGTTGTTTTTTTTCACTTAATCCGGGGCCTATACATAATAAGCACCCAGTAATTATAGCTGTTACTATGCTGAGAAAGTCTAATTCTAATGTCTTTTATTTTGTAGTCCTTGGATAGCTGCTCCCTATGACTTCTGTTTTGTTATTTCTTTAATTGCTCTCCATCCTCTACAGCTCAGCATCAGGACAGTTCTCTTTGTAGACCTCGACATGGGCTCCTCGAAGAAGGTTACTCTCTTGGTGCTCAGCCGGGAGCAGTCTGAAGGGGTTGGAGCTCGGGTCCGCAGAAGCATCGGCAGACCCGAGGTATGCTGGTTGGGCCACCACTCCTTGCTTGCTTTCTGAGTGGACTGGTGGGGTGTTGAGGATGATTTGGGAAGAGAGGGCTAGGATGGTCCTGAGTTGCCCTCTGGGGGTTCCATAGGTGCAGACTCCCAGCTCTTTGGGGCCCCATGCAGACCAGTTCCAGCCCAAAGGAGATTTCTAGAATGTGGATTCAGACCCTGGGCAGCAGGTGGAACTGAGCTCCTGGAATTTTCTCTGCTTGTCACTGAACACCCATGCCCTGCCCTGGGCTGAGTTGCTGTCTGCCTCGGCATGCACAGCTCCAAACATATGTACCCCACAATCCCTCAGCTTATACCTCCAGTGTTCAGATCACCAGGGAGTAACGCCATGTCTCAGTTCCAAATTCCTAAGAGAGAGAATCTGATTGCCTTGTGTTTTAGTTACTTTCTTGTCACTGGAACAAAATACCTGACACCCCACAATTTAAAGGAGAGGTTTATTTCAGCTCATGTTTTCAGTCTGTGGTTGGCAGACTCTAAGGCAGGAAACAGCAGGGCAGTGGCGCATGGTGGAGGAAAGCTGTTCTAGTCATAGTGACCGGAAGCTGACTGTGAAGGGAGGAGCCAGGGAGGGAGATACATCCTTCTAGGCCGTGTCCCCAGGGACCCAGCTCTTCTTACCAGATCCCATTTCCCAACAGCACGTCTGCTATAAGCCCGCATGGTTCAGTCGCCTTCCAGAAGCCTGGCCTATGAGCACATGAGGCTCTTGGGGTTATCTAGATATAAACCATAACAGCTTGGCAGGAGTCAGGTCTCCATTCCTGGCCAGTCACACATCAGGGATTTGGATTCACAGAGACTTCTGAGAGCATCTCTCTAGGTGTCTTGTGAGGGGCAGGCATCGATGGTGACTCAGAGAATGTGACTGTAGGTTAGGTAGATGTTTATCAACAGTAGAGAATCTTTTCATTTGAATAGAACTTGGGATGCATGGGGAAAATTTCTTATATGCACAGAAAATTATCAAATAGTGGTCATGGCCAATATAGTCCCCAGTGCCATATCTAATCCCCATTTTTTTGGGGGGGTACTGGGGATCAAACTCGTGTCCTTGCACTTGCAGGGCAGGCAGCGAAACCACTGAGCTAAATTCCCGGCCCTAATCCCCATTTTTTTAAGAGAGAAAAAAATACATTAGGGAAATGGATGCCAGTTTGCAGAGTAGGGATCTTGCCAATTCTCTTAAAACCTACTCATATATTTTCATACTACTCTGTTGCTAGACTGAAGCTTTATACCACTCATTACATACACGTTACTTTCTCCAGTTTTTAATAAAAAGTATATTGGAGAAGTGCTTATAGCATTTTTTAAAAAAAACTTCTAGTTTTCCTCACTGGGTGTTGCCCTACCTTGTTGATGGATTTGATTTTTAATTTTTTTAATATTTATTTTTATTTTGGTACCAGGGATCGAACTTGGGACCTTGTGCTTGCCAGGCAGGCGGTGGAACCACTGAGCTAAATCCCCAGCTGGATTTGAGTTTTTAAAAACTAGTTCTTTGAATTGACAAAAAGTGTATGGGTTTATGGTGTACAACATATTTTGGTTTATGTATATGTTGCAGAGTGACTAAAGCAAATTAATTAACATGTGTATTACCTCACATCATAATCTTTTACAATTGCAAGAGCACTTAAAATCCACGGTCTTAGCAATTTTGAACTATACAGCACATTGTCATTAACTAAAGTCACCACGTTGTGCAATAGATCTCTCAGTCTTATTCCTCCCGTCTGACTGAAAAATTTTGTGCCCTTTAACATTTCTCTATCTCCCGACTCCAGCCACTGGCATCCACCATTCTTTCTGCGCCTACTTGTTCACATTCCACATATGAGCAAGATCATGCAGGTTTGTCTTTTCTGTGCCTGGCTTCTTTCCCCGAGCATGATGTTGATTGGCTGTGAAGTTAGGGGCGAAGCAGCCCAGCTCTCTGTTGGCCCCATCAGGCTTCCCTGTTTGTGCCTTTGCCACATCTCTTTCCAACATTTACTTCCCGATTACTCACAAATATCTCTTGAGGTCCACCAAATACTGTTTGCTAAGGGATACAGACAGTGGGAAAATGCATGGGCAGATGGAGGTGGTGTCATACTGTCCTAGGCTCCATCTTGAGCAGAGCAATCGGAAGCATTCTGAGATCCCAAAGACATCTGTCGGTGAACAGTTCTTGTGTGTAGTGGGTAACTAACACCCTAATCAGCCCATCTGTCAGGAACACATCTGCTGAGGGTTTCTTCATTTTTTTTTTTGCCCTGTGAACCCCATTGGCAATCTGTTGAAACTTATCAATTCCTTTGCAAAATAGTGTTTTTAAATACATAAAATACACAGGATTACCAAGGACAACTTTTATACTACAATATGGCTAAAGGAGTTTTTGAACAATTTTGTCATCTGGGAACTTTACATTAAATAACAAGATTTTGTGGCAGTTCTAATAGCAGCCTAATTTCAAAGCCGAGAGGAACATGAAGGATGTTTCAACATACCTAGTCATGACCGTAATGTGATAGGAAAAATACTTTGATTTCTATGAGTGTCAGAGTCACAGGTACTGGGAATTTACTGCAGTTCATTGAGTGCATTCATAATTAAATAAAATATTAAATTTCGGTCTGGTAATGGTTGCACAACAGTGTGCATACTCAATGCCAACAAAATGTATACTTAAAATACTGAATTTTATTTTATGTATATTTTACCACAATAAAGGATTCAGAAAAATTTATTTAGAGGATAATAAAATAAAAATGTAAAAATTTTTTGAGACAGGGTCTTGCTATTCGGTTCAGGCTGACCATGAACTCATTATGTACCCCAAGCTGGCCTCAAACTCATGGCGATCCTCCTGCTTCAGCCTCCCAAGTGCTAGGATTACAGATGTGTGCCACCACACCCAACAAGATGTAAATGTTTTTATAATCCAAGTTTACAACATCCTTGAATTCTGTCCCATGGTCCTGGCTGAATCTCTGGCTGAAAACCTAGGCTTTAAAGATGCTCATATTCTAATTCAGGAGGGCCGGGGCTCTAGCTCAGTGGTTCTGGCTCCTGCCTGGAAAGCCCAAGGTCCCGAGTTCAACCCCCGGTACGAAAAAAAAAAAAAAATTCGAATTCAGGTCTCCTGTGTCCCAGGTCTGCATCTACCCTAAGGAAAACAAAATGGATAGGAACAATTTTTCATCTCATCAGCTTGGCAATTAAGACAGAGAGTATTTCCTTTTGTTTCCATATCAGTGTATATTTTACATTATGGGGATTATGTTGAATAAACAGTTTTGTGCCCTGATGTTTTCATTTAACATAGGAGACAAAGCCTTCCCATGCTATTATAAATTATTCATAAACATTCTTAGTAGCTATGGCATATTCCATTGTATAAACCTACCATCCTTCTCTTACTCATGACTCTACGTTTGACCGTTTAGGTTGTTAACCATATTTTTTCAACCCTACATACTACTAATCTACGAGAAAGGCAGACCCCTAACCCTCCCTTCAGCAGAGAATGAAGGCATTTATTTGTCCAACATCAAAGAGGTTACTTTTCAAACTCTGCACCAAGGTTTATGTTTCTGAAGAAATACTTCATAAACTTTGGACCACAAAGCTGTTTCAGCACATAGAATTTACAACAGTGCTCAGTATTACCAGTGACAAGTGATATTTTCCCTAACATTGCAAATGTGGAGATGGAAGAGGAATTTGCAGTGCTCTCACTGAACCTTTGTATGATCCGCAAGAAGGAAGAGATGGACCAGAAGTGGCTCGCACCTGTCAGTACAGTTGCAAATGGGCCAGGCCGGCAAGACCAGAGTTTGAATGGCTGAGTACCATAGTGTCAGTGGACTTCCCACAGGAGCAAAACCCACTGCTCAACTGCACTTGCCTCTGGCCCAAGCCTCCTTCCACCAGACCCTCCTCAGTGGAGTGGAATTCTCTTTGGGCTACTCTTATTTTTCTTTGATTTAAATGAATAATTTCAAATAAAGAAATGTAGAAAGTAATATAATGCATCTCGTGTTCCCAGCATTCACAATGATCAGTTCATGGGCAATCTTGTTTCATCTATATCCTCATCGATTTCATCTATCAAAGTATTTTGAAGAGAATCCTAGCCATCATTTCATTTATAAATACCTCAGTCTGTCTCTAAAAGATAAGAAAATTTAAAAATAGATGTATAAGTACAATGGTATTAACACTTAAAAATTAAAATAATTCTCTATATCTTCAAATGGCCCTGACTAATCTTGGCCTTCATTTTGTGGCTTCTGTAGACAGTGTTTTATTATCAGGGCTGCTGGATATCGGGTAGATGGTAGATGGTCTGGGTAGTGGTGGTGAACCCATGGCACGCATGCCACAGTGGGCTGTTTGTATCCTTGAAAGCTCTGACAGGTTCACCATCACTGGTTTAGAGGCACAGCTCAAGACAGTTCAAGACTGAATCTCTAGCTTAGTTAGGATATGTGCTGGCAGTTCCCTGCTACCTTATCACTGCTACCCTCAGGGCTCAGTTTAGAGGCTGAGGAAGCCTAAGAGGTAATCTGAGCTGCTGGGATCTACCCTTCTGCTGCCATATTGTCTGGATATAGGCTGCTTCCACAGTGATCATTGCCTTTGTATCTGTTAGGGTTAGGTTTGGCTGTGTGTAACAGAAAGCAACCTCCAAAAGCAAGGGACAACATAAGTTTTTAGGTTTCTCTTTTGCAAATCTGCAAAATAGGCAGTGTAGAGGGCCTGAAGGCTCCACTCTTATCAGAGAGCCGTGATGTCTTAAATCATGCTGCCTTAAATCATAATTCTTCCTACATTCTTAGTGCATCACCTTAGGTCAAAGACAGCTGTTGGGGCAATAGCAACCATGTGTGCTCTGGCAGCGAAAAGAGGAAGAGGAGAAAGGCAAAAGGACATGCATTAGCTACCCATCTTCCTTTTATAAGGAATTTTCCTAAAAGTCCCATCCTGTAACTTCTCTTTGTGGCCGTATTTCATCATAGGACCTCATCTAGCTAAAGAGAGGCTAGGGAAATCTAACACGAGCACCACTCAGGATGTTTGTGGGATACCATTTGTACACAGAATTAGTCTGGATTCATTGAAGCATAATGAAAAAACACAGCATAAGTCCTGTGTCCAAAGAACTGTCATTCTTCTTAGATACTTCTAGTTATTCCTGATTTCCAGAATAGGCCAGGCTGCTGGAGCCTTACTGTAGGAGCGCTACAGGCCTGAGTGGTGGTGGCCACAGGTTGGATTGGCCTTCTCAAGAGATCAAAGGAATAGCTTGGAACCTGCTACTCATTTGGTAGCTGAAGGATTTGGAGGTGTTTGAAGCAGAGGAAAAATTGTAGGATCAATGTAAGATGTAGAGGAAGAAAGATGTGATTGAGTTATAGACTTAGTTAAAACATTTTAGGAAACCAGAGTTCTCAATATAAATCGGATCTTGTATACAGATAACACAAGTTTGTGTAACATATTGTTGAATCTGTGCTAAATGTTTAGAGAAGATTGGGAACTTTGGTGAGGACTTATTCTTGTGCCTGGAAATAACACTTTCGAACAACAGTTAAACATAAGATATTCTTGCTTATCGGAAGAAGAGTGTCTCTTCACATATCTCCCATATTCTGGCCGGTTAAACAGTTCTTTCCTCTAACTCTTGCCTCAGCCAGCCCCCTGGCTTCTGTAGTCTCTTGCCTGTCTTGAATTTCTTCCTGTGTTTATCCATATGTCATGAATTGGTGACTAGAGGGATGGAATGTGCAAACAGTATGACATACAGTGCTGATATGGTTTAAATGTGGATGTTCCTTCCCCAAATTTGTATGTTGGGGTCTTAGCCTTCAATGTGATGAGGCCTTTGGGAGGTAGGTACCTGATGGTTGAATGTTCATAAATGGGATCCATTCTCTTATAAAACAGACCACAGAGAGTTAGCTGGCCCCCTCTACCAGGCGAGGGTACAGCTAGAAGGTGCCATCTGTGAATCTTCTGGTAAGCTAATCTTGGATTTCACAGCCTCCAGAACCATAAGAAATAATTTTTTTTGTTGTTTATAAGCCACTCAGCTCATAGTATTTTGTTATAGTAGCTTGAACAGACTAAAGAAAATTGGTACCAAGTGTGGTCATTCTTCCATTGTTTTAGACAGTAGGTCCTGGTTTCTATTGAGATGGCTCCTTATCAGATGTTCATTTGGCCACCTCGTCAGTATTTTCTCTCAAAATGCTTTCTCATTCTTTACAGTATGAGCAGCCTGAGGATTTTCTAAGCCTTTTAAAGTTTGCTTCCCTTTTGATTAACAATTCTGTCTTTAAATCATTTCTCTCTTCTTGAATTTTACTATAAGCAATCAAGAGGAACCACGTTACACTTTTGACCCTGCTTAGAAATAGCTTTAGCTAAATATCCAGTTTCATTACTCACAAGTTTTACTTTTCACAAAACACAGTTAGGAACATAATTCAGCCAAGTTCTTTGCCACTTTATACAAGGATCCTTTCCTCCAGTTTTCAATAATCTATACCTCATTTCTTTCTGAGACTTCATTGCAGTGGACTTTGCTGTTCAGGATTACTTAGACATTCTTTAAGAAGATCGAGGCACTATCTGCAGCTCTCCTCTTTTCTCTCTGGGCCCTCAGAATTGCTCTTAACTGTCCCTTCAGAGCAATGCAAGTTTCTCCTTGGATGAACCTCAAAACTCTTAAGGCCTCTAGCCCTTTCCCAGTTCCAAAGCCGCTTCCGCAGTTTTAGATTTTCCTCCCTGCACCCCCATTTCTCGATACCAGTAAATTACTACTGTTCTGAGGGTGGTGATGATGACGGGGACTGAAAGCGGGGGACCTTGTCACAGTTTATCTGGTAACAGGACGTGTTTCATATTTGTTCATACGAAACTCTGATATCAAGAAACTATTTCTTTCCCACATTTTAATACCATAGAACCACAGTGCAGAACTGGAGTGTATTTTGGGGCTCCGAGCCTTTTGTCTTGCACTGAGGAAATAATGGTTCAGAGATTTATAGGGGCAGTGCAGTACCACAGATACCACAGTTTTCCTTTCCAATCCTTACAGTCTTTCAAAGTATATATTATCTGTGAGAAGAAAAAGTTTTAATGAGGTATGAGAATTCTCAACCTCTCTTGCTACCAACCCCAGTTCTTTTCCTAGGCTTTCATTGAGTTGAAATGCAGTAATAAGTGACAGGACAAGACTAACTAGATCCAAGATCTGCATGCTTGGTTTTCCCTAGAGAGGGCAGTGGGTTCCATGCTACTGATCGAGCAGAAAAGGGTCAATCCCGAATGGGAGAGAGGAAGAGGGGAGAAGACTGTTCAGATAATTTAAAGAGATTTAAAAACTTAGAGGAGATGGAAATTTTGGAGACAGATATGTAGAAAGAGGGATAAGGAGAATTTTAAACATCTTTAAATGGAGTCCCTTTGGTATTTTTGAGAGGCTTCAATCCATATTTGAACGGACTGTCAACTGGATATTGGACCAGATGACCCACTAGCCAGCGATCCATTACAAACTTGCCTCGCTTTGTATGGATCATAGTCCACATTTTAAAGTGAAAATGTTGAAACTCTGCTAGGCCAAAAACCTTGAAGTAGCCTGATGAATAAATTCTTTAAGAATACATATATTTGCATGCATGTTTTTTCACAGAAAGTGAAAAGAAGAAAAATAAAACCAGAGAAAAAGAAATAAATTTGTACTTTTATTTCTAACTATATAAAAGAGTCAATATCCTGAAATAAAGAACTTTTAAAAAATCAATTAGCTGAACAGATAAGAAGTTAGAGAAACTCTTAGAGTCTAAAAATATTGAGAGAGAAAGAAATGGAAAATCTGAATAGTTTCATTGCTGTAAGAATAATTGAATCCATATTTTAAAATTCTTTCTTAAAGATAACAGGTCCAGATGGTTTTACAGACAAGTTTTACCAAATATTTAAGATTTAGAAAATTCGAATAAGGACTAGTTCTCCAGAAAATGAAACTGGAAGAAGTGCGCCTCAAATCACTATATGAAATTGCTGCCAGAACCAGGTGATGACCAAAGTGAAAGGATAATTATATCACGTTATAAATGTTTTTGCAAGAGTTACAAATAAAATATTATCCAACCAAATACAACAATGTATGTAAAAGATAATATGTCATGACCAAGTCTGGAATATCTGAAAAGAGCAAATTTGGTTTAATGTTAGAAAATCTTTGTATGTAATTTACTAACATTCTGAGTTTAAAGGAAACTGGACATGGTGGTGCATGCTTATAATCCCAGCACTCTGGGAGGCTGAGGCAGGAGGATTTCGGGTTTGAGCCCAGCCTGGGCAATTTACCAATTTAGTGAGACCTTGGCTCAAATATTTATATTATATTTGTATTATATTTATTTTATATATATTTACCACATATTTATATTATATTTATATATAAAAATATAATTTACATATACTGTTTCTATATTTTATATTTAAAAATTTAAATTATATACTATATGTAAATTTTATATTTATATGTTTTTAAAACATATGTATTCAGTCCCCAGTATCACACACAAAAAAGAGTTGCAAAACAGCAAATATATATAAATATTACAATTGGTGCAGAAAAAGCATTGAGAACTCAACATCCATTTATGTTTTTTAAAACAGTCAACAACCTAATAAACTAGAATTAGAAGGGAAGCTCTTGAATCTTATGAAGGGAATCTACAAAACACAAGTTGCTGGGGATTTAGCTCAGTGGTTCTGCTGCCTGCCTCAAAAGCACAAGGTCCTAAGTTCAATCCCTGGTACCAAAAAAACCCCCGAAAAACCAAAAACAACAACAAAAAAACAAGCAAAATTAAAACAAAACAATATCTGCATTAAGCAATCTGGCTACCTGTGAAACTTCAAAAATCAATCTGGGTAAGGTCAGGAGCAAGACCAGTACGTCTGCCACTGTAACTTAACACTTGTAGAAGTGTTAGCTTGCCAAAGGACCAGAAAAAGCAATAGAAATCATAAAGATTGAAAACGAAACAAGAAACAGTTATTTGCTAGTGGGTGTTGGTTGGAATCTCACTCCCAGATACTCGCTCGGTCCTTGTGATAGGATTATGTGCTCCCACCCATGCTTACTGCATTACTCATGGCTCCCATGGGCAGGACTCAGGTGCTCTCCTCCCTGACTTAGGGCTTGACCATGCTTGTCCTCCATAGCAGCCACTGTCCTAGCCTGAGTCCATGAGTGAGAAGATACGTAGAGGACAGTTGAGCAAAACAGAAAAATTGCAGTCTGTCACAGCTTTAACCAAATATAAGCAAAATAAAATAAAATAAATTGAACTGTTAGGGAAAAGTATTTTTTGAGGAGGGGTGGATTGAGACAGGGTCTTATTATGTAGTCCAAGTTGGCCTTTAACTTGGTATGTAGCGCAGGTTGGTCTTGAACTGGCAATCCTTCTGCCTCAGCTTCCCGAGTGCTCAGAGTACAGGCATATGCCACCATGTCAGCTAGGGGAAAAGCTTATTGGCAGAATGCACTGGCGATATGAATATCTTATAAAGAAAACCCCAAAGAAGCTACAGATGAACTATTAAAATGAGTGACAGTTTAGCAGTGTTCAAAATCACTTTTCTATTCGTATTTCTAATCCCCAGCAGCAAACTGTTCAAAAGATAATTTAAAATGGTGTTTATAATATCATTAAATATGTTAGCTAGAAAAAATTGAAAAATATATGCAAAACCTCTATGAGGAAAATTATAAATCCTATTGAGGGACATTTTAAAAGACCTTTTTAAGTGGAGACAGCTGTCTTTATAAATAGGAAAACTATTATATAAATAATATGTTATTATATAAACATTTATGTGTCAGTTCTTCTCAAATTGATCCATAGGTTCAAATCAATTCCAATAAAAGTCCAACATCTTTATTCATAGAATTTGATAAATTTTCTAAAATTTCTATAGTTTAACAAATGGTCAAGAATAACCAAGGTAATCATGAAGATATACTGAGGACAGCATATTTGTTTGTACCTCTTTTTTGAGCTTGAGGTCTGTGTTCTGTGACCACCTACTCTTTGCATAATATAATGTACACAGACACTAGTATTTCCAATTCATATAGGTAACATTTATGTAGAAATGTCAAACTCAGTGTGGCCTAAAATTAAATTACCATAGCTATTTCAAGGCTGCTGGTTCTCTTTTTTCTCCTAGTTTTGATTTTTTATTAGTGCATGTTTGCAGTACACAGTGATTACATTCTTCGTGTAGAATTGGTCCATGTACATAACACATCTCAATTCTTTTTTCTCCCCTTCCTCCTCCTCCTTCCATCTCTTGATGCTCTTCTCATTTGAAAAAAGTCTCCCTACTTCCTATTATCTATCTTTTATTTTGCTTCTCTTACATTCCTTCAGCTGGTTAGTGGCCCTACAGTCTTCCTAGGCACCAAAGCTACAAGTTTGAGGGGCCATCGAATGCTCATCCTTTCCCCCCCATATCTACCCACTCACTCAGCCACTCCCCATCACTACTGCTGTTGCCTTTGTTCTTTTTTTAAAAAATTAATTTTATTGGTACATTTTAGATATACATAATGATAACATTCATCATAGGGGATTTGTACTGTACATGATACATCTTAATTTTTCGTATCAAACTATTGAAATGAACTTTTCAATATTCTTCTCCTACCTGCCCTTACCAAATTATCTTTCATAGAGTGGTCTTTTGTTTTGTTTTTAATTTTTATTTTTATTAATACATGTTTGTGACACATAATGATGACACTCCTCATGGGGAGGTGGTGCATGTACATGACACATTTTAGGTCCCTTCTCTCTGCATAGAGTGATCTTTTAAAATCTGATGACCTCAACCCCTGATTAAAACCCATCACCTTCAGGATAAGATCCAAATGTTTTTAATATTTGACCTCTCTCCCTCTGCCTGTCTTGCATCATAATTCCATGTGCCTCATTTTTCCCAACAGAGTAGTTCCCTTGCATGTCTTCAAGCATGCCAGGCTGTTTCTTTGCTCTTCGCCCTGAAATACCCTTCCTTCTCCCCCTTTTCCCTACATTTACTTGAAGACCCAGCTCCAGGGCCACCTCCCTAGTAGCGCCTTCCAGGATCCCACTCCATTCTCATATGTGTAAAGTTGTCTTCCTCCCGATGTTTATGCTCACATTGCAATAATTGATTTTCTCATCTATTCCCCCACGCTGTTATGAATCTGTTTGGGATACAGACTGATCTTGTTTGTACTTGATTATTTACATCTTAGATGACCATGAAATGTTTGTCTGCTCTAGGCTGTTCTCAGAGAATGTCAACTCTGATATAATCAGTGAATCTCCATGTGTGTATATAGGAGGGGTTCTTTCTCAAAGCAATTTTCATTGCAAAAGTTTGCTCACTGGCTATGGAGTTTTCAATGAATTTTTCTAGATTTGCTCCTGAATGTAGCCCTGGTAGCATGGGTTAAAAGGCATATCTAATTTGCTGGATGTTATTTTTATTTTAGTTAAAAAATCTGGATCCATTTTTACTGTTTGATGAGTTCAAAGGAGGTAGACCTGGAGGATTTCCTGATCACCCACATCGAGGTTTTGAAACAGTAAGTATAATAGTTTGACTGCAAAAGTGTGTATTTGAAAACTTGATTTTTTTGTTTTTTGTTTTTTGAGACAGGGTCTTGCTATGTAGTTCAGGCTGACCTTGAACTCTATGTAGCCCATGCTGGCCTTGAACTTGCAGCAATCCTCCTGCCTCAGCCTCCTGAATGCTGGGATCACAGGCATGTGCCACCACGCCTGGCAAAACTTGATTCCTAATTCTAATATAAAATTCCATTTTAAAAGTAATGAATAAACAATAGGCTGAAATTAATAGATACATTTCTAGCTACAGACTACTATAGAATTGTAATACCTATTTTACCTGAAATATACTCAAATTTAAATATTTATTCTTCTTAATAGTTATTGAATTCCTGCCACTGGAGACATTCCTTTTTTTTTCTCTTTTTGGTACCAGAGATCGAACTCGGGACCTTTCACTTGTGAGGCAGGCGCCGGAACCACTGAGCTAAATTCCCAGCCCTGGAGACATTCATATTTGAGCAGTGACTAAAGAGGAAGAATTGGCTTCTTAAAATATTTTTATAATTAAAATAATTTATTGGAGATAAAAGAAACTAATAATTTTATATAGAAAATTGTTTCCGTGCAAGAATATTCAGAAATGCTTAAGCTCACATGGTATATTATAAACTTCAAAAGACAATCCAAGAACTCAATAAATATTTGTGTTAAATTCTAGGAAATTAGAGTCAAGGGACCAAAATACCATCGAACCTAAACATTAGGATTTCTAAAGACACGCTTATGCATTTACAAGTTCAGTCACAAAATTTGGAGATTCTGTTAAGTACCTAATGTTTAATTTTAGTTAAATATGGAAAAAAAGGGGAATATAAAATTGTGGCACTTTGAACGATTCCCTTCTCCACACAGTTACTTCCTGTTGCAAAGTTTAGTCATTTGCTCCATGAGAACAACCTGTATTCTTAGTAAACAGTCCAGGCCTGTTAAAGGCTTAATGTGTTTGCCAAGCCAATAGTGACTGGGTAAATATTTACTGAAGATGGGCCAGACACAGGCGTTGGTGTAGGTTGATCTTTCCTATGTTAGATGTGTGTTGTGTGTCGAGAGTGTTGGAAGAAGGCACAGGGAGTGAGGCTAAAGAAGAATGAGATCTGATCCCTGCTTGTCTTCATATGTAGTATAGTTAAGAAGGTGAGCGAGGGGCTGGGGATTTAGCTCAGTGGTTTCGCCGCCTGCTGTGCAAGCTCAAGGACCCGAGTTCGATCCCCGGTACCAAAAAAAAAGGGGCGGGATGAACAGGGAAAGAGTTAACCACCACAGTGTAGAATGAACCAAGAAGTTTCTAGAAACAAGATTAGGGTGGCTGGACCTGTCTTCTTTTTTCATTTAGCCATTTGCTTGCCAGTTAACATATCAGAGGACGCTGCCTTCCCTACACCTGAGCTGGTTCCCACTCGATTCCCAGAACATGTCTTTCCGTGGCTCCAGTTACATCTTACTAATCCTTCAAGATCTTTTCAAATATAATTATCTCTGTTAACTTTTCTAGACAGTCCCAAAAGGATACTCTTTCTCCCGCCTTTGATCCTCATAGCATTGTATTTTTACCAGTCTCACATTTGTTGTACCTAAATGGTGGCCTCGATTGTATTCTCTCTGACTTGTACTGGAGTTGGGAATTGCCTCAGTCTCCCCTCCCTTCTCCCACGGGGGCTGATTATAAACTGCTTTCACTGAGATCATCCCGCACGTCTCCATGCCCTCCACCTGGAGAGTCTCAGTAACTACTGGCTGAATTTCATTGAATAATAAACAGAGATGGTTATTGTTGAAGACAATAAATATATCCAATAAACTGAAGAATGAATCATATTGCTTGCATTTCCATTATGGAAAGTGCCTTCTGGGGAGAGTGCTTTTATAAATCGTGAGGTGCTTAACTTTAAACAGCTCTGTGATGAAGTTCAGCTGCAGAATATTGATGTTCGGCCCTTTCTTTTTGATTAAGGACTTTCCTTAAAACTGTAGCTGTAATTCCAGTTGATCCTCATTATTTACAGATTCTGTATTTATGAATTTACCTACTTTGAAAAGTTATTGGTATCTCCCAAATCAGTACTGCTGGAGCTTTCCCAGTAATTCGTGGAGATTTGCAGAGTAGCAAAAAATTTGAATTGTCCACTGTTTGTGATCCCAGCAGGAACAAGGCGATGCTCTGCTTTCTTGCTTTGGCTGTGATAACTCAACCAAATGTCCCTTTCACAGTCTTAGCGCCACATTTTTAAAGTTTGTATGCTTTTTTGTTGGCAATTTCATGATTTAAAATGACTCCCAAGCATAGTACAGGAGTGCCATCTAGTATTTCTAAGCCCAGTGGGGCTGTTAATGTGCCTTTTCTGATGGAGAAAATGTGTATGTTCAATAAACTTCGTTCAGGTATAAATTGCAGCACTTTTCGGGGCTGTCCTCTCTCAGGCTGAGTTCACTGTTAATTAATCAAAAGTACTGTATCTATTACATAAGGTGTCACTGGACAGAAATACACAGAACACAGTCATATATTGATAGGTTGCCAAAAATATGATCAGAGGCTTGAAGGAACCCAATCCTGTATTTCTTTTGCCTGCCTGTCTGCCTGCCCTCCCTTCCTTCCCTCCCTCCCTCCTTCCTTCTGCTTTCTTTTCTTTCTTTCCTTTTTCTTTCTTTTCTATTTTCCTCTGTCTTTCAGCCTTCTTTTTCTTTCTCCTTCCTTCCACATGCTCTTTCTCTTTCTTTTCCCACCCTCCCTTCTTTCTTTCCTGCCTGTCTCTTGCACACTAAGCCAAGTACTCTACCACTGAGCTACAGCCCCAGCCTTTGAGTCCCATATTCCCCTAGGAGCAGTGGTTCCATATTCATTAATTCAGTGATCATAGCAACTTTGTAGAACATAACTACCTCGAATCGTGAGAAATGACTACATCAGTTTTCCCTAGGAGTGTAGCTAAGCCAGGGGCTCAACTATGTCTTACTGTGAACTTCTAAACTGCAATTTAAAGCCAGGTCCACCTGTGTGCTGACACCACCTCCTCCCCAGACTATTATGTAAATTACACAGGCTCATAAATTTTGCAAATGCTGGGTAGTAGAAAAGACAAATTAGGATCATCTCTTATGTTACCATCCACAAACAGCTTTTATTATGGTTTGTTGTGTTTTCTTCTGGTACTGTTTTTTCTAGTATCACGTTAGATATATATTGCATCTTTTTAAACCTAATATTATACTGTTAGCATTTTCTCAGTATTCCTTAAAAAACTAATTTGTAATGACCTCACTAAGCATCTGTCATGATGATCATAACAGTTGGCATTACCACAGTGTTGCATGAAGGTACCCATTTTCCCTCAACATCACCAACACAGTGTATTTACTTGACTTTTAAATTTTTACCATTTTGACAGGTGAGAAACAATGCCTCATGGTAGTTTTAATTTATATTTCTCTTATCTGAGTGAGGTTGATTTTCTTTTCATTTTAAAACATTTGTTCATCATAGATATTTATACCTTTGGCTCTTTTTTATTGTGCTATGTTTTCAATAGTGTGTGAACTATAAGTACTTCTTTTTCAAGCTAAACTAAAGTTTGGCAGGGCTCGCCAAAGTTTATTCTTATTGCTATTATTCTTACTGTTTTAGAGGAATTCTTTATATGTAAAGGAAGTCAGACCCTTTCCAATGATAGGAAATTCCACAATGATAAGAAAGGTTAGAGCTGAGTGTGGTGGTGTTTGCCTATAATTCCAGCACTTTCAGGAGGCTGAGGCAGGAGGGTCTCAAGTTCAAGCCCACCTTGGGCAATTTAGGGACGTAGCAAGATGCTGCCCAAAAAAAAAAAAAGGCTATAGATGCAGCTTGGTGTGAAGGCTCTGGATTCAATTCCCAATACTACAAAAAAAATTAGTTTTTTTCATACCTCCAAACACATATAGATACAAAACAAATGATAGATCAGATATGCTTCCTGGATCAGGGAGAATTTCTTATGCCCAGTGTAACACAAGCTGCGCTGCATGTTCACATAATAGGGGTGTTATCAGGATCAATGGTCCTAGAAATAATGCTGTTTCTTTAAATAAAAATGAAATTATGCTGGACTAATACATTAGTGTAAAATATAACTAATATTTTAATGCATGCTTAATTTACAAAAACTTGTAGTGATATGTGATCAAAGAAATGTGGAGAATATTATTCTGTAAGATTCTTATTACCACAGCGTGTAACCCATGAACCAGCAGTATCTTCTGGAATCTTCACCCTCCACTCCAGAGCTGCATTGCAACATCATCATCCGGTGATTAACATATACATTAAAATGTGAGAAATGTTGGTCTAAATGACTTTCCAAGTCAGAAATATTATGATTCTATGAGTAAATAAGAACCAGAGCCTCATTTTACTGAGTTAATATCTAATAATTTTTAAAAATATAGCTCTTAGGTTTAGATAACTGAATTCTCTGTTAGAAACTTGCCTGCCAGTAGCAAAAGAAGGCATACATGAAGTGATGATCACAAGACAAAGTAGACAGATGCACTTTCAGAATTTCCTGCCCAGAGGTTAGACTCTGGGAAGGATTGTTTTCAAAAGGCTTGAACAGTAAGTTATGGGTAGAATAATTTTGTAGTTACCCTATACCTAGTCAGGCCCAATGCCATACTTTATTTAGTATTAGATAGTTAAAAATGATCAGAAACAAAGAACAAAACTGAAATGGTTGGTTACTCTTTTATGAAAGAGCTGTCTAGACTGAGCCATCACACCTGCATCACAGGGACATTTTAGGGTGGCCTTGTCCATTACACTATTAGGCTGAGAAGTGCTTTTTTTTTTTTTTTAATTTTCACTACAAGCCTCAGTAGGTTCTTTGATTTTCCTTAGGAGAACAAAACCACCCTATTTCCAAGGGTGTGCCCATCATAAAAGCCACACTCATAATTCCTGGTTGGTAGCCAGCAGCATTTGCAGGCAATGCCTGAATGATATCCTGTAGAAGAAAGGAAGGCCCTAGTGATTCATGCCTAAAACTTACCACTGTATTCAGACCTCCTGTCGCCCACACTGCCTGTTTCTACTAGCTTGATCTGCGCCATTTTAAAAAGCAAATCATACCAAGTGGGCTGAATCGAGGCTGAAAGAGAAGCTTGATTAAATTCAATGTCCATTTCTGCAAAGAAAGCAAACATTCTAGGAAAACCAGGAAATGATACTTCATCATTTATCGTAAAGATTGTATTGTTCAATGGACATCTTAGGTCATATTTAACACTGAGAAGTCAGCCATAGTCCTACTAATGTGAGAAAGGACAGGACTGTCTACCAGCACCATCACAATTTAATATGGTCCTGGAAGCTTTGAAGGCACTAATAAATAACAGTTACATATGTAGGAAAAGTTATTTGTAGGTAATATAATAAAAGAAATCTCCACAGTGGCTGAATCAGGCTTTGGTGGTATGATTGGAGGAGAGAGGAAGTCTCAGGACTGGTTCTGAAATTGTGGCTCCAATGAAGCACATGGATTTTAGCATATTTGTTGATTTCATATTATTTGGGGATGAAACTAACAGATTACAGGAAAGAAGCTAAAGCTACTCCCATCTCTAAGACACCCCTATGCATACTCCATGATACTAAGAGTGTCAACCTTAAGTAAATGGCTGCATAGAAAATAACTATGTAAAAGTCAACCACTTGTGTTTGCATAAAAGCAATAATCAGATGTAATAGGGGAGATATTCCATTTATGATAGCAATAAGAGCTCCATGTAATTTCAGAGAAAGAAGTTATTCCCCTTTAATCCAGTAATCCTTCTTCTATGAATCTAATAATTTCCTGAAAAACAACTCTAAGAATGAACAAAGGCTTAGCATACAAATGTTTATCCCAGGACAGATTTTTAAAAAGGAACAAAATATTCAAAGCAATGAGGGAATGATTATATATCTGGAAATTACATATAAGGAAATTATTATATATTGGTAAGATGAAATATTATGCAGCATTATTTTTAAAGACAAGTTACAAACAGTTGAAATATCTATTAATCATGGGCTGTTTAAATTGAGTTTTTAAAATCTTGACAACTGCTGACATTTTGGATGGCCAGTTCTTTCTTCTGTGGGGAGAACTGTCCTGTGCAGCGTATGATGTTTAACAATGTCACTGGCCTAAACCCACTAGATGTGAATAACATCTACCCCTAGTTTTCACAATAAAAATGTTTCCAAACATGGCCAACTGTCTTTCTAGGTGGGTAGGGATAGGGGCAAAATCACCTGTGGCTGAGAACCAGTAGTTTAAATATAGCGTCTGTACAATGGCTTACTGCACAGCCCTTAAGAAAAATGACACAGAGTAGTGGATCCTAATTGAGAACAATCTCCTTGATACAAATCGTGATCAAACAATATGGTGTGTAATTAAGTAAAAAAAAAATCAGTACAGTAAAAGACACATTGCCATTGGATCTCTCTCAAAAGGCTCCCTCTTGCTTTGAACACAATTATCCCTTCGTTCTTGCTGCTCTCTGAAGCAACTCTGAAAGTCCCCTTTCATGAGTCCTCTGTAGTTGTGTTGTTGTGGCTACCTCGATGTCCTGAATCCATTCAAAATATTTAGTTTCTGTGGTCATTTTGACTTTGGGGAAGAGCCAGAAGGCTCACAGTGCCAGGTACTGTGAATAAAGTGAAGGAGGACACACTGTCATGTTTTTACAAGCCGAGCCTGCCTTTCCCTTGATAGCATTGGCAGCAGCATTCACTGTATTTTTGATCACACCTTGTAATGACACTCATGTAAACAAAGGCATCATAATAGGTGCATTAGATTCTTGGGTTTACCTGGATTGTCCCTGAAGGGGCACTTAAGAAATAGGTATCATCACTTCCAGGGAAGGTTACTAGGTGATAAAGGAGAGGCAATAGGAACACTGTTAATTTCTCCTTTCACCGAGGCCTCCTGTATGGGTCTGCCCTTTCTGAATTAAATGGTCCTGGTTTGCGTTCTATTCCCGTTAATCAGAGAAACTAATGATATATGCTGTTCTGTGAGGGGGACAGCTACTTCTGGGACACATTAGACTGTCCCAGCAGACTTCAAAGAGTGCCTCAAATTGAAAGGCTAACTTTCTCTTTCTTAACATATTCCCTAGTCAAAGGGAATCAAAACTGTGAACAAAGCATGGTGGAACATACCTGTAATCCCAGCACTCTGGGAGGCTGAGGCAGGAGGATTGCGAGTGTAAGCCCAGCCTGGGCAACTCAGTGACTTAGCGAGACCATGTCTCAAAATTTAAAATAAGTAAATAAAAGGGCTGGGGATATAGCTCAGTGAGAATATGAATAAATAAAATTTGTGTCTGTGGACATGACTGTGCACCTGCACATGAGTTTAGGAGTGGAGGTAGAGGACTTTCAGTTTCCATGAAAATTAGAAAATGATTAAAGTGGAATAGGAGATGAAGGAGTTTCACACTCAGAGAGAGAAACTGTCACTTCTAACAGAGGGCCTGGGAGGTTTCAGGGAAGATTTGACTATTCATTAAGGGCTCAAGAAAAGGGTGACGTTGAACTGTTTGGACAGTGGAGGCAAAGTGCAGGGCACGGTGTGGATATAGGAGAAACAGTGAGTAGTCTAGTTGGGCTTAAAAACTCTACATAAGGACAGGGTGGGTGTTGGGCATGGGAGGGGACCAAAGCTCTAGGTTGGGCCTTTAACGGGGAAGGCCTTCAAGGTCAAGGTTGATCTCTAGTTGTGAATGAATGGTTAATATTTTACATCCTGGAATTCTCAAGTTAACACAATTGTGTTGTACAAACATTTTTAGCCTGAATGTGCAGCTTTCTGTAGAGTATTGTCTATGTCAGTGGTTCTCATCTGGGGTGGTTTTGCCCACCTAGGTCACTTGGCAATTTCTGAAGGCATTTCTGTTGTCACAACTAGGATGCTACTGCCATCTAGTGGGTACAGGGAAGGTATGCTGCTAAACATCCTGCCTTGCACAGTCCAGAGCCCACAGCAAGAATTAAGACTTGGTCTGTGTCAACATTCATAGATCATATGGGGAAGGTAGCAGTTTAACCGATATATTCTTTAAAATAGCTCAAATAAATTCCCACCAACTTTTCCTATCTACCCTACCCAGGCCACACAGTATTACAGTTACAAACAGAAACCATTCATGTATTAGGCTACATTTCCTAGAATTCTGTAGTAGAAAAATGGTATTGGGGGGAAGTGTCTTAATCAGCTTCCCCACTACTGAGACACAGTACCCAATACTCACAACTTAAGGATAGGTTTAATTTGGCTCACTGTTAAGGTGATTCAGTCCATGGTTGGTCAGCTCCAAGGCAGGAACATCATGGCAGAAGAGTGTGGAGGGGAAAAGCTGCTCAGTTTATGGAAGCTGAGAAGCAGAATGGGGAAGAATGTCAAAGAGAAAGGGGTGAGGAAACAGACACAGCTCCAAGGCCATGTCGCCATGACATACCCAGAAATGTGCTCCACCAATCCTCCAGACAAATCTCAAAGCCAATCAAATTGACACTCTGTACTATCCACCATATCCTACCCCTTGTCAATGTCACACCCCGACATTTCTTTTCTCTTTTCTTTTGTTTTTTTTTGGTACTGGGGATAGAACTCGGGTCCTTGCGCTTGTGCAGCAGGTGGCGAAACCACTGAGCTAAATCCCTGGCCATTCCAACATTTCTTTTTAAACCATACTTATTTTCCAAATAAAAACATTACAAGTTCATAATTCTACCTAACATACAACTATCCTGCATACAACAATGTATGCAGAATGCAACAATCCCTGTTCCAAAGTCTCAACAGTTCCAAGATTTTCAAAAGTCCAAGTCTCTTCTGAGACTCAAAGCAAACTACCAGCTGTGAACTTTATTAAAAAGGTTACATAATCCCAAGGTACAATGGCACAGGGTAAACATTCCCATTCCAAGAGAGGAATAGTGACATAGAAAAGAATTGGCCCAAAGCAAGACCAAACCCAGCAAAGCAGACATCAAGTCCTCTAGCTCCATACCTGGTACCTGGGGCACATGTTGGTGCGTTCCAAAGGGCTTAGGTCGCCTCACCCCTATGGCCTTCTTGGCTGCTGGGCTGGCTTTATTCACAACCTGCAGCTTTCTTCAGCAAGCATTCCATTTTCTGGTATCTCTGACTTCCTGGGGTCTCCACTGCACCCTTTGATATACTGCCTTTGATTGACCTCCTAGGGTTTCCTTTGAAATCTGAGTGGAAGCCTCCTTGACTCTAAAACTCTTATATTCTGCTTGCTGGTAAAACCAGCATCATATGGATGATGCCAAGGTCAGCTGCCAGCTTGAGCAGTAGCCAGTCCCCATTGGACCACGACTGCAGTGGCTTTTGAGTGCCTGGATGGTTGAGCACAGTGAAGTGAATCCCAAGGAACCAATTCCCTAGGAAGTACTTCTTGAGCCGGGTGCTCAGGAACTCCCAAATGGAAGGTTGACATTGTTGCACCCTTCAGCCAGCAGTGGATAGAGTCTTGCTCATTCCTGGAATCCCCTCAAGACATCTTTTTTCTTGTCCCTGTACAAAACTTGGTTTCTTTTTAATGGCGCTAATCTCTTCAGCAGCCATACTTCTTTTGCCTTCAACTTTACATATAGTTCTTCTGGGCCATAAAAGTTGTTTTGTTTTCAAATTTTCTGCTCTGCTCTTTGTCCCCAATTCTCTCCAAAAATTTGACTAAAAGCAGCCAGCCGTACCTGTGCCACAGTTTGAATGTTGAGTTGTTTTGAAATTTCCTTTGCCAGATTAATTAGTCCGCTGCCCTTAATCAAGTTTCAGGACATGGTAAAATGTAGCCAAGTTTTCTTCTGGAGTGTAACACACATTCTTTCTAGTCCAACTGCCAATGGAGTCCTTGTTGCCAACTGAAATCCTAAGCCTAGCTATTACTGTATGCATTTCTACCAACCTTCTGGCTTTCTGAGCTCTGACCAGAATCACCTATTAAGCTCTGTTTATAGCATTCTAGGGCTTTTCTAGCCCGCATTTCCAAACCTTTCCAAACTCCTTTCATTAATCATTTACAAAGGCTTCTAAACCACATGGTCGGGTGCAGTCACACCAGTGATCTCAATTTTCTGTATTAGTCTGCTTTCCTGTTGCTGAGGTACATCCAACATCCTCTACTTAAAAGAGGAGAGATTTAAGTTGGTTTACAAGTCAGGGGATTCAGTCTGGGTCAGCTGACTCCAAGGCAGGAGCGTCATGGCAGGACATGAAGGGGCCCCCCAGCACCCCTTGCCATGAAGGAAGAGGAGGGTAGTGAGGAGGAAGCTTCTGCAGCCACTACTGCTAAGGAGCAGGAGCCCGTCCCCGCAGAGCTGGATGCAGTGCTCGCACCAGAGCCCTTGGAATTCCCCAAGCAGGAAGACCAGGAGGGCTCCTCACCGGAAATCAGCCTGACCTACAACTGGGTGGTGGAGGCGGCAAACCTCCTTATCTCTGCTGTGGGCACCAGTTTCTCCGAAGCCCTGGACTTGATTGAGTCGGACCCTGCTGTGTGGTGTGACCTGAGTAAGTTTGACCTTCCCGAGGAACCTTCTGCAGAGGGCAGCATCGCCAGCAGCCCCATGCAGCCCCAGGCATTGCAGCAGCACCAGCACCAGCACCAGCACCATCAGCAGCAGGCAATGCCACCCCGCCAGCCCGCTGCCTTGAGTCCTAGTGTGACCGAGTACCGCCTGGACGGCCACACCACCTCGGAGCTGAGCTGCAGCAGCCAGGGCAAGCTCATCCCCACCTCCCCCAGCACTAAGGTCGGGGCCTTGGGCGTTGGCACACCACTTTCTATGCTCAAGCGGCAGAACAAGCTGCGTGTGGCCCTGTCCCCCGTCACAGAGAACAGTGCCAGCCTGTCCTTTCTGGACTCTTGCAACAGCCTCACCCCCAGGAGCACACCTGTCAAGACGCTGCCCTTCTCACCCTCCCAGTTTCTGAACTTCTGGAACAAACAGGACACCCTGGAGCTGGAGAGCCCCTCGCTGACATCCACTCCAGGGTGCAGCCAAAAGGTGGTGGTCACCATGCCCCTGCCCCGGGATAAGACGCCCCTACACCAGAAGCACGCTGCATTTGTAACCCCGGATCAGAAGTACTCCATAGACAACACTGCCCACACAACAACCCCATTCAAGAATGCCCTGGAGAAGTATGGGGCGCTGAAGCCCCTGTCCCAGACCCCACACCTGGAGGAGGACTTGAAGGAAGTGCTGTGATCTGAGACTGGCCTCGAGCTCATTGTTGAGGACGATGGGAGGCCCAAGAAGCAGACGAGGAAACCTGGGCTTCGGCGGAGCCCCATCAAGAAAGTCTGGAAGTCTCTGGCTCTTGACATTGTGGATGAGGACGTGAAGCTGATGATGTCCACACTGCCCAAGTCTCTTTTCTTGCTGACAAATGTCCCATTCAGCTCCTCTGGCCTCACCCTGCCAAGTATCAAGGAGGACAACAGCCTGTTCAACCAAGGCTTCCTGCAGGCCAAGCCTGAGAAGGTTGTGGCAGCCCAGAAGTCCCAGAGCCACTTTCCGGCACCTGCCCCAATGATCAGTGCCTGGAAGATGGTGGCCTGTGGGGGCACCAAGGATCAGCTCTTCATGCAGGAAAAAGCCCAGCATCTCCTGGGCCGCTTAAAGCCCAGCCACATGTCTTGGACCCTCATTTTGTCCTGAGGGGTGTGGAGGAGGGCACAGATCATTCTTATGTTTACAGGGACTGGGGTGCAGGGGTGGGGTCTGAGTTAAGAGTCACACTCGGGTGACCACCTGCAGGGAGCCTTCCATCACCAGCCCCTCCTCAGACTGCTCAGGAGGCTCAGGAGGGTTAATACCGTCCTGTCGCCAAGTCTAGCTGCGGGCAGTTCCTGGTTCTAACAGAACAAAGCCCCACTCCTACCCTGCCTGTCCCTCCCCAGTGCCACAGGGAGCCCCATTAACTTCTCCCAAGCTCTGGACAGGCTTGGCCTCATCTCAGACCCCTGCTTAGGGCAGGGACATGGCTGGGGTGCTTCTTTCCACCGCCTCAGCCTATTGGTATATTCTCTTGAGTAATAAATTGCCTTTCTTCTTGTAAAAAAAAATCCTTACAATGAATTGAATCCAGAAATCATAATTATAATACACCCATATAAATGATTAATCAGCTGCTTAATTAAATCAAATATCATTATACTGGAATTTTAGGGAAACATTGAAAAATCAACAGAAATTTCTCAAACTTTTCAATTTGTAAGAGCATTGTGAGCCCCAGACCTGCTCAGGAACATGTGTGCACATGAGCAATTCAGGCATTTAATTCTTCAGGGTCTCCCTTGACAGCTTTTAACTTGAGACTGAGCTGAGTAGAATCTCTTCCTTCTAAATCACAGCGTAGCTTAATGACTAGATGGCAACCTGCCACACTGACACTCAGTGCACTTAGTGCTAGAAGACATATTTCCTTCCTTGTGGATCTATTAGCAAGACATACCTGGCTGGATGAGGCCTGGTTGTAGAAAAACAGTGAGCATGCATCCTTTCAGTCAGCAGAGGGCTCTCTTAAGCAACAGTAGTAGGAACTACCTACTTTTTCCACTGAGTCCAGCCAGAATACTTGTGTGTGTGTGAAACATGAATAATCATCAAAGCCATCAAGTCATTCCTTTAAGGCCCCTTCAATATAACATGGAAGATAAAACGATGGAAATGAGCACCTTTTCCACAGTTTTACAAGATGTAGGTGGTGCCAGTTAAGAAGCTGGGTTGCAGGGCCGGGGATTTAGCTCAGTGGTTTCGATGCTTGCTGCGCAAGCGCAAGGACCCGAGTTCAATCCCCAGTACCAAAAAAAAAAAAATGAAGCTGGGCTGTCAATTACATGGGGAGCCAGGAGTAGTTTGAAGAGATTCCTCAAAAGGCTGAATCCTGATTCAAGTTTGAAGAAGAAAGAGCATCCTGACACTGGGATTCTAGAAGTAGACTTCAGAGAAAGTCTGCAATTGAGTTTGTTTGGGTAGTTAGGTTTGTGAATGTGATTATCCCAGAACCTTCCTGTGCATGTCAGAAATTTTAATGAGAACAAAAGTAGATTTGGAAGACTTTTGAGACTGGGAACAACATAAAAATTTAAGAGGAAAGTAAGACAGTTATTCTGTTCTTTGTAGTTGGATGTAATTGGGTAGAACTCTTTGACATCCACAACAAAGAAGGTTGTGAGTCCCTCAGCCAAGCTCTTCCTTTCACTCAGGAACCATGAGGCCTATTTTCAGTTTTGCATACAATAGCACTAGTATCCTTTCTTTGCCTGACATAGCCAGTGCACTGGAAGCCATGGACATTGGCAAAGCCTCCTATGTGAACACCCTACAGTCCTGGCTGCTATTGCAACTTCTGTAAGACCTCTTCTCAGAGCCAACCATTGTGCTCTCAACACGTACATTACTGCCAGTAGGTATCAGCATTTTTGAGGCCACATGGGAGGATGAAAATAGTTTTATTCTCAAAGACAGAGAATGTTGATTTAGGTCCTTGCTCTGCTATTATTCACAATGTAATCTTAATCACACTAAACTATATTTTCATTGATAGGTAGATAATAATATATACCCAGCATCAGATGCTTTGTAAATGCTGAAATGTTATGCAAATATAAGACACCGTTCAGTGCCTGCTATATATTGAGCACTACTGAAAATGAGTTTAAAGTCACTGCTTTCAGGGATATTATACTATCATAGGGAAGACAGACATTAAATAAAATAACTAAATAATTTTATAAAATGGGATCCCTTGCCAGACAGGTTGGCAAATGCTTGTAATCTCAACACTTGGGAGGCTGAGGCAGTAGGATCACCACTACTTCAAGGCCAGTCTGGGCTACATAGTGAGTTCAAGGTCAGCCTGAACTACATAGTGAGACCCTGTCTCAAAACTATATATGTTATAGTTGTCCCATTGTGAACAAGCTAGGAAGGAGAAATAAATCAGGGTATGAGGATGAAGAAGATGTTGGAAAATCAGCTGTGATGGGCTAGTTGAGGCAGCTTCACTTAGGCAGTGACATTTGGACAGAGAAGCCTGACTGAAGCGAGGAAACAAACCATGAGAATATTGGGGAAAATGTATTCCAGAACACATGAGTGAGGATCCAAGGATCAGGGGACCCACGAAAGGGGCCTCTGCCAGAGGAGGGATGATGGATGTGAGATAACACTGGGAATTACTGAACACATGTCATGTGCCAGGCTGTTTGTGCATGTGACCTTATGTAGTCCTTGCCATACACAGTGAGCTCATCTCCTAAGTCCATTTTGTATTTGAATAAACAGAGCCTTCAAAAAATTAAAGGGCTTCACCTCATATCTTGCACCTGGTAAAAGGTAAATGACAGATTCCAACCATGACCCCAAAGCCTGACTAGTTTCCAGAGGCAGAGCTGTTACTGCATGATAAACTTAGCAGATAAATTTCAGGTTCTTTTGTGTGATGAGCAAAGAATTGCAAGTGTAAAATCTAAATGGCAAATGAAAAGCAGCTACATTTATTGAAGACCACAGGTAGTTGTGCTCAGGAAAAGTCTGGGCTGACAAAAGATATGGCACAAACAGAAAAGTGGTGCCGGGGTGACAGGATAGTAAAAGCACTGCATGAAGATCACAGCACACAGCAGCTCTGGATAAATCAGGCTCTCAGAATTTAAAGGATGTGCACCCCAGCCCAATGCCTCCACTTAATCTTTATGTGTGATTGACAGGAATGATAGACAGGGTGTTGAGTCATCTCGGGCTCTCAGCGCACAACACATGCTTGTCCCAGAATTCACTCTGATCTTAATTACATACATGAGATATAGTACATATTTATGAACCATTAATGAGGTTGGAGTAGAGTGAAAGTGACGGAAGGTCAGGCTAGGTAGAGTGATGGGGAACGTTTTAGAGAGCAGCTCCCAAACTGCAACCCAGAACCCACTTTTTTATTGCAAAGTGCCAACACTATAATTAAACCTGAATATTGAGGTTTTAGTTTAGAAAAAAACAACCCATACATTAATATCTTTTGTCTTAAAAGAAAAACAACACACGTGCCATAGGTTTGCCACCACTGGGCTAGGAGATCCAACCGACATGTGCATCAGAGATCTGAGTTATCATTATGTGACTTTTACCTTTCTTAGGACAACTGCAGGAGGAATGGCCCTAGGATCTTTTTAAAATTAAATGGATAGAAGTGAGTGACTTCCTCAGCTCCATTGTTTCTAACTATTCTAGAGCCACTTGAGCATGGGGGCAGTGAGGCAGGAGTCCCCAAAACATTGGTACCTCTGCAGGGTGGTGACGGAAATGTCAAGGCAGGAGCTTTAAAGTATTTGGATTTGCTGGCTAACTGAATACCTGAACTGTGTTGGTTATTTTTTCCTGTTTGGTTGAAACCACCTTCTAGTCCCTGTGAAGGTGCATATATGGGGTTGGAATTGTATGAGTCAATTTAGTGGGGTGATTTTTCAGGTTTCTGAGTGTGCGGTAAGGGTACCCAAGATGGCTGGGCTCGAGATTTTCACCTAGGCTTTATGCTCACTAGTGAGTCAGCATGTTATGTAGCCCGCATATACGCAGTGAACATGTAAATGAGTAGTCTGTTATATAACTTTTTGGCAACTTGCTGGCTTTGTGTGCTATTGTGTATAGGGGAGTGGAGTTTTTCAGCATTGCTCCCCATGCCACTGAGATAGCAAAGGCATGTCAGACATTCCCATTGCTCCATGTCTTTTCTTTGGGCTGCCTGGGTCTCAAGTGAATCTTCCAGGGTTAGATGGGTGACAGAGCACTGAGTGATTGCTAGAGTCATTAAAGTATTTTTGTAAAATAACTTCAGTCCTTAGTTGTATGGATTCAAACATGTTTCTATCCTTGAGGACCAGTTTCAGCTTCTATTGTGTAATATTTACTGGCATCTCTCATCAGTCATAACCTCAATTCATGTTTTTGTTTTGTTTTTCTTTTTCTCACCCAGCTACCACTAGAAAACCCCCCACAGTTTTAGGGCAAACAAATTAAAGAAAAACATAATTTTCTCTATAATATAAATTTTTTGCTCCAAAGCATAAGTTGTGAGTCTTATTATGGAACATGGAATGAGGTAGCCACACTCTTTCTTCCAAATACCATCCAAAAAGAAACAACAGACTATATTTTCTCTTGTGTTATAATTCTTCACAATCAATTTATAGTTCCTTGAGGTATATACTTTTCCAAAATTTCACCTGGCAGACACTTTTCCTTCATCACTGTGGTGGGTTTGTGTTATTCTCCCTCCAAACACAAATGCACAAAGAAATAGGAACTGACAAGAAGCAAAAGTATTTAGTAAAGACCTATGGATAGGAACAGGAGGAAAAGAGGAAGGAAGACCAAGAAGTATGTCAAGTGCTTTAGAAAACACCTGGTTTAGATTACAAATTTCTTACTTAATTAGACGCACACAACTCTTGAGTGTAAGCATAACACTCAAAATTTGTCAACTATCCACGGCAATTCTCTAGGTGTTTGTGATTATGTAATACCCTAAAAATCATCCGGGCTGTGTCAACTCTCAGACATACTGATTGAGGTTTTTTTTTTAAAGTCCTTTACAGACATTAATTTACATGTAAGGTCTTAGTTTAGCACTTAGCAAAACATAAATAATTATAATAAAATGTCTGTCGTTTCCTTGGTTTCTGAAGTTTCTGCTTTAAGTGGTAAAAAGTAGGTTATTCATTCAGTAAAGCTTCACTGTCCAGACTTGTCTAATTCAGATTTTATAGTATTTAAGATAGGAGAAATAATGTTTACTTTTGTATTACTAGGGAAAAGAAGAGGCCCAGATTATAAAAGTAAAGGAAAAGGGAGAATGGCTATCTTCTCAGTTTTTTAAAATGTGTTGAAATTGCTACATAAAATCAAATTTGAAAAAAAAAATCTCTTGGTGACCACTTAAATTTTCAGCTTGAAATGAGTTACACCTCAAATTACTTTTCATAGTTGCCTGACATATCTTTGATGATTAGCAACTTGATAGCTCTTAGGCTTTGGATAATTGAAAAATATTTGGGGATGGAAAAGGATATGATTTGAAAGGGACTTCTTTGAGAAACCAGTGAGGAGCTTCAGCCCAAACAGAATGGAAATTGCTTTTTTTATGCAATTATTTTAATTAAAAGTGCAGGTGTAGCAGGAAAAGGAAATCTATCATAGACACTATTCCTTATAGTTTGAAATGTGAAAGCTTTTTATTTTTCCTCTCAAAATTTCTTCCTGGATCCTAATTATTTTATTCCTATTCTGATAGGAGCGTCTGCCACAAAAATTACAGGTCTTTGACACCCAGTGACATATGTTAAAGTCCAAATTACATCGTCCTGCCATGTAATATGGAGTTATTCCCTTCTTAATGTTTATTTTCATTAGTACATGTTTGAGATACAAAATGATCATGTTCATCGTGGGGAGTTGGTACATGCACATAACGCATCTTAATTCTTTGTATGTCTCCTTCTCCCTCTCCTTTCCTTCCAACTCTTGGACCCTTTCCCATTTGTGAAAGGTCTACCCTCCTGTTATTCTTAGTGTTTCTCTTTATGTTTCCCTGTCTTCCTATCTAGCCCTGGTTCATCTAAACAGTGAACTGATGTTCACCAGCATCTACATAGAGTAAAGCATACCACTTGTTTTCATTCCTGATTAGAGGCAGCATCTTTATTTTTTCCAAAATAAAAAAGTTGTTTCTGTTATAAAAATGTAAATTAGTCATTGCAGGAAATTCAAACTATCAGAAAAGTAGCAAGAAAATAATACATCCTACCTGGAATTTCACCACCAGAAGATCATCATTGTTCCCATTTTGGCATGTGTCCATTCAGCACCTCCACACACTCTAACAATGGCTAGATAAAATTCGATTTGATGGAACTCATTTAAATGCACTGATGCATTTGACCCCGTTTATAAAAAAAATTGCTGTTCTTTAACCCACTTTTCTGATTAGTGTTTTATTTTCTGTGCCAATGAATATATCTTTTAAACAGTTGCATAATGTTCTCTTTATGGCTATACCATAATTGAGTTATGTCTCCTATTAACCCATCACCTAGATTTTTCCCGTCTTTTTTCTCATTAATGTCGCAAAGAATAGATTTTTGCAGACATTTTGTTTTACTTTCGTGTCATTGGATTTAAGCTTTGGAAATGTATTATTTAGGTTTAATTCATCTATCCAGAACATGTTTTTGTATATAACAGGGGGTCTCTCTCCTTTCTCATATGGTCAGTCAATAATTCTAATACTGTTTATCAGAAAATGCTTGTTTGCCTCACCTATTTACAATTGCTGTTATCAAATATTTATTTCCCATACAAATGGTTCTCTTCTATTCCTGTGCCAATGTTGTGCTGTCACCATTACCATAATCAGTTCCCAGGTGTGGGTTTTAGACTTAAAACTAGAACCTCCAATTTCTGTAGCCATCAGTAAAGGTTAGTCCTCAGCTGTTCTACACATAGTGTGCCTCAGTAAAATTGTTCTGCAGGATCAGAGTCCTCTGTCAGCCAGCCCTGCATTGCAGTGTTGTAAGTGCTCTATAAATATTTTGTTTCAAGACCTGGCACTTGATACAGTTAGCTCAAGAAGAAGAGAGCTAATTATAAAGCTGTGACAAAGATTTCAACAGCATAATGGTAGCAGGTCTTTCATTGGTCTGGTTTCAGTTATGAGGGGACATAATAAAAAATCACCTGTTTTCCAGCTTGAATTGTCAGCTAATTGAGAAGATAAAAGATAAAGACAGACGACAGACAAAACTGTGCCTTTATTTATGACAGAGCTGTTATTGGAACAGGTGGCTTATATCTCCAGGCAGGTCGGCTTGTGAATAGTGCACCTGAAAACTAGGTCGTCATACTTACATCTCAGTAGCTGTGTTGGGCCCTCGTAGGCCACTGCCATGGGCACTCATCACCCTTACAGAGGCAAAGAACCAAAGAGGATACTTTCCACTTGCTTTCCGTGGGAAGGCTAAACTCTAAGAGGAAGGGAGGTAGGTTTGGCAACCCCAGTTTTTTCTTTCAAGTCTGCCCCACTATGGAGGGAAAAGTGAGGAGAGGTAAGGCATATTAACATTAATGATTACCCTCCAAGTGGAAGGAAATAGCCAAGAGGGGAGTTCAAGTTCCCCCTCAGCCTTTGTAGGAGGTCCTACCCCACTTTAGTCAGCTGGGCTGATGGAGCATTGGTCACATGGTGTAAGTCAGGATGTGGCAGTGGCAGGCCAAGGTTGCAGATAACTCCATTGTTTGATTTTATTTCTTGGACTTTCCTCATCCTTCTAGGCTCATCCCCTTCCTTAAATGAGTCCTATTCTTTCCCACTTCCTGGCCCTCACACATGCCCACCATCACCACCATCTTTTTTCTGGCTTACTCACATCCCTCCTTTTGGCCTCACTTCCCCTGAGAAGCTTTCCCTTGGCACGCCTGCCTGTCCTCACAGCCCCCTTGCTAACCAAGCAGGATGCTTAGTCCCTCTTTTACTTTCTGCTTACTATTTGTTTTTTCCATGAAAATACAAGCTGCATGAAGAAAATTACTGTATCTGTCTTCTCCACTTTTTTGTTTTTGTCCCCAGCGTGGTACTTAGGACACTGTATGACTTTGGTGAATATCTGTTCAGTGAATTCATGAAGCGATATTGCTGGTGAACTTCCTAACTTACTCTTCTAAAATTATTGACATGGGTTTTATACCTTTGAATTGATAATTTTATTATTTCTCACAAACACAAATATATAGGAAAAATGATTTGTAGAAAAACATTCCCATTTATGACTTATAAAATAAGTTTGAATTTTCATTTTAAAAAGACTAGTCAGATCTACTTTTTATACTTTAGGGTAAAGCAAAAACATAGACTGCAAAAACAATCTGGCCTCAACACATTTGATGAGTTCTCGTACGAAGAAGGAAATAAGCATGTTTGTGTGAAATGGCACTATTGATGTATATGTTGAGAACTTTATAAATGTTTTCTCTTTTATTATCTCTTGAACATAATTTTTGGATCTTCTTTAAATATTCTAAGGTTTTCACTTTTTTATGATTTTGGAGAATTGTGATTTAGGGGGTTAGTAAAAATTGTTAGTTTAGGAAAGTAAAAAGCACAGTTAATTCTTTTTAAATACTTATTTAATCTGCTGTATTTGGTTGAACATATTTGAGTGAAAATTAAGTCTGGCTGCATAACTATAGATGTTGGGGTTTTAATCACGGATTGAATTTTCTGGTTCACTCATTTAATAATGGTTCCCAACATTTCGAAGTGAAATTTCCAGGATTTAAAAAGGACAAACATGTGCCTGTAATCACCAGCAATGTGGGAAGCTGAGCCAGGAGGATCAGGTCTATCCTGGGCAACGTAGTGACTTAGCAAGACCCTGTCTCAAAAAAAAAAAAAAAAAAGGTCTGGGGATATAACTCAGTGTGAAGAGTCTGGGTTCAGTACCTAGAAATGAGAGAAAAAAGAGATAAATTAAGCTTTGAAGAGAACATTGGGATAGCTGAAGTACAGAAAATTCATCCAATATTGTAAATGTTAGAAGCTGTCACCCTTAAGCCTGAGGTGAAGAGCCACACATGGTTTGCAGATAAACAGCATTTTGCACATGCCTTTCAGAAGTGTTTCAGCTGATTGGTAATTCTAGGAGTTACAGATGAATTTTGCAATTGTGTACGAGTTGAGCAAAACAAGTTGTTAGATCTAAATAGATCAGATCAAGGGAGGCTTGTATCCTGACGCACAACGTTTTAAGCCTTAAGTGCTAAATTATGTATTTCAAGTAGCAATGTTACCATGACCCCGAGGTAATTAAAAATTCTAAGTACAGGGCCAGGGATTTAGTTCAGTGGCACCACGTCTGCCTCACAAACTCAAGGTCCTGAGTTCGATCCCCGGTATCAAAAAAAAAAAAAAAAGAAAAGAAAAAAGAAAAGAAAAAACAGTTCTAAGTACAATATTTGGCTTCCCTTTAGTCTGTGTTTTCTAAGATAATCACAGTAGTTTAACATAGAGAATTTTAAGACTTGCTTGATTTTTCTTTCTAGTAAAATAATAAAGTAAACCCCGATTTTCTTTTGCATTTTAGTTTTCTCCTCATACAAAATGCCTACCACGGCTGAGTGCTAATTTTTAAATTCATTTATCTAGATTGCAGTGTCAAATAGGACTTTCTGTGGAGACGGAAATGTTCTGTAATCTGCACTCTCTATTATGGTACCCATTAGCCACACGGGGCTATTGAGCATTCAAAATGTGGCTGGTGCAACTGAGGAGCAGAATTAAATATTAGTTAATTTTAACTACTTTAAATGTAAGCAGCTGCACCCAACTAGTGGCTACTGAGCTGGACAGCACAAAATTTCTTTCCACTTTCAGATTTGGTATGGACATAAATTTGGAAAAATTGAGTTTAATCTATATGAATTCATTTTCTTCATTTCATATTAGCACATTTGCAGTACGTTTACATTCCTTGTGTAGCACTGATACATGTACACAGCACATCTTCATTCCTTCTTTCATCCCCTTTCCCTCCCCTCCCTATGAATTCATATGACATTTCATAAACATTCATTAAGCACCCGGTGAGTTAGAAATGCTTTGTTTGGATTTCCTGAATCGGCTTGTAGGGGAAGGTAGGGACTCATTAGATATGTCATTCCACCCACCTAGGTGAACAAGGTTTGGAGTCAGGAGCTGACTTCAGGGCCCACTATGGGGTGGGGGTAGTGTCTCCCGGGCTGAGGGGATAAATGAGGACTCCTCTGCCTATGAGTTCTGGCGTGCCAGCCCTGCATCTTCTGAGAGCAAGGGACACCTATCTGAAAGGTCCTCAAAGACACTGCATAAACTAGTAGTGTGTCCCTGCCACTGAGGTTCATTGCCTCTCCTTGCTCTACTGTTTTAGTTACTCCTGACATTTCCCTCAACACATTTTCAGTGGAAAAATCAATGGATTCCTCACAGCTACCCAATACTTTTATCTGTTCACCCACTGACAGACATTTATGGTTTTTTTCTTGCATATTTCAGCTCCTGTGAATAGTGCCGCATTAAACATGGGATTGCAGATATCTCTTTAAGATTTTTGTTTACTTTGATTGTATATCCAGAAGTGAGATTGCTGGATCATGTTGCAGCTTTCCTTTTTAAATTTTTGAGAAATAGCTGAACTTTTTCCACAATAGCTATACCTATTTACATTCCCACAAACAATAAATAAGAGTTCCTTTTTGTTCACATCCTCATCGACCCTTGTTATATTTTGACTCTTTTTTTGGTACTGGGGATCGAACTGAGGACCTTGCACTTGTAAGGCAGGTGCGGTGCTTGACTTTTTGATAGTAGCCATCCTAACAGGTGTGAACTGATACCACATTGTGGTTCTGATTTGCATTTCTCTTTCTAACCATTTTTTCTCTATGTGTTGGACATCGGTATGTCTTCTTTGGATAATGTCATTCAAACCCTTGGCCTATTTTTCTAATGGAAAAACAACTTGAAATAGAGAAAATATTTTGCATACCATGATAAGGGATTAATATCCAAAACATATAAGGAACTTATACAGTCAATAGCAAATAACCTAAATAATATGATTTAAAATGCACAAAGGGCCTACTTTTTCTTTTTCTTTTTTTTTTAAGGTATCATACCTTCTGGAAGGGGGCAGCATGGCTCACGAGGACTTCTGTGGACACCGTGGTAAAATGAACCCAGGAGATCTGCAGGTATGGCCAAGGACAAGGAATTGGTGCTGGTTTAGTAGTCTTTAATGTTGCTTGATCCTGCCCATTTCCAGCACAGCCACCCTTTCTCTCTCTATTATATCTCTGAAATCTGCCTTCCTATGCGTCCTTCCACTCTGCCTGGAAGCCTGCGCAGGCTTCCGGTATTCCTCTCTCATGCTTTCCTTGATTCCTCAATCACTTTCTAGCTTCCACCTAACCTTCTTCTTAACATTTCTCAGGAGTAATCAAGGGTGACTGTCTCCAGTTCCTTTTCTCCCATTTTCTTCCTCCACTCAGTGAAAGTAGAGTTGGTCTCTCAGAACCTCTCTTCTATAACTTTGAAGCTGTTCAGGTAATAGTCACTTGTGATTTCCTAAGTCCCAAATTTAGTTCCTGCTTCAGTCCACATCTTTCTAGACCTTGCTGCTACAATTGAGACAGTTTGCTGTTTATCTTGCAACTCATTTGCAGGGTTACATGTTGTCACTTAAGACAGTGACCCAAATTCCTGCACCATCCTGTCTTGTCTGAGATGTGTTATAATTAATTATAGTTAAAATCCCCAGGAAATGCCTGGACCATCTTTGTCAGTTTTGTAAGCCTGAACTCTGTATCGTGTATTTTCTGGAATCATTTATATATTTTATGGGATGATAAATGCAAATATTTGAATCATGGCACTTCAGTGATCATGAAATTTAAAGATAGAAAAGTAAAAGGACAGTCATGGTGAAAAGCCAACAGTAACTTCTCGCTAGAGCAGAACATAAAGTGAAGTCTCGCTGGAAAGGTAGCTGTGATGAATTCATGTATCTTGATCACAGAAGCACGGCTTTTGCATATGCACCTTCAGGCTGAGCCTGGAGCTATACATTTGAGGTGCTGGCCAACATTCCTTCCATCACTATACCCGCATATTTGGTTAGATCATGATTGCATAGTTTCAGTTTATTCAGCATTTTCATATACATGATTTCTTTGAGATAATTATTATTTTTATCTCAGTTTTTAAATGAAGGAATAGGGATTTAAAGACATTAAAAAAATAAAAAGATGCCCATGGCCTCAGAGGATGTGAATTTTAAGGATGGAAAGAATGGAAAGAGAACCCTGTTCTCCCCACTCCCCCACCAATCCAGTGGGTTGGCCATTTTTTAAAAGGCATTGCCAAAATAAGATATATATATGTGTGTGTGTGTGTGTGTGTGTGTGTGTGTGTGTGTGTGTCTTAACTAACATACTGAAAACATGGAGAGAGAACTGTTGATGGAACAGGAAAGTGCATAAAAATGGGAGAATGTCTTTGAGGAATGCCAATAGCTATAGTCAAAAAAAAAAAATTTAGATCTCTACATTAGAAGGCTTAGTCAGCCTTACCAAATGGAAGATACAGAAAAATCTATTTAGGTTTAATGAAAGAAGAAACATCTAAAAGATGTACTGGCATTCTTTCATGTCCTTGAACAAATAATGCTCATTCTTGTCTCAGAGTCTTTCACATGCAGTTGCTTCCTTTATATGGAAAACCTCTTGCTCTTCCACTAGTTAGGTCTTACTCTGTCTAGATCTCAGCCTGAAGTTTGTACGCCCCACCCCAGGTAGGCTGCTTTAAACTGGGCAGGCCATTTCATGTGCTCTTGTAGAGCCCTGTCATTCTTCACAATGCCAAGCACAACTGTAATGTCAATTATTTTGTGCCACTGATTCTTTAAGGATTTTTCTCCCCACAAGTGCAAGGTGGAAGATGATATTGATAACCTGCCTCATAGCTCATTGCCCAACCTCTGAGTTCAGGTGGTGACAGTTCCTGTGTGTGTAACACGGCACCCCATCTCCAGTGCTTCTGGTCTCCCTAAGGAATTTCTCCAGCCCATGTACTGGGTAACCCAGATTTGCCAGGGGGTTAGCATCCCTGTGGGGACTCCTGGTCATCAAGGGATGGGAATTGGTGTCTAAATGCACTAGCTTCCCTGACCCTCCATGCAGTATTTCTACCGTGTATCTACGTGGCTCTCAGTGGAATTGAGCACCAGGTGTCCACAGATGTGACCTGTTGCTTAGCATCCCCTTTAGCTTTTTCCTTTGCCTGCTTCATTCTTCCATACTTCCTCACTTATGCTTCTGCATCACTTTCCAAATGAAATACCTGCAGATATGTCCTGTCTCAAGATCTTCTATGGCCGAACACAAGCTAAGACAAGCCAGAAATGTACCTATTGTATTCCACCCCTTTGTCCCTGGATTCTGAGGAGCTGGCTGGCCCCTAATGTCTCTCTCTCTCGCTCGCTCTTTTTTTTTTTTTGGTACCAGGGATTGAACTTGGGTCCTTGTGCTTGCAAGGCAGGCAGTGGAACCACGGAGCTAAATCCTCGGCCCTGAATGTCTCTTAATAAAGAAATAAACATTTGAAGAATCTGCTCAGCTGTGGAGGCAATAGCTATTTATCCAGGGAGTGAGGGCTCCACTCCTGGAACTGAGCTTCCAGAGGCACAAGTTAACCATCTAGAGTGTGGTGGATACTGAGGGCTTTTACATGTATATTTAGACCCACACATGTATCCTCCAGGTGTTGGGAATACTGGCTGTTGATGGTTCACTGCTGCAACCCTTCCTGAGAACTTCCCACTTGGGCAAGAAGTTGCTTTTTTTAAGGTAGTGCCTCCTACTCAAGGATGACCCACAGTCAGTGGTTTGCTGATGTGAGGATAGAAAAGCTTGGCCACCTTGCCTCAACTTGAGATGATCTTAAAGGATCATCCCGATTCCAGAGCTCCCTGTTGGATTGGCTTAGGCCTGTGTTATAACTGCATTGCTAGTTGGTTTCTCCCCTTGCCCAAGTCTGCTTTCTTTACTTCTTAAAATGTATCTCCCCAGAACAAACCCCAATATACTATATGTCTGCAACCTCTCATCTCAGAGCTCAGTATAAGACTCAGGAATATCATAGAGAGGATTCTTTCATTTGCAAGAGTTTCGGTTCTGAGGCATTGATTTCAAATGAAGATACACGGGAAGCATTTGAAAAACTGGAAATCATGCTGGCAATTGTCATTGATGTTTATTATTTCTCACAATGCCCAAACACTCGGACCCAGTCTTTGTAAGATGTCTCACTTAGTGGTGATGTTGTAATCATCTCACTTGCAGACTTATTAGGGCTGGTTACATTTTCCTTCTTGTTGGCTTGGTGTTTGCAGTGGATGACTGCAGGCCGGGGCATTCTGCATGCAGAGATGCCATGCTCAGAGGAGCCAGCCCATGGCCTACAACTGTGGGTTAATTTGAAAAGTTCGGAGAAGATGGTGGAGCCTCGGTACCAGGAATTGAAAAGTGAAGAAATCCCTAAACCTAGTAAGGATGGTGTGACAGTTGCTGTCATTTCTGGAGAAGCTCTGGGAATAAAGGTAAGCTGCACTGTTGTGTGTTTGGGAGACAGGAGGTGTGCAGTGACATAGGCTGGCCCTATCTGTGACAACTCTTACTAGGTTTCTCATAGTTTTTGTCTCAAGGGATGGACTTGCTTCATAGGTATCAGAATAAGTGCAACCTAGGGGAACCCAGAATGTTTTTGCTGCATCGAAACTCAATGAGTTAGGAAGATTACGAGAAAACATGGTAATATAAAGAATTTGGTTGAAAAGCAATTTGCATGGTATTTCTTAATATATGTGCAGATTTACCCTAATTCTTTTCACTTATAGTACAATTTTATGATTTGAGTTATAGCTCCTTGGTTTTGCAAAATTACCACCTTTAAGGAACAAACGAAAATACCAAGACCAACTCCATTCAAAAAGATTTATGTAAATTATTTATGCCCCATTTAGAAAGGAAAGTGCACTACTACATTATAGAAAGGTTATTTTAAAAAATTAACTCGACCATTTATTCCATACATAACATGTATATTCTTCTCAACAGAAACTTATACTATTTAGGTTTAGGCTCTGACATTTTTGATCAAATAAAATCATTTTAGGCTAAAAAGTATGGACATATTTGTGGGAGGAAAGGAACTTGGCAAATATTGTATTATTTACACACCAGAACCGTTTGCTGTGGAAACTACAATTCCTCACACCAGCCAGATTGAAAGACTGGCACGTTGGGTAGTGAACTTTTAGGTGGAATTTCCAAGAAGCACGCCCTGACATGTGGGTTCCTGTGAGAGAGATGTAAATGAAGTGCTCCTGGGGGGACCATAAAAGGACCTGGGATAATGTAGGGGACAAAGCCAAGCAAGAGAACTATCTCAGGCAAAGTCACAAAGAGGATGGCTTTAACCTGATCCTGCTGGAGATGATGCAGGATCAATATTCCTCAGAGTTGTCCTGACCCACCTCAGGCAAGCGACCCAGATTTTCATTCTCCCTTACTCAATAGTCATTGATTATGGCCTTTGACTTTGGGATGAGGGCACAGAAATGGTTAAAAGTGACCTGTAGGGATCTATGAGGGGCCTGGACACATGGCACCTGGCAATGAGAGCATCTAGATATTGGGATTTACTTTGTCATTCTCCCAGTGGGCAACCAGCGCTTATGTAAATGTTAATTTTTTTGTACAACCATGAGAAAAATGGTTTGGCAGTGGCCACTAACTAACCACTCAATGAGATTCATTACATGGTTAACAGATTGGTTATGATTATTGGTTGGGACTTACTGTTTTTTCTCTATCCTGCATTGAAACCACGTTCTTTATCTATACTACACATGGGTACGTTTTATTTTCTTTGTGTTTCCAGTGTACACAGAAATAATTGAAGAAAAATATAGAGAGAAGTTTGCTCTATAGTGGGCATATCTGACTACAGTCTGCCCCTCCCCTGCAGGTATTGCTTACTTTGCAGTTGGAAGTGACCCTTCTTTGTGTTTCTGTGACCTCTTTCTGTTTCTCCAAGCATTGAGCAGTGCCCTTTTCAGCTGTTTGTGAAGGTTTCCTCCCCTTCAGTCTGCAGAAACAGATAAGATCTTGTGAGGTCTTCTGGTTTGAGGCCAAAGGACATCATCGGGTATAGTATCAGACAGAGAGGTCTAAGGAAGCTGAATTAATGCAGATGGGAAGCCCTTCACTGTCTCACCTGGTGTTGCCAGGCCACTAGAGCTCTAGGGACATGTCTTCGGCACCTATTGAGGTAAGTGGTGGAAGGCAGAAGTTTCTCCCTTCCAGTTCAACCAAAGCACACAACTTTGGTTGTGTATATTGGAATTGTATGTAAGATTTCATTTAGAAAATGAGTCAATCTGTGTGTAACTAATAATAGAAATCATGCCAGTGATTTAGTAGATAAGTAAAACCAGGGATATCATGAATCCTTAGTTTACAACTGCTTTTCATTTGTAGAAAACGCAAGTCAATTATTTTAAGGTTGAAGCTGGCTCCAGTTATAGGCAGAAGGACATTTTAAAGCTCTTCCAAGCAGTAGGCCATGTGGTGTTGCGATTGCAACCAAGGACTAGGGACCAGAGGTAATGTTTTAACTTTGTAAAATAGTGTCTTGGTAGCTGCTGGCCTCTACTCTTTCTTTTCGTTGAGTAAAATCTCTAAAGTGAGTTGTAGTCTTCTAAGTAAATAGTCAGTCTTTATTTTGAGAACATTTTAATGATAAGAGCCTCTGGGAAACTGGATTGTTAATAGTCATTTGCAGTATGCAGCATCAATGCTTTCCCTCTTTCACCCATTTGTTTATTGGGAAATATGCATAACATAAAATTTGCCGTCTTAAAAAAGAGTCTCTTGGAAACTTCTGCAGCATTAATCTGGACTTCCAGAAGCAGTGTGGGTCAGTGGTTACTTGTGTGGACTTTGGTGACAGACTGGGTTAAAGTCCTTACCGTGAATTAGCTGTGTGATGTTGAATAAACTGTTTATATTCTCTGTACCTCAGCTTCCTCATCCATAAAATAAGGCTTCTGTGAGGATTAGGAGCCTTATTCATTCACCTCTCCGAATAGCACCAGACACATGGTAAACATCATATAAGTGGTAGTTGTCCTTATTTTTACTTTAATTATTTTTGTATTAACTCGAGCAGTTGCTGGGCTGAGAATGTTTGCCATCTGTGCTAAAAGGATTTGGTGAACTTTGAGAAATCAATTAACGTGCTCTGAAGAAAGGACACTAGTGTAGTCATTGGAAAGATGAGGATTGTGGCCATTTCTTGTAAATCCGATAAGAGACATAGTTTTGTAAATCTGCAACCTTAGTATCTGCTCAGCAAGAAATGACTGGGTCTTACAAGGTCTAGATCTACCAGAAAAACACATAAAGATTGTTTTACATCAGCAAGGTATCTTTTTGTTTTCTTTGAGATGGGTCTTTATGTAGCCCAGTCTGGCCTCATGATTCTCCTTCCTCACCTTCCCAAGTGCTGGGGTTACAGTCATGTGCCACCACGCCTGATCCATCAGAAAGATCATTTTAAGTTAAATTGTAAAATGAGGCTGAGACTGTACTTTCCAAGAGACTGAGGTATTTATAGCCAGTATAGAATCAACAACTCCCCTGCCTGCAAGTAAAATATCTTGAAAATGGAATTAGTGAGCATTGCAGCACTTCTCAGACTTTAATATTCATATAGGTTGCCTGGGGCTTTTGACAACATGCAGATTCTGGTACAGCAGGCCTGTGGCCAGCTCAAAGATTCTGCATTTCTTACAGGCTCCTGGGTGGTGCCAATGCTGTGGGCTGGAACCTCAATTTGAGACAGAGGAGTTTACCCAGAGCAGTTTGATTAGGCTCCTATGGAAAATGTTAAACTGTCCAGTTCTGCAACTTTGGCAAGTCTCTTTAATCTTTCTGGACTCCAGTTTCTACATCCACAGAAAAGGTGGAGAGCTTTTGGGAAAGATGCTGTAGCTTTTACAAACAACAAAACTGTCTTTTTGGTATTTCCAAAGACAGATGCATCCATGTTTCCCAGGTTGTGTGTGTCTACGCATTTCTTTAGCCCTTGGAAAGCCACAGCCAATTTTGAGCAAGATTCTGCCAGGACAGTGCAGTCTAAAGTGAAGGCTTTGAGGGGGAGAAATGATAAAAGTGGGATAGTTTGAATAGTTTCTGTCACTTCGGAAGGTCACTATCTCATGCTTATTTCATAAGAGTGTGCAATTCTCCAAACCCCATTCCGTCCTTATCAGTGAGCCAATCAGCTTTATTTATTGCCAGATCTCTTTGGAACACAATGTTTTTCCCAAAGAATGCCTCTACTGGCCTCCTGCTGCTTTAAATTCCATTGTGTCAGGAGCAAACCTTGAAGAGGCCTCAGCCCCACTGGGATCAGAGCATGGCAATCTGGAGCCAGATGGCCTGGGTTTGAGGCCAGCTTCACCAATGGCTCACTTTGGGAGATGCACTTAAGCTTGCTGGACCTTGGTTTTCTAATCTGTGAAATGGAGAGGATTAAATTGATTGATACATATATGTAAATTAGAACAATGCTTGGCTCAGAGTAAGCCCCAAACAACCGGATGCTATATTTACTTCATTTCCGAAGCTTTGGGCAGTGTTCATGTAGCCTATAGACATAAAAGGAAGAAACTTTCTTCTGATAGGCAGACTGTCTGCTCATGTATCGGATGACAATTTTTTGTTTTTGTTTTTGTTTTTTGGTACCAGGGATCGAACTCGGGTCCTTGTGCTTGCAAGGCAAGCAACAGAACCACTGAGCTAAATCCCTGGCCCTCGGATGACAAATTTTTAAAACCTCAGTTTCCAAGGGAGTTTGCTAAACATCTCGTAATTTGCGCAGGTTATTTTTGTGTTCCTATGTAGTTTTCTACTCAAGGTGAAACTTGATGTCTTAGATTCTAGCTGGCACAGCTGAAGTGGAGCTCTTCCCCACCTTGCCTCCCTAAGCCTGCTTCTGTTCCCTCAGGGGTGAACAGAGCTGCCCTTCCACAGGAGACTGCTCTTTCCTTCCCAGACTTGCAGGAACAATTTTGCAAAGGAGCGTTTAAACAATGAGTACATCTTAAAAACAGGTAGTATATGCTCACCTTTTTTTTGGGGGGGGGGGTACCGGGGATCGAACTCCGGGCCTTGTGCTTGCAAGGCACAAGGAACCGCTGAGCTAAATCCCTGGCCCTTTTTTTTGCCTTTCAAGTATTCCAACAAGTTCATGGGGTTAGTTTGAAGAATGTGACAGATATTCTCCTAATGGCAGAGGTTGAGTGGGACCTTGGGTTTCTGACAAAGGGAACTTGAGAGAATGGGCTCCAGCTGTCCCAGAGAGCAAGCAAAGGGAAAACAGTACTTGTTCAGGAAGGAATCCTCCTTTCCAAAGCACTTTCGGTTAATTTATTGTATCTATGAATCAGAATACTCTGTGATAGATCAGGAAACCCCCGGATATAGATCTGTGCTGTGGATACTTACCAAACACTTACTTTGGGTGTGGCTGGCAGGGAGAAGGATGAACTTGAAGCTGTTCTCTGTATGTCTTATTGGTCTTAATTTTAAAAGATGAAAGATATTTACATATTTAAGACATCACATTAAATCAGCAAATGAAAAAGTCTTAAAATAAAAAACAACCAGGAGCACACAAAGAACATCCAATTTGTATAAAGGTATCAGCAGTATAACCAGTCAGAGGAAATATTTATTTTAAAGGCTGTTAAACAGAGTCATCCAGCTGTACAATTTTATTTTGTTCTGAAAAAAAGAATGGCACAAAACTTTTAAACTTCACTTGTAATTTCATTGTTAGTGTTGATGTTATAATTTGATAACAATTTTATGCATATTGTAAAATAAAACAAATGAATAAATTTGTTGATGTTTTTAGGAGTCAAGATTTTCAGTATAAGAAAAATAGATAGATATAAAATAGATAAATATAAAAGGGCTAAGAAAATTGTGTAATATTCAATGTTAAACATTAAATGAACATTTAAAAAATGAATGTCCATCATCTCTTTGAGGCATTTTCTGGAAACTTCACATGGTTTGATCATTTTAGGAATCTAAGGTTTTATTTTTTATTTTGGGGTGTTTTTTTTTTTTAAATGTATTTTTGAGACAGGGTTTCTCAGGCTTTAACAGACTGTGTACCCCAGGCTGGCCTTGAACTTCGGCAACCCTGTTGCCTCAGCCTCCCAAGTGTTGAGATTATGGGCATGATCCACCAGGCCCAGCCAGAATCTAAGATTTTTTAATGATGCAGCTATGTATCTCCCTCATAATTCCATTTCCATTGTTTTTTATTTCCAGTAATTTTTATTTAGGGTACATCCGTTTAATTCGATGCTACAAGGAATCCTTGAAAAAGTTCTAACCTAAAAATTCATACTCAGCCTGATGAATTCTGGCTGAATTTCTCCACTGAGACCTTAAATAAGTGTATTGGAATGGATAGGTGGAAGGAGAGAGGAAAGAAAAAATCAGCATGAGACCGGGAGCTTAAGAGAGCCTCCTTTTGACACAGAGGAAGGGGGAAACAGAGCATTTGGGAGAAAAAATATGGCAAAGGACTATGGAAAAGTGGAATTGAGGAGTTCACATTTTTGCTGGGTTGCGATTGCTCATCAGGGCCTCCTCTTTTTGGTGTAGCCTTTTCAGCTGCCCCGGCTCACAAGCAACTTGACTTGTGTCCAGGTCCAGGCAACCATCTTATCTGCACAACCCATGAGCTCTTTGGACTGACACTTATCATTTCATTTACATTACCTATTTGTCCAGAAGCTCAATTTATTCAGTCCTCAGGCAGCTCCTTTGTGCACATTGTTAATGCCCTGGACATAGGATGTGAATAGGATACAACTGAGGTCTTCCAAAAAGCTTACAGTCCAGGGTTGGGAGAGAAGCCAGAAAACATCAAAAGTACAATATGACATAGGAAACACTAAAATAGCAATATATGAAAGTCCCATGAGAGTCCAAAGGAGGTACAAGAAATTCTGCTTGTGTTGGTGGAAGAAAAGAGAAAGAAAATAGGACAGAGATTGTGCTCGTAATGGTAGACTTAGTAAAATTGCTAACTATTTGGGGTGATGATGGGTGAGCACATAGCCAACCAGATACTGGTGACATTGTGAAAGAGCGTAACGGGGAGGAAATGATGCAAAATGTTGGAAGGGAGGGAAATTCAAAACCAAGTTTGTTTACTGTAGGATTTTTCTTGAGGCTGATATTAGCTCTATGTCTATTCCTGCACCCCTCTCTTGCAGGGTTTTAAATAGCAAGGTATGAGTTCATGTAGGGGTGCCCCCCACCCCGGCGTGTGTATGCAACCTTATTTCAAATTTTATGAAGCAGTTCATTCTGTAGGAATTGTTCCAAACAAGACAGGCGCACCCAGCATATGATCAGCATCACTGTATGGAGAAGTACAAACTTGGCTTTGGTTCAGTGCTGAGAACGGGCAAAATTAGTTTGTTCATCTTGTTTAGTAAATTAAGAAGACAACAAAGAAATGAACCCAGTAACTTCAAAGAGCTTGTCCTGTGGTAGGCATCTGTAGTTGGCACTTCATTTGCAGTTAGGAATGTTCAAATAAACAGTGGTCAAAATCTACTCAATCAGCTGTACAAAAGGTTGCTCTTGCCCAGGGCAGCCCACTCACCCCAGAAATACCATTCTTGGTGTGCACAAAGGGTGCCAGATATTCTTATTCTTTCAAGATGTCCCTGCTGACCTAATCACCTAGGAAGCACATTCCAGTGGTGTTGACAGGTCCTGTTCTGCCAGTAAATGAAGAGTAGTTAGGTGCATTTTTAAGTCAGAAGTTATGTTCTGTGCCATTCATACATCGTGGGTCCTAGTGATCAGTATTATAAATTTGCAGAGAGAATTAGGCTGAGAGTATAATGAAAGCTATAAAAAACCAAGATGTCACCTTCAATAAAGGGTGAGTAGACACTCTGGCATTATCATTGTAATCACTACTCCCAGGAGCACAATACATATCTTTCCTAACCACAGCAAAACATACAGGAAGGTTCAAAGAGCTGTCTTTAGACCCCTGCATACTTCATTAAAAGCTAAGGCGGATGTCAGTATTTAAAACTGATATGAGTATATGTAAAACTATGTTGTTAATATCTGCAAATGTAGTACTTTATTTTGACCCAGACACAAATCTTTGAAAGCACATAGCTTTTGAATAATTTGACCAAACTTACACTAAATATGACAAACAAATTTCATGTCATATACAATTCTGATTACTTGAAAAATTAAAAGTTTATGGTATGTAAATTATATGTCAGTAAATCAATTTTTAAAAGAATTCTCCAGAGTATAGGCATAGGTACTTCAAGATAGTCAAATATTTTAAAATTTCAACCCAGGTCATTAAATCATTAAATCATTAAAGTAACCACTCTATGAAAAGAGGAACATGCTGTGGTCTTAAAACCACAGAGAATCCTTTTCAACATCCTTTGTAGATCCAGAGGCTTTTTAGTATTCCCTTGGCTTAGGAAAATGAGATGAGGAAATGGAGAGAACCTGCCATTCTGGGAAGGACTTCCACACCAACTGTAGGACATTGGAAGGATTCTTGAGGAAGGTATCGTGGGGAGGTATGACATTAGTTCAGTGGAACTCAGCAAACAAGCAATGAGGGTCAACTGTGTGCAAGATTTGTGAAGGTATGGAATGAGAAAGATGAAAAAAATCAAAGAGGCACACACATCAGCTGATAAGTTGAACATACTCTGGTGAGTCAGCAGCCTAGTAAATGTGGCAGTTAATGGGAAGGCAGAATAGGAGGTTTCAGAAAATCAGGCATAAGCCTAGTGGAGAGGGAGGGCTGACTTGGGCAAAGAAGGATGGGAAGTGGGGACAGGGCAGGAGACAGCATGTGCAAGGGTATGAAACCGTGCCCAGTTGCATAAGCAGTGCTTTAAGAAGGTTTTCAAAACCCATGTTTGTTGTATAAGCATGACAATTGCAAAAATCACCATCTTTTTCATGTAAAATTCTTCTTATAATCTGCTCTCAGGTCTCTGTCTATTGTAGTCTTTCACATTGAGGATATATATAGCTGTTGCATCTGAATTAGAACACGAATTGTTTAATGTTCAGCTTCCCCAGGCTTGTTGTGAAATAAAACAATGATAATTCACCTCTTTTTCTCGAAATGTTAAAAGTTCCCTTGTTCTGTTTGCTTCCGTGTAGACAGTCATTTTCAACAGTATGAAAGAAAACCATGATGGCCACAATTCTTTTTCTGGACCAACTATAAGTAGGAATTGGAAACATTTTAAATGTTTCCTCTTTTTAGCAGGGATTGAACTCTGAACCTTGTGCTTGCTAGGCAGGCACAGCACCACTGAGCTGAATCCCCGGCCCTAAATATTTTCCCTTAAAAAAAGCCATTTTGAAGTCCAGAACAAGGGTCTTCTTTCTCGCTACTTTCAAATCCATGCCTCTGGTTAGTTTTCTTATCTTTAGACTCTAAAATTAATGCTGGCTTCATTTTTCCACCTTCATCTGTAATTCTCTTAAATACAAATAAGTGATCCAGAAGAGTGAGGGAAAGTTGGGCTGTGAAAAGGAGGAAAACAATAACCCAGCAGTTCTCACCTGTCTTTGTCTACCTGGGGAGACTCTGAGTGTCTCTCACTACCCAGATTTGGATGGGACACTGATTTGAGGCCACCGGTTATCAGTCTGGAAGAAGTTTTGAGTAAGAGTTTCGTGTCACTGTCACTAAATGTTTTTGTAGGGTTTGATAGACTCTGTCAGTTAGATAAAAGCAGACCAATACATTGAAGAGGACCTGCAATTCTGTACAAGTCAAATGTAGGGAGTTGAAGTTGAGGAGAAAACTAAAAAATAATGTTCCTTTCTCCTCCTCCCAAGTTCAGAAAGAATTAAGAGTGGGCCAGGGATTTAGCTCAGTGGTTCTGCGGCCTGCCTCGCAAGCACAAGGTCCTGAGTTTGATCTCCGGTACCAAAAATAAATAAATAAATAAATAAATAAATAAATAAATAAATAAAAGAATTAAGAGAGACTGAAAAGGTGGTCAGAGAGACATGAGGGTATCTTTATTACCAGTCACGTAAGAGCAGATGACTTGTATCTGAGACTTTGTGGACTTTTTAATACTTCATCTACTTTATTAACCACTCCTAGGCAGAGAAACATGGTTGTAGTCATCTTCTTCAGAAGCAGTTATTATTTCGTGCAAGAGAGAGAAAGAAAAATTTTAAAGCCCCAAAGGGCTGGACCCGAGCTTATCTGAGCATGCTCAATTCCTTGACTCTCCTGCACCAATTGGCTCCTACCTCCTTCCACTCCCCACCCCAGTATTAGTGAGGAAGGCAGAGAGCAGCCAGCAGTGTTGCCTTATTGGAAGATTAGGGAGGGGTCTGGAGGCTCCCTCTAACGTTGCCCAATGTTTTGTTCTATTGTCTATTAGATTAGACATTTAGTGGGGACTGCCCTCGGTGTGGACCTCCTCCCACCAAAACTAACTTCTGCTCTCTGGAATTAGTTGAACTACCAGAAAGATCTGAAGTGAATACAGAGAGCATTTTCATTAAACTCACACCAGGGCACATTGGACTTCTTGGATGCACATTTACTTCCCATGCTGTTTCCTTGGCAAATAACTCTCAGTCATGTGGAGGTGTGTGAGAAGCCCAAATGGCAATGTAAAAATTTTCCTAAATGTTAAAGTATCCCAAATTTGATCACAGATCTCCCCTGTCATCAGATTTCTAAGGTGGAAGTAAAGTTCAGATCTAAAACTCCTTGCCCTTGCTAAATCAAGTTAAAAGAAATTAAAATTAAAAATTACATTCTAAATAAAGTACCAAAGGATTTTTATTCCATTTTAATCCTACTTTGCTTGGGTAGAATAAGGATGTGGCTTCATTAGGTCTGCCAAACTTGAATTCATTTAACCTCAGTTCTCATTTGTCTCATTTAAAAATAGTCCCAAAAGGTAATAGAAGACACATTTATTACAATACGAGCCCTGATTCCATGAAATTTCATTGCACAAGGAAATCTCCAAGCACCAGAGCAGTTATATCTGCAGAATATTGATGTACTTGGTCCGTGCAGATCATTAACATAGCTGGAAGACCATGCATCTATACTGTTTCCACCCTCTGCGATGAAACATTACTGCCTTCTTGGAAAGTTAGATATTTGTGTTGATGGCATCTGCAGGCACCAGGCCTTAAGAAAATCGTCCACCCACCTATAGAAGAAATATTTTTCTCACCGATAGGCCAAGAAATATGAATTCAAATAATATAATACTACTTGACACCTCTCAAGTTGGCAAAAATTAGAGTGTTGGTCACTATCAAGTGCTGGTAAAGATAGGAAGAAATGGAAATGTCATGATTGGTGGACAGATCAATATATTCCTTGTGAAAGGCAAGCTGGCATTAGTCAATAAATCAATCATGGTATATGGAATATGCCCCAGAAATTTTCTTTCTGGGAATTTGCTCCGCTCAGACTTCCCTAAGCAGACATGACAGTGGTAATCTCAGCATCACGGGTCGTTGGAGGCAGTCAAAGATGATGTAGGTGTTCAGAACTTAGGGAATGGATAAGTAAAATATGGTAGTTTTATAAGATGCAGTACAGTGTAGTTTCCAGAAACAGTGGGCTGTGTTTACTTATAACTACGTTATTAGCTCTTAGAAAATAACATGGCTAAATCAGAACAAGAAAGCAATTTAATACACAGTACCACTTAGTCTTCAAGGACAACAAGATATCTAAATAAATATACTTAATGTCTATTGGAAGGATGCTCATTATATATACTTGACTAACAACCAATGAGGAGTGGTATGAAGACCAGAGATGATGGGGGAAATAATATAAAACATGAAGGGCTTTCATGGACGTGTGATGACTATATGCAATGGACCATGGTGTAGACCAATTCAACCCCAAACAACCAAAGGTGGCTGGGGGGAGACTGATTGAGAGCCTGAGAGATTTGTGCCTAGCAGCAGCTCTTAACTTGGTTGTTGTAAAAAAAAAACACTTGTGTAGATGATTGAAGAGATTCTAGAAGCCCTAACACATGACAAAAATTTCACTGTCATATTATCAAACTCTACCTACCATAGAGACTCAATCCTTTGATAATATGGTAGATGGCAAAAAAGCATAAACTGCAGTGCAGCAGATCTGGGTTCAAATCTCATGTCTGTGGTTTGATACCTCTGTGATCTACCAGATATATACACATATCTCCTAACAACACAGAAGGTACTTAATAAATACTGATTCCCTTTTCCCATATCTACCTCTCTTTCTGCTCCCATGCTTCCTTTTTTTTTTTTTTGCATGCTTCCCTTTATTATAAGGCCGTACTGATAGCAAATTTGTAGAACATTTTGGAAAGGAAAATGAAAATAACTAACATCCTTTATGTGCTTATGAAGTACAAGATTGTAGTCAGAGCTGCTAGATAAAAAATATAATGAAAGCAATATGTAACTTCAAATTTCCTAATGAATATTGTTCAAAAGTAGAAACAGGTGGAATTAATTTTAATAATACAGTTTATTGAATTAAATGTCCAAAGTAATATTATTTCAATATGTCATGAATATAAAATTATGAGAGATTTTACACTTTTGTATCAAGTCTTTGAAGTCTGGTATGTATTTACAGTTACAGCACATTTCAGTTCAGTCTAGCCACATTTCATTTCAAAATGAAGATCTCTCTCTTTCTGTCCCAAAAGAGTACTTTTAGGCACAAGTCTATATAAGCAGATACTCCTGCCTGCCAGTGTCAGAATGTCCTGTAAACAGTCACATAGGACAGCCTTGTCCCATAAGAAAATCTCTCTTTGTCATAAAATTGAAGGATCCTATCTGTACAAAGTTATCAATCCCCAGAGCTCTATGAAGTCTTATCCTTGCCAAATAGTTTTCCAGGTTACATCTTGATGCACTTTCTTGCAAGAACTCTTAAAAATATCTTAGTAAATACCAAATGCAGCTGACAGAGATTAAAAATCCTACAAAGCCCTGTGAGGACTATTCCAGAATCGGTTGATAGATTTGCTGACTCAGTCTTGGAATACATTACCCATTGGTTGAGATAAGTACAGAAGGCTCTTTGTTGGCATATTTTAGGGGCCATTTGTGGTTTCATCGTACTGTTACCTTTATAGGGTTATGGATGCATTATTTATACAAGAGATGGACCTGTATTTCTCCTCTGGTTTTAATTTTCCAAGAAATTAGAACATTTGTAACTCTGGGCAAGGATGCTGACTCAAAAGGCAGAGAAATCAAAGTCCAATTTCACGATGAGCATGTCTTCAGTTAAATTTCAGGACTGTGAAACCTGTCAGCATCTTTGACCTCTTTCTCTTTATCCCTTCTCTCCTCACTACCTCTCCCATAAATAAAAAGTGAGAATGGAAGGAATAGAGTGTTACTATCGGTTAACGAAAGGGCTGCTTGGAAAATGATACTATGGAGACTAGCCTGTAGTGTAATTTGGCTACATCCACAGTTATTGGTCAGCTTGATGGCCTTGATGCTAGAGTCTGTCCACAATTCTTTATGTTGATGGAAGTTAAAAATGTTTTCTGGCCTTCTCCAACTCCCACCCTACAAAGAGGGATTGGCATTTGGCCTAGAAGCTCCTTGTCTTCTCTTTGCGTAGCACTTCATGTATATGTCAAAATATGATTACAGAATTTTAATCCTTCCCACAGTGCCTTTGGCACTGAGGATGGAAACTCTTCTCTCCCACTCCTTATCAGAATTGTTTAAGATAATCAAGCATTCATAAAGCAAAGTGCTTTGGACTGGGGACAGAAGACATCATTTCATTGAAGAACATTGGCCTATTCTAAACAATAGCTACTTTTCATTTTCTTAAGCCTTAAAATATTCAAGAGAAAGAAAAGAATATGATTTTCCACGCTTGATCAGGGGGATCTGGTAATAAATTTCTTAGGTCTGTGCTGATATATTTTTCTACCAATGCAAAACCCAGTAGACCATGAGAATGGGAAACTAGTGGAAGGAAAATGAGGAGATTCAGCACCCATGAGAGGTGGCCCAGATAATGAAATGAATGCCTTGAAGAGTAGATATTCTTCTATTTGTTAAGGCTCCTGAGCTAGTTGGTGACGTTTACTTGTTACTGGGAGAAAAAGAACCTATCTGAAATAGACCCAAGTATATGTGGAAACCTAAGAATGATAAAGAAGTGTGGAGGATCTCATTATCTTTTGAGAGCTTGTCTGGAGGTTCTAGCCAGGGAGCGCAGCTACTCGTATACCCTTGACGGAGGAAACGGTCCTCCTCTATCAGGGGTGGTCGTCCTCTTCAACTGAGCTCACAGCTTCGGGAGGGACACACATGGAGCAGTGAGGGAGGAAAGCGACACCTGCCCAGCCAGCCAGATCAGCCAAATCAACCCTGGCCATCAATGCGGTGGCAGATGTCATAGCCAGATCGCCCTCACATTCTGTCAGTATCTTTTGAATGAGGAAATTAATAAATGAATGAAAAATTATATAGGTTAATGAGCAGATAAGTTATTAAAAGGCAAATACAAGTGGCCTAACGACCACACATGAAGTCTGTAGAATGGTTCCTAGTACATACTAAATCTTCGATATATTTAGTTATTGTTATATTAAAATATTTAATATTATTTATTAAATTAATACTAGCCTCACCTAACAGTCAAATTAAAAAGTAAAGAGATACCAATTTCTGCTTTTTAAACTAAGATTTTGAAAAGGATGGTCAGCATTTTGATGACAGACACTTTTTACAGGTAGCTACCACGTGATAAGACCAAAAACAGTTTAGATGAAAGCAAATCTGAGTAAGAAATGAGCAAAATGATAATTTGTTCAAAAGTTAAGTATTGATTGTTGAAATATTGATATTTGTACTATGAAGGTGGTATCTTTAACCTTTTATTTCAGTTAAATTTTTTCCTTTCTTTTTCTTTTTTCTCATTTTTGAAAGGTTTTCGGGTTGTTTTCTTTTTCTTTCCTTTTTAGCAATTAATCCTTCCCTTCTATGTTTGTGACAAGGAAAAAATCTAACTGTGCAGCAGTAGAGAATTTGTTTGAATGGTTTAATCTTCTAATATTAGGGTATTGGATGAAAAAAGCCCAATTATAAAGAGATGAAAAACTGCCCTGTGTGGTAGCAAAGTTAACAAGACTAGGAAAAGCAGTAATTAGTACTACACATTTTCAGCAAATTGCTGTTTAACTAGATGGTTACATTGACCAATTTGCTCTGGGCTACACTGTCTAGACCTTTAGATCCATAATTTCACTGTAAAGGAAAGAAATCTGAAATGCGGTCAGGGATTTACATGCAATAATGTTTGCCACACGTTAGCAAAGACACACAAACACACACACAAAACCAATTAAACATAACATCCAAAATTAGAAGGATGGCCTAACAGGAGGGAAGTGTCTGTGAACAGTTAGAAACTCTTTTCTAGCATATTGAGGGTTGACACGCCTTAGTACAGTTACTTAGAATAATTTGCTTGAGCAACGTATTATAGTATTACAGTGCATTTCCTGAAAAATCACTAAATCATAGTGTTTGAAATAGTTCCTCCTAAGAAACATGAAATAATTTATTACAGCTCTGACATGGGACCTAAATTGTGGCCACTTTCTAGGAAAGGCTAGAGTGGTGTGAGAAAAGCATCACTTGGGAAAAATTGGGCAAACAGCTATCCGTGAAAGGAGCAGTGGCGAAATTAAAGATGTCCCCTTCGCAACACTTATATACAATAGCATGGTCTGCTCTTTGCTTTTTCTTGGGAAGATGCTTTTAAGCCACATGGCTTCCATATGGAAATAATTTCTTCTCCTAATTAAGATCACATTTATGAATAAAAGCAGAGGAAGGAAGCCAGTTTGACAGGGATATCATACCAAAAGCCAGGGGAACCAGGAAGTCTTTGAAGGATGCAAGATGAAGGTAGGGTTTGGAAGGAAGTGGTTTTATAGACCTCGTTTTGTCTTGGTTCTTTTGTGGTCATTATTGGAGTGATGTCTGAGACTCATTAAGGATTTGATTTGGACATATTTATGGAGAAAGAGAGGCAAAGCTCTCCTACACTTGGTAACACCTCTTTTGTTGTAGATTAGGAAATTTTACCCTTACCCTCTCATGAAGAGCTAATTATATTTTAGAAGCTTCCTTGCATGATATTTGATCCATAAAATTTTAAGCCATTATACTTTTCAAATACAGGGTAAACCTTTTAAAGCAAAGTTTCCTAAATACCTTCAACAGAGGATTATGAAATGGGAAGAAAGAAGAAGGAGGAATAGCTTTGGATTTTAGTACCTTTGCAGACATTATTTAAAAAGAAAAAAGGAAAAAGAAAACAATTTCAGTGATGGAATTATAGAGCATTAGTTCTGTCCATGGTGAAACAGATTTGTAGAGGAATGTTTTAGTTTGTCACAGATCAATTTATTTTAATCTTGTGGAAGTAGATACATTGATAGCTAAATTTTTACCAAAAAAGAAAGATTTAATTAAATTCTCATTCCACTTTGAGGGTCTATTAATACTCTAATACTATATGTAAAAACAACAGAAAACAGGAAATGTGCCTAACAGTGATATTTCTTTATGCTTGAATATCAGTAGTGTGTGTAATAGAAAAATTAAATCCAGGTTTGCTCAAAGTCCATTCAAGGCTGGCATTATCATCTTTGAATTAAATGAACATAATTTCCATTTGCTACTTCAATAGAGTTACCACGCATGACCAATATTAAGAAAACAAAACCTACCTTCTTTTCAAAAGTTATACACACACACACACACACACACACACACACACTCATGGGAATACCTTCCAACTGAGTTTTATCTCATTATAGACTAGATATACATTTATTAGGGGTGTGGGGTACTTGATTATTCTAGTTGTGTTATACTAAAAATCATAGATGATTCAATTTTTAATACAAAAAGGATACTGGAATCAGAATTCTATTTTAGGGTATAGATTTTGTGGAAAACAACTCTAATATGAAATCAGTTAATTCAGTGAATTACCTGTAAGGCAGAAGGAAACATTTGTGGCTTTATAAAGTCTCTCATTGGTTTCTGTTTAAAATTTTCAAATGAATACATGAAATAGATGCAGAATGTGTGTTTGTGTGTGTGCATGAGTGCGAGTATCCAGGCAGTTGCAGTCTTATTAGAGAGGTAAATTACTTAATTTTTGCAAACATGGGTTAGATCGAGCAGCTGGAGGCAGGAAAAAAAAGAACAAGGGCCAGTCTGGAGGGCAAGACTGAGAGTTGAGGGCGAGAGTAGAGCGAGTTAACCAGCGGCTCCTCACACGTTCCCACAGCCCTAGCTGCCTTCCCCCACCCCAGCCACATTCTCTCTTCTCTATAGCTCCAGTTTGAGAAAGCAGAAGGGAAACTTAAAAATCAATGTGTGGAAAAAACCCATTAATTTTCTGATTTAGAACTCCAGGCCAGAAATTGATTTAACTGTGTATTAGCAAGTTTCCCCACAAGATTTTCAGATGACTGAACTAAACCCCAGAAGGAGATAAGTGTTTTGCTAGTCAGCAGGTAAAAATTACTAGCATCAAAGACTCCCAATTTCCAATTCAAGATGATTTGTTGTCCACATTCTGGGAGAATGCCAGTAAAAATAAGCCAAGAACTTCTTTATGATGAAGGCATGTATACTGCCCCGGTGACTGAGGCAGAGATTGGGAAAGACGCTTAAACCAAACAGGGATCTTTTATCTAAAAGGAAACTAAATGTTGCTGAAACAAAGGAGCCATCTGATACTGTGTGGATTTACCCTTGACCTTTTTAGAGGAAACTTTAGAAGCCTTCATCAAAACCTTCAATCTCTTTCCAGATGGTACCTCACACACCTACTAATCCCAGAGAATCCCGTGTCCCTCATGCACTGCCCTTGGTTTATGTGTGCTTCACGTTCATCAGATTGATTGTGAATCTTTGGTCTCAGGTTGCATTTGATGTCACAGTCTTTCTGGTTTTATTTATGTATGTATAGAAGGTTTTGCTTTTCTAGTCTTTGAGGGTGTTTTGAATGTTGCTTGACTTAAGCCATGTAAAACCACGTACCAGACTATTTTAAAGTCCAAAGCTTCTAAAGGAGACATGCATAGGGTGGAATAAAATCCTTTGAGAGTTAACACTATTTATGATTCTGATTTACTGTACAGACATCTGCTTTGACCATACCAAATTCACCTGTCCTGAAGAAAGGCATTTTGCTACATATATTGATGAATACCCTATGTGTACCATCAATACATGTATAATTATACATGAGATTTTTTCCACTATGAAACATCATTCTATAAATATTTATTGGACATCTACTGTGTGACAGACACCATGGATTGGCCCTAGGGATTCAATGATGAGAAAAGCAGAAATGGTAATGTCCTTAGAGAACTTACATAATTATTCTCTGCAAATTGTTGTCCTTATAGAGGATAATTCTGGGCTCTGGATTCTCTTTTTGTCTGTTTACAATCGCATATTTTAATGGAGGAATTTTTTAAAGATCTCGTGTAAGTAGAGAGCAGTATACAAATCAAGTGTACATTTCAGAGAATTTTCACCAAGTGAACATAACTGTGGAGTCAACAGCCAAATCAAGAAACAGACTGTTACTAGGGGCCCTGAAGCCCTCTCCCCTTTTAAAAAAAAACCCTTCCAGTTATTAACCTTCCCAACTGCTTTTCTGACTTCTGACACTGTAGGTTAATTTTGCCTTTGCACTGGTTAGGGTTCTGTAGAGGAATGGAATCAATAGATATGTAATTTAGAAAGGGGATTTATAAAATACGGTTATAGAACCAGAGGCTGGATAGTCTATGGTTGTGGTGTGTGCTGGAAAGCCAGAGAATTCAGTAGCTGCTCAGCCCAAGAAGGTGGAAGCCATAGAGCTGGAGGGACCAAGGATGCAATGCCAGTCTGAGGCCGAAGGCTTGGAAGCTCCCTAGAGAGTCACTAGTATGAGTCCATACTGAAAGGCTGGAGAAGTCCGAGTCTGATGTCCACAGGTGGTGCAAAAGATGCACCTGCTAGAGTGGAATCAAGCTTTCAATTGGCCACTGCCTTCCTCCTCCTTCACCTTTTCATTCCGTCCAGGCTGTAAACCTGTTGGAAGATACCACCCACAATCAGAGCAGGTTTTCACCCCTCAATCTGCTCTCCTATGTGGCAGTCATCTCTAGAAACATCCCCGCAGATACACCCAGAAGTTTGCTGTACTAATCTGCTAGGCATCTCTTAATCTGGGCAGGTTGACAATCAAGATTAACCATCACAACCTTGTTCTGAACTTTATAGAAATAGAATCATATATCTGCCTTCACTTGCTTAATATTATGCTTGCAAGATTTTTCTAATTGGTTGCATGTTGCTGGATTTATTGATTCTCCTTGCTGTATAGTAGTCCACTGTGTAAATGTATTACAACTGATTTATCCATCCGTTCTATTGTTATAGACATCTGGGGTACTTTTTAGTTTTAGGCCATTATCAATAGTGCCACTTTTAAGATTCTTGTACATGCCTGTGACATTTCTGTTGAGCATACACGTACAAGTTAGATTGTCAAAGGTTACGCATAGATTCATCTGTACTACACACTGCCCCATGTTTGCCCCAAGTTACAATCCCACCAGCAGTGTGGAAGTTCCAGTTCTACCATGTCCTTCTCAAGTTTAGTGTTACCACTTTTTCATTTTAGTGTGCACTTTTAAGTTAAAAAAAATTAGAATAGAGCCACTGGGGCTTTGTGATAAACAATGAGACATCATAAAGTTTATAGCAACAGTGCTAATCTTTTGGATTTGGTTTATACCAGGGGTTCACCATGGCACTGTATTGAATTACAAATTGCTCAACTGTTGATGAAATCAAAGGTACTGTTTACAGTGGAAAATGCTGCAAAAGTTTGCCTTTCTTACATTTAGACTGAGGGCTTTTTCAACTCTTCAGTGGCAGACTACTTTTTTTTTTCAAGAAGGGCAAGTGAGAAGAATAATATGTATGGACCACTTTTTAAAATTTCAAAATGGAAGTTTTTTGAGTCTTGCATGCAACAAGCTGTTGTCCTAAAATTAGCTGTCAACCATATTGTAAAGTTAAGAGGGCTAATTTCTAGAAGTTTCTAATTTCAAGATCCTTATGAGGGGCTGAATTAGTAGCCCACATGGCTTTCACAGTGCTTCCTTAAGAGGAACCCTAAATATAATGGGTCTGGTTTTATTACAGCAGGGCCCAGCTGCAGAACCTTGTTCTTAGAAAAATGCTGATGCTTCCCCTTTTTTCTTTCAGTCCAAGATTTACACTCGCACACCAACCTTATATTTGGACTTCAAGTTGGACCAAGGAGCAAAGCATTCCCAGCCTATTCCTGAAGGTATGATGGGTTGTGGGGTTCAGTAATCATATCAGGGCAATGAAAAGCCAGAAACCAAGGGACGCTTTCCCAGGAATGTGCTTGTTTCTGAATCTCAGCACAAAATTCTGCGAAATTTATTTATGTTGAATTATGTTTACATTAGCAAATATTCTGGGTCTTTTCAAGGTGAAAGAAAATCAAGACAAATTCACAGAGTATTAGGGCCTGACCTTTGGCCCACACCCTCAATTTACAGATGTGGAAACTAAGGGACAACAGATCAGTTACTTGCTCAAGGGCACATCAAGACTTAACGGATAAGGGAAAGCAAGTAAAACACCATGTCTTCTGAGATTCTGGCTGCTATTAAATCACAGTGTTTCTCGGGCTAATCCAGACCTGTGTTACTTAAGAACAAATGCATACTTGATTGAGATGCAAGTTTTGCTTGATATAGGTATGGTTATGGAAGGATAACCTTTAAGTTAACATTTGAATCCAAGGATTAATCAGAAAACTTCCCAATATTTAGAGTCACTTTTATTTGAAAAAATGGTTAAGGCTGGGGGTGAAGCCCAGTGGTCAAGCACCTGTTTAGTACGCACAAAGCCCTAGGTTCCATCCCTAGTACTTCAGAAAAAAGATGGCTCCTATAATTTATTCTTGGTTTTTATGTGAGATTTGCAAGACGAGTGTGCCATACTGTTGTATGCAGTGCTTTTTCCTTCTATTTTTTCATATGTATATTTCATTAATGCATATTAATTATACAGGATATCGGGTGTCACTGTAGCATTTTCATACATGCATATAACTTACTTTGATCGGATACATCCCCCTATTGAGCTCACTTGCCCTCCTCTTCGCTTTTCATTCTTTTTCTCTAGCATCATAATCCCCCTTCTACATTCATGTCATCTTTTTGTTTTCTAGATTTCACATTTTAGGGAAAACATGAGACATTTGTCTTTCCAAGTCTGCCTTATTTCGCTTAACATGATGATCTCCAGTTCCATCCATTTTCCTGTAGATGACAGTTTCAGTTTTCTATATGGCTGAATAATACACCATTATGTATGTGACCACATTTTTATTACCCATTCATTCGTTAATGGGCACCCAGGTTTATACCACAACTTCACTATTGTGAATTGTGATGGATTAAACATTAGGATGCAGATATCTCTGTCGTAGGATGACTTTCATTCCTTTGTGCATATGCCAAGTAGTATAGCTAAATCATATGGTAATTCTGTTTTTAGATTTTTGAGGAGCCTCCATACAGAGGCTGTACTAATTTACATTCCCACTCACTATATGAATTCCTTCCCTGCCCCGTATCCTTGGCAGCATTTATTATTCTTTGTATTAATGATGATAGTCATTCTGACTGGGGTAAGATGGAATCTCAGTGTAGTCAGAGTCTTTTGCCTGAGTCTTTAGTATCTTGTAAGTATAAAATCATGTCATCTGAAAATAAGGATAAGTTCATTTCCCCCTTTTGTATTTGTATCTCTTTAAATTTTCTGTCTCTTGGCTGATTGCTCTGGCTAAAATTTCAAGTGCTATATTGAACAGGAGAGTTGAGAGTGGACGCCTTTGTCAGGATCCTGACTTTAGAGGAAATGCTTTCAGTTTTCCCCCACTCAGTATGATACTGGTATGGGTTTCTTGTAGATAGCCTTAATTATGTTGAGGTAAGATCCTTCTATACTTCGTGGGGATGATGAATTTTGTCAACTGCCCTTTCTGCATCTGTTGAGATAATCATGTGATTTTTGTCCTTGGTCCTATTTATGTGGTGTTTCCCATTCATTGGTATGAATATGTTGAACTATCCTTGAATCCCTAGAATGAAACCAATGTGATCATCATGTACTATATTTTCAATGTGTTGTGGAATTCAACTTTAGAGTATTTTATTGAGTACTTATGCATCTGTGTTCACTAAGGATATTGGTCTGTAGTTTCCCTGTTGTGACCTTATCTGTTTTTGGTATTGGGGTGAGAATAGCTTCACAGAATGAATTTGGAAATATTCCTCCCCTTCTGTTTCATGAAATAGGTCGAGGAGCATTGGTGCTAATTCTCCTTTAAGGGTTTGGTAAAATTCAGCAGTGAATCTATGCAGTCCTGGGTTTTTCTTTGTTGAGAGATTACTTGTACTTTTGATGTTTGATTCCCTCCAATCCCTATCTTTCCTTCATCCCCTACCAGCACCCCTCTTTATATATCCCAGATCTAGTATACAGTCCAGATCCATCTTTGGATTACATCGTACTGTATTTTTTCCACCCTTCTTTCTACACTAACATATATGTGCATGCAGATATATAAATATAGGATTATTTTGTCATTGTTTTATTAAAATGGAACAATATTAAATACTTTTTTTGCATCTTACTTTTTTGACTGAACAAAACCTCATGGAAACCCTTCCCAATCTATATGTGGCTCCTTTTAACAGTGATATTCTCCTTCATGGTTTACTGCAATAGATTTAATTATTTCCTAACAATGATCATTAGCTTTTTCCCTAGGGCTCAGGTACTGAAAACTAGTCTGCACCGAACACTTTTGTACATCTGTCTTCCTGTGGGGTATATATTTTTGTAGGACAGATTTATTTTGTAGGACAGAGATGGTCACCAGGTATATGAATGTTTCATTTTAAACAACATTCCCAGGTGGTAATCCAAAGAGGCAGTGACATTTCTAAGGGCAGCATAGGAAAGTAGATTCCTCTTGAGCCCCTTGCAGGAAGAATATGGTTCATCTTATTCGTGGTTTCCTTTCAGCCATCACCCTATGTTGCCTCATGAGAGGCATCCATTTACAAATCTGTCCTGGTGTTTTATTTTGTCATAATGAATTTTAAACATGAGATTTGTTTTCAAAAGCATTTTTGGAGGGATACAAAAGCAACTACCTTAGAAATGCACGTTAGTGTTGAGTCTCTGTAAACTTGCTTTAACTGAGTCTATTATAAACCTAGCTGTGAATCAAAAGCCTGTCTTTTCTAAGACATCACCTCCGGTTATAATGAGCTTTCTCTTTCTGTCCCCCTTTCGCTCTTTCTCTCTCTCTCTCTCCTCTCTCTCTCTCTCTCTCTCATTTCCATTGAATTAGGTGACAAATTCAAAGTTTGAGACTTACTGGTCCATTGCCAGACAGATAATTAACTTAAGTATTAGGTATTATAAAACACTTATTATTTGCACATTTAACAGTCCTGGCCGCCTTTAATCAAACATACTGGATGTAAACTTATGCTGTATAAATTTTACTATGAAGTCATTTAAATCAAGGTCACCCTTTGTCTTCTTTTAAAAACCACATTGCCACATCCAGTTCTACTACAATCTCCAAGGACTGTCTAAATTCATTTTATTGGGATGCTGTTTTGCATCAAATATTCCTTGAACTGTGTGAACCATTGGCTGGATCCTGGACATCATTTTGTCATAATATTTTGATGATTTTGTTACTCATGGTAAAGGGATTTGACATGGGTGTCTGGTTTATGTTTGGCTTTTGGCATAAGCTTTGCAGTCTAATTTAATGTAGGCTTGGTTATATCATTGGATACAACAGATTCATTGGATAGAGACAGAAGCATACATTGCTACCTTCCCATCCGTGATATCAAGAAAACGCCTGTGTCGCAAGAGAAATCCAGTTAAGGGAGCTTGGAAACATTTTTCATGAATCAGACTAGGTTTTATCTGAATTCCTTCCCATGAGTAGTATTAGAATCGAATTTACCATGTCTTTATTTCCTTCAGGCTAGGCATGTTTCCGTGGAGTTGTGCTAATCTTGCAGAAAACAGATGTTTCATGCAGTGATGATCTGGAAGACAGTTGATATCAGGAACTGAGCTGAATGGCGCATCACTGACAAAGAATCCAATTTGTCGAGTCTCTGACAGTACCAGATTCCTTTCACACTGGCCGCATGTTTTTCATATTAACTCTTGGCTAAAATAAGAACAAGGAGGGTTTAGTTTTTTAAATGCAGTCACTTCTACCATGTCTTGCAAGCCAATCTGATTTTTCTTGCTGTTAGCTGATGCACAGATGACACTGTTACCATTCATTGTGAGGGACGTAATTCTACATTTCTAGGAAAAATATCAATATTTTCCAAGAAACTTATGTGTTCGGTTCCTCATGTCCCCTTTGTCTTCTGACTGACTGCATCGAAGTTTGACCCTCAAAAGCCACCTTCCTTCACAATACATCTGCTTCTGGGTACTTAAAAGCATAAGGTAGAATGTTAAAAATGAACTGTTTAATGTGGAAAAATTTTGTTTTGTGAGTCTTTTTCTTTCCTCACCTATACTTTTCTTAACAGGATATATAGATCAACAGACAAAATTGTTTTAGAGAACATGCAGTTTATCCCTCTGTGGTAGACAAAACATATGCCCCACCCTCAAGATGGTCATAACCCAACCCCCAGAACCTGTGAATGTTACAGGGCAAAGGGCACATTGCAGATGTGACTGAATTAAGGCTCTGCAGATGGGAAGTGCTGGGGTTTGAATAAGTGTCCACGAAGGCCCATGTGTTAAAGCCTTAGTCTCAGTCTGTGACTATTTGGAGGTGGGAGAAGCTTTTAAGGAGTCGGGCCTAATGGAAAGAAGGCAAGTCATTGTGGATGGCCTTTAGAAGGGGATGTTCGGACCTTGGCCCCTTCTCTTTCTCTTTTTTTGGTTCCTGGTTATTATGAGGTAAGCAGCCTTTTCTGCCATGCACTCTTACCAGGATGAACTGCTTCACCACAAGCCCCAAAGCAACCTAGTCAGTCGATTGTGACCCACAACCTCTCAAACCATGAGCCAAAATAAACTTTCCTGTTTTTAAGTTGCCACAGGTATTTTGTTACAGTAATAGGAAACCGACTAACACACAGAGATTAGAGTGGGTAATCTAGGTGGGCACAATGTCATTATCAGAGTGTGTACGTATAAAAGGGAGACAAGGGAGTCAGAGCAAGAGAAGGACATGTGACAATAGAAGCAAAGTGATGTGCTTGTGACTTGTTGCAGCGGCAATAAGAAGCAAATACTACTTCTTAAATATTGTCAATATATTTTTGCATCTGGGTTTGTCTTCAAGGGTACAAAAGGAAGGAGCCATCTCTTCCTCATTCAACTGAAAAAAATAGATTTTAATGTTGTGCATGTAGTAGCTATTCAGTAAGTTATATTAGGATATACTTACATCTTATATTGGCTAGCTATATGCCTTACAACAAATTGCCCTAAACTTAATGCCTTAAGAGTGCATGGATTTTCTCACAGTTGTCTCTCAACTTAGCCGTGTCCTCTGGCTCAGAGCAGTGATCACAGTGTCAGCCAAGGCTGCAGTCATCTCAAACCTCAGCTGGGAAGGATGCTCTTCCAGGCTCATGGTCATGTGGCTGTTGGCAGGCTGGAGTCCCCAGAAGATTGCTAACCGGAGCCTGCCCTCTGTTGCTTTCCACATGGGCCTCTCCACAGGACAGCTCCCCAAGTGGCCGTGGCTTCATCGAATCACACGTGTGAGAAAGCACAAGAGGATCAGCAAGACAGAAGCCAGAGTCTTTATGCAACTAATCTCAGAAATGACACCCTGTCACCATTGGTGTGTTTTGTTCACTGGGAGCAAATTACTAGGTACAGCCACACTCAGGGCTATACCACGAGGCAGGAGCCATGGGGTGATTTTGTAGGACATTTTAGAGTTAATTGCAGTACTTAGGATCTTGGTTCAAAGTGTAACATATTTCTCCGTGGTCAGTGACTCAGAAATGAGTAAGGATTGTTTTCTTTCTCATTTCTGTGCTGGGGATGGAACCTAGGGCTTTCTGCATGCTAAGCAAGTACTCTTCACTGATCCACACCCCAGCCCCTCATGTTTTTTTAATGATTTGAATAAGTCTGGAGAAATACATGATGAGTTTTCCTTGGTGTTCTTGCCTAAATGGCTTTTCATGGTTACTCTCTCCTGTTAAGGAAAATGCCCCAAAATGAATGATTCACGTAGAATTTTAGATTTTGTGGTATTTTCGTAGAGAGTGAGAAGGCTGATTTTTGTTTATGCCAAATGATTTAACTTATGGGTAGTTTTTTTTTTTTTGAGGAGCTCTCCACTTAACAGTAGTGCATTAGAATATTTGATCACAGTTCCCCTTATATTTACAATACGCATATGAGAGTTATGGATATAAATCAGTACATTTTCAGAGCAGTGATGAACATGACCCAGAGGATGAAATGTAAAGTTTTCCAGCAAGAAGTTTCATATAATTTTCCTTTGTGTGGGTTGCCTTTTTCATATTGATTGCATGAGCTCTTTATATATTCTGAATAAGTTATTGTCAATTATTTGTGTTGCAAATACTTTCTCCCTTCTGCCTTCACTCATCTGTGATATTGTATTTTAATATGTGTATAAAATTTCTTCAGTATACTAATCTGTTCCTTAATGACTACGACTCCTTTAATAATCATTCCTTAACCCCAAATCATGAAAATATTCTCTATATTAGTAAGTGTTCTGTCATTTGACCTTTCATATTGATGTATGTATTCCTCCTGGAATTAGTTTTCTTTTTAAAATTATTTTTCATTAACAGATAAAATTGTGTTTATCATGTATAAGATGATGTATATATTAAGATGACTAAATCAAGCTAATAAACATGCATTAACTCACATAGTTATTTTTGTGGTGAGAACCTCTAGCATTTTTCAAAAATACAATACATTATTATTAACTATAGGCACTGCATTGTAAAAATAGATCTCCTGGAATTATTCATAATCACTGAAATTTTGTATATTTTGATGCAGTTGGTTTTTATGTATAATTGCATTTTTTAAATTGAGTTTTTGAAAAAGAAGGAAAATAGCAAAAGCCCCCACAATGCTGGGGAATGTCATGAAGATTTCAGGAGTTATAGTTCTCTGAATCATTCTGTTGTAATAGTAATCACCACAGCTAGAATTTATTAAGTGCCTAGTGTTTACTAGAAACTGCTAAGAACTTTCCCCATATTAACACCTGCAGTCCTCACAATCCCATGAGAGAAAGACTGTGATTATCCCATTTTTCAGATGAGGAAACTGAGGTACAGAGAGAGTAAGTGACTTGTTCAAGATCAATTAGCTGGTGAGTTATGAAACTGAGGTTCTAATCTACATAGTCTTTTACTGTGATTCTGCCATCTTTTCTTGTATCAAACAAATTAATGAACCTTAAGGGACTAAAGCTCTATGATCATATTGGTAAATAAACCCAAGATTTGGCAGATAGGTAAATAAATTACTATTCTTGAAAATGTTTTGAGTTTTAAGTGAGTAATTTCACCAATTTAAAAATTTATTGTGTTTTTCTAATATATTATTTTAGGAGGGAACAGATTAAATTGATAATGTAAAGTAAGAAACTCATAAGAATTTAAACACATTGCAAGTTTGACAGGAGTATATTTTCATATTTCATATGTGCAATTTAAAATTTTTTCTCTTAAAAACAGTGATGTATCTTAATATGTTCTAAAATAATCTTAGGGATATTTATGACATTCCCCACTAATTTCAGGCTTCTGTTGGTTTTTGACCCTTTATTTAATCCTTAAAATTCTATGTATCTTAGATATCAATCATTTGAAAACTTGGCTTTAATCTAACTTCAAATACTTGAGAAATAATTTCTGTTTTACAGTTATATATATAATTTTGTGATTGTGTCTACATTATTTTCTGAGCAATTAAAATGAGTTATAAATACTATTTACTTGAAGGGGAGACAAGTTCTGTTGAAATAAACCTAAGAAATAATAGCAGCATGAATTACTTTAGTTCAAAATCATCATATTAAATGTCTTTTTGGTAGGAAAATATCAATGCTTCTATGTAGCCTCAGTCTCTAAAGAACAAGATAAACTTCAAATGAATTCTAATACATTTTCTTTTCTATTTTATTAACAATTCAATAATCAACAGAGTTTGTTCTTCAGTGAATTAGTCTCTGTTCTGGGTACACAGAATGGTGTCTTCTGAAAGTTAACATTACACATAGCTTACACTGTTAATACATTTCTCATTCAGAATGTTAAATTTCATTTATTTCATAGTTTTTCTGTCACCTCTGATGCAATGAATATTTATAGCAGTACAAATCAGAGTAGCTAAACTTGAAAGTGGTCTACATGCCCATCAACCGGTGAATAGATAAAGAAAATGTGATATTTATACACAATAGAGCACTACTCAGCCATAAAGAAGTTTGAGTCATTTGTAAGAAAATGGATGCACCTTGAGATCATACTCTTAAGTGAAATAAATCAGACACAGAAGGTTAAATATTGCATGGTTTCTCTTATATGAGAAACCTAAAGTCTAAATAATTTAAAGAGCAAAGTAAAAGATAGATGATAAGAAGCAGAGAGATAGACTTTATGGTGATGGGAAGGGATCTGGGGATGAGGAGAGAGGGAAGGGAAGTATAAAGGATCAAAATGCAGTATGTACATGTACCAGTTTCCCATGACGAATATATTTAATATGCATTGGAAACACACTAATGAAATTTTTAAAAAGAAGAAAAAGAATCTTCATTACTATGACTATGGACCAAACTATGGCAGCTCTTTCATTTAAAATACAGAATCTTTTTTATCTCCTTTCAGTTCCCCATAATGAATGTATCACGATGTACTGCAAGCAGGTACTAATAAAAATAAACAAAAATAATAAAATAAAACAGGGTTTTTAGGGATGACTCTTACTGTTATATACCTCTGGCTTATGAACACAGACTGTGGATGAAACACATTACGTATATTTCCTTCTAAAAAGCCAGTTGTCTCAAGTGTCATTACGTGTATATCAGCCTGTGCATCATAGGTGGACATTTGGCTACTGATGTCACTCACCAAATTTGGTTAAATAGGCATTCTCTTGTTTTCTTTAGATAGAATTCTCACAAATCCATGTAATAACCTACTTTGTTCCTAGACTTCAGAGCTGCAAAATTGACACCTCTCTTTCTCTTGATGTTTATGTTTATAGATAAGATGGGGTTAAATGCCTATTTTTGGCGAGCTTGTAGATCTTATAGTGAGTTTTCCTTTGCCGTATGACCATAAAACTTAATTTATGTCACCAGTTCTAGATTGTAATGTTCACTGAGACACAAGCAGCACCCTAAATGCCATCATCTTCTTGGGGGGGACATTTTGGGAAATGGTTACCTGGCCTAGCTCTGCTCAATGTACCATGCAATTTGAGAGAAGACTAGTTAGCTTGGTGTTGAGGGGAGTCCTCTGGGGAGCCTGGGACCATCTCTGTAGCTGTGACCCTTTGGCCTGGGTCACACCTTTGTCAGAAGCACATAACCTCTGATCTGCTTCAGTTTGGAGGAAAGTGGAGTGTGAAAGAATGAGCAGGAAAAGGAAGTGACATTTGTTAAAATACCTCCTAAGTGCCAGGCATTAAGTAGAGAAGGATAAAAGCATACAGCACACATATGTATGGGCATTTGTATGCTGAACGGATGCACACTGACCCTTGGTCATCACAAGAGCCCTGTGTTGTACCTGTTCACCTTATTTTATGAATAGAAAATACACTTGAAGTGAAGAGTCTGGTGCTAGGTCTCTCCACGGGTGTTGTGCTGATTTTCAGACCTGCACTTTCTGCCTGTAACTGTGTGTTAATTTTTGTTGTTTTATGCTTACCTTAGTTGTTTTTGTGTGTCTGCACAAAGTCCACTTTAAGGTTTCCTGCTGCACTGTCTTTTTTCCATGCCCTAGGAAGGGTTTGCTGGGTTGGAATTAACCATGGAGTTGGGGCAAGAGGAGACTTACGATATAGGAGAAGAGAGGAAAGACCAGATTGAGGAGAGTCTGTCTGCCAGAGCTAGGAGTCTGGCCTTGTAGTGGAAGAACAGGGAGCCAAGGATTTCAAGGGAGGTTATAGAAGGTCCTGTTTACTGTGTGTGGGAAACGGATTTCAGGCGATTGGTTAAGGTTTCTTTTGCCTGTATAGTTTTACCTTGAAAGGAAAGAAAAGGGCTGAGGGTGTAGCTCAGTAGTAGAGCACTTGCCTAACGAGCACAAGGCCCTGGGTCCATTCCTAGAACCTCCCCCAAAGTGAAATAAATATGTCTTCATTATTTCATCCTTTGTATTTTCTGTCTTTTAACAATTTAAAGTACTAAAAGTAAATGAAAAATCTTCTTTAAATCTAGAGGGGAAAGGGAATAGCAAACAATTTGTTCTAATGATGAGTAAACATCAAACTTAAACTAAGGGACACTTTATAAAATAACCAGTCTGTACTTTTAATGACAAAAAGAAAACCGGCTACTATTTCAGATGCAAGAAGTTTAGACATGACCTTTAAGTGCTATGTGCGATCCTGGCTAGGGAATTTGTTTTCCTTTTCCTCATAAAAGTTGTTACTCTGACAACTGGCACAATTTGAATATGTGCACATAGAAACAGTCATAGTGTTCTACCAATGTTAACTTCCCAATTTTTTAGATAAGTGCTAAGGTTTTTAGAAAAATGTTTTTAGAAATACATACGGAAAGTCATTTCAGGGCAAGAAGCAGCATGTGTGCAAGTCACTCTGAAATACTTCAGAAAGAAGAATGACGTAACAGGAAGAATGATAGAGCATGCGTGATAACAGGCGCGCTTTGTGGGAGGCTGAATGCATGGTGCATGCAGTTCTCGGTAGTTTTGCCACTTTTCTGCATGTGTGAAATTATTTCGAGGTAAAAATGAAAACAAAATAATTTGTAGGAATAAGGAGGGAGAGCAAAGGATTAGGCAGGTCTGCCTCCTGCCCTAGGAAGTCAGACATTAGATCCAGGATGAGGGAGTCAGAACCACGGACGCTTTGGGATCTGGCAACCAGTATGCCTCAGAGTTTGGGGAGAAGCACATTCTTTTCATAGTCCCATTGCCCCCTCTCCTTTCCTCCACAGAGTTGAGTTCTGTAATGGATTTGGTGCGTTGCCAGGCTATCTTGCTTTACTTTCTCTCCACATAGTGGATAATTGCAAATCTACTGACTGGAATAATGAACTCTAAGATGGAGGTAGGAGGAAAATGATCTGGATTAAGCCAAGGAATGGAGGCTGAGAAACTCTTTCCCTAGAAATATTTGCAAGTAGGAATCTTCCTGGAAATGAGAGTGAATCCCACAGATGATTTACCTATTTAAAAGAAGGATTGTACATTTTTTATCTTTGGCTAAAGGTGATCTGACTTAAATGTATTGTTGACTGGCTTAACCATCCTAGGGGGCCAAAGGAAAAATATGACTTCCCTCCCAACTCATTTATTATTGTCCAAGTGCAGGAAAGAGCTTCCCAGCTGCAAGGAGACAGTAGCTTGGCAGCTATACTTGTAGAAGAAAAGAAAATGTGGGGTATGTGACTCTGACAAAACAATAAAAATTTGAGAATGGCATCAATTCCTGGTGCAGAACATAAAAGTGGGAGGGGAATTGAGGGAATAAAGATGACAGGGACCTGAAATTTTCACAGGAGAGCTGTTTGCTGATGCAGTCTTGATCTTAGCAGAGAAGTAATTCCAACAAAATGTGATTGTTCATAATGTGATTGTACGCTGCACATTCACCCAATTTGGCATTTGTTTTCTTTTGAGGTAGTCTTAAGAAGCAGTGGTTAATGGAATTTAGACAAGGTTTAATAGAAGCGTGTGAACACCATGCTGAAGGGAAGATAAAAGGAAAATTGCCCAGTGTTCCTATTCCATTACTTTTAACACTTTGCTTTCCAACCAGCAACATGAATTGTATTATAACTGGTAGACAAACTCTGTGACCTATAGAATGAAGCAAAAATATTTGAATGCACTTATAAATGGACTTGGCCATCCTTTTCAGCAAATGTTCGGTCCTTCTGAGTCATATAAAAAGATTTAAGAAAAAATTGCCCTGGGCAATCATGTGTGGCCTAGATTTCTGCTTAGAGGATAAGCAGGAAGCAAAGGAGGTGGAGGAGAAGTGAGATTGAAATAAGTAAAATGGTCCCAAATAAAAACTCTTCTGAGCATTTGAGAGCTTTTAGTCTTTGTCAAATGCAGAAATGATTAATGTTTTAATACCATGAAACCATGAGGGGAAGCTTGGCGCTATAAATTGCATAACATACTTACCGTGGAATGCTGTGCAGTCTTTCCCAAGGAAGAGCTTTTGCTCTGTAGTTTTTACATGGAAAGGTATTCAAAACGGAACATTGAGTTTGTTCTCATTTTTAAGCAAAGATTTTATAGGGCATAAAAGGAAAAAAGCACTTGAAAGCATAAACAGAAAATTGTTAACACTGCTTATGTCAGAGTAGGTATGAGGATGGCAGGATACTCCATGCTTTCTGATCCTTAAAGCAATGTGTTACTGTTTTAAACCTAAAAAGAGCCATTTGCACTTTGAAAAAGAAATTCCAATACTTTTCAGTGGCAAATTTTTTTAAAAAGTAAAGGACAAAGGAGTTTTGTTGCACCATATAATTATAAGACAAGCTAAATGGGAATAGGGAACCTGAACACCCTTTAGAAAACAGAAAGCAGAGCGAGTCCATCTAAAAAGGGCTTATAGAATAAGGCTGTAAATTGTTGGCATGTGTGTTCAGCATCTACCGTGAACCTCTGACCCCATCCCCAGATTGTACAATTTGAACAACTCTGCCTGTGCTTTATTGAACTTTACATCTCTTCTCACCACAACGCACACCATGGAAACTATTCAGTCAACTCTGGGAGACTGAGCTTGGAGAGCTAGATGAGAGAGAAAAAGAGTGTGACCTATTAACAAATAGCATTGCTTCCAGAGGGAGTAAATTTATTATAGTAAAATCTCAGAGTGGAAAAACTGAGTAAGAGGAGGAAAAATATCCTCTGGCATCTGCTCAAGTGTGTTTGGTTGGCCATCCTCAGATTTTCTTAGTGAGACTCTATTTAGGCTAAAATTTTATCAAGTATAACTTATTTTGTGCCATTCTTGGGTCCTCCTTTCTTCTTCTGTATCTGCTTTTGTTTATTCTGTCACCATGTTGTTGGTCTTCATATAGACTCCTTCCATTAGTGACCTCTGTCCCACATTTCCCTTTTCATATCTCCTTTTCCACTGAAGGCACATGGAGTGATATCTGAATTCTGATTTGGGCTTTCATGTCTAGATTGATGTCTCTCAGTGGAAACACAGCATCTCTTCTGAGCCATGGGTACAGTACATACATATTCAGGAAAATCAGATGCTGGTGCTGAGAGTGCAAATAATAGATTGCTCCTGGATCCGAGCTCTGGGCCCTGTGGATCATGACAGGAATCTGGTGAATGCTAGGTACCCTCTTCCCAGAAAAATGCACACACTTGAAAATCTGTGTGGACAATTCCAGGGAGTTCACAGGCCATCTGAAGCCTATTAATCCCCCAAAGATTTTGCATCCCTGCATCCTGGGAATTGATGCATGTTCTATTTTAGGATAGATGCAAAGGAATAAGCTTCCTGAAAAGTAGAATTCAATTAAATACAAAAAACCCATATTCCTAGTATTATTCACACTTCAGACTACACGGAGGCACAAAAAACTGAACGTAAAGCCAGACTGGAGTGTTACAGTTAATAGCATGATGTTAGAAATAGAAGGAATAATTTGTTAAAACAAATTTTGACATATAGATGTATGGCCAAATGAATTGTACACTTCTGCTGCAGGTGGCTCTTAAACATTGGAAGCCAGGTTTTTAGGTTTAGAAATGTATTTGTGTATGTCCATATATGCGTGTGGGGGGTGTGCGTATGTGCATGTATGTGTACGTGCATTTTAAACAGCTCACAGAACTAGAATCTTAAAATATATGTCCAAAAGAAAAAAATGAATTTCATGTCCCATTCCTTTTGTATTATGGACACTAACATTTTAATGTTGCTGGTTCCTTTCCAGGATGGACAAGCTTCATTTATACCATATCTGGAGATGTGTACATCGGTAAGTTATGAATATGTCATTTTGGCTTCAACTTCAATTTTATTCATAGTACTGAAGGGGTAAAGGTAGATTGAAATCACTGAATACTGTGCCTCCTTCTCTCACACACCAGCTGTCTCACATCCCAACACAGGTATACCCCAGGCAAGCTGTCTCACAGCTTTCAGAATGTTCACTGAAGAACATAATACCAGTAATGACACAGCCATTTCACTGTGTCCTGTGTGCAAGCAAAAGGTGCACAATTATATGTGGTGACACCTCACTAAGAGGTTGGCAACTTCCATGCTGATATAGGGGTGGAGCTAGAGCAGACTGTAATAGGAACAGGAATCTGTCTGTCTCCTGGAAGGTAGGTGGGATTGGAAGGTGGATTGGAAGTCCCAGATGTATCTGCAATATCTCAGAGTTGGTTTCCTCCTATTCTAAGGGTTGCATATGTATTGCTTATGGAGTCTAGTCAAGAAAGGATGTTGAACATCCAATCGAGCCTCATTTTATAGATGAGGAATGTGAAATCTAAAGGATTATGCATCGGTAGACCTGGAACCAGAGCCAAAGGCTCCGCAATCCCAGTTTCCATGCTGCTCCTTATAGTGTTTGTCCAATGACAATGAGAGGCCACACCATTTTACCTTTTCAAATCAAAATCCCTTTGGGCCAGGCATTTAGCTCAGTGGTTATGCCACCTGTCTCGAAAGTGCAAGGACCTGAGTTTGATCCCTGGTACCAAAACAACAACAACAACAACAACAACAACAACAACAACAACAAAAACCAAATCAAAATCCCTTAGCCAACTGAGCAGCCAAAGAGACAAGGAACAGCAGGTTAGAGAGAAGGGCTCACAGAGCAGGCTGGTTCCTGCCTGCATCCACTCCCATCCTCCCCATCCTCCTAGAAGCAACCACTGGTTCCAGGGAAAGACTCTGGGACTGGCAGAAGACTGCTGCAGTAGACGCTGTGAGTGCCCCACCTGTATTACTGGACCCTTACGTCCTCAGTAGCCTGTGACCAACTTTCAGCTGCTGCGATCTGTACCATGTTCTCTGACACTTGGGGAAGCTGCTCTGCTTCCATCAGGCAGGATGAAATGACTGGAGAATTAACATCCTGGAAGCTACTTGTTTGGGCAGGATACCTGAGAGGCCTGTGTGAGCAGCCCATTCCTAGCCTTTCCCAGTAGGAGTATGCCAACCTGCTCCCAGTGGGAGTGCACTTGATGAGACCTTCCGTTCCTGTCCAACTCTCCTGACTTCTGCACTGCCATTCCCTGGGATTACCTCCCAGATAAACTCCTTGCACCAGAACATGTATCTCCAGCTGTGCATCTGGGAGAACCCAAAGTAGGAGAAACAGCCTCCCATTCCCCCCCCCTCCCTAGTGACAGTGATGGGTGGTGTGGAGCATCTCGGGTACAGGCCAAGGATCCCCATTTCTGAGGCCTTCGGTTGTGTGCTTTCTAACCTGTTTCTGCAGAGATGCCCCCCGTGAACTTTGTGGCCCCTAACAAGGCCACCTCCTTGGGCAACACACTCTCTGCTCCAAGCCGCTGGCTTGCTGATAACATCTGCTCAGGGCTAGAAGACCGCACCCAGAACTCTTTATTGAAACCATTCTTTATATTTTCCTACAAGAGTGTTCAATTGCCAGAAATTTTTCTTCTGGAAATAGTATTTTGAACTCATTCCTAATATAATATAAATGGAGTTTATTTCTCTTTCACTGAGTAGCATTTCAAAAGCAAAATCCATGTAATTTTAGCATTCAACAAAGTGCGAAACAATCTAGTAGTAGTGTCATAAGTTCCTGTGCACTCATATTAAACTGTATTAATCATCTGGAAGTCATGAGACATTATTTGTTTTTATGATCTTGAAACTCCTGAGACTCACATAGTAAGAATAAGAAAAAAACATGTTTATGGATGTAGCACCTATGATTTATGATTCTGAGAGCAAAAAATAAACTTTACAAAAGGAAAGTAATGTAGAAAACACATGGACTCTAAGGTGGTAAGGGTTCCAGAAATGCTTTCAGCGAATAAGAAAGTGTAGGGAGAAGCAGACTTTCTATAAAGGTTCAGATAGCAAATATTTTCATCAGCTTCAGTTGCAACTACTCAGCTCTGTGTAATACAGAAGCAATAGATAAATAGGTGACTATTCCAGAATACTTTGTGAATTTCCTGTATTTTTCATGTATCATGAAATGCTAGTTTTAAATTTTTTTCACCCATTTACAAAGTAAAGACCTTTTTCTACAGCAGCTCAGAATTGATTTTGAATTATATGACACTATAGAGGATAAAATGGTGAAAAATTTACAAGTAATTTTTAAAACCAGTTTTAATAAGTAGTTACAACCTTGTTTCCTGACAGATTTTTAGTCCCAGAAGTCAACAAGCGAAAAGCTCTGCAATTCTTGGGGTAAGAGTGACCCACACAACCACTTGTTTTTCGTGAGGTGAGGCAGGATTTTCCTGAGTCATCTCTACTTGCTGGCCCGCTCCAATGGGCCACAAGTGGAAAACAGTTGGCAGAAGATAGGGTTGTGGTGTGTAGCCTTGAGTGAAGTTGCATTTGTCCAGAGTAAACTGGACCAGGGAGAGAATCCAGCTCACAAAACTAGCCTCTTAGGACTCTTCTAACCAATGAGCAACCAGCCAAATGACCTCATTTGAATTTTATCTTCATCCCTTCCTCCTACCCACCCCAATAGGGGCGTTGATGAAAAAAAACAAAAATCCAAGAACAAATCACTAGAGAAAAAGAAATGACAAAACAGAAATATCTGTCGAGTGCCTACTGATTTATAAAATCCAGAAAATGCTTTCTGACTTTATTGCCTCAATTTTATCTTGCTTATAAAACTAGATTGGTACCAGCCAACCACAGATGGCAGGAACTGATAAGCAAGTTAATTGGCCTTTCAAAATGTGAAGCACTTCCAGTCTGTTGAAGTAGATGTTGTAAATATATAATTAGGATATCAGGATAGAATAAATAGGCTGCAATTTGGGTTGAGAAAATAATCTGGGGAGACTAAATTAAGTGGAAATTTAAGAGGGCTATTTAAAATATTAATTGCTACAGGACATGCTTAAAAAGGACACTGGTAAATTTAGTTTGGCTCAATTAATGCTGCAATCAGAAGGGTAGAAGAGTTTAGGTCCTGTGTCCTTGAAGCTTGGTACACTTTATCAACTTGAATGCCAGTCCCTTAAAATGACCAATGTCATGTGTACTGTTTGGTGCTTCAAGAATACATTTAGAAATATGAAAACATTTGTCTGTGGTTATTGAAACAACAGCTAACTGGCTTATGAAGACAGTAAAAAGTTTACACTTATTTATTTATTTATTTGTATTAAATTCTTTTATTGGTACATTGTAGGTATACAACACAATTACATTTCTCATTGGGAATTGTACCTTTATATAATGCATCTTGGTTCTTATTTTTTCCCCATTCCTACCCCTTCTTTCACCCCCTCCACCCTTCCCTATTTACAAAGACTTTTATTTCCATTTTTTCCATTTCTCATCATTTTTTCCTTTCCCTTCTTTCCTTTCCCCTGCCCCTCCACTGCCCCTACGCCTTTGGACCTTTTCTTCCTATTTTGCATTATCGATTATTCATTCTAATCATCGGTACATTTTAGGTACACAATATAATGACATTCATCATTGGAAATTTGCACCTTTCCATAGTCTCTCTTGGTTCTTATTTTTCACCCTTGCCCAGCCCTCCCTTCAACCCCTCCAGTCCTCCCTATTTACAAAGATTTTGTTCCTATTTTTCCATTTTCTCATATTAATCCCATTCCCTTCTATCTTTTCCCCTAGCCCTCCCACTTCCTTCTCCTTTGCCCCTTTTCTTCCTATTTCACATTACCTATTATACATTTAGTCCTTATTTATACTTTCAGTTTCTCACACCAGAGAAACTATTCGGTATTTACACATGTGTGTCCTATTTGTTTCACTTAGGAGTATTGCCTGAATGTGCATCCACTTAGCTATAAATGTCTCTAATTTCTCATTTTTGATGGCTGAGTAGTACTCCATTTTATTAAAAAAACCACATTTTCTTTATCCAGTCTCCAGTTGATGGGCATTTAGGCTGTTTCCAAGTTTTAGCTATTACAAGCTGTGCTGCTATGAACATGGGTGCACATATATCACTGTGGTATGATTCTTTTAATTCTTTGGGGAAGATCCCCAGCAGTGGAATAGTGGGGTCAAATGGGACTTCCAGTCCTAGTTCTTTGAGCTATCTCCATACTGATTTCCACAGTGGTTGCACCAGTCTACACTCCCACCAGCAGTGGAGCAGGGTTCCTCTTTCCCCACAGCCCTGCCAGCATTTGTTATTGGTTGATTTCATGATAGCAGCCATTCTTTCTGGAGTGAAGTGGAATCTCAATGTTGTTTTCATTTGCGTCTCTCGAATGACCACTGATGTTGAACATTTTTTCATGTATTTATTTGTTATTTCTACTTCTTTGTGTGAGAAATGTCTGTTCATTTCAGATGCCCATTTTCAGATTGGGTCTTTAAATTTGGGAGGTCTGATCTTTTTAAGTTCTTTATAGATTCGAGATAGTAGACCTTTGTCTGAGGAAGAGCAGGTGAAGATTTTTTCCCACATTGTGGGTTGTCTCTTCACCCTGCTGGTGGTTTCTCTTGCTGTGCAGAAGCCTTTTAATAAGAAGAGATCCCATTTGTTGATTGTTTGTGCTAGTTCACGGGCACTGAGGTTTTGTTCATAAAATCTTTTCCTACACTGATGTCTTCAAGGGTTCTACCTAACCTCTGTTGCAACTGGTTCAGAGTTTCTATTTTAATATTTAGATCTTTAATCCATTTGGATTTTAGTTTAGTGCATGGTGAGAGATACAGGTCTAGTTTTAATCTTTGGCAAGTTGAAGCCCAGTTTTTCCAGCACCATTTATTAAAGAGGCTATCTTTCCTCCAGTAAGGGTGTTTGGCTCCTTTGTCAAAGATGAGATGGCTGAGTGTGTCTGGAGTTGTTTCTGCATCTTCTAATCTGTTCCACTGGTCCTCAAGTCTGTTTCTTTGCCAGTACCATGCTGTTTTTATCATAGTAGCTTTGTAGTAGAGTTGCAGTTTGGGGATTGTGATACCCCCTGCCATGTCTCTGTTACCTAGAATTGCTTTTGCTATTCTGGGTCTCTTCTTGTTTCAAATGAAATTTTGGATTGTTTTCTCGAGGTGTATGAAGTATGCTGCTGGGATCTCAATTGGAATTGCATTAAATCTATATAGCAGTTTTGGAAGTATGGCCATTTTCACTATATTAATCCTTCCTACCCAGGAGCAGGGGATGTCTGTCCATTTTCTGATATAATCTTCACTCTCTCTTTTCAGAGTGCCATAGTTTTCAGAGAAGAGGTCTTTGATTTCTTTTGTTAGGATGATTCCTAGGTATTTCAGTTTTTTGGATGCTATTGTGAAAGGAATTATTTGCCCTATTTCTCTCTCAGTGAGTCTGTCATTGGTGTAGAGGAAAGCTATTGATTTTTGTGTGTTGACCTTGTAACCAGCTACTTGACTGAATTTGGTTATTAAGTCTAGAAGACTTTTGGTGGAGTTCTTGGGGTCTTCTATATAGAGTATCATGTCATCTGAAAATAATGACAATTTGACTTCTTCATTTCCTATCTTTATTCCTTTTATTTCTTTCTCTTGTCTAATTGCCATGGCTAATGTTTCCAGAACTATATTGAACAAGAGAGGTGATAGTGGACATCCTTGTCTTGTTCCTGATTTTAGTGTGAAGGATTTCAGTTTTTGACCATTTAGTATGATATTGGCTGTTGGTTTTTCATAGATGGCTTCTATCAGTTTGAGGTAGAGACCATCTATTCCAGTTTTTTGTAGGGTTTTTATCATAAATGCATGTTGGATTTTGTCAAATGCTTTTTCTGCATCTATGGAGATAATCATATGTCCTTGGCTCTATTGATATAGTGTATTACACTGATTGATTTTTGTATATTGAACCATCCCTGCATCCCTGGGATGAATCCCACTTGATCAGGGTGTATGATCTTCTTGATGATCTTCTGCATTCTGTTTGCCAGTATCATATTAAGGATTTTTGCATCTATGTTCATTAGTGAGATTGGCCTATAGTTCTCTTTTTCAGTTGGGTCTTTCTCTGCTTTGGGGATCAAGGTGATGCCTGCTTCCAGGAATGAATTTGGGAGTATTGCTTCCCTTTCAATTTCACTGAAGAGTTTAAACAGTAGTGGCAGCAGTTCCTCTCTAAATGTCTTGTAGAATTCAGCAGTGAAGCCATCAGGGCCCGGGCTTTTCTTAGTTGATAAGTTTTTAATGACATTTTCAATTTCATTGGTTGATATTGGGTTGTTCGGAATTTTTAGGTCTTCTTCGTTCAACTTTGGTAATTCATATGTATCTAGGAATCTGTCCATTTCTTCTGTGTTGTCCATCTTATTGGCGTATAGGTTCTGGAAGTAAGTATTGATGATCCTCTGGATTTCTGCTGGGTCTGTTGTAATTTCACCCTTGTCATCCCTAATTGCATGGATTTTGGCCTTTTCTTTCCTTTTTCTGACAAGGTTGGCTAAAGATTTGTCAATTTTGTTGATTCTTTCCAAGAACCAACTCTTGGCTTCATTGATTTTTTGTATCATTCTCTTAGTCTCCATTGCATTGATTTCCCCTCTGATCTTTATAATTTCCTCCCTTGTATGAGCTTTGGGGTTGTCCTGCTCTTCTTTTTCTAGAAGCTTGAGGTTCAGCATCAGGTTGTTTAATTGGGCTCGTTCTGTTTTCCTAACATGCGTCTTCACTGCTATGAATTTCCCTCATAAGACAACTTTCATTGTGTCCCATAGATTCCGATATGTTGTATTGTCATTGTCATTTAATTGAAGGAACTGTCTGATTTCTTCTTTAATTTCCTCTGTGACCCATTGGTTATTCAGAAGTGTGTTGTTCAATTTCCACGTGTTTATGAAATTTTTTGAGTTTCTTTTGCTATGGATCTCCAATTTCATGGCACTATGGTCTGATAATATACAGGGGATAACTTCAATTCCTTTGCACTTCCTTAAACATGTTCTATGTGTGAGTATGTGGTCTATTTCGGAGAATAACCCATGTGCAGCTGAGAAGAATGTGTATTCTGATTTTGTGGGGTGGGAGACTCTGTAAACATCTGTTAAATTTGTTTGTTCAAGAGTTCGATTGAGTTCTAGTATTTCATTACTTATTTTTAGTCTAGTTCATCAATCTATGTGTGACAGTGGGGTGTTGAGGTCCCCCACTACAATTTTATTAGTGCATATATGACTTTTCATGTCCGTTAGTATTTGTTTTATATAGTTGGGTGCACTAGTGTTTGGTGCATAGATATTTATGATTGTCATCTCTTCCTCTTGGTTTCTTCCCTTTACAAGGATGTAGTGTCCTTCTTCATGTCTCTTAATCAGTGTTGGTTTGAAATCTACTTGATCTGCCAAGAGGTTAGCTACTCCTGCTTTTTTTCGGGTTCCTTTCTCATGCAGTATTGTTTTCCACCCTTTAACTTTCAGTCTATGAGTTTCCTTTTGAATGAAGTGTGTTTCTTGTATGCAGCATATTGTTGGATTTTGCTTCTTGACCCATTCTGCCAGTCTATTTCTTTTGATTGGTGAATTGAGACCATTAACATTGATGGTTATAACTGAAACATATTGACTTGTCATTGCCATGACTTTTTCTTTTTGTTGGGTTCTCCCCCTTTACATTTAATTTCTTGTCATGCCAGATGGGTTCATTCTGCTTTGCTTCCTGGGGTTGTGATTCTCAATGTCTGTTCCTAGGATATTGTGTCATATTCTTTGTAGTGGTGGTTTGGTATTCACGAAGTTCCTCAGGTGCTCTTTGTCATGAAAGTATCTTATTTCTCCCTCCATTTTGAAAGATAGTTTTGCAGGGTACATCAATCTGGGTTGGAGGCTGTTTTCTTTTAGGGCTTGGAATATATCACTCCAAGCTCTTCTTGCCTTGATGGTTTGTGTTGAGAAGTCTGCTGTGATTCTGATGGGCTTTCCTTTGTATGTGATTTGTTTCTTTTCTCTGACTGCTTGGAGAACTTTGTTCTTCTGTTGTGTTTCTGGAATCTTCACAATTATATGCCTAAGTGTAGTTTTTTTTTGATCAAGGCTATTTGGAGTCCTATATGCCTCACTTATCTGTATGTCAAGCTCTTTCCCCCTGCTTGGGAAGTTTTCTGCCATTATTTCTGTGAAGAGATTTTTTATGTCCTGTGCACTCTCTCCTGTTTCTTCATTGAGCCCAATCAATCTTATGTTATTCTTTTTTGCATCATCTAGCAGTTGCTGGATTGATTTCTCATGTTCCCTTACAATTTTGAAGCAATTTTTCTTTTCCTGGTCACTAATTGCAATCTTATCTTCTATATCTGAAATTCTGTCCTCACATTGGCTCTTTCTGCTGTGTAGACTTTCAATGGAGTTTTTCATGTCCTGGAAATCGATTTGCATCTGTTTTATGGATTCCATTTGTTTCTTATGTTGGGATTCCATCATGTTCCTCAGCTCCTCTCTAGATTTATTAATCATATCTTGCACTAGGGGCACAATTTCTCCTGTTATCTGAGAAATTATTTCTGATTTCATTTTTTCCAGATCCCCTTTTGTTGCCAGTTCAGTGTGTCTAGGTAGTTGAGTATCAGAGTGTTCCATCTCATTTCCCTTTGGGGTTGCTGTAGGTGATCTGGAAGTCTGGTTTTGAGACTTATTTACGTGTTTTCTCATTTTGACTGGGGCGGGGGTCTGTTAGCTCCTGCAGGGATTACCTCTTCTGAACTGGGTGAGGTGGGACAGGGGCCGGGAGCAGCGGTGGGGATGGTGACCCAAAAGCCCTTTCCTGTGGGCTAGGAGCAGCCAGAAGGATGGTGGCCGGGAAACCCCTTCCTCTGGACCAGGAGCAGTGGGATGGTGGCTCAGAAGCCCCTACCTCTGGGCCGGGAGCAGTGGGAGGGATGGTGGCCCGGAAGCCCCTTTCTTTGGGCCAGGAGCAGCGAGACAGAAGGTGGCCCAAAAGCCCCTTCCTCTGGACCAGGAGCAGTGGGATGACGGCTCAGAAGCCCCTACCTCTGGGCCGGGAACAGTGGGACTCAGTACCTTGGTCTGGTGTTCTGGGGTCCTCTGCGTTTTTGTAGTGTGGAATTAGGTGGCCGTCTGTCTGCAGCGGCGTGATTTGGTGTCTTCCGCACGACTGGGGACCTCGGTAGGGTGTGGGCAGACCTGCCCATCTACAGCAGGCTGATTCGGAGTGTGTTCCGCGCGACTACACTTATTTAAATAGGTAGTTATTCATGCTTAGTTGGTGTTCAGCTTTTGTTTGCGACTCTGGGTGGTGTTACGGAGTTTGACACAATTCCTGGAAATCACAGTAAAGCTTGGGAAACATACATGTGTGCATCAGGAGCCCTCTTAATTGTCTTTCACTTACTCAATTAACTGGACTGATGAGAGCCCATCATGCTTTGGCCAGTACCTTGAGGACAGTGCCCAGCCACCAAGATGATCAGCTCCTCCCACAAGTACAGTTGGAATGGATTTAAAGGCAGTTCTGTTTCTCCTCTGAGTGTTCCTGCCAGGGCACCAGTAATTGCAACTGTGTAATTTAATTAGACAATATGAAAGTTAATGAAATAAGCAGGGAAGAGAGGTGATCTTCCTAGAACAAGTAAGTCAAATGCTTTGTACAGTGAATTGCTAATTAAAATGTCTGAATTAATATAAGAGAGATGACGGCAAGAGATTAGGGCAAACTGTAATAATCTAGCAACATTTAGGTGATGTACTATGGGTGTGATTTAAAAAGAAAGAGCATGTTCCTAATCCATCAGCACACTCATCTTAACTGTATTTATAAAAAACACAAAGGAATGTACACTTGCACTTTAAAATAAAAGTGTTTGAGGCAGTTTGTCTTTTTCAGTTAATAGTCTCTATCAGATAAGAGGGCTTCAACCTATACATATAAAATTGATGATATCCAAACCTGCAATGGCAGTACCAGAATGTGTGGAGCAGAGAGTAAGTAGGCCAGCAGTTCTTATGAGGAGGAAAACCAGAAAAAAGAAAGTCAGCATATGCAGAAGGGATTAACAGCACTAAATTTAAAATAGGTTTTAAGATATTTTTCTCTTTTATGATTATTTAGGCAAAAACATTGCAATTAAATTGTTTTTAATTAAATTTTCCTTAACTGTACTATTAGATTTAACATTCCTGGCAAAGCATCCCAATGGAAACTATTTATTATCTGATTTGGCTATATTTATAATTGAAAGTATATGTGCCACCGAAGCGAGCACTATAATTGAAAGTAGTCAGAAACAATTAAATATATTTTGTTTGAGACTTATTTTAGTTTCAGGAGATCACCATATGGGTGAAATATCATAGAAATGACCTGGAAATGGAGATAGAGTCAGTCTTTGCTGTGATCTGTTTTAAACATTTCATCTAATCACACAGAAATGAAAGGTACACTTAAGATTATTAACCTGGAAACCTGACTCCAGTGTTTATAAGAAAGCTCTCCCTTGGGGTGGAAAATTTCAAATAACCTTTTGTGTATCACCACTGTGATTTCATTCATACATTAGTAGAGAGAATGGGCAGCAGTTGCATCCCGTATAAAGTCAGGATGAGAGTCCTTTGAACAAGCCTAACCCTTTGTTTCTAAATTAAGACATCCTTACAAATCAGTCAATAAACACTGCAGTCAAACAAGCTATCCTGATGGGGTATAGAGAGTTACCAACTCAGCCTTATTTTGGAGGGCTGCTTCCCATCAGCTCACTTTACTGAAGCATAGTGAAGGAGTTTATAATTGTTTTGATCTGTGTATTGAAAGACATTCTACATGATAAAATGAGGGGCCAGGAATGGAACACGTGACTGATATAGGAATTAGCTGAGGGTAAAGACATGGCTAATTACTCCCAGGAGATCTCAGTAAAGCACACCTAATAAAATGCTGCTCCATGTCTCAGTTAAATATTATCCAACTCTAAGTGAGATTCTTTAACTCCCAGACTTTTCTTTATTGCCAAGTCCTGCATAAGTAGAAAATCAATTGAGTTTCTGTCATTTATTCCTCTGATATTTGTTGATCTGTATCTTCTTTGTTGGGGTATCTGTTTACACATGCGTATAACATACTCCGACCATATCTTTGATGGAAAAGAAACCTTTAGTGTTATGCTGGGGCTGACCCTCGCCAGGGTGCAAGAGCTGATTGTGCACATCTTCCCTGACCTCATGGTGGTAACTTGAAATTGGCCAAAAAAGTATGTACACCCTGAAAATTGTCACAAACTACAAATCAAGTTTGTTCTCCCCCTAGTCCCCCCACAGCCAGTTATTAAACATTCACCAGCACATCACTGCCTCTGCGACAGAGCTTCTTAATCTTTTCTGTGCCATGGGCCTTGGTGACATCTGCCAAGCACCCTCCCCAGAATATCTTTAAATTCAGTGAAGTTATTAAAATGTTAATATTATTGGGTAGTTCCTTTTAGAAATGGCTTGCCAATTAAACGTATTCCAGGTCCTTCTTACCTCGAACAAAAAATTGAACAAGACAAGCCAAAAACAGTGGCAAAACTTTATTTGAAAGGAGGGGGTGAGGGAGAAACTGTCTCTGGAAAGCAAACTTGGGCCAAACAAGAAAGAAAAAGAGAAAAGCAAAAATAAAAGTACACCCTGGGTCTGGGAGACTCAGGGTGGGTTACCATGAAGAGTCATGGATAGCAGGCTCCTCCTGGTATCTGTGTTCTTATATGTCATCTACATCTTGTGGGAACCCACAAGAAGTTTTGCATATGGAAGCCCGAGAGACAGTGCTGTGTAGATCCTGGGATCCTGCCATGCCTCTCTTCCCAGCTAGCCTAAGCCATGCCTTGTCTCCTATCTCCTTAAGAGTAAGTTTATGATATAGTTTTATGTGTGCTTCTTGGATGACATTTGAAATAACACGATCTAGCAGCAAATCTACTTTAATTCTAAGTAGTGCTTATCATAAACTATATGGTTCCTACAATACTAACATAATATTCAAATATGTGTGATTTCTACTGGAAACAGTCTAGCTAATACTAGTGTGGTTTGTTGACTACATTCATGGTTGAAGAAAAGCTACATCTCAATATTAGGTGTTAGTAAAAATATGTGTGTTACTTCCTGAATTCTAGTCGTCATGGCGGGGTATTGGGAAAAGTTTTCAATTAGCAATAATCGCGCCTCGGATAAACCTCATTGACTATGAAACTGCCACTGCGCAAAGCTGTACTCCCTGAATTCTGTGTGCAGAGTCCTGGAGAGCACTTTAACTCCATGTTGATAATTCTTGCACTATCAGAATCCTATTTCATGTTTTCAGGCATCGGCGTGGATCCTGATGCCAAACACAGGTTATCTACAAAGTAGAGGTGAGAAGGGAAGATAGCTCTACAAGATATAGCTATGTTTGGACTCCAACCAATATGCCGCAAATTCTTAAATATGTTTCTGTTTCTATAATAATTCCTAGGGTTGTTGTTTTCATTTCAACAGATACTTCTTTATTAGTTGTTAATCTTTGGCTCCAACAGGTCAAGTGAATGCCCTTACTCATATCCCCAAATGTGTTATCCCCCTAGAACATCTTTAAAAGTTGTTCACCCAATTTGGAATCTTCCCTCTGGTATTCATTCACATGGCTACTTTTTTACCCAACTGGAAGACCCACCACAAATCTCACAACCTCTCTGCAGCCTTCTGGGGCTGTTCTAGCCCACCTTGGCCCCTCCATTCTCCAGCCTCTCCTTGCAGCACCTCTGCTGTAATCATTAGGTACTACATGCCTCCTTTCCTGTGAGAATCGTGTTAGACTCTTCTCGCTCCCACTGTTGCCAAATCCTTTACATTCTTTCTCAGATCTGTGTTTCTAATCCATCACTAGAATTTCCGCTCTCCCAGTTCACACTGTAACTCATTTTCACTTAGACCATTGTAGCAAACTCGTAACAATTCATCATAACTTCAGTCTTGTCCCCTCCAATTCACTCTGTGCTTTGCTTACAGAATTATTTTTCCAAGACACAGATTTGATGATTTCACACATGCACACACCCTCTTCAGTGGCTCTCAGTTTCACATGGATAAGCATGACGTTCAAGGCTTTCTTTGATCTAAAACAAGCCTACATTTCCATCATTCTTTCCAGAAGAATGTTTGAGCAATGGTAGAAGGTTTACAGTTTTTCTAGAAATGCCCACACATTACATTTACCTAATCTGTCTTCTTTTATAAAATGCCTATTTCCCAGCTTTGCCTCTTGTAGGCCTATGTAATCCTGCTCTATTCAAGTCTTACCTCCCCCACAACAAATTCCCAGGTTCCTAGACCCCTATGGCTCCTATGACTTAATGAACCCCTATGGCTCCTGTTTTCTCAATGAACTTTATTATTACCTTTAAGGGTCAATTTCATTTGTATGATTTCATCTGTGACCCTTAGTACAGAAGGTATGAATTTACCCATCTTGAAGACTTCTCCCCTAGCATTTAGAACAAGGCCTTGTTCACAGTTCCATGGCTGTTATTCAATGACTATCTAATTTATTTATTTTTTTCAGATGAAGTATTCTGTGAATTACTCACATTTTGTGTGCATATATTTAATTTTCCCCAATGAGATTTTGAATTATTTGTATGCAGGAAATTGACTTTGTCCTTCTTTGTATTTTTCCATTGTACTAGGTGATTGTAGGTGCTCAATAAATACTTGTTGAAATGAATTAATGATGGTGGCACCTGATAATTTTCCTAAGAATGTTTACTTCTTATGAGGTTTATAATTTACCCAAGGATGCACTCATATGATATGTAATGCTGAGCTCTTTGCCTCCTGTCAATTGAACTATTAGGACATGATATTTAAAGTATAAATGAAAACATAACACAAAGTTCCCTCCCTATTCTTTTGTGCTCTGAAAACCAACCAGTTTTAGACTTCAGTTATAGCAAATACAATTAACTGTTAAGATTTAAGGAGATTCTGAGTCTGATAGTTCCGAAATTGAAGCTAAAATCATGGTGCTAAGTATTTGACCAAATGTGTAACCGTGGGATAAATCTGCTGTAATAAATATTAAAGGTAGAGGGCCGTCCTTCTTCTAGGTCCTGATGATGAGCAACAGAAAATAGAACCTCATCACACAGCAGTGCTTGGAGAAGGTGACAGTGTCCAGGTGGAGAACAAGGTAAGTATTAAACATTTTAATCTAATTAACTTGTACTTTCTACACATTTCCAGAAAATTACCTCAATGTCCTATAGACCTGGACATTTTTTCTTTCTTGGGGAATAAATTATGCTACAAGTTTATTAGCCCCCTTCATCAATTCTGCCATTTCTGTTGGTTTATTTTATTTTATTTTGAGACAGGGTCTTGCTATGTAGTTCAGTTGGCCTTGAACTCACTATATTGTCCAGGCTGGCCTCGAACTTGTAGTGATCCTCCTGCCTCAGCCTCCTGAGTGCTGGGATTACAGGTGTGTGCCACCGTGCTCCACCAAAGTTTCATCTATATTGATTATCTTCAGGAATCACATGAGGTCCCCCGTTGTTTACTCTTACTAGTTTGATTCTGGAGACAACATATCTTCATTGTCTCTTAATTTTCTTCCTTTGTAAAATTGATTAGTTTTGTTTTTAGCATAAGTGAAAATGGATCGGCTGTGTAGAAGTATATAGATTCACATGCATACTCACATGAAACCCTTGGAAAATAATACCAATTTGGAACCGAGAGGAGCATGTGATATGCTTCCTAGTACTTTTTGATGAATTGCTGCTTTAAATAAAGTTTTTAATATCTCAGGAATCTTGAGAGGTATTTTTCCCAAGTTTCCAAGTTTCTGTCTCATGTGTATTTCATCCCACTGAGTAGATTTCTCACATTCTTGTGAATCTATTAAGCCCATCTGACTACTTTGTTTCACAAACAAGGCAGGTCATGAAGCTAATTTTGCAAAAGCTCCTCCTGAAAAGAAGAATTTAGAAAAGCAGAGATGAGAACTATTTCAGTGTCAAGGTGACTGACAGAAAGGCATTCTAACTCATTTCTGGGCTGCTGACCCTGACATTATAGAATATAATGAATTTCAGAAATTATTATTACATAGCTCATCTTTTTGGCAGCTCACCTTCTGCTGCCTGAATCATCTGCAGCACTTCAGTGAACTGTAAAATAAACAGAAGAAAAATCTTATGGGTACCAGATGAAATGTGTATCTCAGGGTCTATACCCTCTAGTATTAGGTTGAGCCATATGAAACTGCCGCTTTGACCTACAAATGTGGCAATTTCACAAGGTTCAACCCGGTATAGGAAAGGAGCATGAAATCTATACATAGGCCAAAACCTCTTGATCTCAGATTAGTTTGTCATATTATCTAATTTGACTTGGCAATCTCAGGTCATCCTGTAATATAACAACACAGATAACAAGCATTGAAAGCTAAAACAGAACACCAGAAAAAAGTGATGAGGGGAGCCAGAAGGACAGCTGGGGATAGAAACAAATCAGCTGAAACCATCAATTCATTGGCAAGCTGCGCTCCTGGCTTGAGGGACATTCTGTTACATGCAATTATGTCATTGTTCTGGGTAGAACCATAGCCAGTACCATCAAAACCTTAGAAAGGTTTCTATCAAAACTGATATTTAAAAGAATGAGTACCTAAAGAAGGCATGGTTGCTTACAGCCACGGGGGAGTAGAAAGTCTCCCTTAGATTACAACAGGAAAGAGATTGTGAAGATTTGAATCTTGGCTTTGCCCCTTGTTAGCTATGAAACTGAGTACATTTCTCAACCTCTCTGAACTTCATTTTCTTTGTCTTCAAAATTGAAATAATTGAGGCCAACTTCATGGGATTGCTAAGAATATCTCAGATTATGTATATTAGGAGTCTGCTCCAGATGTAGCACAGGGGCCAATAAATTATGTCCAATAGGCCAAGTCCAAATGTGTTTTCATATATACCTCGTAAAGTTGTGTTGGACCACAGCCATATGATCCATTTCTGTTTTGTCTGTGAATCCTTTCACACCATAAAGGGAGAAGTGAATTGTTGGCACTGAGACTGGATGACCCACAAAGCTTTGTAATCTCTGGCCCTGTGTAGAAAAATGTTGCCAATTCCTAGTATATAGGTATACTATAGATACCCAGTACTGATCCAAACAGTGAATTTAACAGACAGTCATACCACATACATGTTGTTTAATGAATAATCCTATCTTCAGTTCAAAGGCTTAGGGAGTGTAACAGTTTCTACTGCTAGAAAAAGCTCCCCAGGGACCCTGACTGAGTCAGGTTTAAGCCAGAGTTATCCTCGGGTGGCTCTAACCTTAGCCTGACGATGAATAAAGAAGAAAGCTGTGACTTCTAGTGTTGCACTAACTTATAGTCCAGAATGAGAAACTGATTTAGTCCCTGTCTTTCTTCTGGGTCTATCTTTCCTTCACTTTCACTATAGCTCATTTCTGTGTCCTCTGTCATCACACTCACCTTCTTGGTTAAACGGCAGTTTAGGCAGTTTCCTTTTCTTTTCGGTACTGGGGATCGAACTCAGGACCTTGCACTTGCTAGGCAGGCACTGTGCCATTGAGCTAAATCCCTGGCCCCCTTAGCCAGTTTCTTCATGAGAATCTCTAGGACAGGTGAGGAGGGCAAGAAATGAATGGTGTAGAAAATCATGTCTTCTCTCTGCTTCAACTTTCCTTGCTCTTTATTATCATTTATTTGACCTCTCTTAGGGTGGCACATGTCAGCCTGCAGGGACTCCTGACTCCCTCACTCACAGAGTGAAGTGTCTTTCATGACCATTATTCTGAAGTCTGCCAAAGCAGGCAGCAACTGCAGGGGCTTGCTTTATGATAGATTTAAGAGGCTTTGGGCTAAACTCTTTGAATTCTTGGAGGAAGCCCAAAGCACAGCAGCTTCAAAGTAGACTTAAATTTTTCAGAGAGATTGGAATCAACCCCAGGCTACTCTGGACATTTACTCTTGGACTGGTACCATTCACTCTGGAATTACTCTGGAATAGCCCGTTTTGAGGGCTAAGGCTTCCAGTGATGCACTGGCTGGCTTGCAGTTGGCAGGCAGGATGATGGTTGCCCTGATGATGGCTCCGTGATTAGGAGCATATAAGGTTGGTATGAAACTCTCCATCTCATCTTTAGATGCATGTGTATACTGCTGTCCTCATTAAACTAGCAAATTCACCTGTAGTGCACTGAGCTGAACAATCAGTCCCACATTGGGTGTCATCAAAATCATCCATACTTAGGAGTAACTTTTTAAACTGGTGCCATTCATGGAGAACTCATTAAAATAATAAAGATTAACATTTGATTAAATATAACATTTGATTAAAATAACCACTGAAAGTCAGAAATAAAACAAAACGCCATATTAAAACTAGAGACAACCTTTTTCCTTATTTATATGTAAAAGTTCATGATGAAAGAAGCCACTGGTTTTTTAAGACAGTTCATTGTTTCATCTTTCCATTGGCCCCAGAAGTATAAACAATGAAGACTAGTAAGAACAGTTGCATGCAATTAAGTCATGCTAAAGTTCAGTTTCTTTTTGGTAATCTTTTCAGGTAATATATCACTAAAATAAATGCTACTGTAGCAAAAGCATGCCCTTTAATTGTCAAATAATTAATTAATTGTCAAAGTCCTAGTGTTATCTCAAACTTTATATTTATAGTCAATCAAATGAACTGAGTTAGAAACTCATAGTTTAGAAATTACCAGGATAGTAAATGAATCACAGGATTTTCATCTGAGCCTTTTCATTTGTTTTTGTTGGTGTCTGTGGAACTCAAAACATAACTTGGCAACAACATTTAAAGAACAATGAGCAATTTTTAAAACTGAGCTTTTAAGTAAGCTGCAAGAGCCTAACTGTGAACCAGGAACTCTGGGAAGGTACCCCAAAATGAAAGACATGATCTCAGCCCCCAAAGATTATGAATTTTAATTGAGGTAATTGTGCGAAAAGCAGTGAGTGGGCCTCTGTTACCTTTGAATGAGTTTTCCCCATCAAATCCCAACAGACATTGACTTAGCATTACACTAGAACTCATGTCTTAAACATTTACTTCATTCTCTTTGCTTTTGTATGATTTTCATCATTTGATACCATAGGAAAAGTCACCAACATAATAGCAACTGGGACTTGGAATTATATCAGTACTCCACTAAATATCCGAAAAGATGATAAGATTTTATCAAAGAAGAATAGTTAAGGAAAGCAAAAATCCTACATGTAAGAAAATGGACAAAAACCCCATCTGATTTACATTAGAAGAGAGGAGGCACTCAGAGGTTTAATTTGCAGAAAAGCCATTGAAAAGATGCTTACCACATTCTCCAGATTTCTGCAGTGATAGAACTTCCACCTCCTCAACTCCTGAAAGTTTAATAATTTTTCATTTCAGACAAAATACATGTATCATTTTATCTTACTGTTCAAGTATTAATTGGAAACTCATCATTTTATTTGAGTAATATAAAAAAGAACAAAGCTTTTATTGTTAAGACTTTATCATCCTAAAATGTGTACATTGTAGGGTATGCTTGGCACTCACAAAAGATCTTTCTTCTGAGTTAAAAAACTTACATTCTTGGGAGTCAACACATACTTAATATAGGAGGTCAGCTTCTCTACCATCTTTTAACCCCTAACATTTTTTTCTCTGATTCCTGTGCCTAGAAATCAAGCGTGCCTCCTGGTCCCCTCCAAAAAACCATCCTTAAAACACTGTTAAATTACTTCTTTTAGAGCAATTTAAAAATGATGTCTTCTGTTTCTTTTCTATTTTTATTAGTACACATTTGCAGTACATGACATTTACATTCATCATCTGGAGTTGGTACATGTACGTAACGCATCTTAAATTTTTTTATTTCCCCCTCCCTTCCATCCCCTCCTGGCTGCATTTTTCCCTCACCCCTTGCTCCATCTCTTTTCTTCTTTTTTTCTTATTACCTATCTTTTATTTTGTTCTTTATTTATATTTTAGGTTTCTCATATAAGAGAAACCATGGAATATTTAAGCTTGTGTGTCTGATTTATGTCACTTAACATGGCCTCAAGGTGCATCTGTTTTCCTACAAATGACTCAAGTTTATCCTTCTGTTTATTCCACACTACTGTGTGGAAATGCCACATTCCACAATTTAGCTGTAGTGAGTTGTGCTGCTATGAACATGGGTATCCATGTATCTGTAATATTTTTTTTTTTTTTTTTTTTTTCTGGTACTAGGGGTTGAACTCCGGACCTTGCACTTGCCAGCCAGGTGCGGCACCACTGAGCTACATCCCAGGCCCTTGTAATATGTTTTTTAACTCTTTTGGGAAGATACCTAGGAAGGGAAGAGCTAGGCCAAATGGAATTTCTTATTTTAGTTTTTTTTTTTTTTAAGGAGTCTTCCTATTGATTTCCATAATGGTTGTACTAGTTTACATTCCCACCAACAATGAAGAAGCTCCCCCTTAATCTCTCCAGCCTTTGTTGTTATCTGATTTCTTGATGATAGCCCTTCTTTCCAGAGTAAGAAGGAATCTCAGGGTTGTTTCAGTTTACATTTCTCTAATAGCCAGAGATGGTGAATATTATTTTATGTATTTGTTGGCCATTTGTATTGCTTCTTCTGAGAAGTATCTGTTCATTTCAGCTGCCTATTTTCTGATTAGGTATTTTATTTGGGGGATCTAACTTATTTTAGTTTTTCCATATTCTAGATATTAGTCCTCTATCTGAGGAATGGTCAGCACATTTTTTTTCCCATTTGGAGGTTGTCCATTCACTCTATTGGTTGTTCCCTTTGCTGTCCAGAAGCTTTTTAATTTGATGTGATCTCATTTGTTGATTCTTGGTGTTTGTGTAGAAAGTCCTTGCCTATGCCCATGTCTTCCCTCCAGATTAAGTGTTTCTGTTTTCATATCTAGGTATTTGATCCATTTTGGCTTTATTAGTACATGGGGATAGATACAAGTCTAGGTTCAATCTTTTACCTGTGCATAACCAGCTTTCCCAGCACTTTTTGTAAAAGAGGCTCTTTTCTCCAGCATATGTTTTTTGCCCCTTTGTCAAAGATCAGGTAGCTGAATGTGCCTGGGGTTGTTTCTGCATCCACTATTGTGTTCCTTCCCTTGATCCATGAGTGTGTTTTATTGCCAACGCCATGCTGTTTTTATCACTGTAGCTTTGTAGTATAACTTCAAGCCCAGAATTGTGATGCCCCATGCCTTGCCCTTGTTGTCCAGGATTGCTTTTGCTATTCAGGGTATCTTCTGGCTCCATATAAATTTTAGGACTGTTTTCTCCAGCTTTGTGAGGAATACTATTGGTATTTTATTGGGATTGTATTAAATCTATGTATCAGTTTTGGAAGCATGGCCATTTTGATGTCTCCTGTTTCACGCTAAAGTTTCACCACTCCAAAAGTCTTAGGGAAAAAACTTTTCTGGTAACAGATTTTTTTAATTGTTAAGTTTTTAGTCACTTAAACATTACATTGAAAAAAATAATTTCAGATAGAAACCTTCTCTTGCTTTGTTTCCTGCTGCTAGCACTCCTAGAAACATAATAAATGTACTTAAGATATGTTAGATTTTCTGTAAGAAGTGTTGCAAGCACCAGCCCTACAAAGTCACATGTGACATGTAGGAAGGGTAACGATTGTTTGTGTGTCCATGAAAAGCAGCATTATGTCAGGAAGCAGCGTAACTACAGTGGGCAGGGTAAGCCAATATTCCAGATAAAGGCTAACTGCAGAGAAACTTGTGCTGAAACTTGAGTGTGTTGAGTCCAACTGCAGATCTAAGAAAATGCTGGCTGTTCAGAGATGCACGCATTTTGGACTCGAAGGAGATAAAAAGAGAATGGATCAAGTGATCCACTTCTATGCTTTTAGACAATTGAATTTTGAGGTTCTATTTACTTCAATAAGAAGAGGAAGAGGAAGAATGAAAAGAAGAGGAGGAGAAAAGGGAAGGGAAGGAGAAAGAAACGAAACAATCATTTCTTTTTCCTTTGGGCTTAGGTTATATTATGCATAACTTAATTTATTCATAATGTCGAGTCATCCACGTGTATATTAATTATTGTCCTGCATTGTAAAGTATGATGATGTCTTTGAGGCTTTATAGCTGCCATACTCAGTGATCCTAAACTAAGTTTTAAGCTCCTCTGTCTCTGTTTTATAGGTTTTTTCTATTTCCATCATGGATATTAAGCTGTCAGCTGTCTTGTCTTGATCTACAGTAGTGTTTTCTTGTCTGGTAGCTCTGACTTTCTTGCACATGTGATAACCACAAAGTCTAATTGTTAGAACTGTCTATAAAGCAAGAGTAAGTAGGGATTGAGGATCTGTGCTTAAGTTGAAGCAATAATTTTAGTATATGAACTTTATGACATCTATTTTTATTAGTGCATATTAATTATATGAATAATGAATTTCATTGTAATAATTTCATATTTGCATATAACATACTTTGATCATATCTAACCCCTGGGACCCTTCTTTACCTTTCCCCACCCTCTTCCTTTCCTCTAATATGACATCTATTTTTTAATAATTTGAATTAGTAGAAGCTTTTTTAGGGTTACTCTTTGATTTTCAGGTGGCATCACATTTGCATATTCTGATAGCTCTGAAGTTTATGGATCGGTACGGTGATGATGCATAAATAAATACACACCTGGGAATAGTTAAGCACAGATTTTTTTAATGTGAAGAAGTGATTAAAGCATCAACTAAGTGAATTTTTCTGCAATTTTTTTTTTTTTACAGTACTGAAAATGAAAACCAGGGATGCTCTATCACTGAGCTACATTCCCAGCTTTTTTATTTTATGGCTGGGCTCAAACTTGTGATTCTGCTGCCTCAGCCTCAATCAGTGTGAGACCACAGGTGTGCATCTCCACACCTGGCTCAATTAAGTGGACTGCTAAGTGACACAAGCGCGGAGGTGCCAGGTAGAAAACCCCTCCCTCCATACATATCCATTTAATATTTTTAAGTTGAAGCCAAGAGAAGAAGAAAATTTCAGTCCTATAAAATATGGCAGTTTTTATTAAATATGTGGAAGGTTAAAGAGCAATTATTAATTTTGTTGAATTCAGTGATACATTTTCTCAGATTAGTAATATAATGATTCTTAAAGAGCTTTGTATTAGTAGAAGTTATGATATAGTTTAAGATAATCTTATATATTTAAGAAAATGCTGTATTATTAGAATATGAGTGAAGTTTTATAGAAATTTTGAAGGTTTGGTTTTAAAGTGCATAATCATTTGGGCTTTATTATTGTTTTCTCTAAACTAGAAAAGCCTGAGAGCAGACTCAAAATTGACACTAGCGTTCAGTTGCCTATTAGGAACAAACTGCCCTCAAATTTAGTGGATTAAAACAACAGTAATTTGCTGCTTCTCAGGACTTGCTGGGGTCCCTCTGCAAGCTTCCCTGGGCTTGCTCATGTGGCTAGCGGGCTGGGGATGAGCTTAGCTGAGGCTATTGTTTGGGGTGCCTCAGTTCTGCTTTCTCCACTTGGCCAGCTTAGAATTCCCCAAAGAAGGAGGATTTGCAGGTGAGAAGAATTGTAAAAACAAAGATTTAGAGCAGAAGGTAAGAAATCAGACAAGTCACCAACCCAGTTCATCCAGTGCTAAGCACATCCAGTCACTGAAATAAGACCACCAAAGAGAAACTGCTGGAGAAGAAGTCTGCAGTTCTGTAGCCAAGAGTGAGAATGAGTCTTGGGATGCTTTTGGTCAGCAGGTTTAGCAGTCAGCAGGTAAAGCTAGGTGTGGCATGGAGCAGAATGAGAACAAGGTGGAACCTACCAGCACCTGTCCCTGTCTTGTCACTGAGACTGACCACCACATTGTCCCAGTTTAACCAAGTTGCCAGAGCACAAAGCATCATATATATATATATATATATAAAACATATATCTATATGTCTCTCTCTATAGATATATGTAATTCACCTTCAACAGAACTGCAGTTCTCCTTAATTTCAAGTAAGTAAGTTTATTGAAAAGTTAATTTAGATGACATAGGTATAATTTTCAAGAGGTAGGACTCTGATATTCATAACATGGTAATTCCTTAAAATATCTAAATAATTTTATATGATGGAATAATCCCCCAACAACTGAAATGAACACACTTATCAGAAGAAATATAAATGGCCAATAAATACATGAAAAATGTTCGACATCTTTAGAGAAATGTAAATTCGAGCAACACAGGGATTCCATCTTACTCCAGAAAGAATGATTCTCATCAGGAAATCAGATAAAAACATGGGCTAGAGAAGCTGTGGGAGGTGGGAGGAGGACTTCTTTATTGTTGGCAGGAATGTAAACTAGTACAGCCATTATGGAAATCAGCATGGAGATTTTTGAAAAAACTAAAACAAGACTTTCATTTGACCGGACTATTCCCCTCCTAGGTATCTTCCCAAATAGTCATGATATTAGAGTGACATGTGCATACTCATGTTTATATCAGGACAATTCATAATAGCTAAATCTTGGAAGCAGCCTATATGTCCATCAACAGGTGAATGGATAAGGAAAATGTGGTATCTATACACAATGAAATACTACTTTGTCATAAAGAAGGATAAACTTGAATCATTTGTAGGAAAATGGATGTACCTGGAGACCATAATGTTAAATGAAATAAATCAGACACAGAAGCTTAAATATTGCATGTTTTCTCTTACATGAGAAACCCAAAATACAAGTAAAGAGCAAAATAAAACGCAGATGATAGAAAAAAAGAGATGGAGAAAGGGGAGGGAAGAAATGTAGCCAGAAGAGGAGGGAGGGATCATAAAAAGAATTAAGATGTGTTATGTACATGTACCAACCCCTGATGAAAAATGTAATTATTATGTACTGAAAACACATACTAAAATACCTAAATGAGATAAAAATGTCTAAAATGCCGAGACTAGGATTGGAGCAAAGAGTCTTTCTTTTATTTTTTTTGTTTACGTATATATTCCAAGTGTGTCTAGGCAAATGCTTGGCACATAGTATGCACACAATACATGTCAGTTGAATGAAAAAACCAATTTTCCAACCGCAGATGTAAAAATATATTATAGACTTTGTTTTAAATAACTTTTTCTTTTTCTTTTTGTTGCTGAGGATTGAACTCAAGGCCTCACACATACTGCGCACATTTCTACCACTGAGCTATGTCTTTAGCCCTTTTAACTTTTAAAATTAGCACATTTATTGTAGCAAATGTAAAAGAATAGGAAAGCATAAAGAAAGTGAAATTTGCCTTAATTTCCATTGCTCAGAAAGAACCAATGCTAAAATTGCATTATATTTTTTCCCTAGCCTCTCAATATATGATTTCTTGATTTCCCTAAAAGTGAAAAGCCATACTATATTTATATGCTGTTTTTGTGATATTTTAAAAATTCTTAATGCCTTATGTACATTTACACACTTATCTGATGGTTAAGAAAATGGATTTTAATGTCCTTGTAATATTTCGTCTTAAAAACATGATATTCATTTAAACAACCCTTTGATATTGGAGAACTGTTGTCAATTTTTGCTGTGACCAGTAGGGCTTCAATGAAGAAACTGTGTGAAACTGAGTTTCCCCTTCCACTGTATGGCTAAAATTGGCATTACTGGGTCAGAGGACATTAGCAATATTGAAGCTTTTGAGTCATATTTTCAAACTGATCTCTGAAAGAGATGCTGCACCATCTTAAAATATCCCAAAAGTTATATAAAAAGTCTTTTCTTTCCCTACATCCACCCTAGCCCTGGATATTATAATTAATATTTTTACCGTGCCAGGGAAAATAAAATCCTTAATCCTAAATAAAAAATGTGGAGACTTTATAGAATTGTTTTGGAAAGAAATTTCCCTGAGCAGGTAATCTTTGGATGCTCTGCTTTTATAAAATTCCATGTAGTGCAACATTTCTGGGCATATTGTACATTAATAATAAATATCAAAGTTGTAAAATCTTATTTTTGATTTGGGTAAGTAATCTTTCCTTTAAAAAATTATGTTATTAGGGAGAAATCATAAACCATTTAAAAAACCTATTCAATCATGTGGTTTGCCATGAATATGTTTCTATTTAAAATCTTGATTTAAATTCTCCTTTAATATGAAAATGTTAATATTTTAGTGACCTGGATTTATTTTTGGGTTCTAGTTGCTACTAAATATATTAAAGAATAAACGTTTTCATATTGAGTGTTGCACAGAAAATATTTTTGGAATTTCTACTCAGAATTAGGTACAGCATCCATCTAGCTAGCATGCCAAGAACAAATTGTTCCTAATTTGACGTTCAAAAATAAGCGTATTTGGGCCAGGGATTTAGCTCAGTGGTTCTGCTGCCTGCCTGGCAAGCGCAAGGTCCCAAGTTCGATCCCCGGTACCCAAAAAAAAAAAATTGTATTTGTTTTTTGATGTTTTCCTTGTTAATTTTAGGATCCTGTGAGAAGCCATTTTGTCCTAATTGCTGGGGAGCCAATAAGAGAACCAGTTGTCCAACATGGTAAGCCCAGAATGATGATTTCCTGGTTGACTTTTGTTTTCTCCAGAGTAGTGTACATGTACAGTGTTACTGGGAAGACTGGCCGGATTTTTTCCTATCTCTTCATCAGCAAATCTAAGGATTTTGTTTTATTTGTCCATTGTCAGAAGAAAACCCAAGTGGTGTTTGTTCCTAGATGCATCTCTTTCTTTGACAAAACAAACATTTAAGTACATATCATGTGTCAGACATTGATCTTAAAACTGTGCAAAGAATAAAATGGTATTTTTATTGTGTCACAAGAGACTTCAACCTGAAAAAAGATTTTGCATTCTGTTGGGGACTTGAATATCATTTTTTTAAACCTGTAGAAATTTTAATCTGATGTTACTACTTGCTACATTTAAACAAACATGATCCAAACACAGTAAGACATATCTTCAACTCCAGTCCCATGTTCAAGACAGAAGCCTTTAAGAAAGATGAAAAAAGGGTACCTTCATGTCTCACAACATGAAAATTGGAATCCCAAATGTACTGAGCTGAGATTTTGCTCATACCCTATTCTTTCTAATTAACTCTTTAGTCCTGCAACCAAACTTAATGGTTATCAACACCTTCCTTCACTTTAATCTGTTTTAGGTCACCATTATTTTTTAGGTAGAGTGTCACTATGTAGTCCAGACTCCATTGCTCTTGCCTCAGCCTCAGGAGTCCCTGGATTATGGGCTTGTGCCACTGTGCCTGGCAGTAGTATTCCTTCTTATGTATCAAAACCCATACTGAACAGTGAGTTCTGGGTTGCAAAAGAGGATTTGTTTTTTGCACCTGTCCATAACTCTTTGTGCACAAGTTACACAAAAACAGATACAAGTGCTTGAATATCATTTTTATCTTTACCAAAAATAACAGCAGTTTAATACTGTCATCATTTTGTTGCTGTAAGAGAATACATGAGACTAGGTAATTTATGAAGAAAAGGGATTTGTTTGGGCTCACAGTTCCGGAGACTGGGAAGTTCAAGAACATTACACCAGAAAGGCCTCCATGCTGCTTATCTCATGCCAGAAAATAGAAGGGCGGGCAGGTGTGTGTAGGAGAGGAAAACACTAGAGGTGGACTTGCTGTGTACGTGACTCACTCGCATGATAACTAATCCAGCCCCACAAGAATGAGAACTCATTCACAGGCGAAAAGCATTAACCGCTCTTTAGGACCTAATCATTGCATAAAGATCCTACCTTCCAGCACAGTGGCAATCAAATTTCAGCAGGAGTTGTAGAGGGGACAAGCCGCATTCCAACCGTAGCAAATGCTGTCCGTATAGTCTGTTGTATTTTCAGTCGTCAGAGTGCTATCCAAATTTTAATTCACTTAATCTTCAAAACAACCTTAAACAGAGAGGCGCTCTCATCCTCACGCTACAAATGAAGCCGCAGAAGTACAGAGGTTCATTGCTCAACTCAAGGCTACTGCCTTAGTTCCTTTTTTCTCTTCTGAGACAAAATACTTTTGACTCCTGCAGTTCAGGGAAGAAAAAGTTATTTAGCTCACAATTTGTAGAGGTTTCAATCCATAATTGGCTGGCTCCAAGGCAGGGTAGCATCACAGAGGAGAAACAGTTCATGGTGGCCAGAAGGTGGCAAAGCAACAAGGGGCGACCACAGCTCTTTCTATCCCTTATGTCTTATCCAGGCTCCTTAGGGCAGGTAGCACTCGCACCCTTAACCCTAGTGCCCTTGAGCCTAGCCTTGCACCATGAATCAATTCCAGTGTCACACACTCTAGATCCAGCTACCTCTGAAATCCCCCACCTATGACTGCATGAGGATTTGGGGGACATCTAGACACAAGCCATGACAGCCACAGAGTGGATGTACACTCAGACTGTCTGGTTTTCAACTGCCCTGCCCTTCTGTCTCTCATCATGCCAGTCACTCTGCTTGTCACTGTGGCTTTTCTGATGGGACATGATTATTAGTGGTGGACCTAGGATATGAACCCTGGTCTCCCGATCCCATGTCTTGTGCTTTCTACTGTATGCCAAGAATCTACATAAGAATCCATACCTTTTTTATTACAAGAGGAGTCCAAAGGTTTAATTAGAGGAGAATTGCAAACTGTAGTTTGAAAGAGGACTTAGGGAGTATGAATAATTTTCTTGTTTGTAAACCTTATAGATGATAAATTTAAAACCACATGTTTTCTGGGTTCAGTTTTCCTCTTCCTGAGTATATAAGGAGATGAACTTACTCAACACGGCTTTGGAGGACTCCAAGCTTTCAGTGTTTCCTAGGTAATGTATGTGCACATTAAAAATTGAGAAACATGGCACACTACCCTACGAAACCATTTAGATGGATTTCCAGAAGTGCACTACAGAAAAAAGATGGGGGCATAAGAGTGGTGCTCTACAGGTGTAAAGTAGAGGGAAATTCCAACGTGCAGGAAATCAGTCCTTGGCCCTGTACCTGGTGTCACTTTCCCAGTTCCATTTCCTTTGCTTCATATGTCCTTTAAAAAGTTGGCTTCTCCACGGTGCTGTCCTGAGTGTATTGTTTATTTTGTGTGCAAGAGCTCTCTCATTGTTTCCTACCTGATAAACTCCAAAGCTCGATGTCCACATGGAATCTCTCCCATGATCCATAGTCTCAACGATGTACTTCAGGCCTCTGCTGAGAAGCTATTAAATTGCCTCTGACACCTCTATATCATAATATCCACAATGGAACTCTTTATTCTACACCCAGCCGCCTACATCCTGTGTGTCATCCTGTGCAGCTCCACCATTCACTCAGTCTCCTAGGCCAGACACCTTCTCTATCTTCAGGCCAAAGTCTCCTTTAAAACCCCAAATCAGATCATGTTACTCTCCACTTAACCCTTCATTGACTCCTGATCACTTAAATAATTATGTCCAAACTTCTTCTCATAGATGGCACCTAAAGCCTAAAAGTGCCTGGCTTCTTCTACATCTCAGATTCCATTTTTCCCCCCTTTAGTCCTTTCTTCCAACCCTATGACTTTAGCCCCAATTCATCCAGCATGCTAGTCCTGAAAATACGCCATTCTTCCTTGTATAGTTGTTTGAATGTCATGCCTTCTGTGAATCCATTCCTGGACTCCTCCTCTTCCCCTTTTTTGCCGACTCTGTAGGATTTACATACTTTTATTGTTCCATGTACCACATTCTTTTGTAATGATTTGTTTCCATATCTGTCCATGTGATATATTTGTGGTCTTCTGGGGGCAGAGTCTGTCATTCATCTTTCATCTGTAAGTCTGTAGCTCTTGGCACAATGTCTGTCATTTAATGAGCATTTAATAAATACTTAATAAATAGATAACTGAATGAAAAAGTCAATTTAGATTCCTTCCATGGAATTTTCCTTTCCTACTGACATTCTGTTTCCCAAAAGGCTTCAACATCAACAAGGCATATTATCTGGTGTCTTTTTTTCTCAGATTTTAAATATAGTGATATTGACATGCCAACAATGGTTAAGAAGTTTGAATGTGTTGTTCCCTCTAAGTAATATAGTTAAGTGTAAATTAGAGCCTCCCAGACAAAGCCCCTTAGTGGAAGGAGTTCCATAAAAAGAATTCTGGGAACCCTTGCCTGCTGGTAGAAGTATACTGAATAGACAAGCTTATCAGCTGCTTCCAAGACACTGCCGATGCCAAATAAGAGTTGGCCTTCATAGAGTCCTGTGTCTCTTTGCCCCTCCAATGTGTGAGAAAGGGGAAGCAACAGATACTTTGCCTCTTCTGGTCAAGTAGAGGAGAACTTCTTGCATACTTTTAAGAACACTCGAGTTCAGATCCAGGAATTAGACAAAAGGATCAGCAAACTATAAGCCATGGGCCAAATCTGTGCACTGCATGTTTTTGTGCATGGAGTTTTACTGGAACAATCACAGCTAGTCACTGCCATATTGTCTATAGATGCGTTTGCAGTTTAATGAGACTTGAATAGTTGAGATGGACACCATGTGATCCACAAAATCTAAAATATATAGTCTCTGGCCCTTTACAGGAAGAGCTTTCCCATCTCTAGGGAATCCAAATAATGATGCTTTCTTGACTTGAATTGTTTGCAATCTCCTATTTATCATCAATAAGATGCTGCTAATTTTAAAAAATGGCTTAGAACCATCATATAAGCACATAGCCTAATATATTGCTTAGATAACAAATCTATGATGAAATTTACCAATTCATCATATTCAGATTGATTCGATTCTCGACATCAGCTAATGGTATAAAAATATCAACTGGTTGTAATATGATATGGCTGTAATATGGCTGAAATACGGTTGTGATAGAACCAAATCTAAGAATGTTTTAAATAGATTCCCATTGCTGGTAAGGGACCTGTAATGGATGGGTGAGACGTAGTTACATTTGTTTATCTAAAGTTTGATCCTTATAATAATTTATAATCATGTACAATCATAGCCAAGAAAGTTGTATTATTTTCCTCTAGAATTAAACACTGAACTCTTGGATCTGAACACTTTTACTGTTCAGATATACCTAGATTTTATTTTAAATTAGAAGCTAAAGAAATATTTTACCATTTCTAATGGTAAAATACCATCACCCAGAACTTTCTGAATGTCTCTTTCTGCTCTAGGTCCATTTGTGATGAACACCAATGAAGAAATTTCTCAGGCCATTCTTGATTTCAGAAATGCGAAAAATGGGTTTGAAAGGGCCAAAACCTGGAAATCAAAGATTGGAAACTAGTGAAGAGCACAAGAGAGGTCTCCATTCTTTTGCCATTCTTGGTGCCCAGCCATTTAGATTTTCAGTCTCCAAAGCTGAGTTAGCTGGTATTTCTAAAGGATTCCTCATTAAAGTGATAACAAGATTTTTGTGGCAATGTATGTAGGATATTTCCTGGTACATGCAAATAAACCTAATCGTTGCTTCTTTAAAACTCCATGTTCTTCATTTTAACCTAACTTATTAAGCTTCTATTTAAAAACTCATCTTGTGTTTGTCTTTTTCGCATGTGTGTTGATGTTTTTACTATTTTTGAAGCACATCTGATTACTTTCGGTGTCACCGGCAGCAGATATGTCAGCATCTGAAGGTCCTTTCCTGAGCAGTGCTATTGGGATACAACCATTAAGACTACGTGCTGGGGTTTCATGTTACAGGTTATCTGCTTTAAAATAACAGCAGCCGTGAGCATTTGAGTCAGTTTTTAAAACTGCCCTGCTATTGGTAGTGACACAACAGGATTACAGCCAAGACTTCCCTGCATTTTCTGCCAAAATCTGGGTCAGATTTAAGACACATGCTTCTGCAAACTTCCATGAAGGTTGTTAAAAATGTTTTAATCCAGAGCTGGGTTCCAGCTTTCTGTAGCTGCAAGTACTGGTGGCCGCACTAGTTCCTTACAAAGCAACTAGACCCTGGGGCACAGGGTGGAGAGATTTCTTTTAATTTGCTGGACGTGAAATGAATGTAGCGTGCTTTCTAAGTTCAGGTGGAAGACATGTCCACCTCCTGATTATTTTTGGAGCATGAGAACATTTTAAATTGTTTTCATCTCTCTCCCCCACTAAGATTGTGCGAAAAAGTACCTTGCCTAATTGAAGTCATTTCATTGGATTTTGATCACAACTGATTTTTTTTTCCATGTGAAGTTTTGGGGTTCGAACTTTCCCCCAGGAGAATGCCTTTTGAGACAATTCTCTCTAGCTGCCTGATGTCAACTCCTTAGTAATCAGCAGATATTAAAATATTCAAAATGAACAGACAGTGGGCAGTAGTGAATATTTTCATGATGTCTTATGTGCACCTGGTGCAGGGCTTCGGTAATGAACATGGACCAGTGAAGGTAGGTGAGCTCAATTTCTAATGTGATGAGGATTCTTTTTAATGGTTTATACAGAAGACTTTCTTTGCCCTCACTATTTGTGAAGCAATATAAAAATGCATAGCACTCTTAATAGTCGACAGGATATGTCTTGCATTTGTTACTGACTGTTCTGTTTCTTAAGCTTAATGAAATTCTTGTCATGAATATTTGAAAATGCTGAAGTTTTTTTGTTTTGGAGGCGCGATAGAACATGCGCATTCTTGAATCTTTTTAGTTGGAGAAACTTCTCCCAATTGTATATGCGGATGGCACAGTGGTTTTCTAATGAAGCACTGATGTGTTTTTATGACACACATAATTTTGTGGGCCATTTATTTTCAGGTTGTTTTTGAGCAGCAAAAGCTAGTCTATTTTGTCTGTAAATTGAAAATTATAGTGCTCTCTACAGATGTTTTCTATCTGATTTTGCAAATTACCAATTGCTACCATCCAGAAAAATGTTTTTCTCAGAGGTTGTTTTGGTTTTTCACTTTTTGAAATGTGCACAAAATTCAATAGTAATCAAACGCAGTAATTAAATCTTTGATTCTGTGAGCAGGCATCAAGTAGAGCTCAACAAATTGAGAGTAATGCAAGCTGGGATGTTACTGACTGCTAGAACAATATTTCACCCATTTTTATGTATTTCATAGATTATGTATTTTTAAAGCTTTTTATTTTGAAAGTGATTCAGATGTAATTGTTTTAACTGAAGTGGTGCTAAATCATTATTGATTTAGGAATTTCTGGCTGTGAACAGACAATTAAATGTGCGCTTGAGTTTCTGTAACTCTTGTTTTACAACAGGCATGATATTGTCCCCCCACAGGGGAAAATCGGTTCATGGGGGGTGAAGTTTTTGATATGTAAAACACAGATACACATATGTTACATAAACAGATACACAGCATATCTGTAATAGGATGTCACAGGGAAAAATGTCTAAAAAGGATCCTGGTTGGCTTTGGTGACTGGGGGAAGTTTGGAGATTGATAACAAGCAAAAAACTGAACAAAACTGTGTTAGGGCAGAGAGTGACCTTGTCTCAAAGCTTGCATCTTTTTAATTTTTCAAATTCATTGTGCACATGGGATAAATCATAGTCTTCAGATCCACTTTACTGCTAATAGCAGTTGGACCTCAATGCCAGATGGTAAGTGGATGGGAATCCAATTTTGACCATAGGTAACCGGAGGAAAAACATCTGAATTGTTTGAGGCAAGTAAGACTTCAGACTGTCCAGCTTCTTTTTAAGTCTGTAAAACTCAGGAGTCCTTTAGACGTGCTGGGCTCATTGAATTTTTAAATATTTGCATTTTACTTTTAATAACATTGATTTATTTGATGGGACAGGAGAGGAGACTGAGTTGTTGGAAAGAAATATGATGCTTTGAATTTACTGTTAACATGTACATTTGTTTAATAGGGCAGTAGAAGAAAACAGCTAAATTTGCATGTGGCAGGAAACATGTCCTTACACATGGAAGATGCTGCATTGTATGCTTGCTAATGTCATTAGCATTTTTCTTTTCTACATCAGAATTTCTTTTAAAAAGTACAGCCACGTATACTGAACTTATACTGTCAGATAAATTATTTCTGATATGAAGAAAAGGATGGTCTATAGATAAGCAGAAGTTTGGGGATTAAATTTGACTGGGAAATGAGAATAATATACATACTGGTTGATGCTTTTCTTATTTTCCCCAACTTTGTCCTAAGAGAAAAGCTAAGAAAGCTTTTTGACATTTATGTTCTTGTTTAGATTAAAATTCAGTATGAAAGCCTATTCAAGATGGTAATGGTTTAGGACACTGGTATTTGAATAATATTTTTGCCTTTAGAGATAAAAATGCTTCATTTATCATGGGAAATTTTCATGGTCTGCCTCAGTGCTGTACTAAGTCCATGAGCATAGCATGTCTTTCTGTCCACTCCCCCCTTTTCTGATCACATCTTTTCCAGAATGACTGGTGATGCTGAGTCTGTTCCCTGGCTGTACCCTACCCCCACCCCTGGCCTTGCCTTCACTTTCCAGATCTGATTATTGTCCTGTTTTTCAGCTTAGACTAACATTGTCTCTTATAGTGGAGGTCTATGAGTCTGTGAACAATTATTTTTTCAGCAACCATGCAGACAGCTTCTAGTACCGCGCACAATTGTGATAATGCCATTTGAGTATATGACATCCTCAATTCATTAGTGCTTGGAAGGATAGCTATTTGGGGTCATCAGTGAATGGAACATGTGGCCTGAGGCAGAAATCTCAGCTCAAAGCTACTGTATATACTCCCTAGCTATTAAATTTCTCAGTCTAAAAAGAACACATTTTCTTCTAGAAATATGAAATGCCTATGCTTGGCTTTCTAATGCAATCATATTACTGCCTAGACATAGGACTTACTTCTGTTTCTATTTTCTCCAATTTTTTAGACAGTTGGAACAGTTATATACAGTTTCACAGGGTCTGCACTTCACAGCCCTAAGGAGTTGCATGCACATAGACACATCGATATGCAACAGCCCTGAGGACAACTTTGTAGACACTATGGACATTTGGTAAATAAGCACCAACAACATCATTGCCCTGCCATTAACATCAGACTTTTAGACAGAACTATTTCTGCTTGGCTTAATAAACAATTATTGTCACCAGGAATGCTGAGGTCTCTTTAAAATCTCTAAGGGTAGCTAGCCTCATAAACTTTTTCAGTAATCCTGATGAAGACATATCATTATGGCAATAAAGGAACAATCTCAGGTTATGGTAGGCTTTCAGAACTCTTTTCTGACAAATCTGTTTCCTTCTTTGTCATCTTTTTCTCTATACCAACATTTAATTCACCCTTCTTCACTGAAGACTATTTCTGGATGATGGAGTCATTCAAATTCTGCCAAGACTGGAATAAGACCAAGATCTACAGGAATTTGTGATACCTCTGACTTTCATGAAAAGCCACATACGTGGCTCACAAGACTTCATTATCTTTGTGTTACTTGCCTTCTCCTGAAATTGTCTCTAAATGAACTGAATAAAAAGAACTGAGGTGCACCTACCATATTTAATTCCAGGAAGCAGACTCACACCTACTCACTACCCTATTTTCACTTACAAAGTCACATACAGGACTGTCCAGTGACCTACCTTGTTGCTAGTCAACTAGCCCAGTGAGCTCTTGCCAATGGCGCTACTGGCCATAGTCCTTGGCATAAAAGACATCTGAAATAGTTTTCATTAATTTGTCCTTCATCTATGACCTTGTAGTTAAATTATTGAATTATATGCTTTTCCACACAGCTCTGTTCTAACCTAGTTACTCATAACTAAGTGATATTTGAAGATTTTATATCACTATAGAATATTATTTATACCCAGGATATAATAGGACCCTTTGTATCTTCTATCTTGAATATATAACTTCCTTGTATGACTGATTTTTAATTTTAAAATTCTGACTTAAATGTGTGGATAAACCTTTATAGTAAACCCCTTGTAAAGAAAATTCGGCAATGAGAATATGGTGTCTGTACACAGAGATAATTCTATGAAAACCTTGAGGTGAAACATTCTGGAGCTCCCAGACACCTTGATTGCTGTGACTGCATAAAGGTGCTAGAGAAAATGGGGACACAAATGACAGGAAATTTTTTTCTGAGCACATTTCTAGGCCCAACTTTATTTTACCATATGAGGAGATGAGGGGAATTGTATATAACAGAATGAGATTGAGATGAGACAGAGATGAGATGAAACACTTCTTCTTAGGTTGCATCTATGGTGGTGAGTCCGCTTTTCTCTCTCCCTTGCTGCCAGTTCTTATAGTTCTTACCAAGACACCAGGCCATTCATTATAAAGTGAAAACACCCTGAGCCCAGCCCCCCTCTGATATCAGGAAAGCTTTTGGTGGTTGAATTTGTTTTGTTTTGTTTTGTTTTTTGGTGGTTGAATTTGGCTGACTGAGATGTCTAGTTTCATAAAGAATTTTCTCTCTCGCTCTCTCTTCGTACAGTATGTGTTTGCAAAACATAATGAATACATGAATCATGGGGAGTTGGTACCTGTACTTATCACATCTTAATCCTTTTTACTTCCCCTCCTGCTCTCCTTGCCCCCTCTCCCTTCATCTGTAAAATCCCATTCCCATCTGCAAAAGATCTACCTCCCTATTTCCTATGATCTCTCTTTTATTTTTCTCTTTACTTATACTTTGGTTTTCTCATATAAGAGAAACCACTTGATATTTAATGTTTTGTGTCTGATGTATTTCAGTTAGCATTATGGCCTTAAGGTACATCCATTTCCCTACAAATGTCTCAAATGTATCCTTTTCATGGCTGAATAGTACTCCGTTGTGTCTATATATACAGCATATTTTCTTTTCCATTCATCTGTTGATTGGTATATAGGCCACTTCTAAGATTCAGCTATTATGAGTTGTGCTGCTATAGTCATGAGTATACACGTATCACTTTAATATGATGTCTACTGGAAAATACCCAGAAGGGGAACACCTAGATTGAATAGGATTTCTATTTTTAGTTTTTTGAGAACTCTCTATGCTTTTTTCCATAATGGTTGTAGTAGTTTGCATTCCCATGAACAATGTAGAAGGGTTCCTTTTTTGCCACATTCTCACCAGCATTTGTTGTTTTTGATTTCTTGATGATGGCCAATCTTTCTAGAGTAAGATGGAGTCAGTGTTGTTTTGATTTGCATTTCTCTATGGCCAAAGATGCTGAACATTTTTTCATATACTTATTGGCCATTTGTATTTCTTCTTTTGAGAAATGTCTCTTTATTTCAGTTGCCCATTTCTTTGGTAGTGTCTTTTATTCTGGGGGAATCTTACTTTTGAGTTCTTTCTGTATTCTAGATAGCAGTCATCTGTCCATGAAGTGTCTGACAAAATTTTTTTCCCATTTTGTGGGTTGTCTCCTCACTCTCTTGGTTGTTTCCTTTGCTCTGCAGAAGCTTTTTAACTCGATATGATCCTATTTGTTGATTCTTGATGTCATTTCTTGTGCAGTCTGGAACTGTTCAGAAACCCCTTGAGTATGCCTGTGTCTTCAAGATTTTTTACCTATTTTATCTTCCAGCAGATTAAGTATTTCTGTTTTCATATCTAGGCCTTTGATCCATTTTGACTTTATTGGTACATGGTGAGAGAAATAAGTCTAGATTCAATCGTCTATGTGTGCATAACCAGTTTCCCCAGCACCATTTGTGAAAAAAAAACTCACTATCTTTTCTCCAGGGTATGCTTTTTGCCCCTTTGTCAATAATCAGATGGGTGAATGTGCCTAGGGTGGTTTTTGCACCTTTGATTCTGTTCCATTGATCTACATGTTTGTTTTTGTGCCAGTACCATGCTGTTTTAATCACTGTAGCTTTATAATATAATTTGAAATCTGGAATTGTAATGCCTCCTGCTTTGCTCCTATTGCCTAGGATTGCTTTTGCTATTGTGGGTATCTTCTGGTTCCATATAAATTTTACAATTGTTCTTTCTAATTTTATGAAAATATTCATAAAATATTGGCATTCCTATTGGGATTGCATTTATATATCAGTTTTGGTAAAATGGAAATTTTGTCACTTGTTAGAACTTTCCAATATTTGACCATTTATTTTTAAAAAATAGGTATTTGTTGAGTATCTACTATGTCTAGACACTGGTTTAGGGAGTGAGCATGCAGCAGGAAATAAATACATTGTTCCAAGTCTCTTCAAACTTATATTTTAACTGTGGTTAGTAAAAGTGAACAATGTACAAATCTGTAACATGTCAGGGATAGTAAGTGTCATGAAAAGAATCAAGTAAAGGAGGGGAATACTAAATGATGAGGAGCAGAGAGACTTCTCTGATTCTGTTTCATTTGTTCAGAGCTCTGAAAGGTGAGGAGACAGAAGCCACCATCAGTGGCTATGGCAGGGAGTTGGTTTGGGTATGTAGATATTAGCCAAGGGACCAGTGTGGCTGGGGGAAGGTTAATGGAGGCCAAAAGTGCAGTTGTTGAAGTTGGAGAAATAACCAGGGCACATACCCAGGGTATGGCTGTGTTCCAATAAAACTTTATGGATGCTGAAATTTGAATTTTATATAATTGCATATATTGTGAAATCTGTTAAATTTTATAGTCATTTAAACCTGTTAAAACTTTCTTAGCTCACACACCATTACAAAAACAAGTGGCAGGCTAGATTTGGCCCATGGGTTAGTTTGCCAACCATGTTACATATCATGACACGATTTTATTTTCTTCACGGTGTGCATCTGTATCTGACATTTGTTATTTGTGCACTTTTATCACCTTGTCACCATCATGAAAATATTTTATAGGAGGAACTTGCCTTGTCTTGTATCCTGTAGTGTCCCAATTGCCTAATTCAAAGACTGCAAGAGAGGATACCAAAAACAATGTTCCTTGACTGATGGAGTAGGCTTATAGGATTTTGGGATATCCATGATGTGAACACTACATTAAATAGTCTTCAACATCTACTCTTATCATGGCCTGTCTGATGTCATGATTTTTTAAAATTCTAAAGCATTTTTTTTCCTAAGGCACTATTTTCACCCTGAGCTATTTTCCTGTGAAGATAGAATCAAGTTTGGATGGATGTATCAAAGAGTCCTCCAGTGTCCTCATAGCCACAGGCCATTCTGTAAGGAGTTCATTTCTAGAGCCAAACTTATAAAATGAAGTCACTTTAGCCCATTATTCCAGCCTGGTGACCACAAAAAGGGTGATGGGCTAAGCAGCATTTGGACACTTAGCAGGTCTGGACAGAACATGGACACCTTCATGGTTTACATTATCCCCGAGAGTCTTAAAAGAACTACTTATGTTTAATCATAGGTGGCTTGTGAAGACATGGTAAATTATGGCAAAATATTCTAGACAGATACTTCATCAGTCAGGCTAGGTCAAGATATAGTGTGATAACAGACATCCTCAAAATCTTGGTTGCTCCTAAACAACAGAGGTTTATTTCTCATACCACATGACCATTCTGGTTCATCCAGAGCCAGCTCCATATCAGGATGAAACTAGCTGAGCATCCACACCTCAAATGTCATGAATCACCAGGACAGATAAAGAAAGGGAGGGGCCCTGGATAATCTCACTCTCCCAGCTAAATACTCTGACCTTAAGGTGACAAATCACTTCTGGTCATTGTCCCTAGATCCTCTAGCCCACCTAGCCCAAGGGCCAGGAAATGCAATCCTACCTTATGCTCAGAAGATAGAAAGATGGAAATATTTGGTGAACATACAACTTTGGTCACTTTCAAATGCTTCTGAGCATACTTTTATGTCTAAAATGTTGAAAGTATTCCCAATATTAAACAATGCTGGAGAATGAATTGTATTAAGGCAGCTTTAGTGGAGCAGGATGAGGCCCAACAAAGGCAAAATTCACTCATCTTCACCATGCCTCCTTTAATGCATGGAAGAACCTATATTTTGCTTAGAAACTCAGGTTTTCAGATTCATAACAACTTATTGGAAATGGGAAATAACTATGGCTGGTTATGGGGTACAGTATGGTGAAGGAAGATGGGTTCATTTCTCATGCTCAGGAGGCTCCTTCTTCCTGGAAAAGGGAAAGCTATACATTCAGTTCAGTAAACATTTGTGGAATGTCTACCATGTGCCAGGCACATGATTGGAAATGATGCTTTTATAAAATAAAGATGTCTTAGTTATTTGCATGTGTTACCAACAGCCAGAGAGTTTATTCTGGCCAGTGGGGAGGATAATTTTAATGCCTAAAACTTTAACCATAAATTTTATAGAGTTTCTTATCATTTAATGAGCATTACACTATAACTATAGCACTCACATGTTGGAGATAAGTGTTGCTTTGCGGAAGCTCAGGCTTTGCTAAAATTGTTTATGGAGAAAGAAAATGGCATGTCAAATATCCCTATGGCAAAATATTTTCTTGTTGCATACTGTTCCATTATGGACAGAGTTAGAAAGAGTGTAATTTTGATTGAATGAGTACCCTAAATTTAAGAGAGTCTACCAAAAGAACAAAGTGGGATTTAAAAAAATAAAATCAGCCTTCACAATGGTATGCTTGGCTCACAAATATATTGTCACTGCAAGACTGGGGATCACTGGGCATCTTAGAACCAGCAAAGCATGTTGGAAAGGAAGAGAGGAAGGTAATCAGTGGGTGTTGATGTAGGACTACCAAATCTTTAGGAAGAAATGTGAAAAAAGGCATCCTGGGCTGACTGCCAGTGGCAAGCATGGCTACCTCACAAAGGACAATGAAGTTTTGTACAAAGTTTCTCTTCTCATTAATGGATTATGTTACACTTTGGCAGAAAAGGGCTATAGCAGTTAACTATTTCCATCATCATGCTATACAAGAAATCAATCCATGTTTCAATGGTGTACAACATCAATAATTTATTCTCACTTACATCTCTGCGGCCAGCTGGGAGTCAGAGGATCAAGGCTCAAGCCACAGGTTGAGTATTGGTCTCTCTCGGCTTCTTTTGATCAGTGGGCTAGCATCAACATGTGCTTGTGGTGATGGCAAAAATGTAAAGGAACCATGCAGTCATAGGTAAGTTTCATACCTCTTCAGCATCATGTCTTGTGATGTCCCATTGGTCAAATGAGGTCACATGACCCAGCTAGGAAATGATGAGCTAGAAAATCTACTCCTTCCTCTGGAGTGTAGAGGGAAGGAATTAGACTTATTTCTAGCAATAACCTAATTACCATAAGGGCTTTGAGTGGTTTCCTTGGTCTACAGTAATAGACTAACAGATTTCAGGAATCTGTACTCTTGGTGATATTCAGAGCATACATGTAGAAGATCTGGAGCTGTCTTGCTACTCAAGCTCATCCCACACCTATTTGCCCCCCCCCCTTATTTCTTAAGCATGGTGGTGTCAAATGGGAACAGAAGCATTTGAGTAGAGTATGGATTTAAAACTATAAAAGGGGCCATAGACTTCTCAAGTGCTAGATGATATGGCTGGGGAGAAAATCACCAACAATATTCATCAAACTGGAGGATGTGAAAGTCCTAGGTACTCCAGGCCCTGGTATCTCCTGAAAATACCCAAACAGGCACACACACACAAACACATACTCTCTCTCTCTCTCTCTCTCTCTTTCTCTCTCTCTCTCTCCTGACATTTGTAATTCTTTTCCTCAGTCTGAGCTTAACAACCCTGGATTATCATATATGCATTTAAATATAGAACTGCATAAATAAAGGAACCAGTAGAGTGACCACGATGCCCCTGAAACCCCACCCCACTCCCTATGGCCAGATTTCTGGATTTCAGAGATGCAGGACCAGGCTCTTGGCAAGTTCCATCTGAGCAGCCACGGCACCCATAGCCGAAAGTATTCGCAACACTCCCCTCAGCCCTAGTCGGCCTGCCCACACCATCAGCCATCAGCCATTCTCAGTAAAGACAGACTCTGATTACAAGGCACAGAAGTTTAAGTGTGTTGTTTTTTCACTTCACGCATCCATAAAGACATGCATAAAACCTGAGTAGATACTTTAAAGTTAGCCTTTCATTTGAAAATACAACCTAGAAAGATTTTTTTCAAAAGGAATTTATTTTTCCCCATTTGTCCTGGGAAAGTTGGTTTGATTATTTTGATTTTTAATTTTTATTTACTGATTGGAGTTGCCATATCTTACTCTTTTTAAGTTCATCTCTCTGGTTACTAAGGGCTATCAGGGTCATAACACATAAATCTTTAAAGCCCAACACATAGGACCAGATGCTCCATCCCAGGGAAAGAAAAAAGGAAACCAATATTTATTGTGTGCCTACTCTATACATGGCCCTTTCCCACACACGGCCTTGTAGAATCCCCACATCAGCTCTATGAGGTACTGTTAACAGTGCCATTTTATAAATGGAGGAAACCAAGTTCGAAGGAAGTTAAACAATTAATCCTCATCCAAAAGCTAAAAGAGAGTAGTGCCTTGATTTAAAGCTTAGTTTATTTAAAAATTATTATATTATGAAATTGGCCTTTTCCTTTCTGGCGGACAGTTCTATGGATCTTAACTCATGTGTAGATTTGCATAACCACAGCCACAATCAGGATACAGAAGTATTCCTTCAAATTCATGTATGTTACCCTTTTGTAGTCAGGCCCTCCTCTCAATCTTTGGAGATCACTGATCTCTTCTTTGTCACTAGTGTTTTGGGATTTTAAGAATGTCACTTAAGTGCGATAATACAGTCTGTAACATGTGGAGGTTGATTTCTTTGACTCTCAATGCCTTTGAGAGTCATCAAAGTTGCTGTGTTTTCCAGGTATTCATTCCTTTTTATTACTGAGTAGTAGTCCATGGATTGCTTAACTGATCAGCCATTGAATAACACATAAATTGTTTCAAATTTTTTGAAAAAAATTTCACTATTACAAAAAAGCTACTATAAACATTTGTGTACATATTTTTGCCTGAACATAGGCTTTATTTAGTAAAGGAAAAATCTCAGGAGCAGGACCGCTGCATATGGCAAACATATGGTTATTTTTATAAGACACTCTCAACACATTTTCCAGAGTGTTGTACTATTCAAAGCTAGTTTTGAACAATTAGAATTTTATGCTCTCTCCTCTCAAGCTGTTTGTCCAGACAAAAGAGTGATCTACAACATTAGGCAAAACTTCCTTTCGAGGGATATTATTTCCACTTGAGAGCTATGTTATGTGGCAAACTCCTAAAACATCAGCGTAGACTTCCAAGTCCCATGTGACCTGGGCAGGTCCCTTGGCAGGTGGGAGAAGGAGAGTATCTGTGGAGGACACCTGGGAGAAGGGCATGACAGTGCAAGTTGGATCTGAAGCCAGAAAAAATGAGGTGGTTTTGACTAAGCTTTAATCATCAAGATAAAGATGAAATGCAAAATGCTTTTCCAGTGAAATGAAAGGAATTGCTAAGAGGTGAAGGGAGCTATTGTACTACAGCATAATCCACTTCCCCAAGTTCACTGCAAAGAGAAATTTCTGAGTGCAGTTTTCCTGAGCTCTAGGAGTAACAAGAGAAACAACCGTGCTCCCAGGTAACACTTCTAAATCTTTAAGCAAATCTAGGGAAATTTGCTTGAAATTTGTTCCCTCCATAATTCACTCTGAAGCTTCTGAATATTCTAAATATACAAATTCTCTTCAACACCACTCCCCCATACCACTAAATATCCTGAAGACATATTGCCAAAACAATTTGACCAAGAAAATCGCATCCATGGATTTTTAAAGGCTTGGACACATAGTCTAATGCCCATTTCTCTCAAGATATCCAATGAGGAATTTAGCAAAGCTGGTCTCCTTCTCTATATTCAGAATAGGAAGGCTTTAAATAGCATGGGACTAGAATGGCCCAAGAAAAACTTGCAGTTGTCTGGGGAAAGTAGCTAGGGTCCCCACTTTCCAGTTCTTTGCAGATGGCTTGACAGCTCAGAGCCAGGATGGGAGCTCAACTGTGTGTGCTCAAGCCAAGGTCTTCCCACTGGCATCTTTGTGAATATTTGGATTTTTTGATTTTTTTTTTGAGACAGTATCTCACTAGGCAGTTCAGGCTGTCCTTGAATTTGCCATGTAGCCCAGGCTGACCTCGAACTCAACAATGATCCTCCTGCCTCAGCCTCTCAAGTGCTGCTATTACAGCCATACGCCTGTGGGATTTTACCCACAAGCCATCAGGTGACTTGAATAAGAAAAGTGCCCATCAACTGGAAACTGGATAAAGAAGATGTGGTTTTTTATATAAAATGGAGTACTACTCAGCCATAAAGAATTAGAAACTAGAGACATTTATAGCTAAGTGGATGCACATTGAGCCTGTACTCTTCAGTGAAATAAATAGGACACACATTTGTAAATACTGAATAGTTTCTCTAGTGTGAGAAACTGAAAGTGTAAATAAGTACGAAAATGATTAAAATGAATAATTGACAATTTGAAATAGGAAGAAAAGGTCCAAAGGTGTAGGGGTGGCGGGAGGGGAAGGGGAAAGGGAAGAAGGGAAAGGAAAAATTATGAGAAAAGAAAAAAAATGGAAACGCAATCTATGTAAATAGGGAAGGGTGGAGGGGGTGAAGGGTGCACAGGTAATGGGTGAAAAAATAAGAACTAAGATACATCATGTTCAGGTACAAGCACCCAATGATAAATGTAAACATATTATTTACCTAAAAAGTACCAATAAATATATGAATAAAAAAGAAAAGAAAAAGGCTTTAAAAATCCAATTCAGTAAATACTTATACACAGATTTTGAAACCAAGATATAACTCAAAAGAATTTAAAGAATAAGAGCATTTCTTAGCATGTATCAGCCATTTATCCCCTACTGAATATTAGTGGAGTTGTACAGAGGTTGGGCAGTAAACACAAGTCTGTGAACTTAAAATCAGCATGCACCATGCTCCAAATTAGTGGTTCTCAAAATTGCTTGGGAATATTTTTTAAAATAAACTATATATTTTGAAGTAATTTTAGATTTATAGAAAACTCACAAAGATAGTGTAGATTGTTCCTGTATATCCCTCACCTAGCTTCCATTAAGGCTAACACAGAAAGTTTTTAAAAATCCTGCATGAACTCATAAAATGAGAATCTCTGAGAACCAGACCCAAGCATCACTATTTCTCTGACGCTTCTTCCCAGGTAGATTCAAGATAAAGACAAGGCTGGGAGCCTCTGCCCCATACCCTTTCCAAAGTATATCCAGCCAACTGACAGTATTGCCATTGTCAGTTCTCTAGGTCTAAGTCCACTCTATGGTTAGTGTATGTTAACATGCTGATAGGGTATTGTTTCAAAGGCTTTAAGCCTCACAATTTAAAGACTGGCTTGTGGTAGCCAAGAAATTAATAATAATTTGTTGTTTAGGAGTGATATTGGTAACAGTCTTGCATTAATGACCAATAATAAAGGCTGATACTGTAATAAAAAGTGGAGATCTGGTAACTCTCACTCCTTCTTGTTGTTGACTGTTTTGTAGTTTGGATTAAGGCTACCATCAGAAAACAGGCAGAACACTCATGCTTTTTAATTTGCATTTTTCTCTTGTCCAAGCAGATAACATAAAATGGATCATACAAGAATCAACCAGTGCAGAAAGCCTATTGGAAACAAGAGGCAGCCATTCCTGACCCTTGTAAATGCATGCTCCCAGTGACTTAGTTATCAGGTTTCTACTTAGGTGGAATTGTTAGCACTTCCAGTAAAATGGCTGCAACTTCCTAGCTATTTCAAACGAGGTTTTAAACTATGAGACAAAGTATGCTTAAATAACTTTGTTTATTTGAGTAAACACTACATTTTTATGATGAAGCAAGTAATATGAGCCATTCAGTGATTTTAATTCAATCCAGAGAATTAATATTTCCTCCTGAGTTCTCATGGTTGGATAGTTTAAAAATATTTCTGAGACTAAATTGAAATCTAAAGAGCTATGATCCTCATCACTCTCTCTATATGGATGGTGTTGGATGAAATTTTACCTCAATAAATAAAAATTACTTTCATATAGTACAATTTAATTACCGTTCAGAAGTTATTTAGTTGGTTTCAAGATTTTCATGTAGAAGCAGTGTTATCACAAAATTTTATTTTGAAGATTAAATTGGATACAAAGTAGTTATACCATCCAAATAGAAGAAGACATGAATAAGCAGGAAAAGCAAAACTGGACAAATGAGACTTAATGGAGAATCACTCAATTTCAGAGTTGCTAGGGCCAATGGCAATTATTCAGTTTCACCCCTCAAGTTCTTAGATGAAGAAGCTATGGGCAAGCCACATAAATTCAAAGCTAATTCCACAAAATTCACAGGCCTGAGCTCGCTGAGCTCCCCAAGCAGCCTGCCATCTATAAACCCACTTCCCTGTGCCTCACTTGTTTCAGAGGGGATCCTCTTGTTTACTCAAGCACGTCCACCTAACTGTGGAATTCACGTCATACTCAACCCTCTTGATCCCTGCTTTATCTTACCTGCATGTTTTCAGTTTCTTCCAAGTCTCTGTTGCCTCTTTCCTTCGGATTATAAACGTGTTCAAGACTCTCCCACTTTGATTTAAAATGCACACACACACACACACACACACACACACACACACACACACAACCTGGACCTCCAAGCAAGATGATCTCTTGTAGATTCATGTTTTGAGATTTATTTTTTAGTCCATAGAATATAAAATGGATTAAATGATGGTAAACTCCTGTGGATGACAAACATTTGTGAAAATGGTCCTCACACCATGGAGATGAGGCAGAGGACATAAAAACTTGGATCTATCATGACAGAGGAAGGGTTACTGCTCATTGCTGACTGCTCAACTAGGGAGAGAGGAGGAAGCGGGTACATACTTCCTTGTAGTACAAATTTGAATTGAGCTGACCCTTATATCATAAATATTCAACAAAATTATGGATTCAGAGCCCATGTAGTCAGGGAGATGTTATCACAAAATTTCTAAATGATAAGGAAAGAATAGTGAGAAAGAAAGAACAAAGAATCTCCCAATGAAGGTGAAACTACTAAATCCAAAGCATGTAGAGATAATTACTACTGAGAAAGTCAGCAATAAAATTAATAATTGGGATATAGATCTTAAATCATATCTGTGAAGTTAAAATATAAAATAATTTGAGGAAATACCTAAAATAAGTATATTTAGGAGTTTCAAAGGGGCAAAAAATGGAATAATATTCAGAAAATAATAACAAATTAAGAACATTCAGAAATGAAATAAAAAGTAGATAGGAAGAAAATGAAGTAGAAATACTTGAAATCATAAATACGGTTATTGAAAGTAAAGACAAACTCTAGACTACACAACTGGAGAATTGGTGGTAGGGAAGATGGACCAATTAATTTATCCATAAGATATTAAAGATAGATGGAGAAAGTAGATAAATACGAAAGTACATTTAAGAGACATGGGATGATTAAAAGACTTCAACATATGTCTGGTAAGTATTTCAAAAAAGAGGATAGAGACAATATTATAGATGGAATAATGAAAAATGCAATAGCTGAAAATAATAAAGAATTGAGGGAAGATGGTAGGTGGTTTCAGGTTTAAATTGGCATGAAGGTGTCTGTCACACCTTTGCAACTCTGCCATTGTAGCATGAAAGCAGCCATAGCCAATATGTAAATACATGGACATGACTGTGTCCTGATAAAACTTTAGTTATAGAACATCAAACTGCAGGCTGAATTATGCTGGAAGGTCATCAAGTGACCCTTGATCTAAAGAATAACCAATTTTACATTTTCATGTGTATAGCTCTAGATCTTCATATATACATATCATATATATGTATAAATATGAAGATATTTATGTATATATGAGACCTGCATCATGCACACACATGACTTGGACCACACTTGCTTTTCTGAGTACCTACCCTTGGACAATTTTCAGGATCCATTATCACATCTAAAAAAAATCCTGCTCCCAAAATAACTCATGAACGATGCAGATTTTGCCTATTGTTTTCAAGGAGGCAATGGAGGAGTGTGTGCATCACACTACTCAATGTAAAGCCTTCTAGAAGTCCTATTTGTGCATCTCTGGTCACCCCGCCCATGTCCCCCCGTACAGCAGGCAGTGAACCTTTACTTCTTCCTTCCACCTTCCTTTCTCAGCACAATTCTGTAGTCGCATTCGTCTTTCATCTCTTACCTCAGCTCAGCTCTTAAAAGGCCCTCCGCTCACATATCCCAACCACCCACCAAAATGAAAACCCAGTAACTCCAGGCTCAGCAGAAGAAAATCCCTAGTCCTAGCCACCTTATTGTTTCTCCAGAACATTCCAGGGAGGATCAAAATTCATTCTCTTCCAATATCTCTGCGTCATTGGTTTTGGTGATCATATAGCATTTCGTTGTGTGCGGATATCATTATTTTATACAACCAAGCCTCCAATTTTAAAAAGAAGTTATATACTGAAAATCTTCTGTTGATTCTTCTCTTACAAACCTACCTAATACAGTTGGACATAGCAGCCAATATAGTCCATGAAACTAAGAAAGCAAATTTTCAACCTAAACTCTACAAAAATTTCATGTTTTTGAAATAGGAAACATGTTTTAAAAGGAAACAAAAAGGGTGTAGAGGATTCTGGCTACCAGGGTCTCTGAATTTTTCTTTCTTGCGTGATTATAGGTAGGGTCCCCAGATTTTGTGGATCAGTTTCTCAAACAAATAATAGATATGGTGACGATTATCCTTGGCTACCGTCACAAAAGCAGTATATAAAAATTTGTATTACTTTCTTGTGCCTGGTGTAATAATTTATCTCAAACTTGGTGGTTTAAAATGACAGAAAAAAAATCTACAATCAATGTATGAGACTCAGAGAGAATCCTTGCTTGCTCGCTTCTTCTGGCTCCTGTGGCTCCAGGTAATCCCTGGCTTCTGGCTGTATCACTTCAATTTCTGCACTATCTTCTTATAGCCTTCTCCTCTGTCAGTGTTTCCTCTTCTGTCTCTTACAAAGACACTGGCCATTGGATTTTAGTGGATAATCTCATCTCAAGATCCAACTCCATTACATCTACACAGATCCTTTCCCCAGATAAGGTAACATGCATTTTGAAGCCCACCATTAAATCTACTGCAATATTCTTTGTAAGTGCTCTGAGAACCCAGGGGAAAAACAAGTACATCCTCTGATTCAATCATAAATCAAGCAGAATGTGAATCAAACATACTAGATGTCATTTTCCCTAAGCATTGGTGTACATTTGAATAATCTCTAGTTTCTGTGCAGATCTATTTACATTTTTAAATGTTAGAAAAGAAAGCTATCAAGACACATTTAGTAACTTGCTTTTCAATGGGTTTTTCTTTTAAGCAATTATCTCAGTCCATGATAGAATGGTCTGAACAGCAGATTAGGGCTGCTTCGAGTTTGGAGGAACTATTGCGAATCACGGACTCCGAGGACTGGAAGCTCTGGCGATGCCGGCTGAAGCTGAAAAGTTTCACCAGTATGGACTCTCGCTCAGCATCTCATCGCTCCACTAGGTTTGCTGCCACTTACTATGACATTGAAACACTAAAAGGTAGGTGTGGGATCTACATGCAAATTCTTTCTCTTTATCAGATCATGACAAATGTACCAACTTCTTCCAAAAGTCTGAGTAAGGTAGACACATGTCAGAAGGAGAATGGGAGAGGGTCTTTGATTTAACCTTGGTTTAATAGGGAATCCTATTTTTTTTTAATTTACTCCACAGAAAATATATTCAATATGATTTTAAGATCTAAGATCAACACAAAAGAACATTTCAAAATATAAGAATAAATTTTAACTCAAGGATGTGAGGGCAAGACAAAACCAGAAAGATTGTTCTTAATAGAAGAAAAGTCCTGTGTTTACTTAAAAAAATAAAATAACCTGGGAATTCATCAACAAGGAGCATTCTACTGCCACACATATATCAATAAAAACCAATATAATCAGTATAGCTTTCTTTATTTCTTCAAAATTCTGTGATTTTTAGTAAAAGTGAAAAGTAGAAATTGGAATCAGTGTTGTAATAATAAATACAGGTTTTACTAGAATAAAGTTGAAGGGCGAAAATTCTCAAAATAAAATAATAAAAACTCTGAACTAGGAAATAACATGTAGCTGACCCTCCATATCTGTAGGTCTCACACCTGTGGATTCGACCAACTGCAGGGTAGAAAATATTTGAAAAAAGAATTGCATCTGTGCTGAACATATGCAGATTTCTTTTTCTTGTCATTACTTCCTAAACAATACAGTGTAAAAATTATGGCACAGCACCGACATTGTATTAGGTATTATAAGTCATCTACAGATATGCATTTGTTATGTTCCAGTACCACCGCATTTTAAATAAGGTACTTGGACACTTGGGATTTTAGTATCTATGGAGAATCTTGGAACCAGTCCCCTGAGGATACTGGAGGATGATTATAACTTGAAATAAAGGGAGTGATTGTTTCCTAGTAAGGTATGGAGATTCTTTATTTTTTTAAAAAAGTATATATGTACTGAGCCATGAGGAGAGAAATGTCTTCCAAAGAAAGTTGTGTGGCCTCTGATTAGGCATTCTAACTTTTTGATGACATGTCAAAACAACAGGAGAAGCTACTGTGGCTTTGTTGATCTAGCATCATAGATTTGAATAACATGATCATCTAGCAAAGTATTACATACCTATTGCATGATTTAAACTGACCACTAAATCAAAAATATCCTTTTGTTTCTATCCAGAGTTGTCTTTTTCTCATTTGCCAAAAATGATGACATTGCACAGGCCTCTGTTGGCTGTGGGGAAAGCTGTGGCTAGATAGGGTGGGGGGAACCCTTCAGCAGCATGGTGAGCAGAAGCATGAGGAATAGTCTTTGCGTTCCTGGGTAGGACTGTGTGTCTAAGTGAGTTGAGATAATGGGAACTATGGCAAGGGTTTGAGGCTCTAGTTGTTTCTTCATGGTGACTTAACATGAACTTCATGAAAATAAAGAAGTCAGTACCTCATCTGGAGATCAAGGGCTTTAACCAGCTTACCTGCCTAAGGGCCTGAGGTGAGCCTGGATATACTCTGGGAACACAAGTATTACCATAAAACCAAGACTGAGTGATTTTCACAAGTCAGTGATGTCGATGTTTTCTAAGAAGGAAACCATAAAAACTTAGAATTTTTCAGACTCCAAAATTTCTCTTCTAATTACATGAAGGATTAGCTAAAGTAATTTCCTAAGTGAGAAGCAATCAAATGAACATGTTACACCAATTACATGTGTTACCAACCCACCCTCGTGGATCTCAGGGCAATTCTCTGGGCGGTAGTAAGGAATAGCAGAGTTATGAAACCTTTAGTGACAGGCATTGCTCATAACTGCATGCAACTTTGATTAAAATCTTACCTCTCCAACATTTGAAACTTAGTTTTTAAAAGAGAACAAGCAAATTGAAACATTTAAGTAAAATTTTAAACAAAGAATATTTTCATAAGCACATTAGTTACCTTTCAAAATTTCACAACTAGTAGTGAATTAAATAATGCTCTTATTAATACTTAATCGAGTAAGTTATCTCTCATGTTTACAGCCTTCAGGTTTTTTATATAAATACTCATTATCAGGAATTTTTAAACGATTTCTCAGGATAGAAGATTTCTAATGTTTTTTAAAAATATTAAATTATGTAGTATGAGCAGTGCTCCTCAGCCAGTCAAACATGTTGTATTTTGTATTTTTGGTAACTGGAGAAGCAACATATGGGGGAAATTGAGATTAAGGAGTCAAAAAAGCAAAATGACACATAAAAAATATTTTAAAGAATTGTAAAATATTTTAAAGAAATAGAGACTAGAGTCAGAACTCAAGCAGTAATAAATCTGTGCACTTCAAGCAGAGGTCCTTCTGTCCCTTCTAGTGGAAATATGTTTACATATTTGAAAACTCAGAAAAATCTGGAGAGACATCAATACAGATTTTTAAAGATAGGGTAAAAATAGAGAAGTGTTTGTGTATTACTGCATAACATCACCCCCAAATTTAGCTGCTTAAAACAATCATTTTTTCACATGCACAGTTTCTGTGGTTCCAAAATATACCCATGGCCTAGAAGGGTTTTTCTGGAGGCTGCGATCAAGATGTCAGCTTGGGTAACAGGTGTCTCAAGGCTCAGCTGGGGCAAGGTGTGCTTCCAAGTTCATTCAGCAGTTGGTTGCAGGACCCAGTTTCTCACAGGCTCTTGGACTGAGGGTCTCAGTTCTTCATTGGCTGTTGTTGGCCAGAGGCCTCCTTTTGTTTCTTGCCATCCAGACCTTTTCAGCGTGGTGGCTTGCTTCATGAAAGCCTGCAAGCAGGGGTGGAGGAGAGGGCTGAAGTCATTTTTAACCTAATCACGGATGTGGCATCCTGTTGGTTTTGCTGTATTCTCTTCATAGAAAGTGAGCCACTAGGTTCTTTCTGCACAGAAGGGGAGGAGATCACACAGGGCATGCCCATCAAGAGGTGGGGAATTACTGGGAGATCAGTTTTGAAGCTGCCCACCACATGAGGTTTTCACCAATCCCCTACCATATTATAAAGTCTAAAGTTCCATCCATGGAAAGCTGGAAATGTAAGTGTTGGCTTTCTTATAAAATTGAATCTTCCTCCAAAACAAACAAGTCAGCCATAGAAAGGATGCATGGCATTGAATATCAGTGTCAAAATCTAACTTAAAAAATAAACTATGGAAGAAAATCAGGTACTGCTTTACCAGAAAGTATATAATTTTCTTTCTATTCCCAGAGGCTTCTTTCTCTTTTTCTTGTTTCTCTCAAATTAACTATGCCCAGAAGATTGCTTCTTAACATAAAAATGAATGGGTTTATTTTCATCATTTTGTATAAACATCAGTATCAGGTACTTGCAAATGAGAAAATTGATTTGAAGAAAGATTGCTTCCACTTAAACGTCCATTCATGTGCTTGCCAGGTTTAAGTCCTACGAAAGTTACTTAAGCAGAAACATATTTCTTGATGGTGCTAAAACTTATCCCTACCTGGCTTCAAGTAGATGAGACACTATCCAGCTGTATCCTGTGAATCACTTGCTAAATAACATTTACATGATATTTCTTTACATCCTTCCACTCACTTCCTTATTAGTCAGCTTCTCCAGATGGATCTAATGTGCTTATGTACAGGACATGATGTTCTTTCCCAAAGGGAAGTAAAGTAGTCTATGAAAGTATGGTATAAATGGGGGAAGAACACAAACTTTGGTTTTAATTTCTCACAAACAATCTTTGGTTAAAGAACTAACAAAAAGGTGTTGGGGTGTGTAGTTCAGTGGTTGCCTAGCATGCGCAAGATCCTGGGATCCAGCCCCAGAACCTGAAAAAGAAAAGCTCCTCAAAATAACTGCAATAAAAATATAAAAATGCCTATGTCCAGCACCCTGGCACATGCTGACAAGTCAGGACTATTCCATCTACTGGCCCCCATGGACTTCCTTTCTGCAGTTATAGATGAGGAGTGGCAAAGAACCCAGTGCATCCCCAGGGAGACGTGTGTGGAAGTGGCCAGCGAGCTGGGGAGCACCACCAACACATTCTTCAAGCCCCCCTGTGTGACTGTGTTCCGTTGTGGTGGCTGCTGCAATGCAGAGGGCCTCGTCTGTGCGAACACAAGCACCTCTTATGTTTCCAAACAGGTATGAGGACGTCAACAAGTGTGCCCTCTCCAATGCCCTGGTGATGGTAGCATTGGCAGCTGCCACAGACCTTATTGTCAGGCACTGTGCTTAAGGCTTTACATGAATCACCTCAATCCCAAACTAACAGGTCATCCTATCCTCCTCTGTAGGTGAGGCAACAGGCTCAGGGGACTCAAAGTCAAGTGTATGGACTGCAGAGCCTGAATTCATTGATTAGTCTCTCATTATATAATGTGAAGAATCAGAAAGACACATGGAAGTTACTAGAACAGGATGTTAAAAGAAATGAAGGGATTGTGTATCTGATCCGTTCTGTGTTGCCAAAATGGAGTGACTGGGAAGAGTTTAATGAATGGTATGGACAGAGCTGGAGAGAGAGGAAAGGAATGGTGAAGCCCCTGTGACTAGCGAAAACACGGGAGCTGTTCCCACCCCTAAACTGACAAGGCCAGAAGAGGGCACAGCTATAGGAGCCCAGAGGGAAAGAGGCACAGAGGGCTGCTGGGCTGGCTGCTACCAGCCCTTAGCATGGCAGGGAGTGGGGCAGGCGCTGGGAGAGGCAAGAGGCCTGGAAGAGCAGTCCACGGAGGCTCGTGACCTGGAGCACAGAGCCTGGGAGGGAAGATGGTGTCTCTGAAAAAGCAAGGGGAGAAAGAATATCCAGCACAAAAGACCTTTGAAAATGCTCTGCAGTCCATTCTCCACTGTTCATTTTATAAAATCTCCTTTGCCCAGTGGGTTAGTTTTCCTTTCTATGGCTACCATATTGTTGTAAAATGCAGTAAATGTTGCATATGGAAGCCATAATGGCAATTTAGGAAAACATTACCAAAAAGCTGCAAATCTCTGGGCATTCTGGGAGGCTAAGGCAACAGGATCATAAGTTTTCAAGTTTGAGCCCAGCCAACTCAACAACTTAGCGAAACCCTCCTCAAAACAAAAACAAAAACAAAACACAGGAGTTGTAGCTCAGCATGAAGGCCCTGGGTTCAATCCCTAGGACTGCCCCCCAAAACAAAAACAGCTGTAAGTCAAACTGCATTCCTTTTGCTCTTACATTGCAAATCCCCCACATATTGATGTATTCATTTAATTTGTCACATTTACCTATATCATCCATTCTTCTCATTCTATGAAGTAGTTCAATAAAATTGCGTATGTGCCAAATATGTCCATGTTAGGTAATTTTTTTAATAGCAATATGTTTTGTTAATAGATTACCTTTAATTTTGTTTTCCCTACCATCTAAAATATCTTTTAAGATGCAATTTCTTTTCTAAATCCTTTTAGAAAATCTTAAACTTGTGAAAAATCTGACCTGCTATTTGACAATTAGAAAAAAAATGACATAAGTATGGCTAAGCATCAACTGTTAGTATAACAAAACTTGCATAATGAAAGAGGTTTAGTTCATGATCATGTTATTCTCTAGAGATAGCTGAAGAGTTGTGCAAGAAGACAAATTTTATGCAAAGTAAACACTGTAGAAAACTCTTAGTGTCATGGAAGTTTCATTACATGTTGAGAGGTCAGAATAAACACAATCTTAATGGATTGTTTCCACTTAGTAGATAGTTGAGTACTTTGTTTTGACTGCTGTCCTCAACAAGTGATTAGTTTTAAAGAATGTACTTAAGTGTACAGCAGTTTTTCCTTCCAAATATGCATATGTGAACTTTTTAATAGAGCTTTTAAAAATCCACCTCTCGCCCCAAAGAGAACTATGTGGTGAACTACCTCTTAGAAACAAAGTGATAAATAAATGGATACTGTAGTAAGTATTGATTAGATTATTATTGATTACCAGTCTAGAAAGTTACATAAGCTCTGTGCATTTGTTTCTTCATCTGGATGAGGATAATAAGAAACCCAGCCCATAATGTTTTTACAAGAGGTAAATAAATTAACATACTCATAGAAGTGCATACAACGGGGCCTGCCATATAGAAACATAGCAAGAATGATGTACATGTTAGCTATACTTTTGGAAGCATGATGATCTTAGACCAGCTATTAATACATAATATTATATAACAAACACCCTAAAACTCAGGGACTTCAAACAATGAGTTATTCTACTCTTATAACTGAGGTTCAGTTAGTTCAGGGTGAGCCCGGCTGGGCTTGACTCAGAGCTGCCTTTTAAGTCCAGGTCTGGTTCCTGTGTCTCTCACCCTTTGGACCAGCCAGGCTTCCAGATCATTTTCTTCTCATGGCTTCAGCACAGACATGAGAAAACAAACCGCACAAAGCATGCCCAGTCCCAGTTTGTACTTGGGTCATGTCTGCTAACATCCCATTGGCCAAAGTGGTGACACGACCAAGTTCAAAGTCAACAGGCAGGAAAATCTATTTATTCAATAGAGATGGTGTGAGAAGGAACAGGTAAATAGTTTGAATAATACTTTAATCCACCAAGATCCCAAAGTTTTCATAGTTTTAATCTCATTTAATCATTACAATTAATACTCAAATTTAAAGTAAGAGCAGGGGCCAACACTACCATTTTACAAAGGTACTAATGACACAAACTTAAGCGGTTTGACTAAAAAGTAGACCCTTCATAAAGCTGCATGGCTGCCTGGTCTTTTGAGTGCCAGCCCAGCATTCTTCCAGCTCTCATACCGAGTACTTTCATTCCTAATGGACAACTGTGCTAATGTCACTAACATAAACGACAAGGGCAAACATTCAGACTGCGGGAGTTTTAAAAAATAGTGTGTGATATGAAATAACCTGTACATTCACAAGGTACTTTCTTCTCTGCTATAGCTCTTTGAGATATCAGTGCCTTTGACATCAGTACCTGAATTAGTGCCTGTTAAAGTTGCCAACCATACAGGTTGTAAGTGCTTGCCCACAGCCCCCCGCCATTCGTACTCAATTATTAGAAGATCCATCCAGATCCCCGAGGAGGATCGGTAAGCATTTCTTGTACTCTAGCATGCTTGTTCTTGCCTTCACCAAAGTTGGGTGTGGAGAATACTTTGTTAATTATAGTCACCATTTTGTCTTTAAGTATTTTGTCTTTAAGTTTCAAACCCAGATCTACTGATAGTAACTGTTTAGCAAACATATTTTATTAGGTGTTAGATGTATATTGTGATAGCACTAAAAAGCTCAGTGATTATGAACTCACCACGTCTACTTGTAAGACATCTTTGTTCTTTTAAGTTTTTTTCTTAATATGCATAATCCAATGTGGTTGTAAAACTGCATCAACTTCTAATTTGACGTATGTCCTTTCATTTCAAAACAAGCATTAAATAAGGCTCATTTCAGGCTATATGTATGTTTATGTCCCGAAATGAGAAGAAAGATGTTTTTCAAAAGGATTTTCAGAATCACTGGGAAGTGCCAGAACCATCAGTATATGAGTTTTGCAACTTTCTAACCTTTCCCCCTGAAGATTACCAAATAGAAAATTCTTATTTTAAATTGAAATGAATTAAAATTAACTTGACTCTAAAATTTTACTTAGACTAATTTTGTGATCCTTTATGAGACAGAGTATGACACGATGGGTTCTGAAACCAAAGTTAAAGATCATGGAAAGGAAGAAAGAAATTAATATATAGAGAAAGAATTGAATATAGAGAAGGAAAAGGCAAATTACAAACACTGAATAAAGCAAAACAGCTATCATGTCAGTGTCGAGTGAAAGAGCGAGTTTGTGATTATATGCTGGTAACACTGAACCTAGGAAGACTGACGCCTCCTGAACAGAAAAGAAAGCTTGTAGAGAGAAACATTTGTTTTTAAGATATCCCTGCTGCCAAGACCAGTGTTCTTATCTCTATTTTAGAGAAAATCATCTTAGAAGCTCTCTTAGAACAATATTTTATTTTGGTAAATAAACTATTGACAGCAGTAATTTGCATAGTTTTATCATCCATCTTTTAAAGAGATAAATAACTTTCCTAAATTACAGTTTGGTTTCTGAATGTTTCCCAATAGAATATTTATAATTATAGAATTATTATCTAATTAGGTGCACTTCATATGTATAATTAAGCTCCTTAAAATCTTAACTGTTCACACATAATTACATTTTTAAAGTGAGAACATTTCAAATGTACTGTTAGCAATTTTGAAATATATAATACCTTTTTATTAACTATAGCCACCATGCCATACAATACAGTAGCTCTCACTTATTCTTCCTGTATAACGGCAATTTTAAGAACAATAAAATTTTTAAAATCTTAACTATTCTCTGATAAATTTTTTAATGGTCCAAAATTACAGTTACTCTTTAAAACTTTAAAATTTGGTTCATTGTTTTCTTTTCCTAGCTGTCCCCATTCCAAGAAATTTTGTCCTATTGACATGCTATGGGATAACAACAAATGTAAATGTGTTTTACAGGATGAGAATCCACTGGCTGGAATGGAAGGTAATGATAGCAGTAGTGAAATAATAATAGCAATCATAAAAATTACAAAATAGCAATGAAATTATTGAGTACTGTGAACAAGCAATGTGTAACCTTTTATATGTATTAACTCATTTATCTTCACAACAACCCTATTATTATCCCAATTTTAGAATCAAAAAATTGACACACCAAGATGTTTAGTAATTCCCTCAATGTCACACAGCTAAGAGTAATGGAAGCAGTCAGATTCTAGAGCTGGCTGCACTGTGATCATATAGTAAGTCCACCAAAGCATCATTGTGCTTTTTCATCTCAAAGCTGAATGTGATTAGAACATCCCAAAGCACTGAATTCAAAAGAAGACACTATGTGTTAGTGAAAACCACTTCAGAACCAAACACTAGTCAATCACATTTTACTGATCCATTTGTATAAAAGCCTCATGGGAATATAAGATAATTTTGGAACTGGTTTCTTTCAACTGCATCACGTGAAATCATGCCAATAATTTGAAAAAAGAAATGGGGAGCACAGGAAAATTTTTCTGGACTAGAGTAAAATAAAAGCAAAACATGGCTACTGTGCTAAGAAGAGTTGGGAAGAGAATGAGATAGGGCTGTCACCCTGGCTATGTCACCATCCATAGTGTTACAGTGCTTGGTGCTGAAAATGAAGGCTGATAAAATTTATTTTCCAGAGAACTTGACATGATACCACTGGGAAAAGAATGACAAGGAACAATATTATTTGAATCTTGTTTTTGAACTGTGATCTTCAAGCAAGAATAGTAAGAATTAGACACTGCTTAAGAAATCCATCTCAGAAATTGTAACTAGCAACCTATTTCCTATTGTTCTGTCTCTCAGCTTCCTTTTAAACATTTTTGGGAAATTTCAGTGCAGAGTGGGAGATAAACTATAAAGTTCATGTAGTTGAAATGACCATGCCGATATGGAACGTCCTTTATGCTCTTCCCCACAAAGAGTTCAGCCACCTTTAGCCAGGATATACATCAGGTATGGGGAAATTCTTCACCCAGCAAGGCAGCACCATTCTTGAATGCACCCATTCTTGTTGCGATATTGAATTTAAATCTTTCTCACTCCAGGGCAGACTGTCCAATGGAATATAATGAGAGTCACACATGTAACTTATTTTTTAATTAAATTTTATTTTATTTTATCCCGCCCCCCCAGGCCCCCTCCTCTCCCTATGTACAAAAGCTTTGCTTCCATTTTTTCCTTCTATTTTCACTTTTTCCTTGTCCCTTCCTTCCTTTCTCCCTCCCTCCTCCCTTGTTCCCTTTCACATTTGAACATTTTCTTCCCATTTCCCAACATCCATTATACATTTCGGTCCTTATTTCCACTTTGGGTTTCTCACACCAGAGAAACAATCCAGTATTTAAACATGTGTGTCCTATTTATTTCACTGAAGAGTATGGTCTCAAGGTCCATCCATTTAGCTATAAATGTCTGAAGCCCTCCTTCTTTATGGAAGAGTAGTACTCCATTGTATAAAAAACCCCATCTTTTTATCCACTTCTCAGTTGATGGGCACTTGGGCTGTTACTAAGCTTTCGCTATTACAAATGGCGTTGCTAAAAAAAATAAAAAATAAAAAACCAAAACAAAACAAAAAAAACAAATGGCATTGCTATAAACATGGGTGCACATATATCGCTATGGTATGATGCTTTTAATTCTTTCAGGAAGATATCAAGAAGAGGTATAACTAGGTCAAATAAAACCTCTAGTTTTAGTTTTTTGAGAAATCTCCACACTGATTTCCACAGTGGCTGCACCAGTCTGCACTCCCACCAACAATGGAGAAGGGTTCCTTTCTCCCCACACCCCCGCCGGCATTTGTTATTGGATGATTTCTTGATAGCAGCCATTCTTTCTGGGGTGAGGTGGATGGAATCTCAGTGTTGTTTTCATTTGCATCTCATGAATGAACAGTGATGTTGAACGCTTTTTCATATATTTATTTGCCATTTCTAATTCTTCATCTGAGAAATGTCTGTTCATTTCAGATGCCCATTTTTGCATTGAGTCTTTAAATTTGGGGAATCTGATGTTTTTGAGTTTTTATATATTCTAGATAATACTCCTTTATCAGAATAGCTGGTTAAAATTTTTTCTACTCTGTGGGTTGTCTTTTCATTCTGTTGGTGGTTTCTCTTGCTGTGAAAAAGCTTTTTAATAAGATAAGGTTCCAGTTGTTGATTCTTTGTAGTATTTCCCGTGTGGTCTGGGTTTTGTTCATGAAGTCTTTGCCTACTCCTATGTCCTCAAGAATTCTACCTAATCTCTCTTACAGCAGATTTAGTGTTTCTGTTTTAATATTAGATCTTTGATCCATTTCAATTTTAGGTTAGTGTATGGTAAAAGATATGCATCTATTTTCAATCTTTGGCATGTGGAAAGCCAGTTTTTTCCAGCACCATTCATTAAAAGGCTTTCTTCCATTGAAGGTGGTCTGTTCTTTTGTCAGTACCATGCTGTTTTTACCACTGTAGCTTTGTAATATAATTTAAAGTCAGGGATTGTGATACTCCCTGCTTTGCCTTTGTTGCCCATAATTGCCTTTGTCATTCTAGGTCTCTTCTGGTTCCAAAAGAATTTTAGGATTTTTTTTTCTAATTCTGTGAAATATGCTGTTGGGATTTTGATTGGGATTGCATTGAATCTGTATAACAATATGGGAAGTATGGCCATTTCCACTAAATTGGTTCTTCCTATCCAAGAACAAGGGATATCTTTCCATTTTCTTATATCTTCTTCCATCTCTCCTTCATTAGATGGATTCCTAGGTATGTGTAACTTATACTTTATATTACTCACATTTAAAAGATAGAAATAGGTGAAATTATTTTTAATACATTTTTATTTAATCCAATAGGTCTAAAATAGTATCATTTCAACTTGCAATCAATATAAAACTTATTAATGAGATAGCCTATATTTCTTGTGCTCAGCATGTGAAATAGAATGTGTGCTTACCCTTCCAGCATATCTCAATTCAGACTCTTCATTTCATGTTCAGTAGCCACATATGGCCCAGAACTACCTCATTGGATGGCCCAGCTCTAGAGCATCAACTTATTTGTTCAGTTATATAACTTGGACTCACCGATCTCCTTTCCTATAGATTTTCACCCTTAATGTTTTCACAGGATGAAGGAAATTCACTTCCGACTTTGCAGGACAAACAAAGAATTCCTGTGTTTTCTTAGGTTTGTGACTACCAAAGTATCATCAGTTGTAGCAGTGATGGAAGTGGGAGGCATGGACAGACTGGATCATAATCACTTGTAATTTTCATCTGCCATAACTCCCTGATGTGCCCAAGTTCACATTCATTTCTCCAATGGTCCCATCAAACTGCTAATGACATATACTGGTCTTCCTCTTCACTATACACCTTTTCACATATGCAGCTGTTAAGCCAATTGCCTTTTGTACAAATTGTACAAATTGCCTTTCTTCACCAAATGAGTGCATTTTGGGTTAGTGAATCCAAGTCCAACTAAATTACATATTGTCAGATTCAAGTCGTTGTTCTAAATTGTTAAAGCAAACAAAAAGCAAAAGAAAAAATGAAGGAGTCTCAATTCTGTATTTTAAAACATTTGATATGTCGCTTCCTTTCTCAAGAGAGCCAAATTTCAAGAATTTCTTTTTTAAAACTCCATCAGTTCATTGTTATAATTGATACCTTGAACAAGGATAAAATACACTGGTTACCCACCATCAACCTCTCTACAGATGGAAATCAATACATGATGGTCATTGAATCACTCTCAGTGAGTTGCTGCTCTGCCTAATTTGCCTGCATCTGGTCTCTATTCCTTTTAACTTGCCCATAAGGATGTAAGGACTGACTCTGCCACATAATTTGCTGAAGTTCAACAAATACTTTGGTGACTGTTTCCCTCAGCCAGTGATGGCAAACCTTTTAGACCTTTCCATGATGACTAACAGCCGGCTGTGGCATGTATGCCATAGGTTCGACACCACTTTTAACCCATGCTGTCCAAGAAATGAAGTTGGTCCTGCATAAAGTGTTCTGGGTGGATTTCTGCTGCCACCTAGTGATCAATGCAAATCTTTTAAGAGTTTTTTTGTTTTATTTTGTTTTTTAAACTAACAATGTAGCCTCATCTTACCTCAAGTGACATCTGCCTCACTGGGGTAGGTTTATAAAGCTCACCTTTTTCCTCTTCACAAAATTCAGAATGAAGTCTTTCCAGAAGTCCATTCCACATCATTTCTAAAACAGCAATTAGACAGCAGTCAAAATCATGAGACCGAATGACATGTGATTGCCATTTTGGTATGCTGTTAATGGTCAGATATTGGCAAGAACATGGTGTGGTTTAACCTAATGTCTTAAAGCACTGAATAGAATTCTTCAGACACATCAGCCTGCTTCGAGATCCTCCTTATTACACCAAATAAATCCAACAGATGATTATTGAATGCCTATTTTATGCCAGAACAATAAGACCCAGCCCTTAGCCTTCAGAATGTTTTACTTAAGGGCACAAATGGGAGTAAACAGACTAATGTAATCAGTTCAAGTAATAACAGGGGACAAAATGGAAATATGTACAAACACAGGGTACCTAGCTAAACTTGAAGACACTGGGAAAGATACCAGAGGGAAAAGATGACTAGCAGAGCAAAGAATGATGGTGCCATTTTCCAAATGAGGCAAACTGGGAGAGAAGCAGGTATAGAGAGGAAGCATACATTTTCCTCCAAAGCCTTTGAGAATGCTAAGATGACAAGGTCAAGTTTTCCCCAAGTTTCTTTCTTTCTTTTTTTTTTTTTTTGAAATTTACATACTTTATTAAAAGCACAAAATTAAACAAAAAAGTAGCATACTAAAATGAGTTACAAAATGCACACTTCTAAACACTGACAGGCACTACAGTTCCCCAAGTTTCTGTCTCTCATTGTTTGCAAAGAATTCCAACATACTGTTTAGGATTGGACATGAAGTAGCAGCTACCCAGTTGTTTTGTACACCTTCTAGAAGTATCTCTCCACTGAGAGTGTCAAAGACTTCTCTGAGCCTTCTCTTTGGCTGAATGTATCTTCAGCTAATGTCTGGAACCCAAGTTCACCAACACTGTTGCATCTCTTATACCAGTGAAATGACCTGAGTTAAGGGACTGCATCACTGTTGCCACCCTCTTGGAGTTCTGAGGTATATTCCTGCAGCATCAATACTTCTGTTCCTCTCTGCTTTTAATCTTCAAAAAAAACCTCAGGATGACTAGGCTCATAATGCTAAGATATCTTATATTTTAGTGTGAATGCTTGGTTGTGAAAGTTGCGTTTTCAACAATTGTCAATCTAAAAATCTCTTAGAAATATTCAGATGATGATATTTTGGTAGTCACAAACCTAAGGAAACACAGGAATTCTGTGTTTGTCCTGCAAAATCAGGAATGAATCTCCTTCATCCTGTGAAAACACTAAGGGTGAAAATCTATAGGAAAGAAGATTGGGTGAGTCCAAGTTATATTAGGATGATGTGGAATCTGCAATCAGCATTGGTGATCACATTATCAGGATAAGCTCTTGGACCAACACTTTTGTGTTTCTGTTTAGACCTCTCTCATCTCCAGGAACCGGCTCTCTGTGGGCCACACATGAAGTTTGATGAAGATCGGTGTGAGTGTGTCTGTAAAACACCATGTCCCAGAAATCTAATCCAGCACCCGGAAAACTGCAGTTGCTTCGAATGCAAAGAAAGTCTGGAGAGTTGCTGCCAGAAGCATAAGATTTTTCATCCAGACACATGCAGGTCAATGGCTTTTTCACTTTCACCTTAACTTGGCTGATTCATATTTAATAGAAATAACATTTTGATTTGGTGGGATTCCTTATTAAGGTAACTTTTTTCCTCAGTGCCCAAGTTCCTTATTAACGATAAACAAGTGGGGTGACTGAGGATTAAGTGAAAGTATATAGAGGGATGATGAATCATGAAATTAAGAAAATCCAGTCTGCTATTATGAATTTATTGTTCTTAAGCAAAAACTAAATTGATGAAATTTAAACCATTTTGGGGTGCAGAGGTTCAGATCAGCAAACTCTGGTTCAATCTCTCTCTCACTGTAAATGGCCATATATGTTTGTTTTTTCTTTGATGAAGGAGATGTCACTGAATTTATATAAGCGAGAAATTTATTGATGAATAGAACACTTGGAGATTATTGATTGAGCTTTAATAGATTTTGGGTCTCTATTCAAGATTTTATATTGACTTTTTAAATACACGTCTTGAAAATTTCCTTTAAAAACGTAATCAAGTCAGAACAGCTATTCCTTTGAATTCTAAAGTCTCATTTTCACTTTCTTTTGTGACAGCTGTGAGGACAGATGCCCTTTTCATACCAGAACTTGCGCAAATGGAAAACCAGCATGTGCAAAGCACTGCTGCTTTTCAAAGGAGAAAAAGGCCACCCAGGGACTCCACAGCCAAGAGAATCCTTGATTCAACTTTGTTCCAAGTCCCTCATTCCTATCATTTGAAACAGCATGTTGCTTTTCCGGGTTACTGGCCCTGTTTTTCTTTCCTTCAGGTAACAGAAAAGTCCATTTTCTGTAGCACCACAGTGAATCCAGACCAACCTTCCATCCAACAACAGCTGATATTTCCTGATTCACTGACAGAGGACTTCTAGCTGCAGATGTCTCTGCACACTAAAAGATGGAGAGGAAAGAATCTGTGGAGCCCATCTTTTGGTGAATGAGAAAGATGTGTTTGTCTGGAATGACAGGGGCCATGTGATTGATTACTTGGAGGGGATGAGGAAAACTGCAGTCTCTGAGTCCTTTGCTAAGTGCGATTCTCAAGAATTACTCTGATTCTTTCTTATGCAGAATTTCATTTGTATGATCAGCACTGACTTCCTAATTCCTGTCCAGCTTGTAGTGTTCAAATTTAGTGAACTACTGTCTGACATTTCATATTTAAGTGTATTTAAAGGAAATAAACATCATTATTCAAGCCATAGAATTTTGTGTTATTTAGTATGCTTCCACTCTCCATTTTATGCTAAAGAAAAAAATATTTGAAATAGGAAAAAGCAATTAGAAGTGGGTGGTGCAGGGAGAGACATGAACCCAGAAAAATTAGACCTCTGTCTTGGGAAACCAATGGAGTTGTTCTTGGAAAGTTTATGATTCTAAACAAAGTTAAGTAAATGTGACCCAAAGAGCAGTGGGAATTACTCTGTCCTTTGAGATCAAATTGAACTTGACTTGACCCCCATCCCGTGACAAAGAAGAGGCTACCAGTACCTTTGACATCTTTAAGGGCTTACATTTCTTCTGGTGCCTCTGGCTCCAAGTTTCTGCACTTGCTCAATTCTCAATCGCATTTATATCTCAACTCTTGGGGCAAGATAATTCTTCTGCGTTCCATAGCTACCCAGGAAGGAAGCACAAACCTTTTTCTTTGTCGCTCTCCCCCAAAGAACCCCTACATATAATGTTGGTGGCATGGCTTTTGCTGAAATTTTGATCTATCAGATTTAGTAGTAGCACAAGCAGCATTGTTTATCAAATAATTTAAAAATCAATCTCTCTGTCATATCTTGCACAGATCTATAGACACAGACACACAATCTATTACAGCACTTAGCACATAGTTGTGCAAACAGCAATGTTCATGTTTATCTCCTTACTATACCACAAGTCTCTTGTGACTAGAAACTGTGCTTATCAAGTTTTTGTAACCCAAATCTCTCAGAACAGACCATCCAGGAACAAAACAATCACAAGGAAAAAGATAACGATAAACAAATCTAGCACTGTTGGATCTTGACCTAAATTTCTGCCCTTCCTGGGTCACGGCTCCTGGATTTCCCCTTTGTTCACTGAAGTTCTCTGAGGCCTGTAGCTTCGGGCCCTCTGATCCTTCCTGGCTTTAATTCTTAGTCTCTCCCTAGTGGCATGCACTGCTTGCACCTAGCCATGGGACTCTTACTGAACCAGGCTTGCTTTGCTTGCCACAAAATTTACCAGTCATTGAAACAATGAATTTTGCGAAAGAGAAAGTTTATGCAAAAGGTGGCCAAGCATGGAAGTGGGAGCCCCAAGTCTCCAATTCACCTCACTGGGGGTAGGGTTTTAGGGAATAAAGAAGCAAGGTGAGAGGCGATTGCAGGTGACATACTCAGGACTCAGTGGTCTTCACATGTGAAATGAATCTTCATGGTTTTCATAGGACACATGTCCAAACAATGGTGGGATTAGCATAACCTGAGGAAGGAGTTTTCAGCTTCCTGACCTCGAAAAGTCACACATGCAGACACCACCCATTCAGGCTCAAGTGAAGAGGCGGTGGTTTCAACAAATGCAGCTCTCAAATCTCTGAAAACTAACCTGGGCAACTGTTATCACTATGACCTACATATTAGGGGAGTCAGTGGGAGACTAATAGTATATTAATCAGCTGTGTGACCCCTAAAATTAGTGATTTGTATTGTTAACTAACATCAAGTAACTAAGAGCAAAAGAAGCCAGATGGTTTATTTGGGTTCCCCCTCAGTTTGAAGACCAGTTCCCACTGTGCTGCCATTATCATTACTTCTGTCATTTACTGATGCTGACCCCATCACTTCTCTCCTACCACTGTCCTCTCCCCTCACTTTATTGCTTTGATGTCAAAGGCTTCTCTTTTCTTGTTTTATTATTTTTAATCAGGTTTCTGAAAGGGCTCCCATCCTTCTAATTTAGGTTGTACAAGATACTTAGCATTCAACTCTTTGCTCTGCCATTTCAATCAGTTTCTACCACCTCCCCTGACCCCCATGACATTTGGTTAAGTTCCCTGACAGCCCGGGCAAAAGACAACCCAACACACACAGTTAAAGTAGTCACATTGCTAATCCTTGGCTGATAAAAGAGAGAGGCCAAATTACTAATGAGGAGAGGAAATCTGCATCTAAGGACAGGCTCTGCCTCCTAATGCCACTGTGAGGCCGATCGACCTCACTCTGCCTTGTTTCCTCATTTGTCAAATATGGATGATAATATCATTCCCTTCCATCTCTAAGTTGACTATTTCACTTGAGTTATCAGTAGTGAAAACAAAATTTGAACAATAAAATACACGCTATAAATCAAAGAAATTATTTCAAACAAAAGAAGCAGGATGGTGGGAAAATCCCAGGAGTTTGGAACTTCTGGAAAATTCCTGGCTTATATTAAATCCTTGTATGAGTCCTACAACCAACTAAAACTATGTTTTGACTTGAAGTGGCTCTGGCTTTCTAATTGTCATTTAGATGCAGATACTATAGGAAGCCCTGGGCTGGGCCCAAACTGTTCACCACCTGGCCTCCCTCTACTTCTTGCTCAATTACCAATAATTGCCATGGGACCTACATTTGCATCCTTGGGGCTGGGTCACAATGGGACTTGTCCTTGAAGGTAGAGGTATGGTAACTGGCTATTACTTTATTAGAGTACACTAGTAATTGCACAGAAATATTTGTCATATGCATATCACTGAAAAGTAAACTGGAAATTCTCAATTTGTTGAAAAATAAAAATGTGTGAAGCCCCAAGAGCTTAAAGCAAACAGTAAATGCCAGTGATGTCTGATGTTCGTGATTATCTAAGCCACGAGGCCAGAGTATTAATATGATAGTGTGGATGATAAATCTGTAACCAGGACAATGTGATGGGAATCCCTGTGGAGGTGGAAACAGATCAGGCAGCACGATGATCAGAGGTGAATGAAGATTAAAACACTGTCTGAGACACTCCACAAAGGAGGTGACACACACAATGTGCTTTAAGGCCTTTGAAGAACATCACTAAAATAGAGCTACACTTCTAAAGCATTAATGTGCATATTAATCACTCGGTCAGTATCTTGTCAGTGTAGATTCTTTTTCAGTAGATCTAGAGTAAGGCCCTAGAATCTGGATGTTTCAGTTCCCAGATGTTGCTGCTGCCTGTGATCTCAAGACAATGTTTTGAATTGCAAGGGGCCTCAGAACTACTGAGAGAGCCCAATGGGTCTCTTCTCCAGCTGTGCCACTCTTTCATGCTCCTTTCCTTCAGCTACCAGAATAATTTCCCATAGAAAAGGCTTCGATTGTGGTTTGATATTTCATCTTTATGTCCTGCACCGAAGAAAAGCGACTTCCTCAGCATTATTTTCCATCATACTAATTTTTATTTCAACTGTGTCTCACCTAAATTTCTTATCGGTTTAATGAGTTTCTAAAATATTACTAACTTCGTGTTCAAGATTGCTAATTGATTCTATACATTGATGTTTGTTTCATGTCTACATGCTTTTGTTTTCAAATTCTCATTTAAATTTTTTCATATTATTTTAATTGCTTCTACAGTGAATTCAACTTCCATTATTAGACTTGTATGTTGTCTTAGTATATCTCTTCCAGTGTTTTGGAATTTATACTTACAAACTAATTTTGAGTTAGTTCTCCCTCTCTCTCTCTCTCTCTCTCTCTCTGTTTAGTAGTGATAGTGACATATTGTAAATCATGTTGCCTGGCTCAGGTTAGTAAACAAGTTTATATCTCCAGAAAAGCAATGACTGTTGGCACAAACTCTTTCATTCTTCATTGGCAAGTGGGGGAAATGATTAAGCAATGAAACCTAGTTGAGTTATCTGCTGCTATGTAACAAACCACCATAAAACTTAGTGCCTTGAGACAACAATGGCATTATTTCTCATGACTCGGTGAGTTGACCAAGATCAGCTAGGTGGTTCTTTTGTTTCACATAGCATAGGCTAAAGTCATTTTAGTGGTTACATTAAGCTGGGAACTCACCTACTGCTCTCATTCTTTAGAGTCTCTCCATGTGACTTTTCATCATTCAGCATCTTGCCTTAGCTTTATAGCATGATCACTGCTTTCAATTGGAAAGTCACATGGCCAAAACCCAAAGTCAGTGTAAGAGGGGGTTAGACAAGGGTGCCAATATTGGCAAGTGATTTATTGAAGGCCACCAGTGTAACATTCTCTCACAAGATTGGCTCCTGTCTCTAGCCACACATGGAATCCTGCCAATTTCTATTATTCTACAAGAGCGGAACCCTGATTCATGTCTTCCCTTTGCCACATACAGAGTCCAGGACCTATGTGACTTTGGTCCTGATGACCATTTTACACTTTGGTTCTGTTTCTGATACATGGAAATACTTATCTTCTCTTTGAAATTACAGCTAAAACATTTACTTTTCTCATTTATGTTCTATTTATCCTCAGTTTTCTATTTGAAGCAGGAGGAGTGAAGTCTCAAAATATTAACTGAAAATATCATATTGTCTGGAAGACTGGCTCAACATCAAATTCACCTTCTTTAGTAGGATGCTCTACTAGTTTGCTCCAACTTTCACTAAAGATGTCACCCTTTTCCTGTCTGTACGTTTTCCTAATCTCTTCCCTTGTGTAGTTACACAATAATGTTCAATGGACAATCAGTGCCCGTCTCTGTACCTTGTTCACTTTGTTAATGAAATGATCTTGCTCTGAAGAGTTGCATGGACATCCTCTACTTATTCTTCTAGCTAAATGCTCCAGATAGAAATATTCTTTGCCTCTGAACTTCCAGTATTTTTCTGGTATTTCTCTTACGGCACTTACCACTTCCTTTTATCCTAGATGATTTGTGCCTTAACTCCATCTCGGTTCCTTAGGGGTAAGGCTCATGCCACATTTTTCTCTGCATTGTGCCTTGTGCACTGATGGGAGGCTTTTAATATACATTCTTTGCCTTCCCAATTCAAAATTATCCAAAGAATGTAATTTCCATATGCATTTGCAAAGAGTTGCCTCCCCCCCCCCCTTTCTCTTTTTTTCGTACCAGAAATGGAACTCAGAGTCTTGTGCTTGCCAGACAGGTGCTGTGCTGCTGAGCTACATCTCCAGCCCAAAGAGTTGCATTTCAAGAGAAGATAAGTTCCACATTTATTTTCCATTTTAGATCATTTAGTACTAGAAGTGGTACTGATTGCTCTTATGTTTTATTAAGTGTAATCAGAACACAGTGTATTAAGTATTTTGGTCTAATTTTAGTGGTTTCTAAGAAAATTCCCTAATTCATACTGTGAGGTCACATATTTAGGTAGAATACTATATAATTAAATTATCCTCAGCCTTGTCTCTCAATTCTGCTACTAAAACTTTCCTTTGGCTTTTAGAAAATAACCTTAAATGGATACTGTTGCTTAAGATTTAACTGACTATAAATGCGGTGGTGTGTCATATGAGATTGTGAGTCTTTGACAGGCAGAATCATGATTTATTTACTTTTTAATCCTCAGTGCCTATGACAGAAGCTGAAGCGTAAATATTCAGTGCCAAGGTACTGTGAAAATACTGGAATCATTTAATTATCTCTGGAGGCTTGAGAAGGGCATCGGGAAAATAAAACCCATATATTCAGGATTTAATAGGGTTACTCAAGGTCTTAAAGGGGTGCTAGTAACGGTGGTGATCATGGTGCTCAGAAAGGAATTAGTTCTCAAAAGTGCAAGCATAGCGGGCCTGAGGAACTGCAAATACCGGCTGTAACAGCCCACTCCTACGGATTCTTTAGCCTTCTGGCTAAACATCGCCACAGCTAGTTGAATCAGTTTGAGTAGCACTAGATATTTCAAGTCAGACCTCAGATCCCACTCTCCCGGCCACCCCAGAGTGCAGGGCTGTCCAATACAATACAGATGTGCTGCTGAATCTGAATGTCAAATAAATATTTAGTGACGTCTCCAATGTTTGGGACATACTTATATAAAATTCAAGGTTCATATTTTTATTTGCTTTGATTGTGTGTATTTCTATATGCTGCGTCTGGCAACGCCAGCAGGGTGATAAGAACTAGCACGGTTCTGCTGTGGTAAATAATCACAAATAAAACGCCACCATGACCCTGGATTTCTGTAGCCTTTTCACGAAAGTCTCGCCAATCAGAAGCAAGCAGGGTGTTAACCTGCTTCCTGAAAAGAGACGCTAAAACTAGGCAACCAGAGGGCGAAGGCACACAACCTTCCGCAACATCCAGTAGGCATGCGCAAACGCACGGTGACGCTGCATCCCGCGCTGAGGGGTGGGGACGACTGAGCGTCGCTCTTGCACGTGATCTAAGCGCCACTTTTTGATTGTCTGCCTCGGGGGCGCGGCGCTCGGGCTCGGACGCCCCGGATTGGTCCTTGGGGGTAGCGAGGCGGGACTCTGGCTACAGCCGCGGGAGGTCCGGACTTGGGCGGCCATGGGACTCGCCGGTAAGTGTGCGTCTGTCCTTTCCTCCCCATCACTGTCGCCCGCCTCCGGACGGGGCTGCGCCGTGGGCGTGGGAGGGAGCCTGGCAGGCTGTGGAAGGGTGAAGCCTCCTGGGCTTCAGGCCCGGAAGTCGGGTCGGAGGGTCTGCAGAATGGAGTGGGGCCGAGGGGAATTGGAGAGCTGCACCGGTTCCTTGGCTGAGACTGGTGGGCGAGGGACTGTGATCTCGGGGACCCCGAGTCTCAGACTCCTGCCCACTTTCCGGTTGTTTTCCTCCGTCTTGTGGGTCTGGCCAGATCTTGCCTGACTTGGCGGGGTCTCTGAGCGGGGCGTCTCCTTGGCTCGACTGCTCAGCAGCTACTTCTCGAGGAGCGCAACCTGGTCAGTGCCCAAGGATTGTGTCCTCTTGATCTCCAGCCTCCACCGGCTCTGCGTAAGGCTCCTCCAGAGCCTCTACTGCTATTGACTTCCTGGGATTCTTTGGCCATGGGCGAGAAATTTAAGATCTTCACCAGTTGGCCAGTGACGTGCCTGGGTGGGAGCTTTGAACAAATTGCTCAAACTTGTCTGGCTTCTCATTTTTAAAGAGGGAGACTCGGTTAAAATCTAAGATTCTGTGAGTATGCTGTATAAGCTTTATAAATGATAGTGATATTGGGAATGATAACCCGATGCTAGGCAGACTCCTCGAAGAACATTGCAAGTTAATGCCAAAATGTTTAAGTAATTAAATTAGGTTCATTACTCACTGTTTTTGTTATCATTCATCTTTTAAAACTGAATAGAACTGTAAGTTCAGGTTTAGGTGACAAAACACTGTAAGACACTGTTAGTTAAACCACTTAAAAGTGCAAACAAACAATGAGGAATCTCAGTATTTGGTAATACTGAATATTAACTATTAAATTCAGTTCCACAAACATTTATGGAGTATTTCTGAGAATATATTTAAGATGTAGATGAGTTTGTTGGAGAGAATTGGTAGTTAAGACTGCACACAGTTAATTTGTATTTTCTGATTTTGCAGTTGAAATTCGAAACTCAGAGCTTTAAGATGACTATCTTTTGTATAGCTGAGTTTCTGGAGCCCTGGAAATCGCATTTGTAAAGCTAAGAAGATTTTCACCAGATCTCCAAGGCACACTAGCTTTAAAAGTCTTAAGAATCTATAGTAGTACAGCATATTGAGTGAATATTTCACATTGGTATGACCTTGAAGGACTCCAGAGATAAACATTACCCACTTTAGGATGTAGGAAATGGCCCCAGATTTAGCCTTTATTTTCAAACTCCACACTGAAAGGAGGGATAATTATGGAGGAAAGACCTATGTAATGGAAAGAATGGTTAAGAAAAAAAGTGGTGGAACAGTTTGTTTATTATCATCGTTCAGAAGGGAGAAAATTTGGATTGTCCACAGCATGAGCTCCAGGTTACCTTAGAAAAAGATGCTCTCAAAAAGACAATTCCAGCTCCAGGTATATTTTAGTGTAAACACAAAGCTAGTAGTAGAACTTTATGAGATTAATTGCATCAGTGGCTAAGCTATAGAGCAGAGATCAGCAAACTTTCAGTGAAGAGCCAGATGGTAAATATTTTAGGCTCTGTTGGTCATGTGGTCTGTCACAACCATTTTGCTGTTATAGCACAAAAGTAGCCATTCACAATAAATGAATGGGCAAGCCTGTGTTGCTGTAAAACTTTATTTACAAAAAAATACAGAGTGGACCAATGTAATTAGATCCAAATCCTGGCCTGTTTTATGTATACTTTTGTGTAAAACCTCCCCAAGATTTAGTGGTGTGAATCAGCAACCATTTTACTGTTTTTCTCCATTTTGCAATGTACTGGGATTAGCTAGTGGTGCTTCTGCTGTTCTTGCCAGTGGTCACCAAGAAGGCTGCGTTTAGCAGGTAGCAATTTGGCTAGAAACTGGGCGCAGATAACAGGGAGATGGCTGGGGCTCTGGCTTTCTCCACATAGTTTGAGAGCTCTTCCTTTTTCACATTGTCTCTCACACCTTTCTAGCACAGTAGTTAGGCTTATGTAATTGCTTAGTGTATACAGCCAGGAGTACTTAAGTGGAAGCCACCAGGCCTTTTTGAGGCCGAGCATAAACATTGGCACATCACTTTTTTACTGCATCCTATCTATGAGTTAAACCAGGTCCAGATGCAAGGAGGAGGCGTAATCAGTGAAACAGTTGTGCTACCTCTAAAAAGCTGAGGGATGAGGAGCAAATTTCTTAACCTCCTTGGGGCTTACTTTCCATTTAGAATATAAACTTAATACTTTGTAGGGTTTTGGTGAGGTTACAGTAAAACGTAGAAAACTCTTAGCACAGTGCCTGAATGTAGTAGCCATTTAATAAGTAGAAGCTGGTAAAGGGATAACAGTAGAGGGGAAATAAGCATACATGCATATATGTATGTGTGTATTTATATTTAATAACAAACTCTTTAGCATTGCATACCATTATATAGTGTGGAAGAACAAAATTATACATAGTATTTTTACAGCACAGTTAAGACATTGCGGAGTCTAGTTTTGTTTATGGCACAGTAAATGCTAAGCAAGTAAGTGTCAAATGAGTAAATTCATTATGTGCTTTTTTTATTTCTATAGGAAAAGCTGATAAATGTACCTTAACCGTAAAAGTACTGTAAGGAGGTTTGGAATATGGAATGCCTTGTGTCTCTGAGCTGAGATCCTGTTTTCCTCTCTTTCAGGCAACAGAGGACACATATCTTAGCTGGGTTGCTCTAAGGACTGATGTCTAAACCATCTCAGCATGGCCTGTAGAGGAGGAGGTGGGGATGCCAAGGCTCCTTCAGCTCCACTCTTCCTGGTTAGCCCTGGAAGCTTTTCCACCTGTACAGCCCACTCTCATAATATATGCATGGTATCTGACTTTTTCTACCCAAACATGGGAGGAGTGGAAAGCCACATATACCAGCTCTCTCAGTGCCTGATTCAAAGAGGGCACAAGGTCATAATTGTCACCCATGCTTACGGAAATCGAAAAGGCATCCGTTACCTCACTAATGGGCTCAAAGTCTATTACTTGCCTCTGAAAGTCATGTACAACCAATCTACAGCCACGACCCTCTTTCACAGTCTGCCATTGCTCAGGTACATATTTGTTCGGGAGAGAGTCACGATAGTCCATTCCCATAGTTCTTTTTCTTCCATGGCCCATGATGCTCTCTTCCACGCCAAGACAATGGGGCTCCATACAGTCTTCACGGACCATTCCCTCTTTGGATTTGCTGATGTCAGCTCGGTGCTCACAAACAAGCTTCTAACTGTGTCGCTTTGTGACACAAACCACATCATTTGTGTCTCTTATACTAGTAAGGAAAATACTGTACTAAGAGCAGCACTGAATCCTGAAATAGTGTCCGTCATTCCTAATGCAGTAGATCCTACTGACTTCACTCCAGATCCATTTAGGAGGCATGATAGTATAACTATTGTTGTTATCAGCAGACTTGTTTACAGAAAAGGTAATGAAACAATGAAACGATAGCTGTATTTGCATTGAAGACTTTTTCCTTGTAGAAAGCTATTGAATACTTGTATCTAATGATTGTTTGGCTTTTCATTTTGTTTATGTTTTTGTAACACCCTCTGCATTAACTATAGCAAAGAAAGGTCTGATACTGGTTTATACATCGAAGAAGAGATATTTTTAGAATGGTGATAAATACTGCCTCCAACCTTGGATGTTTTAATAGTTACTGAAAAATAAAAATAACCTGATGCTATTTAACTGATAGAATCTTTTTAAAAATCAAATCAGCCCTGCCCATGTGGTAAGAAATAAAGGATAAGAGCCTACCATATAGCCTTTTCTTTCTGATTACAAAAGTAATGTCTTTTCATTGCAGATGTTTTAAAAGCTAAGCAAAACACAAAAATGAAAACTAAAATTAGCTGTAACTACATTACTCAGAGACGACCCTAAGGAACATTTCGATTTATAACTTCCTGTCTTTTTATACATGTGTACGTATGCTTAAAATCAGTGGGCTTGTTCTGCAATCTACTGTTGTGTAGTTGCTTGTTGTGTTTAATCATATATTTAATGTTAATAACATTGGCAGGTAAGTGATGACAGGAGGATTAGATGGGCCACGGTCAGAGGCTGACTATCCCACTGTGTGATCAAGGATGAGTCACTTAACTTTTCTGTCTCAGTTTTTTCATGTTTGATTCTGTTAACAGTGGGAACTTTGTGAAGGTTCCATGATGTACTTAGCCCACACTGTACTCGATAAGTGCCTGCTGTTAGTAAAAAGGATTGTTTATAGTACCTTTGTAACAGTAATGACTACCTCTGCAGAATTTGTGGAGGCTTGTTTATCAGAACTCTGAACAGTGGTTATTAGAAACATTTAAATAGTCTTCTCATTGCTTTTTGAAAACCTGTCTAGTACTCAAAAATGTGACTTAAAGTTGGACATTATGAAAAAATAATACACACCCTCCAATGTTTGAACTTGACTCAAAACGTTACTAATACACTGAATTGCCAGTACTTTGTCATAGAGCTGCAGGCTTTGAGTACTGGCTCACTGATTTCAACTGCGTCATCCTGCAGGGTCACCTTCACAAAGCATAATCTACTGTTGCCACTAGGGCTTTTTTTTTTAAAGTGAGTTGCAGCCCTAAAGGTGCATCAAGCAATATCCTTCTGGATTTTTACTTCATTTTCAGTTTTACACAGTGGTTTGGTCATCCCTCATCTGATAATACTGTTTTTCTGTGGCTATTTTTTATTAGATTTTTTCAAACCAGCTTGCTTTTCATAGAAACTTAATGTTGTCAGTTTATGTGATACTCAGTTACCCTGTACAGTGACAAGTACAACTGGAATCACATTTGTGAACAAATGCCACAGATTTCTGGTAAACAAGTGTCCCGGTGTACTGGGGAGGGGCCTGAAATCTTCTAGATGTAGGCCTTGGTCAGTGTAGTCCACATTTGGAATGGAAAGTCTGCTCGTGTGGAGGTTAGTAAGAAAACTTGGACTGAACTGCATTTTCTGGGTGAGGGTAGTGATGTGCGTTTGTTCTTTCATCAAGAAGATATGAATGGACTGGCATTCTTTTGCATCTCTCTTGGGATATTGGTGATGTGTTCATTATGGCATAGGAAGTATGCCTGATTTATTTTTAATCAAATAGCATATCTTAGTGAGATAGCCAAGAAAGAACGTGTATGTGTGTGTGTGTGTGTGTGTGTGTGTGTGTGTGTGATATAGAGTATCAGCAAAATTAACTACTCATACAAAGGTTAAACCTGTTACTTCTACTTCACTAATGTGGTGTTTTAGTCAGCTGAGCTAATCACCAATGGAGTGAAGGTACAAGTCTTTCCTGTTTTCAATTCAGTACTCAACAAATATTTATTGAACCCTCTCCATAAGTCAGGTCCCCTGCACAAATAACATTCTACTAAGGAATGGCCACATCTGTAGCCCAAAACTGAGTAATTATTATTACTGATCGATTCGTTATTAACAAATCAATTTCCTCTGAGCTGTTCATTGGACCAGATATCAGAAGCCCATTGGATTAATTAAGAAGACAAATCCAAATTTTCCTTGCCTGGGTTTCCTGGCTGGCTGCTTCTGAGCCCTCCTCTCTAGCCTGTTTTGCACTCAGTTGGAGTTTCTCAGTGCTCGGTGTGTGTGCCGACACATCCCACTTCTTGTTCTAGCAGTAATGATAGCCTAACAATGTATTCTGCAATTGTGAAAGCCTGTGCATGACGTAGTGCCTCACTTGACCCTCCTAAACTGTAGGTGCATGGTATCTACTTCTAACACACAAAGAAACAGTCTCAGAGAGGATAAGTAACTTGTCCCGGTTACACAGTAAGTAACAGATAACAAATACAAGTCCAGCTCTTCTTGAGTTCAGGTTTCCTGCTCCCTAGCTGGGTCACTATTATCCTAGGGTAAATCAGAAGGTTCTTTCACATACTGTTAGACTGAGCATTAAAAGCAATTTGAGTCAGGAATTTTCCTTGTCTATTTTATATGAGGATGGCAATCAAGTCTTTGAATGTTCCATTGTGTTAGAATCTTAGAGGCACCAGGATAATTTTTTATACTGAGGAAAAAACCCTTTTATTCCTAGAATACTATTACATAGCATTAATAGTATTAATCAGCTTCATTTCTTTTATGGTGATTGTCAGTTTTAAAAGATAAAATGAGATTAAAGTACATTACCTAACATAGTACACATTGAGTAGATATTAGCTGTTAGCAGCAGTTATGATTATTGCTCCATTTTTGTTTGAAGAATGGATTCTTAACCTTGTATTGCAAAGGAAGGAAAGGAGAAGGGTGAAAGAAAAGAAAGTTTAGGAGGCTAAAAGTTAATGGTCATTAATTCACCTAGTTTATTTGGAAATCCAGTGAATGGGATTTGGTAATAGACTTGAAACAAAGATAGCTTAAGACTTTTAATGAGAAGCCTTCACAATTAAAACTATCCGGGAATTTATTTTTGTACATACAATCATATTTTGAAAATACCAGCAGAGTTTACTTCATGAATCCTACTTTGCATTATTTAATAAAAATCATATATATATATATATGTACATATATTTCTGCCACCATTTTACGATAAGTCTGCCTATTTTGAGGAAGATTGGTGTAAGAAATCCAGTTTGTGCATTCATGCACATTTATTTTTAATTAAGTCTAATTGAATTATTTTGTTTCCTTTTATTTCTGAATAATATGATTTATAGTTGTTAATGAACTAAATTCCCAGGTAGTATCAACATTGCTGTGGCTTTGGCTAGCCACTAACTTGCAGACTAATAGGGTATGATTTATTTGATTGCTTTGTGTTATCGGAGGCTGTCTTTATGGAATGTAAGAAAATCATTTTTTGTTGAAGAAAGGAATCAAGATGTATCCTTTTTGCCCCGTGGATTGGAGTGATCTGACAGTTGAGGTCCTACTCCCTTTACCTACTCTCATTCTGGGGAAGTGGTCTATAGCTGGTTTGGATGGACTCTTCTTTTAAATTATGGCAATACTGTAGTGTTTGTTGCAAAATTCTCCATGGAAACTGAATTTTGAACAAAGTGGAGGCAGCACTTAGACTTTGTTGTTTAACTCTTTCCTGTGGCAGGAAGTAGAATTGTAGGCTGATAGAATTACACAGCTGAAAGAGACCTTGGGATTTTAGGTACATACATTTCTGCATTTAATAGATCAGGGTACATTGCTGTGATCAGAGGGCTGGCTTGTTAAAAAAGGAAGGAAAGAAAAAGCTAGAACAAGACCCAGATCTCTACCTCCAGTAGGCTGTGTGCTATGGAGAAGGATAGCTGAAACATTAGTTAGCTACCTTATATACCTTTTTCAGAAGGAGGCAATATGTCCAAGTAAATCACTTAAGGAACAGTAGGTTGAAACAATTGCACATCTTTGGGTTGTGTAAAAGGTAACAGTGCATGTCAGGGTCTGTATCTTCAAGAATTGCAACCCTTGGGGACTGTTGGCACTTTGTAAATGATTCCAGTCCCAGGAAAGGTGTGTGAGAGTCGATTTCTGTACTTCAGAGATGCTATACCTAATATTTTAATAAGTGAGTAGGTTCTCAGTAGTACTGATGAATTTTTAAGTTCAAACATTAATGTCTCCAATGATCAATTTTATGTTTTCAGGGACTGATTTGCTTTGTGGTATAATACCCGAGCTCTGTCAGAAATATCAAAATTTAAATTTCATAATTGGAGGAGAGGGACCAAAGAGAATCATTTTGGAAGAAGTACGGGAACGATACCAACTACATGACAGGTATTGATGGCTTCCATATTATTGTGGTAAGAAAATAGCGATTACCTATGTTTGGTTTTGACTGCATGCTTACCTTAGACATGCTGCTTCTCCTGCGTATAATTGATGTACAAATGTAATGCAAAGCCTGGTTTTTAAGAATTTATATCAAATGAGAAAACACAATAAAGACTTCATACTTTAATTTTTTCCATTAGCCTGATATTATTTGACTTGGGCAGCAGCAGCAGTTGTTGGAAACATGGAAGGCCCAAAAAACAACCACTGTGACTGGGAATATTTGCAGATTTCCAAGTCATATTAGTATTTTCATTAAATGTATATTAGCTTTAGAGAAGATAAAATTTGGTATATATTAAAAAGTTAGAAATATGTTAATTTTTTGAGTTGTATCTCAGCTTTCTAGGGCTTTTTTTTTTACATGGGCATTTGGTCATACTAATGTTTTGGGGTGGAAAACAGCAGTAGTAGGAATCTAAATATAAATAACTGGCTTGGCTTAGAAATTAAATTTTTTGTAGCATGAGTTTTTACTCCCTTTTTTCTTCCCCTCTCATTTAAAAAATCAGGGTGCATCTTTTGGGAGCTTTACAACACAAGGATGTTAGAAATGTCTTAGTTCAAGGACATATTTTTCTTAATACCTCCCTAACCGAAGCATTCTGCATGGCGATTGTGGAAGCAGCCAGTTGTGGTTTACAGGTAAAAAGCTTTAAGGGCTTACCTTGTGGGGATTTCTGTATTCGTATTTTGAAAAAATAATAGGGCACATGTCATCATAATTTTTTAACTTCATTTTGCTAATTTTCCTAAGGTGTGATTATGGGTGGATCATGTATTCCTTTTTGCTTTTTAAGGTTGTAAGTACCAAGGTTGGAGGAATTCCTGAGGTGCTTCCAGAAAATCTCATTGTTTTATGTGAACCTTCAGTAAAATCTTTGTGTGAAGGGTTGGAAAAGGCTATCTTCCAGCTGAAGTCAGGGACTCTTCCAACCCCAGAAAATATCCATAGCATAGTAAAGACTTTCTATACCTGGAGGAATGTTGCAGAAAGAACTGAAAAGGTATGTCGTGTGCTTAGAAAAGCTTCTGTCTGAACTCTTACTTGATGTCTCTCATACCATTTGGTTCTCTTACATGCAGGTTGGTCATTGATGGTTTTGGTTAGGTTAATGGACTGTCTTCCATATGGAAAGAAATGAACTAAGCATTACTTTTTGTATACGCACAAGGCTAAGTTTCTACTCAGATCATTGCATTGACATCTGAAAATACCAGTAACGATTGATTAAACTGGGCATGAGGAAACTACAAAATCTTCCAGAAGTCCCAGCAATTAAAGACAAAACTATTATTGAGATCTATTCTTAGATACTTTTTTAAGGCTATTTATAATTCTAACTTATCTAGTTCTATTAGCACAATACATGGTTTTGGTGCTTACAGTGGCATTATAACTTGTTAATATTTGATTCAGGCTACTTCCTAAACTTTCTGTCATGCTTTTGCTAATCATGATAATTTTCTACAGGAAAATGATTTTTGCACGTTTGGGCTCATAGAGAACATAGTAAGTTAGAGTTCAGAATATACATGAAAAATAAGAACTATGATGACAAATGAAAAGCAGCAGTAGAGCATTCCCAAAAGGACAGGTACAGAAAATAGACCAACACTTAGGAGAGCACACAGAGAGCCATGCTTCCTGACGGGGCTGTGTTTCGTCTCAGTTTCAGCCCTTAGGTCTTTCTTGTGACTGCTTCTGTCTTTTGCCTCTTGCCATGTATCAAACTGAGTGGAAACTGCTAGGTTTCTTACATTAAGAGCAGCCGGGTGGAGCATGGAAAGGGTCACAGTTTAGTGTTTTATATTGCCCATATATTCAAGGAGAGAATAGCTCTTTACTATAAGGCTTTCTTACTTGTTTTGAATTATAAGTTCCAGATTATGAAATGAACCCATATTTGAATATGAACTCAAAAAAACCTCTTTGCTTCTACAAATCTCTAGAGATGGTCATACATAATAACATTTTCCATTAAAACCAGGAGACTTCTGAAACAGTCAAAATTTTCAACTGAAGTGTCTAAGACAGTCTGACCTTCTAGAAGTCTTGTAGTTTCTCCGCCCTATGACGTAGCTTACTTTTTCTTTTGGAAATTGGAGTATGGCACCTGTGGGGTGTGTATGTATGTTGCAATCAGCTGAGTAGCCTCTGCAGACTCTGTATCCTCCCTCTTCCTGTCGCATCTCTCCAGTCACTCCCTAGAGTCTCATGTGACCCTTAGGGAGCCCAGATGGAATTTGTGGTATGGTTGGCAGGAATGTATGGCTAGAGAGGTTTTTCAGAGTTATGTCCAGAATCGCCCTACAGGATCACAGCTCTGTAGTTGTGACTTTATCTTCTTGTTAGATATGATACTACCTCAGAGCTCTGAGCCAAGATAGCTAAGAAATTAGAGGAAAAGGACTATGGTGACAGTTTGTTAAGGAGCTAATTAGGATTGTTTTTATAATCATATTTCATGTAGTTATATTTAAAATAATAGTTAAGCACTTAGTTTTTCTCTTTTGTGGTCTGTTAATTTATAGTATACAATTAGAACAAAGCAAATTCTCATCTGTAACAGATTGTCACCTTCTCTTTATAGAAGTAAATTATTATTTTATTGCTTAAGATAAATAAATTGACCTGAAATAGAGCTGGATAAACAGATCAGTTTGTATTTGGTCTTTTAAATGTAGGACATTTTGATCCTTTTCAACTCCTTTTAGTTTAACTGTGCTATTTAGAAAATTGATCACAAAATTAAATTGGACTTCATGCTCTAAGCACACTATTCAATTACAATCTGCCAGCCTCAGCATAATCCTCACCATCATTCTGATTAAATTACTTGTATTTAAAATGTCCTCAGGGTAGAAGAGCTAGATGAAAACATGCCGTACCTTTGAAAGCCCACTGACCTGTAGAAGTTGCACTTGTTGTAACTTCTTGAACTCAAAAGAAGACAATTTACAGGTCCATTATGTGAGACCAAGCACAAGTAATTCCCAAGTGCAATTGCAAAACAGGAATGCTGGCTCATTTGATGTGTTCTACACAGGTATATTTAAAGATCTTTGTTTTTTAATATTTTAGAGTGTAGTGCTCAGCAGTTTTAAGAAGCAAGTCACCCACTACCAGTTCTTAGCAGTAAACTTTGCCAACGTTTGGCCTATACTACTTATTAAAGTTTATCCCATCTTCCCCTCTTTTATGTGCAATCTCTGAAATGTTTCTCCATATCCTTACCTACCATGCTCAGCGGCATGGATGGCCTTGCACAATTGTTGAAAGAAGAACCTGTGTGTCCCCAGAAGCCCACTTACTGTAGTGCTGTAATTGTGCTTTTTGTCTGCCAGAGGCCAGTGAGAGCTTTCTCCACTCAATGCATCTAAAAAGGCCAGTCCTGTTTGAACACCTCTCAAGTCACTGCTCAATTAAATATCACCCCTGCAGTTGTGACCTGAAAAGCTATTTGGACTTTGCAGGACTTTGGTATTCTAGTACTCTGCTGAAATCCATGCTGATCTCCTAGGGGAAAGCAATGTAGCTTACTCTTTTTGTCACAGTGTAGAGCCCAGTGATTTTCCCAGATTATGTGCCCGATAAGTATTGAATCAAAGGGCAATAATTATTGTGATTAAGTTCATTAAGGACTTCATTATTGTAACAACACCAAACACGAGTGACTTCTGTTTGCATGTGTTTCTGAAACATTCTTGGTCAGGGTGGGTCGTCATTTGTCGGAGTGTTCTGACTCCCAGCACTCATTCTCTGCCTTCTCTCCTCCAGGTGTATGAGCTGGTCTTGAAGGAAGATGTGTTGCCCATGGACAAGCGACTGGATAGGCTCATTTCTCACTGTGGCTCAGTAACAGGCCACATTTTTGCTTTGTTAGCTGTTTTCAACTATCTGTTCCTTATCTTCCTAAGATGGATCACTCCGGATTCTACCATTGATATTGCAATAGATGCCACTGGGCCAAGGGGTGCCTGGACTCACCACTCTCCTCACGGTGAAAAAAGGGGTGAGAATAAGAAGGTGTCTAAAACCAGGTAGAAGAAAGCCTGCCTTGTAAAGTTTTAAATATTTGTAACACTTCTATTAAGATGATTGAAAATAACCTTGCTTTTTTGTTTTTGTCAGTAAGTTACGCTACCTCTATACCATTCAATGTTTTATTTTGAGGAAAGATTAAAAACTTATGCAATTCCTGAGTGTAGAAACTCCTTGTACTTCTTTACAATGTAGGAGGGAACATTTAAGCCACTCAGGTATGAAATTTTTCAGATACTGAAATCCCTCTAGCAGAGATGTTTTAACATTATATTTTAAGAGCTTTGGGTGCTGAAGGGCCAAATGTTTCTGGGCATTTTTGGCCAATTTTTAATGTTAAACCATTACTTAGATGTTCACCAAATGTTTACAAGTTTTCTTTAGGGAAGTATACCAATTACGGAAACTATTTAAGTCATGTTCATAGACATCTATTAGGCATTTAAGTGATGCTCTTAAGGATTTATTGGGTCCACTCAGTAAGCGTTACATATAAGCAGCAGGTTTCTTGAATAAGATGGCGTGTTAGTTAACCAGCATGTTTTGATCACCTGCTATGTGTAAACTGCTGGTAATACCAGGGATGTATTCACACTTTATCATTCACACAGCTTACTTCATTATAGTCATGGTTGACATGAAGTGGTAAAATATCTAACATGCCAAAAATGCTCATGCTAGTTAATGCCAGGAAGAAATCACTGGTATATTCCAAGTCTTCCTTTGATTGTATTGTATGTATTCTCCTAGGTAGAGCCCCCGTCTGTTTATGAAGAGCCCTTTTGCTTTTTAAATTCTAGGGACCGATATCACTGTTGATGATAGTGCAGAGAAAGCCTCCACATTTTTCAGTACATAATTTAGTCCTCTGTAAATGCCTTCTTGTTACCTGAGCAGAATGAATGAGGTGTGCCATCTCAAAACCAGCTGCTACTGTATCCTTTTGATATAAGTCACTACCCTCCACTGTGGCCTAGCTGATGTCTGATACATGTTGTCAGTGTGCAAAAGGCTTTACTCCAGAGTGTTTTATTTATAGCAAAACAAGTCTGAAAATTTTAGGAACACAAGTCTCTTTGTGGATGGATGTTGTTAACTGTAACCATTGTTGGCCAGAGCCATGGGTTTTTAACCCCCAATTATCCACATGGTGTGTAGTATTCTTTGAACTCTTTAGAATAAGTTTTTGTGAAAAAAAGACTGTGAAATCAAAACAATGAGGCGCTTGTGTGTGCACTAGATAGATTCTGTCAGTATTGTGATTCTGCACAGGATATTTTTAATGACAGCATTCACAAAACGTCTTACCTTCTAAAAAGTATCTTATGCCTGTTACCCGATTGCCACTGATATAAAAGAAATATATTAGTGTTCTGTTTATACTAAAACACAAATGCAAGAGTGCAATTTTTTAAATCTAGTAGTTAGAAATTCTTTTGTTGGAAAAAAATGGACTGACCCTAACCATTCAGTCTTATTAAGATTTTTATGCATTGAAACTGATACAGACATGAAGTAAACAGTGCCAATATTCATGGTAAAGTGAGAAATGGTTAATATTTGGTTTTGTTTGTTCTACTAAGCAGTTTTTAAAGGCACACTGCTATTTTTCCTTTTGTGTCTTGATATTTTTCAAAATTGTTTAATTCTTGAATTGTCATTTGTTTAAGATGAAAATAAAATTTAAAAGTGGTTGATTTTGCTTATAAAATGTGTAATTTACAAGTCAGAATTATTTTACCGTTTTTAAAAGGAAGTCAATTTATTTGTCTTAAGTTAAATCTTCATTTTCAGGCTTCCTGGATACCTTAATTATAACTGTCAGTGTTGCACTGTTCAGTATGTGGAAACACATTGCTCTGCTCTGCTACTTACATTTATTTGCAAGTGAACTTAACAGTGAGAGGAATTTATTAAAAATGTATTTCTTTTTATGTTATAAGCAATTGCACATGTAACTGATTTGTTAAAACATGCTACATGTCCAAAAATAAAGAATGACATTTTGACAATTCTCTGAATTTGTCTTGTCTGTGCTCACTTCGGCAACACATATACTAAAATTGAATTTGTCTCATTTTATGGATGGAATATTATTTACTAGTGGAACAGGGTCCCACTAATCCCTTCCCCACTTCTTTTTTTAGCATAATATATGTGTTGCTTGGTCTGTTCCTGTCAGGGCTTGGTTACAATCTGTCCCCCAAGGTTAATGTTTTGGTAGCTGGGTCTTCAACTCAGTGCAGCAGTGTCCAGAGGTTAGGCCTTTGAAAGATGACTGGATCATGAGGTCTCTAACTTCATCAGTAGATTAATCCATCATGGATTCATAATTTGATAGCATTATTGGGAAGTTGTGGAAAGAGGAGGTGGGGCCTAGCTGAAGGGAATGGGTCATAGAGGTGTGCTTTTGGGGAGTATATGTCATCCCCAGACCCCTTCCTTCTGGCTCTGTCTATTCAGCTTCCTGGCTGCCACAAGGTGAACAGCTTTCTTCTATCACTCCTTTCTCCCATGATATTTCTGCCTCCTCACAGGCCTAAAAACAATGGTAAGCCAGTTTACCAAGGACTGAAACCTTTGAAACTGAGTCAAAGTAAATCTTTCCTCCTTTAAGTGATTTTTTTCAGGTATTTTGTCACAGTAACAAAAAGCTGACTAACAGTAGAAATGGAAATCTCCAGGTAATGAGTCACTGTCTTATTTCTAGAATTGATGCTCTTTATTACTCATAGCATTGCAAGTTCAGTTTTGGCTTCATTTCCTGATCCAAACAGGTCTTGTTTTTCACTGATTCTTATATTAGATAAGCGAATACACCTCTACATTATTGTGTGTGAACTATGCAATACTTTATATCTTACCAGCTATTTTAAGAGAAACTTGAATTTTGACTTTATAGGAGCCCAGCTTTTTCCACCCCTTTTGTTAGAAGCAGTGGAAAGCAGTCACCTACATTTATATGTTCTGATTTATCTTACCAGAACTTTTTTTTGGCATCATCAGGGTATCATGGATATGTGTTTACTTTTGTGAAGTATTTTTAAAGGCCTTTACCTGTATTCCCAAAAGGATGTGGTTAAATGTTAATTTGTATCATTCTATAGTTGGATTTTTATATGAATTATGAAAATTAAAGTTGTATATAGAACTTGATTTGTATTGTGTAGTACTTTTGAGAGTTGATTTTAGCTTTTATCACTTCTGTTAGGCTGTCTTAGTCACTTTACTCATAACTGGACAAAACACCTGACACAGGCAACTTAAAGGACCAGAGGTTTATTGGGCTCATGTTTCAGTCCAAGATCTATGAACTTCAAAAGAGAAACAGCATGGCAGAGAAAAGCTGCTCATTTCATGGCAGCCAGGAAACAGAGAAGGGAGAGATTAAACCCCCTCCAGGACATACCCCCAATGACCCAACCCTTTCCTTCCAGACTCCACCTCCTGACAAGTCAGCTATAATTTATAATCTCATAATCCATTCACTTAAGATCCCTACTTCTGAGCATATGAGGCTTTAGGGGGACATCTGCATATAAACTATAACATCACCCCTGGTCCCCCAGAAGATTCATGTGCATCTCTTTGTGCAAAATATGTTTAGTCCATCTCTTAAGAATTGCCAAATTGCTAACAGTTCCAATATTACTGAAGAGTCCAAATCCAAAGTCTTCTGAGATGTAAGGTAAACTTTAGCTATGAGCCTCTATAAAAATTAAGAAGTTAAAAAACAATTAAGTTAAACACTGCAGACATAAAGTAGCACAAGATAAACATTCCCATTCCAAAAGGGAAAATGGGAGGATAGAAACCAACGGAACAAAGTAAGACAGAAACCTAGCAGGGCAAACATTAAATACTTTAGCTTTGTTTCCAGCACCCCAGGGAAAGTCGTGCAACATGTGAACTCCAAAAGACTTGGGTAGCCTCCCCCCTAGGGGTTGCCAATGGGCGTAGCTCTCATGGCTTCTCTCTTGGACTGGCTTTGCTTACTCCTTGTGGCTTTCCTCTGACCTTACACATTCCTGGCTTCTCCAGTTTCCAGGGATCTCTACTGCACTTTCAGCTTCACTCTCATAGCTTCGTGTACTGCCCTCCTGGATACAATGCCTGGCCTCCCAGGCATTCTGAAATCCGGATGGAAGCTTCTCTTACCCTGACCCCACGACTCTTGGATTCTGCATACATTTAAAACCAGCACCACATAGGTGATGCCAAGTCTGCAGCCAGGTCAAATAGTAGCCAGGCCCCCTTAACTCTTGGCTGCAGAGACCTCTGAGTGCCTGGATGGCTGAGCACTTAACTAAATCCCAGGGAACTGAATTTCCTATGTTGCTGTTCTCTAGCATGGTGTCCTGGGGCTGTCTTCTCAAATGAAAACTTTACAGCTCTGTACTCTTGAGCCTGTGAAGGGAGGGATCTTGCTGATTCCTGACATCCCCTCAAGCCATTTTTTTCTGTTGTGCTGTTTTAAACTACTTGGCTTCTTTTTAATGGTAATCTTTCCAGCAACTAAGCTCTCCTTTGCTCCACCTTTATAGGCCCCAATTTTATAGGAGCTTCTTTTCTAGAGAACTGAAAACTTTAAAATTCACTCAGCTATGGCATTTGCTCATGTTTCTTAATGTAGAGCTGCCTAAATCCCCCCCCACCACCACAACGGTATTCATACCACAGGCTCAATATTGGGCTGCCTTGAAATTTCCTCTACCAGATTAGTCCACCACCCTTAATCTCAGTCTCCTGAAAAATCTCAGGACATGAGTAAAATGTAGACAGATTTTCTGCCACAGCATAAAACAAATAAATGGCCTGGAATCCAAATGCCATTGGGGAGTCTGTTCCCAACTGAAACCTGAGCCTAGTCTTTACCCTCTTATCTTTCCATCAGTATTCTGGTCTGTGCTTTGACCAGAATATCCCCTCACGTTCAGCTTACAGGCTGCTTCTCTAGCTGACATCTCCAAACCTTTCCAAATTTTCCTTCAAACTAGTTCCTAAGGCTTCTGAATCACATGGTGACGTAACAGTCACAGCAACGACCCCACTCCTTGTAACAAAACCTGTCTTATTGTCACTGTCCTCATCACTGGGACAAAATACCCAACAGACACAACTTAAAGGAAAGGTTTATTTTGGCTGTTTCAGCCCAGGATGGGCTGGTTCAAAAGAAGAAACAGCATGGCAGAGAGGCATGGTGGAGAAAAGCTTCAAACATGATGGTGTCCGGGATGCAGAGAGAGAAAGGAGGAGTCATTTGCCCTTCCAAATCACAACACCCCTAGTGACTTGCCACTTTGAACCAGGTCCTAGCTGCAAACACTAAGCTAGGTGTAGTGCCCCCATAACTCAATCACCCTTTAAGCATTCCACCTATGAGTGTATGAGGCTTTCAGGGGACATGCAGATATAAACCATAACATGAGCTATTGCTCAATGAATCTTAACTGGGAGGTGTTGAGGGGGCAGACTTTGTTCCCTAGGGGACATTTGACAAAGTTTGGAGACATTTCTGGTTGTTACCGCTGGATGGGATGTGGCATTGGCATCAAGTAAGTAGAAATCAGGGTCACTGCTAAACATTCCACAGTGCTCTGGCCAGCCACCCACAACAGAATTATCTGGCCCAAATACTTACAGTGCCGTGGTTGAGAAACCGATAGTGTTGATTACTTCATCTGTCGAAGATACATGAATCAACTGTTCTTATGTATCAATAACCTTTTATGCCCATCTCAAATATAATAATTGTAGTAAATATAGTCTCTCAGAAATAATGCAGCCATCCATTTGAATCAACCTTTGGTATGTAAAAAATGGAAAGGACAGCCATGTTTTAAGCAAAAATTAAGATCAAAACAAGATTGGATTAATTATGCAATATATATTCCTCGACTGACATGAATGTACAATAGTTTGCTTAGAGTAGAAAAATTGAAGAGAGATGAATGAGAAGAGTTACTATACTTGTATTCACATATTTTCCTACATTGGCGTTCTAGCAGATAATCAGTCTGATAAGGAAGATTTATATGTTAATATCTGTGCCTTTAGAGTGGAAACAACTAAAAATCTTTGTAGTACTGTAATACAGTGAAATGAATGAGCTATATCTTATGGCTCAAGATTGTATTGTGTCAGCCTTCGTAAGAGTGTAGTGAAACAGGTCTTGCAGAAGTAGTTATTTAGAATTGCTGGAGTGCTGTGAGAAACTCCCATATTTTTGCATAAAGCATTTATGAAATAAGATTTATTTAGTCTGATCTTAAATTTTTATTTTGGCTTGCCTTTTCAAAAAGTTTTAGAAATTAAGAATGAAAGAAGAGACACAATGATGCAGAAAATTAAATATAAATCAATTTCACTTGTGTTGGCCAGCTAATGAGAAAATATTGTCCGACTAGAGAAGGTATTGATTTGTGGAATCTTTGATGACTTCACTTAGATCCTGAAGCATCTCTTTCATCCATTTCATTATGACTCTTCCATGATTAAAGATAGCCTGCATTTTGCAGAAGGAGACACCACCTTTCCTGATGTTTGAAATGGGAAGGAATGGTTGGGAAGGGACCTTGCCATGGGACCTGGTCATGGTTGAAACCACCACAGCAAGTAGTCTAACACTTCCAGTCACTATCCTCCTTTCACTCGGGCATCCAAGATGGAAATTTTGTTAAACACCGTTTTAGAGTAAATAGTCTTTAAAAAAAAAACTGGTCATATTTTAGATCTGGGCTTAATCCTCCACAAAGCTCAGAATGAAAAGAAAAGGAAATGTTGCCAGGAGTAGGATTTCCTACTAAGAACGTAGCATATATTCGTACTTCTTTGTATGAACATTAAATAACTTGCTTTGCTCCTATGGGGTCAGAAAAGTACCTTTTCTCTTTCCAATCCTGCTTTCCAACATAATATAGCAAAAGTAGGAATTTAAAAGTAAAACTCTTTCAGACCTGAATCTTCTGTTAGATAGTACTGAGTAATGTAGCTCTAGAAGTCCTGGGTATTTCTCTTTAGAAGAGAATTTCTTTATTTAACATTGTCACGGGTGACTGCATAAGCAGTCCAGTCACCAAATCAGAGTTAGATTAGAACCTACAAACTAAGTCCTCGGTAATAGGAGCACTGAGTGCTAGAAGGTTTTAAATAGATGTCATATGATACCACTAATAACTCTGTGAAAATTTGCAGTCATAGGAACCTATACAGAGCATAAGCCAAAATGGAAGATGGTCCTGTTTTCTATGGCTTTAAAAACATTTTTATTACAATGTTTGCTATCTTTTTTTTCTTCAAGCTTTTAATTAAAGTTTTTTTGGCTCTCCTAACCCATTTCTATATCGTCAAAGGAAATAGAAAAGAAGCTGCTAGGATAGCAGAAGAGATCTATGGTGGAATCTCAGGTAAAAATACATGAATTTATTCACAATGCTTAAAAAAATACCCTCCTAGATAATTCATCAGAGCAGTATTTCCAGAAGGCAGATTTTCTGTATACTTTGGTTTTGAGTGGGTAGTTTAAAAAAATTACCTAACATTTAAATTAGCAAGTCGTGTTGGGTGCACCAATTTGTGAAAGATTTTCAGCTTTATTTTTTGCAAGTTAGTACATCTATTAATATTCTAAGAAGTAAATAGAATGGTGGCTTTCTAAGAGTATTTTAAGAAACTTCATTTCTAGTGGCCAAAAGAATTACTTACGTAGCCTTATTTTCTTTAATATTTTTAATCAGACTTTAAAATACATTGTGTTTGAACAAGACTAAATTTTCTCAGGAAATAGAATGACCAATAAATTGAATTTAAAGCAACAAACGTGACATGCTATATGTATTTCTGTGCTCTCATTTACAAAGGAAATTGATTAACCAGTTGTCACCGTCAGAAAAAATGCTTCACTAAACCCATTTGTAAGTGGCTCCATGCAAAGCACCACAAACAGAGCTTATTATAATATGAAATGCCAAGTTTTGGATAAAACATCTTAAAGTTTCATGCTTTGTACAAGTTAGTTACATTTCTTGTGAGAAAAAATTCACCGTAATGGTAGTGAGATGCTACAAAACTAAACGAATCCGATATCCCTGTCACGGCTGGATTGTTACTTAATAGAGGAGTATTTATTCATAAACAGAGTTCAGAATTTCCCTATGTATTTTTAGTGTTTGCAGGGGTGCCAGGATTACATCATTCTTTATCTAGTATCCATTTCCATTTGCATCCAGGATTCTCTTTCAGAATAGTCTTATCCTATGTGATTCCAATACACTGGACAACTTGGAAAACCCTAAACATCACCAGTGTTATCCAAAGAAATAAGACCTCCAAAGACGAAGCATCAGAATGCTTCAATTAACTGGGGAAAATGAGAAGAATTTCGAAGTCTCAGAAAGTGTCAGAAGGCCTGGACTATGGAAAGAGATTTCTTTTGGGGATTACATTTGTCACACATTTCAGGGAGGTATGTTACTTTGGCTGGTGAGAAACAACATTAATGCTTCTTTTTACTTTCAAGTTAAAAGCATGGTCTGGAAAGCCATTTTCTAATTTAATTTGTAAATTTTGACAGGAGTATTCTAGAATCTTTAGTAATAATTTTGATGTTCTCATAGATATATCATCCTCATAGTTTAAATTAAGTAACATTCAACAAAGTATTGGCAGAGTTGTATACAAATGTTTTCTCTCATTGCTCTTGTGTGTTATTCCTATTTTGTGGTCTTTACTTCATTCCACTCTTAAAAAGATTTTATAGTAGTGAAAAAAATCCCTGTAAGCATGGTTTAAATTTAGTTCTGGAGCTATAATTCATATCTATTAAATAAATTCATTCACACTCTAGCTCAAGTAGATTTCCTTGTTCAAGTTCCTAGGATCATATTTATGTAATTTGCAAGAAACCTTATAATTAACATTATAAGGTCAAACCCATATTTTCAGTTGTTGTTAACAAGAGGCAGAGGTGAGAATAGTGCATGTTAACTTTTCAGTTTAATTTTCTTCCTCTATATGTATATGTTTGGGTGTGTCTACGTCCCTACACTCCCACACGCATATATAACGCTCACAATAGATCCAGATTTGATAAGTCTTTCTATAAATAATGTGGGCATAACATGCAAGAACCAATAGTTTTTACATGATTCTAACAGTGTTTTTTCTTTTGATACTGCAAGTAGTCAGATACTGTATATTCAAATCTAGATGTATTAAAATCAACTAAATTTTGTGCAAGGGTGAAACCAGAAATCATCTTTGCTGTTCATTAGTCAGACAAATGTTTCTTGAGAAAATATATGATGTTTAATTGATAAGTTAGCTGAATTACAATGGTCTCAGCTCAAGGTTAAATTGCTTGATTCTGCTGATATATTACATTCTTGTAAACTATTGACAGTGATGTTAAAAACACAGAGCAATCAGAAAAATCATCCAGGGTAGAATTCAAACTTAGATCCTGGGCACTCTTTCTTTTGGAAGCTTCACCTCACATCACATCCCTCATAAAATATCACTTTGGGGGCGATAGATCTCTTAGTTGTTTCTTGTAATTTCATATTCTGGAATGATTATTTGAGATGTTAGTGTGGTTTTCATTATTATATTTGCATATAACTCATCAGAGTTCAGTTAAGCTATGGCTGGCTATTTATTAGTTTTGATCTTTCAAGCTTCTTTATGCATTTTGTCAGTAAACATAGTTTGAAACATTGTCCCTGCCCCTTGGCATTATGCCTACAGCACCAGGTGGATTACTGGAATTCCCCCTTCAGGTGGCAGATATTTCTGCAAGCATTCTCTTTCTCCAACTTTATGAGTTTTCAACCTTTACTATTTGTACTAAGCTATATTTAGCACTGTGGCCAGGTCATCAAAGATGATGAAAATAAGATGTAGATATAGGCTGATATAACCTGTTATCCACAACTCATGGTTCAGACAAGTTTCCTAATTCAGGAGGTTTTGAATGTTAGAAAGATTGCACAGTGTGCAAATAAGTATTCATACTAGGTAAAAATACAAATAAAAGTAATAATTGCTTAACTTGAGTCCTGGCCATGTTTCACTGCCAGAGAAGTTTCCATCACATTTAGAGGAAAGCTTGGTTTTCAGAATTTGGAGGATTTTACAATTGCCGATAAGAGTTTATAGAACTATAGTACTCTCTTAAAAAAAAAAAGCTTTTCAAAGCTAAGTCTAAAAGATTAGTTCTAAGTATTACATTCAAAATCACTTGTCCTCATTCTAGATTCAGACTGACCCTACTTAACAGCCATGCCACTGCCTGACTCCTCATCCTGACTCCTTTTTCCTGTCCTTTCCAAAGGACTTTCTTCCTTTACACTCTGTTATTTATTTAGTTCTGCTGGTTGCATTCTCATGCCTTAGCCTTACCATCCCCTGAGTGGTTACATATCTCAAGCACCTGCTGGCTTTTTTCAACTTGTAAGAACTAGTTCCTGGTAGGGGCACTGCCTCCCTATTTCTCATCTTTAGTCCAACTCACTTGTCCTTAATGGGTTCAAAGAAGCCTTCGTTCTAACCTGCTCGTTATGTGTAACATTGGTACTGAGTTTTATCTTCTTACCAGACCTAGATGTTCTAGAGAATATTCATTTTAACACCATTTTATTATAATATTTTAGATATCTCAGGAAATGTATTCCAATATTTTCCTCAATTATCTTTGTTCTCTTTAAAATATTTTTAATTCTGCTATGTTCTTGCTTTTTTTGGTTCAAAATGGACATTACTTATGAATTTTCTTTTCTTTAAAAAAAATGCTGTGGAGATGTGGCTTCATATCTTTTCAGAACTTGAATAAAGAGAATAAAGATTGTTACATACAGGTGCACTGGAGATTATAACCAGTTAAGTGGTTTTTTTGAATAATAAACTAGTAATTTCAAATCTTTATTGAAATTAGGGTAAAAATTGTAATAAAAAATTTAAAATAGTTTTATCATGAATACTTGGCACTTAATATATTCCATTTGAAGTATTGTTATTTGTCATTGAATTATATAGTTTCAGAAGTCACCATGAAATTGTTATCCAGAGAATCTGAGAACTAGAGATATAACTCACATTTTGAGAAAAAAAATCAAAGGAGGAAATGAAAAAGTACTTGAACATTTTCCGAACACCTCATCAGGAACAAGTAAATATATTTGTAGAGTAAACTATCTTCATAAGGTGTTTGCAGCCCTGTGACTCAGGCAGTCTGCCAAATCACTAAAAATAGATTGCCTCAGGAGAGAATGATTGAGTCCTACTTAAGCATTCATTTACTTGGAGAACTTAGTTGCATATTTCCTGAAAGGAATGGAAAAATTTCCAACCTGCCAAATAACTTCTATCCTTAATTTCTCATAATTAGCTCCAATTTGCAAAATGAGAATGATAAGAATGAGTGACTGTGTTGGGAACAAGCATAGAAAAACAGAGGACTCTCACCTTGGCAGTTATGAGGAAATAGTTCTGTGTGAAAAACCCTTCAAAGTCCTTTGAATCGATTGGTGAAAAACAGTGGGACTGGAAAGGTTACTTCCTTGAGAATGATTCTTTTCAGTTTGGAAACAAAAATGATTTCTACTTTGGGGGTGATACAATTGATGTATTTCATGCCATTTATCGAGAGAAGGTAGATATCAGAGCATCCTAAGACAAGTGACCTACCACAAGGATAGGCAGAACTTAGAAACCAGAATAAGCTGTTTTCTGAGTCCTTAAAACTTGGCGTCCAGTCTTACTTCTGACCCTAGCCACGAGACTTCTTTATGTGGGGCAAAGTGGTTCTCATGCATTTGAGGTTGTTCTCATTTATAAAATAAGGGTCCCTCCTCTCTTGAAAACCATAGGTCCCTAAAACTACAAGTTTAGATAAGGGGCACCTCAGAGGAGGGGGGTTGGTATTCTGTTATCAGGTGCATAGGATCACAAATGATATTATCTATCTTATATCTTTCTCTTTCACTTCTTTACTTTTTATTTTGGAACTAATTTCAACTGACAGAAAAGTTAGAGGAGTCTTGCAAAAAAATTTCCACTTCTCTTTGCCAGGAGATCCCATTCCTGTTTAGCATCCTATTCCAACAATGTCCTTATAACAAAAGTATCCTATCCAAGGGTAAATGTGGCCTTTAGATGTTGTGTCTTGTCAGCCCCCTTCAATCTGGAGCAGTCCCATGGACTGGTTCCAACCTAGTTATTTTGTTTGAGTTGGTGCACAGTGTCCTCATGATCAGAGTCAGGTTATGCATTTTGGGACAGGAATGTCATAGAAGCAATGGCCTGCTTTTCTCATTGTGTTCCCTCTGATGGCATATGATGCAGCTCATTGCATTTCATCAGATGGCACACAATGCCAATTGATTCTATTTCTGCTCATGTTAACATCGATCATCTGGGTAAGGTGGTTTTTATGTTTTTTGTTCCTCTGTATAATTTTGTTTTGTTTTGTTTTTTGAGACAGGGCCTTGCTATGTAGTTCAGGCTGGCCTTGAACTCACTATGTAGCCCAGGCCGACATTGAACTTGCAGCAATTCTCTTGCCTCTGCCTCCTGAGTGCTGGGATTACAGTTCCACACCACCACACCCAGCCTTGTTCCTCTGTACAATTACTCCTGCGCCTTTTGTCAATAAATTTTTGGTGGAGAAATAAAAAGGTGCTCATTCTGTCTTTACATCTACGTTTCTAAGATGACCTTCTATTGTAAGGAAGTGCTTTCTTTTCTCATATTTGTATACTATTTATGAGTGAGGACTCATAAATATTCTATTATCTGTATCAGTGAGGATTTATAGGCTCCTATTTTATTCAATAGCATATAATGTCTTATTCTCATTGTTTATCTTGGTGCTAGAATTGTCCCATATTTGGCAGTGGAAGCTCCAATACATCAGGTTCTGTGTCTTTTTGATATGCCCCATTGGCTGAGTACTTTCTTCCCTGACAAGATGTTTCAAGCCCGCCTTATATATTTCTTCTGGCCAGGGCCTGGGATCAGTCTTTTCTCTAGGGAGCCTTGGTTTGGTTTTCATGGAGCACCATGTTTAAAATAATATGACTATATACACATCTATATTTTACATCTAAATTTACTGTATATATATCTTGTTATATTAAAAATCAAATTTTTCTACCAATTGTTCCAGTATCAATCCACAGTTCATTCTAATTTTTTCCACTTTTTGTAACCCAAGGAATTAGAGAGGCTACACTGGGTTTCCAGATAGGAAGAAGCTTATTGAAACGCTTATAACTCTGGTTCTTATCCACTGGAAAAGCTTACTCTTTTCTTGAGACTTTATGTTATTTCAAATTCATACATTTCCATTTTTGGTGGGACTTTGTTTTTGCCAAGTGTCCAGATATGAAAAGCCGAGATCTTATCGCCATTGGGATCACCTAGAAGAGGTTAAGAAGGGTCTTTTGCATTAAATCCAAATTGTATTACGTGCTTTTTAATGAAGAATATAGTCATAATTTGAAAAATGCCCAAATTTTGCAAACTGGAGTAGATATTCTTCCAGAAAAAAATGATTGCTCTTTGGCAGTTTTAATAGAGGGTTACTGCTCAAATACCCATTTAGCTGGTTAATCTTGGTTCCAGAGAAACAATTATAAGAAAAACACATTCGTGAAAACAGTTCTAAAGCTGTCCCTTAGAATACTGGCCTACCATGTCTGCTTATTAATCATACATGGTCAATCCTGCGTCCCTAACATCGTAGATCAGTTTGATTGCACTTGCCAAATACTAGGTGACTGTGTCTCCATTTTACAGATCAGAACATTGAGGTTCTGTTTTGACAGCGTGCTAATTTTGGCTGAGTACTCAAGGTAGGATTGAACCCAGGTGGTCCTGATAAAAATCTGTGCTCAGCCATCACGGTAAACTACCCACAGTAAAGCTGTTGGAGGAAAAATATTAGGAGGATTATATCAGCAGAAAACCTAAAACTGACATTTGCATGACAATAGGTAGACTTCTTTATCAAATGAAGCAAAGGCATTTACCTAGGGAATTAGAAAGAGACATTTTCTCTGAACACTTAGAATCTTTTTTTTAGTACATGGCCTGTTTAATCCTTTGGGTATGGATGGGGTAGAGAGATGGGAAGAATGAAAATTGTGGAAGCTCATTAACCTGTGCTGTCTTTCATTTGCCTGCTTTAGAGCTGTTGGAATCAAGTGCCGGGCACTATTTGTTTGAACTAAATCTATTGCTTTGTTGAAACTGCCCTCTTCCCCCAAAGCCAGAGAGATCTACTGTTCCCCTCTTTGCACAGTCCCCCAAACCAATGGAATTTACACGCAGGAGCCTGTCACTCCGACAGCAGCGGGCAAGAAACTTGATGCATGATACCTGCTTCCCTTGTTTCCCCCAAATCTTCCCTCACAGTGGGTGGGCAGCATGAATGTGCTGCGGGAAAAGTCTGCAGACCTTGACTCTGAGCTTGATTTGTGTTTCAGACTGCTGGGCGGATCGATCCCCGCTTCATGAAGCTGCAGCCCAGGGCCGCTTACTGGCCCTTAAAACTTTAATTACACAAGTAAGTAAACTAAAGACTTGATCCTTTGAGCTTCTGCTAAAATCAAGCATCATTCTCTATCAGCTTTGGCGGTAGCAGAGATCTTGCCTGCCATATCTGGGTCCCAGATATGGCAGGCATATACATCATTCCAGGCACATACATCCTCATATACTTCACTGCTTGGTAGTCTTGCATCTCATTTCCTGAAGAACTGCCTCATATTCTGCCCACTTCCCTCTTTTCTCTTCTGGGCTTCCTTTATCTTATGGTGTTATCCACCCCTTAGGTTCACACGCTCAAGTTTGGCGACTTGGCTGCTGACCAGTTAAAAGGAGGGCATATATTTGGGTAAAAAAGAAAAAGGATTCATTCAAAGCTAGCTCCAAGGAGAAGGAGGGGCCCATTTGCTTCAAATCACCATCTCTCAGTTTACCATAAGGGGTCTGGGCCTGTACGGATCAGAGGGGAGGGGAGCACAGAGAGACAGTGCAAATCTTCACACTGGCTTTATCACTTCCAGCCATCTGCAGCTCCTCCTCCTCTTTCTGGCCTCCTGGGGTTGACATCTACATATTATGTCACTTCTTTTGGGCTAAAGAGAAGAGGGAGTGCTGCTATGTGTTCAGCAGGAAAAAATTGGAGAAAGTTGCTGATCTCTAAAGGAAAAAAAACAAAACCTAACTTTTAAAAGTTTTATTTTGCAGTTCTGGTTACAATAGGACAATTGCCTGTGAGGGGCAATGAAGGGTACCTTCAAATTTATGTTGCACTAATTCATCTCATATTCTCCCCATGTACATTAGTGACAACAATCCTGAAGTTGTAACTGTCTGCTGTTGCTGTGTAACAAAACATAGTGGTTCAAAACAACAAATATGTAGATTCTTGAAGTTTCTGTAGGTCAGGGAGTAGCTTCCAGTTTGCAAAGTATCAGCCAGGGCTGCAGTCATCTCATGGCTCAACTAGGGGAGGATCTGCTTTCAAACTTACTCATATGGTTTTTGGAAAATCTTAATTTTTTGCCACGTGGGGCTCTCTACAGGGCTGTGTTATGAGATGGCAGCTGGCTTTCCCCAAAGAAAGCGTCTAAGAAGGAAGCCACAGTGATTTATTTCGTTTTTTTTTTTTAATAACCTAAGCTCTGAAGCGTCATCTTGTCTCATCTATCATATTCTACTCATTACATGTGAGTCAGTAAGTCCGGCCCACACTCAAGGGGAAGAAATTGCACGAGTGAGACACTGTTAGGAGTTGGGGATCAGTGGATCCTGCATATGAAGCTGCCTACTCCGAATGATGCACTATTTTAAGAGCAAACATTAAAATAAATTGACAAATGGATAAATCTTACTCCATAAGGAAGATTTATTAATGTCTTAGTCATTAAGGGAACTATATTTGCAAGCTCCTGGAATAATGACCAACAGCCTTGAAATTGTTTGTGAAAGGAGAAAAGTACTCCATTTGCTTGGTTTGCTTTGGAGTTTACATGTGCACGGGAGGGTTAGTCATCATGTCCCTTTTCCACATATCAGCTTTCACCTAAACAGTCTTAAATCTCTTATCATTTTGAATTTGAACAGCTGCAGTTTTTTTTTTTGTAGCACTGGGGGTTGTACCCAGGACCTTCATACTGAGCTACATGGCCAGAACGTTTTTGTTTTGAGACAGAATCACACAAGTTCCCCAGTTCCCCAAGCTGGGCTTGAACTTGGGATCTTCCCGCCTTGACCACCCAGAGGGCTGACATTACAGGCGTGCACCACTGTGCCCAGCTTGCACTGCTCTTTCTGTGCATGTTCTTTTTATTTCTTTGTTTTTACTTTCTCCTTTCTGACTTGCATTATTTCTTAGGAAAGTAGGAGGCAAAAGGAAAACAATACTGTCAGCAATAATGGCATTTGAACCTCATTTTATCACTTGCTTATTTATTTTTAAGGACTTTAAATATTATCTTATTTGATTATTTTTCACATGTAATATTCACAAAATTCACAAAATTAAAATGATGTAAAGAGGTACACAGTGAAATTTTGCATCAGACTCTTCCCTCTCAGCCTTCTACCTCAATCCTTTTATTACTATTTAAACGAATGCTTTACCTTGGAGTAGTTTTCAAGAAGAATTGCAAAAATATCAGGGTCTACCTTTCACCTACTTCCTCTCATTTTGGCATCTTACATATACCCATAGTACATTTGTGAAAAAAAAGAAGTTAGCACTGGTATGATACCATTATCTCAACTGACATTTCACCAGTCCTTCCACTCCTGTCCTTTTCCTGTTACAGGATCGGATCCAGGATCCCATGTTGTATTTAGCATTTTGAAATTTTTTAGCTTTACTTGTAGGCAAGCATGTTAACTTCAATAGTGTGATTAAATGTATAGGAATGTTTCATAGACTAGTTCAAATTTTTCGTGCTATATCCCCACTTCTTTACCTTTCATGCTAGCCAAAAAATGTGCTACTTTTAAAAACTTGAGTTCACATTTAGATAATGTGGTAAACACGAGTCAAATATTAAACCACTGTGAGTAAAGCATTAGACCAAGATTCAGGTATTATGCTGGCTGTCACCAATAGCTGGAGAGTGTCAAGCCTTACATATAATTTGAGCTTTCTGCTTCTCCATCTTCTCATGTACAATGAGCACGATTCACTCTAGATGTTCTTTCAGCCTGTCCAGCAGCAATTTCTGAAATTCCAGGGACTCTGAGATTTTTTTTGTAGCACAATGCTGCCACCTTGTGGCTTAGCCAGTTTAAAAATCCTAATTTCTTAAAAGAAACATATATGGGGAAAGGAAAAGGAAAAGACTTCTTTAACTGTATTAGATGCCCCATTTGAAAAATGTAACACAGTTCTAGGCTAATGATGCCATACTTAGGACATGAAAATGGATAAGACCCAGGAGACATAGAGAAGCCTATGAGAAATCCCAGCTGCTAGCCATAGTAGGGATGCAGCTGGCACTATGGAGATCTTGCAGAACATGGTGAGTATTAGATTGGAGTTTGAGGTTCAAGGTTATGGCACTAAGTTTTGGAAGCTTTCATAGGTCAGTTACGAGGCAGGGAGGACAAACCAGGAACCTGATTCCTTTTGCAGATAGAAAGTGGTAATCACAGGGGAAATGGTAAGAGCCACATTGACAAAGGGTATGAACAATCATGGTATAAAGTCAGCGTTGCCCAGCAGCTAGGCCAACTTTGTCATCTGTCACATGGACTCCAGGATGAGGAAGGTGGAGCAAGGAATATGGGAAGGGGAAATGGCTGGATATGGTGGTGACACTCATACCTGGGTAAGGAGATGAAGATTAGGAGAATCCCTCTGCTCCAGACCCAGGGAATTTAGAGATATCTTCACTCAGTAGGGTTGTGGCTGAAGCAATGCTGCTTCCACCCAGCTCATCATCTTTCTGCATCTTCTTCCATCTCCTTCCTGCTTCCCCTTTCTGTAGGCTCTTTCTGATCCAGAAATAGCCAACTATCTACTGCGGCCCTGCCATACTTCCTGACTTTGTTTATTCTGTTCCCTCCCAGTGGCTTACTCTTTATCTCCTATCTTGAAAGTGTCTATGCTTCAAGACTTAGCTAAATACTACTCCAGTTGGGGAGTTTTTCCTTACTCCTCAAACCAGCTCAAGGACTCCCATGCTACCAGTGAAAATTTGAACATGCTTCCAGTATAGCAATGTTCTTGCTCTCTTCCCAGTACGCTCTTGGGGGAAGAGAGACTCATGTCATAAATTTTGAAGACTCAGGTCCTCCATTGCCTGACCCAGAATACTGAATAAACTTTGGCTGAATGAATGCAGTTAGGGCTCCCATGCTTTGTTTAGATTTTCCTGGTCATGGCCTCTAGTCTTTAGACCCACAGACAGGGAAAACTCCAGAAACGTATTGAACAGTGCTGCTTTCATTGCTGTAGTCACCACTGCATTTAACTCTCTTCTCTCCCAATTATAGGGCGTCAATGTGAACCTTGTCACAATTAACCGAGTCTCTTCTCTTCACGAGGCGTGCCTGGGAGGTCATGTGGCCTGCGCTAAAGTCTTACTAGAAAACGGTGCACAGGTGAATACCACCCCTACCACTTGGGTCTGTTTGCCCAGGAGCACCTGCTAATACCCAAAGAGACTTTACCTTCCAGACTGCTCATGCACTGCCCTGGTGTGATATCTGCTCCCATCCATGTCTGTATTCCATTGTTCAAATTACTCCTCTTTTCAGCTTAGACCCCCATGTGTAAGCATTCAGATGTCATCATTCATAGAAAGTCTTTCAAAATTGTGATGCTGACTTAAAAAACTTTGTTGTAAAACATTATAAGAACAAATTTTAACATAATTTTTAATCAAAAGACACTCTTAATTCAAGCCTAAGCCAACCACTACTTTTATTGAGCAAAATTACCAAATTGAATGGACTTTTGATAAATGACACATTGAAAAACCACACATTGAGCTTCAGCTCATTTTTAGCTTACATCCTAATTTTTGCAAAGAATGATAGAGGAGCTATGTATAACACACATATTGGAATAGGCTTATAAAAATCAAACCCTGTGAAAATATCAATGATACCCATACTCAGTTGCCAGATAATGTATTATTGGTAATGTCATTCTTTGATCTAGTCCTTGCGTGCTTTGTTTTACAAGCTGCAAGGCCTTTAAGTGCTTAACGGTGATGTTTTTTCCATTTGTGTGGAAGTCGGATTCTACGTGGAGAATTGAATATAAAAGTCTTCCTGTTACAAACTGATTTTCCAATGCCATTGTGGTCGTGCATTTCCGTTAGGTGGAACTTCTCTAAGTTACCACTTAGCTCATGGGTAACAATGAGGGCGAGGCTGTATGAGGGCCATTTCCTCCCAAGCTGAATGATTGGAATCACGAGCAGATTGCTGGTGGGAAATGTTAAGCATTTCTCTCACGTCACAGAGTAGTTTTACTAGAGGGAAAAAAGAATAGGACAATAGTTCCTTGTGTTTAGAAGTTTTATAAGGGAAGCGCCAATAAATGCTGTACAGTATTAGATCATTTAACATTTAAACCAAACTGAGAAAAAGAATGAGTGGCTCTGTCAGTAGAAATTCCCTCATACTGGGCAGTTCCATGGAAACTTTAAATTAAATGCATCTGAAACTGGAACCGGCTTTTCATCTTGGGTTGCTAGTTTCAGAGACTGGGCAAAATATTCTTCTGGCCTCCTAAGACTGGGAGTCATGCTGTACCTACCATTTTCCCATTTAATTGATCACAAAATCCTGTTAATTTTACCCCCTATTTCCCAAATCTATGCTATCCTTTGTCCTGTTCCCCTAGTGATTTAAAGCACTTATCACTATATCAAAATTATCATTTTTTGTGTTGTCTTCCCAAATAAAATTCAGACTATTGAAGAAGAGGCAATTGTCTTATTCATCTTTGTTTCCAAAACATTGGCAGCTATTAGGTGTTCAATAAATGCTTGTTGCCGTTGCCAAAAGCTAAGATAGAAAATTTTAGGAAATCAAATAAGACTTCCCAGACTAAGGATGAAAATGGTACTTAGAAAAAACAAATCAAACCAGATCCACAAAATGATTTTTAGTAAACATATAAATAGGCTAGAAATCCCTAGCATGTGAATTCACACACATTTCTGCCTGTCCTTGTCTATCTCTGCCAACTCAGCATTTCATCTTTAATTTTCCATTTTCATGTAGATCACACTGGAAATATGGAGACAAGTTATTTTTGTTCCTAAAGCAATATAGTTTTGAATCCTGAGTTTTACAATCATCTATTGTTAGTTGTTGAGGCAAAACGGTTTGACATCAAATCATCATTGTGATATGACACTTCCATCATATCACGGTCTTCCCACCAGAATGCCTGAGTCCCCTGATGTCCTTCCCTGTCTATTGTTGATATTCAGTGATGCTTTCCAGCCCTGCTGGTTCTCATGTGCCTCCCACATCCCTACAAGGTACTGAGGATGGTTGGAGGTACCATGTTGATGCTAGTATATTCAATTTATATCATTTATATAGACTAAAGAGGAAATTTGTGGCAAGAAAAACAATAGAAATGTGGGGATTTTTCAAGGAAATTTTTTTGACAACATAAAATCTGGGACCTTAAGCTAGCTGATTTCTCTAGTACTGTCGATTCTTGACATGTTTGGTCACAACTGCAAGGGGAATGAGCTCCATATTAATGGAAATAATTGTTGCTGCAAATGTTCATTCAGTGCTTACTGTGTACCAGGCAGTGTTCTAAGTGTTTAACACATAGTAACTTAGTTGATCCAACCAAAAACCTCATGAGCTTTCATAACACTGTAAAGATGTAGAGTTCCCTCAGTTACTCATCAGTATGGGGAATTTCCTGGGGCAAGTATATAGGAATGCATACTTGGAGAGGGTGAGAAAGAAGTAGCAAATCCTCTGGATTTCTGTTTGCTCATTGGCAGGTCAATGCAGTGACAGTTCATGGAGCCACACCCCTCTTCAATGCTTGCTGCAGCGGCAGTGCTGCATGTGTCAACGTGTTGCTGGAGTTTGGAGCCAAGGCCCAGCTCGAGGTGCACCTGGCTTCACCCATCCATGAAGCAGTGAAAAGAGGTAAATGAGCCACACAGAATAGTGTTGGGCTCACTCCAATTTGCATGAACCAATGGTCTAGTGCTGGCCATCAAGGGCTGCCCAGATCTGTCCACCTTTAGAGTATGTGTGGTTTAGAAATCCCACAGTAATAACTTCCAAAAACATCAATTTGACATAAAACAGCTCTTTTAATTTCCTGGGAATCTTTTCGTGTCTCAGATGTCCCATTTCCTGGGGACAGTCTCTCAGCAGATCTTTCCTTACTGAGCCTCTTTGCTGGTGTTTCGATGGCAGCTGATGCAGCCAAGACAGTAGCTGTGACCTCATGAATTGTACTGAGCTTGTGACTCTGCTCTTAGTAGAAAAGAACACTACATCCTCTAAAGCCCATAAAACACAACCACTACCATAAAATAAATTATGAAAGTGCCTTGAAAGCCAAGGATGATACCACCTCTAATGGACTTGTTCATGCAACTGTCCATAAATAATGCACTCTAGAGACTTCAAGGTCATAGTTATTGAAAACAGTCCCAACTTTAAAAAGCAGGGTATTCAAAGTCATGAAGCTGACTTTACATTCTTGTGAGTTATTTTTGAAGTGAAGAAAAAGAGTAATTTTAAAGAATTTTAACACTATAAGCATAAACCAGACATGAAAAAGAAGAGACCACTCAACACACAAGGCCATTTGTCAAAGTCACACCCAAAGAGCAACATTTCAGTGACACCCACTGGTGAAGTTATTCTCCTATATCAAGATCAGGAATATAATGGAGAAGTTAGAATATTTTAGAATAGTGATCTTTGCTGTTGTAATTGGGAATAAAAGTCTTTATTTCAAAAGGCAATAGTGGGGCTGGGGATTTAGCTCAGTGGTTCCACCGCCTGCCTCGCAAGCACAAGGTCCTGAGTTCGATCCCCGCTACCAAAAAAAAAAAAAAAAAAAGACAATAGTGAAAATTTGCCTCAGATTATTAATCATGTCAATTCATAATTTTTCACCCAAGTGGGTTATTTTTAATGATGCAAATTACCCAAATCTCAATATATTTATGTCTTTTATGTTCTAAATGTATTTAATAAATATTTATTGATTAATAACAGATATAAGCCATTTCCCAAACATCAAGTAAGTCCTTTAAGTCAAGTAATGGAGTACTTTAGAGCTACTAAAGTCTTTTTCAAATTTTAATGCTGATCTGAAGAAAAATATTATTTGCATTTTTATCTAATTTAAAAATGGATAAATATTGGGAATGGCTTCAAGTTCTTAAGTAGTTTCTTGACTGATTATATATGGAGTGTTTGTTATCTGTGTGCCTACAAAACATTTATATGTATCATAAACACACAGTTTACATGTCTCTAGATATTTTTTCTGTATTATAAAAGCATGTTAAAAACCAATATCCATAGAATGGAAGAATCATTAGCAAATTCATTATTTTAGATACTGTTACATTAGTTTTAGTTATTAAGTTTTGTATATCCACTTTAAAACTTCCCAAGACTATTTACATTTAACACAAACTAAGCTCAGTTTCTGATTATGTTAAAAAGAGACAAGAATTATTGATGAATGTTTATTAAATTATTTGTCAGGCACTTTTAAGTACTGACTAGATATTATTTCTGGATCTTTATAACTTTACACTTACGTGAGCAAACTGGGTTTGAGTGAGTCAGTATCTTGACATATGTCTTGGTATATTTATGTATTTGAACAAACACTTCTACGAGGTTCTGATTTGTATATTATAATGCATATTCATGCTTAATTCAGAATTGGTGATGAATCAGGCAGGTATAAAATGAAGCTTTCTTTTATGTTACCCATAAAGAAAAAGTTGGTTAGGGTTAGTGATGCAAAGACTTTTTTAAGGGAAACATTTAAATTTTCAAGGAGAACCAATTCTTTATATGGTCCCATCAATACCTCAGGAGCATTCCTTCCTGAACACGTCATTCCTATGCTACAAAATAATCATGCCTGTCTCTTCATTGGGCAAATTCTCCAAGGACAAGGCTTGCTTATATAGTTCTTGTTAGTCACTGAATTTGAAAGTGCATTTAAATATATTCTATACTTGATAACTTTTATTCAGTCTCACAGGTATTTTCTAGGCTAAAGAAAATAAGGGTACAAGTCACACAGCCAATCTCACATACATGAGTGAAGAAGAGAATGAAAATTTGTAACAGAGAGAGAATAGGGCTGGGCCTTGGGTTTGACCATGGACATTTCAGAGCAATAATAGGATGAGTCATTTACCTCTCTGGACCTTGCAGCTCCATTTGTGAAATGGGGCTTTCATTCTAGAGAGTGATTTCAGCTGTGCTCCTTGGCGCCTTAGTTTAGTTACCTCAGGGATTGCATAGAGAAATTTGGGTGAAGAAAACATGAGCATGCTCTTATTTTTAGTATTTCTATTTTGGGAATTTCTACCTATGAGTTCTAAAAACAAAATAATTTTTTTTCTACTACGGAGAGAGATTGTGGATATTTCTAAAGCCCATTCCAGATAAGCAGTCATATAATTCTGTGAATATTCAATGTGTCTCTTACTTGAGTGAGGTTGTCTTACGTCCTACCAGGTCACAGGGAGTGCATGGAGATCCTGCTAGTAAACAATGTTAACATTGACCAAGAGGTGCCTCAGCTTGGAACTCCTCTGTATGTGGCCTGCACCTACCAGAGAGTAGACTGTGTGAGGAAACTTCTGGAATTAGGTAATTACCAGAAATCTTATGAGAAAAATCTGTTAAACATTTTTTTATGTCTTCAAAGATGAAGTTATTAGGCTGGAAAAAAATTCTGATGGCATTTGATGTTTGAATGAGAGAAATGAGTATCTGTGTTTCTCAGTTCTGCTTTCTTTGATGTTGACACCACTCACCTGATATCGTTCTCCCTGGTGGTCCCAAGATGGCTACCAGTAACACCTGGGCTCCTTACCATCTTTATTCATATGCAGCAAGAAGGAGCCTTGACTCTTTGAATCACAAAGCTATCTCTGAACCAATTGTGTCTTCCAAGGGAGTACAATATATGATTGGCTTAGGCCTAGCTTACAGTTTATTCTGTAATTATTTGGCTTCCTTAGAAACATATGAACTGAGAATCACAAGAAACTATTGTAGCTCCCTAGAGGGAAACCTCTTGGTTAACAGGAGGATGCTGGACAGGAAAGCAAAACACAACCGACATTATTTGCCAAGACTGTTTTACATCAACTCTACCACATTACTTAGTTATTTTTTTAATCCTAAAAGGCACATATAGAAATGAAGAGTCCAGAGAAAAGTAAAATATTTTGGAACTATCATTTGGTTAAAGTCTTAATACACTTAGTCATTGACAAAGGTGGAGGTTGTAGTAAAAACCTTCAGTTGAGAATTTTTATCTCTAATATTTTTCTTATCGTTTCTTACTCCCATCATTTATTATTCCCTTCAGTGAATTAAAGGATCTTTTCAAGTAATATATATACTAAACAAATTTAGCTTTATCTTTGCCACAAAACAGAATAATTCTATGTAACAGGAGCCTCGAATATTTTATTTTGTATGTCACATATTTTGAATGGGAAAGCAAGTCAACTACTTAAAGTAACTAAAAACATCCACATCTACTTTTCCCATCAAAATGTTTTGGAATGATCTTAGTAGGCATTGCTGAGGTTGTAGACTAAAGTCACGTATTTTTCAAAGATCTGTCAAATATGTCATGTCATTTGAGATGTTTTTGTATACAACAACTCTATTTTAGGCTCATTGTATTTTACACTCACATCTGCTTTGTTAAGGAGCCAGTGTTGACAATGGACAATGGATGGACACCCCCCTTCACGCTGCAGCAAGTCAGTCCAGTGCAGAAATCATCCACCTGCTCACAGACTATGGGGCTACCCTGAAGCTCAGAAATGCACAAGGCAAACGTGCGCTTGATCTGGCTGCTCCCCAGAGCAGCGTGGAGCAGGCCCTCCTGCTCCGGGAAGGTAAGAAAGGCCCACACATGTGTACTGAGCTGAAATCCTTGCAAAAATGGAAGGTCCCTCTGGATGTGAGATGGGACCTTGTTCTTCAATGTCAGTAATACAATCACTATAGGAGCAACAACTTAAAGAGAAACATCCCCTTCAGAGGGACAAATCAGGAGCCCCCTGCCTGTATTTAGTGTTTGCTAGTTCATTCTATACTTCCCATCAGATCCAGTTTCTCTTTTGCTCTCAGAAAGTTTTGGCCTCTTCCAGTTCTCCGATCATTCCTTGCCACTCATCCACCATAAGCGTCTCACCAATTTTATTCCCACCCTCAGGGCCACCTGGTCTTTCCCAGCTCTGCCGCCTGTGTGTCCGGAAGTGCTTGGGTCGGGCATGTCATCAAGCTGTCTACAAACTCTGTCTGCCAGAGCCTCTGGAAAGATTCCTCCTGTACCAGTAATCCCAATTGTCCATGAAAAGACCCTTGGAAAGAAGTAGATTGTTGTCTCCTGTACCCAGGGTTCCTACTATAGACACCCAACAGCTGGACTCTGAGTATCTCCGAATGACCTCAGCAATTAGAACCAAGCCCCGACAAACCAGAACATTTGGGGAATGCAAACTCCTGGTTAGTTTAATGGTGTCATTAATCAAGAGGCAACCAGAAACCTTTTAGTTTTTAGCTTTTGTTGTTAGTAAACTTTAAAAAGACTGTGAAGTACAGTGAAAACAGTAGGCTATTTTCTCATGATTCACGATCCTCTAATACCTATGAGTCAGCATTCTGAATATTGTATAGGCATATGTAAATCCAGGTAGATAAGATTATAATGAATGTTAAATATTCCGATGTGTTCTTGATTTAGTTCCTCTCCTTTACCCCATTTTCTTTCTTTCTTTCTTTCTTTCTTTCTTTCTTTCTTTCTTTCTTTCTTTCTTTCTTTCTTTCTTTCTTTCTCTTTCTTTCTTTCTTTCTTTCTTTCTTTCCTTCTTTCTCGTTCTTTCTTTTTCTTTCATCCTTTCTTTTGTTTCTTCCTTGAATAAATCTCTCCTGTAATTTTGATTTCTTTGTCATTTTTTTAATACTTAAACAGGTTAAGTACTTTGAAAAGATCACAGTTAATTGGGGCTTCCAGTTACTAGAGTCTGTTAGGACAAAAAGGAAAAGAAGCAGGGGTCGGAGCTCACCAGGACAGGTTTATTTCAGAACAAACCTGAGAGGCACTAGCGACCAGACCAGCTGCTCTCCTACAGGCTATGGGGTCTTTATAGGGTCATGAGCATAAAAAGGCGGAGGGGCGCTGTGGAAAGGAAAAGTCACAGTGGGACTTTGGGGGTCTAGGAGGGTTCAATACAAGGGGGTTGTGGCTATCTGGCTGGGACCTGGCTTGAGGATGCAGAAGGGTCTGCCTGTTGTTTGTCAAGAGCAGGGCTGAACAATGAGGGAATTATAGGGTGTGGCTGTGCTTACTGCATTTTAAAACCCATGAGGATACATCTGCAGCAGGTGTAAAAGCATAGCAAGGGAAGGGATTAAAGGGCTCTCTGCATAGACCAGGATGGCTGTAGTCAGATTCTTTCAGTCTCATTTGATAAGATAATGGAGGAGATTTGCTCACCCAGAGGTTGGGTTCTCTGACTTCTGACTTCTGATGTTAAATTCTCTTCTCCAAAGTTAACAGTTGTAGGCTTGATTATCATTTGGCACTCTGCAGTTGCCTGAACTCACAAGTACTATCTGATGCAAGTTGCAACCCAAGCACTGGCTTATTTTCAAAGTCAAGATTCTCAGTGCTTTTGAAACAGTGACATGTTGATGTCAGCCACCATGGTGGGCTCAATGCTGGGTCAGTATTTTTGTTGTGTAGATAAAGACCCACGGTAAGCCCAAAGGTACTTAAAGAATTTTCTTCTTTCTCTTCTTCCCATCTCCCTCCCTTTCTGCCCTTCTGTCACCCTCTTCCTCTTCTTTCTCTGAATTTAGAACATGGACACTTTACAGACTTTTCATTATTGTAAGAACTACTGTCTTGGGTCAGTGACTATAGTAATACCTGTTAGCTTCCAAAATGAAAATTCTCCCTCAGATAATAAGATTTACTCCAAACATATTTTTTTTTCAATTTTTCTAGGCCTTTGGTTTTCAATTGGGGACAAATTTACCCTCCACCCCAACTTCTGGGAGTGTCTGGAGACATTTTTGGTTGTAACAACTGAGGGGAAGGTGCTACTGATATATAGTGGGTAGACGCCAGAGATGTAGCTAATCACCCTACAATGCACGGACAGTCCATGGCAAAGACTTATCTGCTCCAGAATGTCAACATTGCTAAGGCTGAGAAACACTGCTCCAGACCTGTGCTAACTAACCACAAGTGGCCACTGAACACCAGAATTGTGGTTAAGCTGAATTAAGATGTGCTGTATGCATGAAATACACATTCTTTGAAGATTCAGTACAAAAAGAATATGAAATATCTTACTAATAGCTTTTTATGTCAGTCACATGTTGAAATGATACTATTTTGAGTATATTGGGTTGAGTAAAAAATATTATTAAAATTAACTTCACTTCTTTTTATCTTTTTAATGTGACCACTATCAAGTTTTAAATTACATATCTGGCTCACATTATATTCTATTAGCACTGGTCTACACTGTTATCTGATTTTTACAACTTTGCAATACATCTAATAATCTTAATTAGTTAACTGTATGGGGGGAAAAAACTTAAATTCAACCAGGCATAGTACCACACACCTGTAATCTCTCTACTTGGGAGGCTGAAGCAGGAGGATGGTAAGTTCAAGGCCAGCCTGGGAAACTTAGCGAGACCCTGTCTGAAAATAAAAAATACGAAGGGCTGGGAATATAGCTCAGTGGTAGAGTACCTGTGTGTTTGATTCCCAGTAGCAAAAAAAAGGGAAAGTTTAAATTTTAATCTTTCTTCATACTCCAAAAGCAAATCTTGATCTTTGTTTGGAAAATGTTTAAAAATTTAAATAAAAATGCTAGAAGAAGATGTACACGAATATACATGAAAGTGGAGGCATTTTCTAAACATAATATCAAAGGCAGAAACATTGAAGGAAAATATTGATAAATTAGAATACATTAAAAGGTATGTTGCAAAAAATATCCCATATAAAAAGAACGAAGAAGCCCAGTTGTTGGAAACTGTATGTGACATTTATGACAGATTAAAGGGTATAATACTTTGACTATGTGATTAGGACAAAAGAGATCCTTCCTCCCCACCCTTAGATTCGTCCCCTTTCCCAGTGGAGACTGGGAAGCAATTGCTTGGTGAACAGGGATGTGAATATTCATTTTTACTTGAGTGATTGCTAAGAAAATATTAAAATTATCTAGACCTTCACTAAAGTCTGAAACATATATGATACCTTATGCCTTTTTAGGAGATATTAAGGAAAAAGTCTAGATTATTTTCAGGCTCTAGATGCTATAGTATATGTACTGCATTACAGGATATAATATGTAAATATGCAACTTAACTGTTTTCAGGGGGTTGGCACCACTTCTTCTATAATAGATGGATTTAAGAAGAAAAACAAACTCCTGAAGAATTTTCACAAATCTTAAGAAAGGTGATTTTCACAGATTCTAGGGAAGTTACAGGATATTCAAAAATCCAAGAAATGAAGTAGAACACAATATGTTCCAAATGTTAAAAGGCAGAGTTCTCTTACTGATACCTACATTTCAACATATAAAAGGTTTGCTTAGGGCCAGGGATTTAGCTCAGTGGTACCGCCACCTGCCTTGAAAGCACAGGGTCCCGAGTTCGATCCCCAGTACTAAAAGAAAAAAAATGGTTTGCTTACAAATGAGTAGGAATAAAACAGTTTCACACATCAAAGTATTATCAAGTGGATGAATAGAAATTTATTGAAGGTGATACTCAGCCATACAAAAATAATAAAGATGTGGAAATGGTGAAGAGAAACGAATGGCTTTGAAATGGAATGAGGAGCCCTATGAGCCATTGTTGGCCACTGAAAGATCAGAGGAAAGAGTGAGTCTCTTCCTATCATAGAACATTAAGGAATTGGTGGCTTTGCTCTTCAAGTGCCTTCATAAGTACATTTTTTTGTGTCAACTGGAATCTTGCTGAATGTCTGAACCCTGTGTTAAGTCCTGGGAACACTCTAGGATATTGAAATTGCCCGTGACTCCAAGGGTCTGGAGCTCCTGCTGTTCAGTTGCTCTCTGGAACTGCAGACCATGGACACCAGAAGTCATTTGAATGGACCCTTAACACTAGTAGGTTTTCTCCTATGTGCGTGTGCATGTGCATGTGCATGTGTGTGTGTGTTTGTGTTTACCTAGATCTGGACTGGATCCTGAGAGACCAGAACCAGGTTCCTGAATCTTGAGTGATGTTGATACCTTACAATTTTTTTAAAAGGTACTGTATTGGACACAAGGTTATCTTTAAATTTCCTTCAAGACCTACATTCTACTAAGATATGTTTAGACCATAAGCTTTTCATGAGATTATTTTGCCTGCAGTTTCTTAACCACTAATATAGGTGATTTCCTTTTCCACACTATGTAATATGTTTTACTTCCAAGGGAGTATAACTTTTAACAATTTCACATAATTTGAAGGGCTCTAGGATTCATATTTGAAGTGCTCATAAGATTCATTTTTGAACTTTTCAATTCATTCAACATATTTTTACCCAGCATCTACTTCATGCTGGATGACGGAGAATAGTGTGGAAGACAGAGAAGGTGTTTGGTCTTGAACACATTCGTGTTAGTGGGGCAATAGAGAGTAAGTGACAAATAAATATCAAGTCAGGAAATGATAAGAACAAATCTTATTGCAATGATTTTCTAAGTTTCAAGCTCTGATGCTCTCCTCATAAAGAGCCATATCATATTCCTTAACTATTTCCATATTGTTGGGTATTTATTTTTAATTTCTTCCTATTATAAATAATGCTGATATAAACTGTATTTTTTATAAATCTTTAAAAATGTCTGAAAGATTTCTTAGGAAACTTCCAGAAGTGAGATTGACATATTTAAAAAGCCACTTAAAGGAGCATTATTAAAATAATTTAAAATATGTGCAAAATAAGTAATTTTCAGGAAAAAAAACTTTTTCAAGATCAAATCAATACCCAGTATTACCTACGTATATACTACTTGACTCTGCCTATCTGTCTCTCTTACCTATTTCTATATATAAAGATAGGAGATGTGATCAAAATATATAGTGAATATTTGAATTTAAAAATTTTATTAAAGTAAAAGACACATAGCCACTAATCCCCCTCAACATACTCCCCCTGGCTTCAAACACACTTATCTCATCATTCTTGCCACTTTCTGAAGCAGTTCTAAAGTCTTCTTTTGTGTCTTTATGAAGTGTTATAAAAGTACAGTGAATTCTGCACTGACTGCTATCCAATGGAAAGAGAAGGTTCATAATAACATTATAGTGTGTCCTCATCCACCTTATTCAGAAGATCTGGTACTGTACAACTTCTAGGTCTTCTCCAAAGTCAAAATGATCATGAAAGATAAATATTTTGAATTAGTTTAGGATACTGAGGGAGTCAAAACAGTGCAACTAAAGACACTCATGAAAGACTTCCAGAGCTGCTTCAGAAAGCGGCAAGAATGATGGGATAAATGTGCTGGAAATAAAGGAGGCATTGTAGAGGGGGTTTAATTACAATGTGTCATTACTGTAATACATTTAAAAATTTAAACATTAATCATAGTTTTGATCATACCTTGTACATCTAATATATCCATATATGCTGTCTGTATATCTTACTGTATCAATCTATCATGTGCCATGACCCATTGTTTAAAAAAATTAGCTTGCCTATGTCACTTGAAGATTTTATGTCCCAATGCTTTTTACAAAATCTTTGAAATCATTTAAATGCTTGGGTATGTCATTCAACATCTCTAATTTTTTCTTTACATTTATTGAAAAATGGTTTTTCTTAAAGTAATTCTCTCCCCTAATATTCCTAACATTTCCATGCCAAATAAACATGAGGTTTGTAGACGATTCTTTTTTCTTTTTCTTTTGGTAATAATGCTCATTGCTGAGAAGATTTATGCACCAAATACAAAGAGACTAGCTGATGGCTCAGAGACATCGCCTAAAGCTGCCATGATAAGGAATGAATTTTGAATAACCACAGCTTGTCAGGGGAGGATGCTTTGCACACTGGAGGACTTCATATTTTCTCTCAACACAAAGCACTGCCAGGGTCTGGCCTTGCACAGATGCATCTCATTTGCGTATGGAATACATCCTCTCCTTCCCTTAGCAGAGTCTACCAGAATGAATACACGGATCACACTCAGAATGGCAGTCTCCTATATTAATGAAATTAACTTGTAAACAATGTATACCAGGTTTTAATTTCCTTTAACATTTTTTCCCTCCATCATTGTTATATCTTGGAAAACTTCCAGCTAAGAGGAAAGTTGCAAACATTAATACAATGAATATCTTTGTGTCCATCACCTCAATTCACCAATTGTTAGTGTTTTGCTACATTTGCATCTCTTTTGATGTATGCATGTATATGTGTACACACGAGTGTATACATACGTGTACACACATGTGCAATACATATAAGCACATATGCATATATGTACATGCATCCGTATAATATGTTTACATGTGTAAATCGGTACATAATTAATGCATAAACATTATCTTTAAAGTGAGCTATTTGCAGGGCAACATAATCCTCCACCAGGGCTAGGACTAGGATGAGGTGAATGAGGAAAAATTTAAGTAGACACTGAAAAGTTCAGTCATGAAAGTGAATATTTTAGTGTAATGTTTTAAAAAGTCAAAGCTAAGGTAAAAAATCCATGATAGCAAAACATCAGTATTATAAAGATAACCAAATGATCAAAAATGGCAAAATTTTTAATAAAGACAGACTGCTGTTTGTTTTATCACCATCCATCATTGTGCAGTGAGAACAGTGCTTCCTCTCAGCCCAGGGTTCTTGGACAGGAGGCTGTTGGATTTATGAGGGACAGTGGCTTCGAAGCAGATTGGGCAACCCAACCCTTTTATACGCTTGTGTGTTTTTTACTATAGAACTTGTGTTAGCTTCTTCTGTCTGGTGCAGAATGGGTATACAGGCACACGTTTCTGGGCTCCCAAGTCCATACAGTTCACACGAACTACTTTGTTGGGCATCTCCTAAGAACACAAAGATTCTCCCACAGAACCACAGGGAAATGTGACACTGATACATTATAGCTACCTAATACATATCCGGATTTCCCAGACTGTGGCTCTGATGCCTTTTCTGTCTTGTTCCATCAGTGAGGATCTGAGCAATCAGAACTCATTGATTTTAGTGATCAAGTCTCTTTACCCTCCTTTAATCTACAAACTCCCCCTCCGCACTGTTGCTTTCACCCCGCTGGATACTGTGGTGTCTCTGTGGTACCGGGGGATGAACTCCGTGCCTTTGTTCTGAGGTAAATCACCAGCCCTTTTAAATTATTTTTATTTTAAGATGGGCCTGGCTAAGTTGTTAAGTTGCCCAGGCTGGAATCCTCTTGGCTCAGCCTCCCTCAGTGCTGAGATTACCGGCATGTGCCACACCGTTGAAACTTCTGAAGGGTCTATTCCTATTGTTGTTTCTCCATCTTGATTCACCTGACTGTCTCCTTCAGAATACTGCAGAGATCCATCATGACTGCCTAGGTGTCTGCAGGGATGAAGACAAGCTCTGCTACGTACAGCAGGGAAAAGCAGGTACACTGTGGTGGGGCCAGTAGAGAAAGCCAGATAGGGGAAGGCAAACAGAAGGAGAATCTCACTGAATCAAAATCCAGTATCAGGAGGGTTTAGAAAGGGAAGTCAGGCTGCTCCTACTCCATGGCATCCCTTACACCCCAGGTCCATCATACCCACCATCTTGGGAGTGTACCCTGAGGGGGAACAGGCACTTTAGTGGCAGCCAGGCCACCAGAGTAGGCTTCCAACCCTTCTACCCTCCCCACTGGGAAGAGGGAACACAGTGAGTAAGGTATTTGTAAGCTACTGAAGGCTGGTGAATTGTATATGAAGAAACGCCAGGGAACCCTTGGGGAAGCTGAAATCAAGCACACCATCCTTATTAAGGATCTGGATCCAAGCACTGGAAGATTGCAGCCTGGGGGCTCCATGGGCAAGCAGCCCCTGCAAAGTGAAATCCTGGAGAGAGGAGACCAGACTGAACCAGAAACGAGCACTTGCCCATTCCTCCCCCAAACACCGAGAGTGTTGTGCGCACAGGACATCCTGAACACTGTCCACTGCTCACTGTCACACATCTGCACGGGAGCCACTACCACCCCCTGCTGGGGACTGTTGAATGCAGCAACTCCAGAGGCTTTACCAAGTTCTTAGGTCAGAGAGTAGCATTTGGCGGAGAGTGAACAAGGAAGGACCACAGGTGGAGAGACAGAAAGTGGCAGCCTGGCTGACAGTGTGCTAAGTGGGAGGCTTGTGGAGTGAAAATGCAAAGGCAGCTGTGGGATTTTTTTTCTTTTAGTTGTTGTTTCTTTCTTCTTTTTTCCTCCCTCTTCTTTTTCTTTTCTCTCCTCATTTTTTTTATCCCTTTGGCTTTCCTCCCATCCTTTTCTCCTATATATATGCAAAGGAGAATAAGAATTAACCAGTGCATTAAATAGTATCTTTCATGGTCAGGTCGGGGTAACTCTCATCAAAATTGTGCATAGAGGACTCAAACATAAGCTAACTACCAACATATTAAATTCTAAAATTCTTAGTTTTTCTCAAGCTCCAATTATACTTCCCTCCTGCTGTATCCCTTCTCCTACTTCCATAAATATTCTATCAAACCCTCTCGACACTGGCCCTTTACTCTATCTATAATAATTCCAACAGAGTCTGCTCTCCTGTTTTTTCATCTACTAATATTTCCCTTCTCTCCTTCTGTTCTTATTGACTTAACCCCTTCCTTTTTCTCTTTCCCTTTTTGCCCCTCTTCCTCCACATCCCAGTTTACCTGGTAGTAGCAGTATAGTACAATCTGCATGGGACATTGTTAAAAGGGAGAAATTGTTAAAACAAGTTTTAATATACACAATTGTGTATGGTTGGACCTGTTTGGCAATGATACGACTAGTAGAGATTTTCTCCTCGCAATACAGCCACCAGGTCTGATCTTATAAAACTGAGTAATTCAAAGAGGTAGATAAATACCAAAATGCAAACAAAGCCAAGATGACATCACTGGAATGCTGACATTAACTAAAGAGATTCTCATACTAGAAACAAAGTCTTTTCACTCTGATTTATCCTCGACCATCATCACACTCACAAAAATAGAAACATGAGAAAACAAGGCAACAAAATGCCGCCCAAACTCCCAACTCCTTCAAAGCTGACCCAAGGTGCATTGATGGAGACTAAATAAAAAACCAAATGAGCAAATTATATGAAGTGATAAAAGAGGAAATGTTAGGAATATTAGGGGAGAGAATTACTTTAAGAAAAACCATTCTTCAATAAATGTAAAGAAAAAATTAGAGATGTTGAATGACATAAAAAAGGAAATCAAACATTAACAAATGCTGGAGAGGCTGTGGTGAAAAAGAAACCCTCTGTCTGAGGAGTAGCTGGCAAAATTTTTTTCCATTCTGTAGGTTGTCTCTTCCTTCTACTCATTGATTCTTTTTCTGTAAGAAACTTTCTAGCTTGACATAATCCCATTTGTTGATTCTTGCTGTTATTTCTTGTGCAATTGAGGTTCTGTTTAGAAAGTCCTTTTCTGCACCTATGTCTTCAAGTATTTTACCTTTCAGTAAGTTTAATTTTTAGATCTTTGATCTGTTTTGTTCTTAATTTAGTACATGGTGAGAGATGAGGATCCAGTTTCAGTCTTCTAGACAGAGGCAGTTTTCTAAGCACCATTTGTTGAATTCGTTATCTTTCCTCTAACATATGCTTTTGGCCTCTTTGTTGAAGATCAAATAGCTGAATGTGTCTAGGAAAGTTTCTGTCTCCTCAGTTCTGTTCCATTGATCCATTTATCTGTTTTTGTTCCAGCACCTTGGTATTTTCATTATTATTGCTTTGTAGTATAGCTTATTTTTTCTTTTCTCCATTAAGTTTATTGGTACATTTTAGGTATAAAATACATTTACATACATCAGTGGGATCTTGTACCACTTTGTAGCATAGCTTGGAGTCAAGTATTACTATGCCTCCTGGTTTGCTCTTGCTGCTCAGGATTGCTTTTGCTATTCTGGGTCTCTTCTAGCTCCGTGTGAATTTTAGGATTGTCTTTTCTAGATCTGTAAGATATGCTGTTGGTAGTTTTATTGGGACTGCATGGAGTTTGTCCAGCAGTTTTGAGAGTGTGGCCATTTTGACAATGTTGAGTCTGCCTATCTAGGAGCAGGAGATATTTTTTAATTTTCTGATGTCCTCTTCAATCTCCTTTCTCAGCGAACTTACTTTTCTTTGTAGAGGTTTTTCACTTACTTGCTTAGGTTAATTTCTAGGAATTTCATTTTTCTTGAACCTACTGTGAATATTATTTTCATAATTTCCTTCTCATCTCATTCATTGTTAGTGTACACAAATGCTAATGATTTTTCTGTGTTGATCTTGTATCCTGCTACATTGCTGAAGTTCATTATTAATTCTAAGATTTTTTTTCTGGTGTAGTTCTTTGGGTTTTCTATGTACCGTATCATTTCATCTGCAAATAATGATAATTTGAGTTCTTTTTTTCCTATATGTATCCTTTTTATTTCTTTCTCTTGCCTAATTGCTCTGGCTATTTTTACAAGTACTATGTTGAATAGAAAAGGTGGTAATGGACATCCTTGTGTTGTTGCTGACTTTATGGGGGAATGCTTTTAATTTTTCCCAATTAGTATAATGCTGGATATTCATTTGTCATATAGAGCTATTATCATATTCAGGTATGGTCCTTCTATACTTGTTTTCTTCAGGGTTTTTATCACGGGGTGCTGAATTTTGTTGAAAGCCTTTTTTGCATCTGTTGATATGATCATATGGTTTTTTACCTTGATTCTGTTTATGTGATGTATTATACTTACTGACTTATATACGTCGAACTACGCTTGTATCTCTGGTATGAAACCTAGTTGATCATGCTGTATCATCTTTTTGATATCTTCTTGAGCACTTTTGCATCTATATTCATTAAGGAGAGTGGCCTATACTGTAGTTTTCTTTTTCAGTTGGATTTTTATCTGGTGTGGGGATCAGGGTGATACTGGCTTCCACAAATGAGTTTGGGACCACTCCATCCCTTTCAATTTCTTTGAAGAACATGAGGAGTATTGGTGATATAACATCTTTAAATGTTTTGTAGAATTCAGCAGTGAATCCATCAGGTCCTGGGCTTTTTTAAAGTGTATGGTTTTATTTTTTTTTTGTACCGGGAATCAAACTCGGGTCCTTGTGCTTGCAAGGCAGATGGCAGAACCACTGACCCAAATCCTCAGCCCCTCCTGAGCTTTTTTAGTTGGTAGATTCTTTTATTACTGTGTCAATTTCACTGGTTGCTATTGAGTTGTTAAGCATATTTGTGTCTTCTTGGGTTAGTTTTGGTAGTTTGTATGTGTGTAGGAATCTGTCCATTTCTTCAAAATTTGCTAATTTGTTGGAATATAATTTTTCAAATTACTATCTTCTGGATTTCTACAGTGTCTGTTGTGATTTCACCTTTTTAAAAATTTCTAATTGCATTGATGTGAGTCTTTTCTTGCTTTCTCTTGGTAAATCTGGCTAGATGTTTGTCTATTTTATTTATTCTTTCGAAGAGCCAACTCTTTGATTTGTTGATTTTTTAAAACTCTTTTTTAGTTTCAATTTCATTGATTTCTGCTCTCATCTTCATAATTTTCCTCCTTAACTTAGGTTTTGGGCTGGTTTGTTGTTGTTTCTCAAGTATTTTAAGTTTTCTCATAAGGCTGTCTATTTGAGCTTGCTCTGTTTTCCTAATGTGAGCATTGATTGCGATGCATTTTCCTCTTAGAACTGCTTTCATAGTGTCCCAGAGGTTTTGATGAGTTGTATCATCATTATCATTAACTTCCAGAAATTTTTTAATTAAATTGATTTCTTCCGTGAACCATTGGTTCTTTAGGAGTATACTGTTAATTTTCCAGGAGCTTTTACCTTTTCTGAAATTTCTTGTCATTGATTTCTATTTTCATTGCATAGTGGTCTGATAGTATGCGTGGGATAATTTCTATTCTTTTATATATAGATAAGCAGCCTTTGGGGACTAGTATGTGATCTATTTTGGAAACTGTACCATGTGCTGCTGAATAGAATGTATAATCTGTTGTAGAGGGGTGGAATACTCTGTATATATCCACTAAGTCCATATGTTCAAGGGTGTGGTTCAGCTCTGATATTTCTTTCTTTCTTTTTTTAATTTAGTTGAACTCTTTGCGAAAGTGGGGTGTTAAAATCCCCAACTACGATTGTGTTAGTGGTTATTTGACCTTTCAATTTCAGCGTTTTTTGTTTTATGAAGATAGGAGCTCCTGCATTTGGTGCATATATGTTTATCAATGTTATTTTTTCTTGTTGGATTGTTCCCTTAAGTAGTATGTAGTGATCTTCTTTGTCTCTTCTAATTAGTTTTAGCTTGAAGTTTACCATGTCTGATATTAGAATTGCTACCTACCCCTTATTGTTTTTGGGGTCTTGGTGCATGAAATGTTGTGTTCCATTCTTTAATTTTTAGTCCATGAACATCTTTTTTGGATTCTATGGGTTTCGTGAATGCAACAGATTATTGGATTCTGTTTTTTGATCTAGTCTGCCAGCCTGTGCCTTTTAATTGGAGAGTTGAGGCGGTTAACATTGAGAGATAGAGACGAGGTGGTTATTTACTATCATTGCTTTCTGTACCTGTTGGTGCATACTTTGTTTTTCTTTTCCTGAATGTTTTTGCTGTTGTTTATCCATTGATCTCACTAGTTTCTTCTGTGTTTTTAGCAGTGTCCAATTAATTGATTCTGGCAAGAATATTCTTAAGTATTTTTCCTAGAGCTGATTTAGCACTCATGTATCTTCTGAGCTGCTCTTTCTCATGGTAATACCTTGTTTCTCCATCATTTTGATGGATAGCTTTATTGGGTAAGTTAATCTGGGTTAGAAGTTAATTACTCTTAGGGCTTGAAATACTTTACTCCAAGCTCTTCTAGCCTTTAGAATTTGTGTTGAGAAATGTGTTATGATTCTAATTGGTTTACCATAATATGTGACTTTTTTGATTGCCTCTGACTGCTTTTAAAATTCTGGGTTTTTTGGCTGGTGTCTGCTAATTTAGTAGAGATATGTCTAAGTGAGCTTCATTTTTTCATTGTAATTGTTTGGTGTTCTATGAGCATCACTTATTTGTATTTTAAATTCTTTTCTTATATTTGGGAAATTTCCTCCATGATTTCTCTGTGTTAGTGAATCCATCTATGCTATCTTCTAGTTTTTCTCTAACAGTGATTAGCCTTAGGTTGGTCTTCTTGTTGTCATCTAGTAGCTGCTGAATTGCCTTCTCTTGTTCTTTTATTTTTTTATTTGACTTCTTTGAGCTCTTTATTGTAATCCACTATTTTGTCCTCAATATCAGACACTCTATCTTCTCACTGGTCATTTCTGGAATGTATGAATTCTATACAGTTTTTTATTTAGGGTAATTCTATCTGACATATTTTTCAGGATTCCATATCCTTATTGAATCTGTCATTCAAATTTTGAACTGTTTTGGTTAGCTCATCTTTTTTACCTATTTCCCCCAAATTCACTGTGGGCATAGTGAGTAAAATTGCTGTGAACTTTGGGTTCATTTCCTCTTTGAATTCATCTATTTTCTTCATCTCATCTATGAACTTTCATAGATTTCTGCTACCTGGTATTTGTTTTCTTCTCCCTTGTGACCCCTTCTCGGCCTTGGGAGAGTTGAGGGGTGGTCCAGAGATCTATTTCCTTGCTTTGCTTCTTCATTCTCCTATGTGTATCTCTGTATATATATATAAAACTGGCTCCCTCTTTTTTCCCCTTCTTTTTTTGGGAGGGCTAGTGCATAGTGCAGGTTAGGGACTAGAGAAGTGAGAAGAGTTTGTGACTTATATGAAGAATTTTGGTAGGGTGTTGCTCCCTGTGAATAATTTTCAGCTTTGTGTGTCCAATGCTAGTATATACTCTTTCTGTTATTTATTTTACATGAGTTTTGACTGTGTCCCTATGTTTTGCCCAAAGAATTACTTCTGGTTATAACAGCATCCACAGATCCAGTCTTATAACACTTCTATATGGTAGTCCTTGCAGTTACACTTCCCCTCTTTGTTTATTCTCTATGCACACTGTGACAGTTTATTATCTGTGGTTGCTCTGAAGTGAGGTAGGTGAGGTGAGGTGGGGTGGGTAGAATGGGAGTTGGTTGGATGAGGAGTGTTAGACACTAAAGAGGAGGTTTGAAGGAGGAACAGTGGTAGATGAGAAGGAAAGGTTGATGTGGGGTCTGATTTTATTAGAGTATTTACAGTTGAGTTGAAGGGTTTGCATTGAGAGGTTTCAGAGGATATTTTGTTGGGGCAAGGGCGAGGTATAGGAGAAAGGAGGTTCACTTTGAGATTGTGGAAATCTATGTGGTTATCAGAACCTGCTGGTAGGGAGGACAATAGGCTAAGTAAGATATGGAAGAGCCAAAGGCTTAGGATGGGAAGGGTAGAGGAATAATACTAGAGAAGACAGGAGCAACTGTGAAGGAGTTATGTATGAATAATTAAAAAATTTGGGAGGAGGAGTTTATGTGCTTGGAAAAAGAATAAAGAAATATGTTAATAAATAATATTGTCTCAGGGGTTTGAGGTGAAGAAACTAGATAGGAATCTGAGACGAGGAGAAGAACCTATTAAATCAGAGCCAATGAAAGTATCAACCTTATAAACACAGGAAGCCATAAAAGAACGTAACATAACACCACATTACTAAATAAATCAAGAAACATACCAACATTTAAACCTATAACATGTGTGATAGGAACACAGATTAAATATTCCAATGAGACTTTGCATATGTGATTCCCAAGTAGCTTCTTTGCCAGAGTCTGAGTGCTCACACTCCATTAGCTCCTCTGACTCCTCCACTGCAAAACTGAAGCTAACTCAGACTCAGGACCTCTTTCTGCCAGGTTACAGGCATTCTTGCAGTTTGATACAGTCTGAGTTCTTGGGTTAGGAACTCTTGCTGTCCCTCTCTCCCTAGGTGTGATGGTGGATTTGGCAGACAGGTTCACTGGCATCAAATTGTCCACTGAGTCAGGATTGTTTCTATGCAATCAAATCAGCTGCAGTAGTAACAGGCTATTCTATTACAGTGGGACCTATCAGGGCTAGTTGAGAAATAACATACCACAAGATTCTTTTTTGGGTTTCTCTTTAGCCAACCATGGACTGTGGAAGTTCACTCTGGAAGCAGTGTCCCGTGTTTTCCTTGCTGGTTCCAAGTGCCAATGAAAGAATCATTGAAATGAAAGAATCATTTCCAATGCAGTTGTCTGTGAGCAAAAAAAAAAAAAAAATGTTAGTTTCATTTTGCCTCCCAGCTTTTCGCTTGCCAGTCCTTGTTGGCGGCACTGCGTGGTCTCTTCTCCACAATGTGGAGGTAGAAGGAAGGAGAAGAGAGGAAGAGGAAGTAGAAAGAATTAAGATGTGTTATGTGCATGGACCAACTCCCCATAGTAAATGTACTCATTATTACTCCAAACATGTACTAACAAACATAATAATTAAAGAAGAACGAGAACTTAAAGCCCCAAAGAAAAACTGCACTACGGCAGATTTTGAAAAACACATCCTTTGAATCTTCTTGGGCTGCTCCGTGCAGTAGGACCGAGTGACTGCTCTCTAAAGCAGCGTTGGAGGGCTCAGCACGCAGAGCCAGTTCTGCAACAATGACTGAAAAAGACAGGACTTGAGCCTGGGAAAACAGACAATTCCAAATCATCGGAGAAGAAGTGGCCCTCCTAGGTTTGAAAGGTTTTGTGCTAGAAAAATTGCAGGCTGGAACAACAAGAGGTTTCAGCACCTGGACCAACTTTGATTGGATGTGACTCAGGGGCAGAGTCTTTTTTTTTTCAAATTCTTTTATTGGTACATTTTAGGTATACAATATGTTTACATTTATCTTTGGGTGCTTGTACCTGTACATGATGTATCTTGGTTCTTATTTTACCCCCATTCCCTGTCCTCCCTTCACCCCCTCCACCCTTCCCTACTTACATAGATTTCATTTCCATTTTTTTCTTTTCTCATAATTTTTCCTTTCCCTTCTTTCCTTTCCCCTTCCTCTCCCACCACTCCTACACCTTTGGGTCTTTTCCTATTTCAAATTATCAATTATTCATTTTAATCCTTTTAATCCTTATTTACACTTTCAGTTTCTCACACTAGAGAAACTATTTGGTATTTACACATGTGTGTCCTATTTATTTCACTTAAGAGTATCGCCTCAATGTACATCCATTTAGCTATAAATGTCTCTAGGTTCTCATTCTTTATGGCTGAGTAGTACTCCATTTTATAAGAAAACCACATCTTCTTTATCCAGTCTCCAGGTGATGGGCACTTGGGCTGTTTCCAAGCTTTAGCTATTACGAACGGTGCCACTATAAACATGAGTCTTATACTCCATGAGTAAGGTGAGCCTTAGACGTCTAAGTGAGGGGGTGCAGAAGCACTGGCTTCTGTGGACACTGTCCCTGGTAGGGAATGGTTGTCACCTTGCGTCTGCAGCATGTGGTCATTCTTTTTTCTTACCTAACCTGGGCCAGTTTCACTGAGCATCCAGACACACAGTGAGGGCTCCCAGAAGTTAGTAAGATTACTGTTCTCCTATGGCCTGTGGTAAGACACCATATTTCTCTATAATCACAGCTCAAACACATGTAGTCCAATGTTATCCCCATACTAGTATTTAAAATGCACGAAAATCCTCTGGTAAATAGCTGTTGTTAAACAGTTAAAATAATTCAGCTTCCATCCTCCTATTCACTAGTGGTGAGCAACATTATAAATAAAATCAACAAAAGTTGACGATTTCTCTCCCAGGTTCTAAGGTAACAACCTGGAAACTCTTTATTGTCATTCTTGAACATAAATTTGAATATCGAAAGCCTCATCCCTTTGGAATTTAAATGTAAATAAATTGTACTGTGAAGATTTTACTAGGAAAGAATAGCAATAGCATCCAGTTTTCGCATCATGCCTTCTGTCTAACTCCTTATCAGTCTATACTGAGAGTAAATTTCTCACTCTAAATCAAATATATTTATCATTCTTTAAGACTTTCTTAATAGAGTAGTGAAGAATTTGTATGTTTTTGACCTTCTCAGTTAATTCTACAATAGAGATGGAGGGCAATTTGGCAGTATTTATGCAATTTAAAATGAGAAGCTTCTTTTTTAAATTAAAACTTGCATGAGATAATTATAGATTCATATAGTTCCAAAAAATTGTACAGAGAGATCCCCTGTATTCTCAGGTCAGTTTCCCCTATGGCAACCTTTTGAAAAATATAGTATCATATCATAACTGGAAATCAACATTCATACAATCTACTCATCTTACTCAAACTTCACCAGTTTTACTTCTACTCATTTATGAGTTTTTGTGTCTTTTTATACAATTTATCACATGTGTAAGAACATACCTTTTGTTTAGCATTTCTACTATTAGAAATCTCTCCTACAGAAATATTTGAATATGTTTACAAAGCCACATGTACAAAAATATGAACTGCAGTAGTTCACATCAAAAGAAATGATAACATTCTGCTTGCATCATTTGGAGAATAAGTAAATATTTTGGGCACAATATGGATCGCAGCAGTGAAAGAATAAAGAAGCATAGCCATATAAGCTGAAATGGAAAGATTTTCCATACAAACTAAGTGTAAAAAGAATAGAATAATATGATAACTATATTTAAATGAAAATATAAAGAGATACATATATGCATACAGAAATACATTTTAAAATATAAACGATACTCCTCAAACTGTTAATGATGGTTACCAAATGTTTTAGCTGAAGATCCATTAATCTAAAAAAGTGATACTACATCTTTGGCATTAAAACAAATCCACAATTATTTCCTCACCAGACAATGCTTAAAGAGTAACTCAGAGCCTTCCCCAATAAGGATGGAAAAATCATCTTTCATCTTGCAGATGGGAGTAGTGGGAGTCTAAAGGTTCCATCAGCCTGAACCAGCCTGTGGTAGAAAGTGGAAACTGGAAATTGAAAAGCCGTATTTACAGAAAGTTCGAATATTTTGTATAGGTAAACTGACTAAACCTTGACAAAATACCATTTGTTTATAATTAACAGTTGAAAGATAGGTCTCTTTCACACCCCATGCCACCTTGCAATCCATTTTTCCAATTGCAACTACTCATTATTTATTTTGAAGTTAAAGCAAAATATGTAGAGCAAGAGTGTAATGGGACAATGAATAAAATCCTTGTGGCTGAAAGGAAGAAAACAGAAGTTCTTTCCAAATGGTGCATTTTTGCAACATATAGATGCATTTGTCCATAAGACACTCCTAGCAAAATTGAAACCACATGTGTAGATGGCCAGGGCGTGCTGTGCATGTAACTGTGCAAGAAATTCAGCAAGCCTGCAGCACAACCAGCTTCCTCAGCTCTTGGGGACTGGGGCTAGCTTTCACGTCATGAAGCTTCCAAGTAGCAAAGAGAGTTCAGCAGGGTGACCAACTTTGCAGCAAACGAGGAGTTGTTTCCTTCACCCCCACTCTGCTCCCTTCGTCCTCTAAAAGTTAAAAACTGTGAGTTTCCTTCCTGATAAACTCCAAGGCTTCCTCACTGATTGGTCTTAGTTTTATAAAGGATATGACATCAGCAACTTAGCAGACTTGAGGCTGGGGGGCTGTTGTGGGCTTTGGCCAGCCTCCAGCTAGCTGAGTGGGGTGTGTGTGTGTGTGTGTGTGTGTGTGTGTGTGTGTATGTGTGTGTCTGACCACAGGTGGTACTCAGATTACCCTCCCTGTACTGTTCTCTGTTGCAGACTGTCTGACCACCACGTGTGTAATTCAGCCAGCCACAGAACTGGAATTTCCCAGGGGCAAGAGAAGCACGGAATTTGGACTTTCTTAAGCAACTGAAGTAGAGCGTGGAACTTGCTGGCCCAGGAAACACCATGGACAATGAACAAGAAGGCAGTAATACCAGCAAGCCCCTGTGGCTAGGAGGCTTTCTTGACACCAGGAGATTCTCGAACTCTTTGATGAAGGGTGAGTTCTAGGGGCTGTGAAATCACAGTGGTGGGGTGGGTGACTAATGTGCTTAGGAGAGAGGAGAACTGGACAATTTCAGTGGGTCTGTCTGAGGTATGTCCATGCGGCAGTCACTGGAAAGATGTCCACAGCTTGCTGATATACATTCTTTACACAGATGTTGAAAAATGTGTACATCTCTACATTTTTTGCAGAATCCCATAGATGATACAGATTTGTCACAGATAATTTATCAAGTAAAAACTTCAGCTCCAGCGAATCATTGTTTGTGGGTCAAATGCATTATTTACCAAATTGGAGGTTTCCAAGTTACTTATAAATAGGAAAATTTTAAATTAGGAGTTCTTTCATGAAAAACCCTTAGGTATTTGCAATCTATATTAGGGCTGGGTTTATAAATGATGTTCAAACTCCAGGCACTAATTGATTCGCTTACAAAGAAGTCAAAGAAGTATCTTACTGCCAGGTGATGTCTTTGCTAAAGGATGGAGTCTCACACATATGAGCAATGTTACTCTTGTGCAAAGATTCAGCAGGTGCTTGCTGACTGAAAGGATTCTGAAAAATGGGTCTAAGCATTTGAGGAGAAAGTAGTACATTCATTACTCTGGTACAACACTTCATGACCAGAGGGACAACAAACAGGAATGCTGAAGTCAGCTATTACACAGGTATCACAAGGGGAAAAATGCCGGGGATTTAGCTCAGTGGTTCCGCCACCTGCCTCGCAAGCTCAAGGTCTCAAGTTCGATCCCTGGTACAAAAAAAAAGGGGGGTGGGGGATAACAAGAAATTAAATGGCTTCCCTGTGACTGGTTGAGCAGGCAATGCTGCTCATTCACTCACTTATTTATCCAATTTTGCTTATAAAAAGAGCAGGACACCCAATGATGAGTAGGATTTGGACCCACAAAGGCAGAACCGAGTTAATAAGTAGGTATATTGAACACAAATTGAGAGTACCAAGAGAGCAGGGTGACACTAAAAATCACTTTTTAAAAAGAATTTAGCAAATATATTTTAAGCAGTAAACCAATCACTATATGAAAGAATCGATAATTTGCTTGATAGCTACACAATTCTCTGATAGCTAAGCATTATGTTTCTTTTCGTTTCCGCATGGGAGAGGGGACCCAGCCACTTTTCACAGTCCAGGGTTTCTTAAGGTCTTAATCCAACCCCGGTTGTAACAGGACTGGTGGGTGGACATGGGTAGGTGTTCTACTCAGAGATATGTTGATTAGAAAGTGAACAAGTTACCTCACAGGTAGAATGCAGAGCGTCTTGGGGAGTCTTGTGGGGACAAGTTTGGGGTGATAGAAACAGATGACGAAACTTTAAAAACTAGGCAGAGGAGTTTAAGCTTTATGAGTGAGGGAATTGGCAGCCATTAATGTTTCTGGTCCGGAGACCTGAGGATAATGAAGGGTGTGAGTAAATTAGCCCCTAGTAGCCCCAGTCAGAAGGATTGTGGTGGCATTATAGGAGATTGTTGCACTAAACCACTGTTCTAAAATTCTCCTGTGCCTCAACATCACCTGGAGGGGTTGCTAAAATGAAAACGATGCAATGTGTGATGAAATGGTGGGTCTGGGGTTGAGGCCCGGAGCCTTCATTCACAGCAGGCTCCCAAGTAACACTGATGGTGATGATCAGGGTCCATACTTTGGAAACCATGACACTAGTCAAAGCATCAAGTGTACGTCTGGATCAAATCTAGGAAATGACAGGATGATAATTTGAAAGGAAATAGACATCAGGTGTACTCATTGATTACATATTAAGGTTAAAAGAGAGAAGGTGGCCCAAATGGTAAAGTTCTAAAGCTCAAATTAATGTTGAGTAGGAGAGCTAGATAAGAAGGAATTTGGGGAGGACAGTAACTGGGAGTAGAGTGAGGAAGGGAGGATGTGGAGTTTTGTTTTGAAATGAAAAATACCAGTGACTGTGCCCGTGGATAACGTGATGATATGGGACTGAGACTGGGGCCAAATGCCAGTTGGGAGTTGCTGACTGCAGAGTGCTCTGCAGAGAGTCTATGGTGAAACTCATCAAAAGGAGAAATTTTCTGAAGGCAAAGAGCTAAAACCTGAGGATGGAGCCTAAGCTTCTAGTCAAGGACATAGGATCAGTGAGTTGGAGAGAGAAGGAGGAAGAGACTTCAGTTCTTGTAATTCCACAGGGATTAAGGGAAGAGAAGTTTTCAAAAAGCTGGAAGTCACAAGGGGTAGATTCCTGGACACCTCTGCTTTTTTGCCTCCTTCTCTCAATCTTATTGACAAACTCCTATCTACCTTCCACACCCAGCGGTGTGTGTCTTCCTTCCATGAAGTCTGATCTAGGCTTTCTCCCTGCTTTGCACTAGTCTTGCTCCTTGGGTAAAGCCTCAGGTATAGCTGGTTGCATTTGTTTTTGCTTCTGAAGTCTTGACCTTGATGAAATGTAGAATATGGAACATTCAAACTACCATTTCCAAATGGCTATGATGAGAAGCTCAGGTGAAACTTCAGGTGAAACATGTCCCTGGGTACAAGGACAAGTCAGAGAGAAGATAGCGCCTAGATTGGGTTCATTTGGGGGGAATTTGCTGCTACTCCTTCACTTGCAGGCTTTTCTCTGCCTCCTTCTCCAGAAAGAAGGAAGAAAGGAATGGAGGAAGGAAGGAATGAAAGGATATAATGATGAGTAGTCAATCCTTCTTAGAGATTTGTTTAATGCCTGACTCTCCTGTCCCAGGAGCAGGTGAATAATGTATTTTCTTTGTTTTATTAGTGTGTATTAGTTATACAGACTAATGGGTTTCATTTGGCATATTCATACATGCATATAACATACTTTGATGATTTCCACCCCATTCCTCCTTGTCATTTTATCTTTTTTATGAGTTGAATTGTGTCCCCAAAAGATAGGTTGACATCCTAAGCCCCTGTATCTCAGAGTGAGACTTATTTGGAAATAATGTCATTGTGGATGTAATGAATTAAAATGAGGTCATACTGTAGTGGGATAGACCCTTAATCCCTCATGACTGGTATTTTTATAAGTAAAGGAGACAAGACATACAAGGAAAACACTATGTAATGACAGAAGCAGAAGTATCCATAAGCTGAGGGAAATTAAGTATACTCTGGATTATTGCCAGGCATTAGAATAGATGAGGAAGGATTCTTTCCAGGAGAGAACATGGAGGGAGAGCACGGCTCTGTTGACACCTTGATTTCATACTTTTAGCCTCTAGGACTATGAGAAGATAAATTTCTATAATCTTAAGTCACCTAGTTGGTGGTGCTTTGTTATGATAACCCTGGGAAACTAATTCACAGTTTACTCTTAGAAACTTTGGAAAATACATTGAACGACAAACTAACCACCCAGGTTACCATGGTCTCCCTTCTTAGTGTCTATCCTTTGAGTTTTAGACTGCAGGATCTCCTGTAGAGCTATTTCCTCCTTTGCAAAATTGAGCCTACCCTGTAGAGAGTTTTCACATTCAATTGGAAGACAGGCAAGAACAGGCATTGAAAGGAAACAATTCTCTATGGTAAATTTTTAGATATTGGAGCAACTTAGCAGGGAGAAGTTTTCTGAGAGTAACCTGCCTGTTTAAACAGAATGAAGGATAATGTGAGGTGAGAGAGAGAGAGAGAGAGAGAGAGAGAGAGAGAGAGAGAGAGAGAGAGAGAGAGAGAGAGAGAGAGAGAGGGAGAGAGAGAGAGAGAAGAATTGTAGTGAACAAGACTAACTTGCCTGAGGGTTGTCTCGATGGACTTTTCTGTTTGCCTGTTTCTGACTTTGGGGCTTCAGTTATCTTTCTCTCCCTCTTTTTGTTTGTCCTGGAATCAAGCCAAGATTCACTGTAACTGTAAACACAGCACCCAGATCCTCTCCAGTGTTGGTTTGTGCCACTGAATCCACCCTTATCCTAGCCCGAAGACTGAAGGCAAGTGATCCCATCTCCCCAGCAACCTGACCTCTCTTCTCTTTAACTTACAAAATGTTCCCAAGATACACAGATTTATGCTACTTTTTAGCATTCACTAGGGCTCTCAGAGCCTTGGTAATAGCTCTTTTCAGAATGTGTCAATTAGTGTATTTTAAATCTTTCCTGAAATAATGGAAATTTTAGAAATTTTTCTAGGAAGTGCAATAAAAATAAAATAGTAGCCTTCCTAATGTACTGTAGGTTTGATAGAGACAGTTTTCTAAAAGGTAAGTTTAATGGCATCAATTGGAGGACTTATGGAATGATTTTGTTATGAGAGCTCCCTGCCCTGTTTCACCTATGAGCCACACTGCTGGACCCATGATGTTGCCAGTGACCTTATTTGGCATCCATCTTTTGGCAGCAAAATCAATAGACCATGGTTGAACAAGTATTTGGGAAATACTGAACAAGTATGAAGTATTAAGAATCCTTGCTATGTGCCCAGGGGTTGTATGATGTGTTACATATAGGTAAGGACCCTTTTGTTTCAAAGACTTTGGTGCAGTCAATGGGAAAGGATATTGTAGACTTGAGTCTCCCCTTCAGTGATCAGAAAGTCTCCTACTGTGAATATCATCATGCTATGATAGGAAAATAGGTCCCATTTCCTGCTTATTCTGCTCTTTTCAGCTGCCAATTACAGGTGAGGCTGCTTCTGAGGCACGTGCTGAGCCTATTGTTCATTGTCTGTTTGAGATGTGGGCTCTGGAAAACCCCAGAGAAGCACTTACCAGGTCCTCTCGGGCCGGCCCCTTATTTTGGGTTTCATGAGGTGATGTCTCCACTATCTATTGGTGTTTTCCACTGCAAAAGAGAATGTGTGGACCAATCCATGGGGCAAATGACAGTGTTGACTGAACTGTACATGCATTTGTGTATGTATGCGTGTACCTACACACACGCGTGCACAAAACACGCTCTCAGAATATTAGAAAAATGTTAATGTACCCATTGTCTTTGTTTTGACTTTTACATAATCATTCAGTTGTTCTGAGATCTGCTGAGGCTAAGATCCTTGTATAAATAAATATATTTAGGCTTTAAAAGGGCCTATTTTTTTTTTCCTGGGCAGGAGCACGGCACATTGTGACATGCTTAACAAACCCTAGAATAACATGACTTTAAATTAGAAAGGGACACTTTAAACATTGCTAATGGGAATATAAAGTGGTGCATCCACATTGAGAAATAGTCTCAAAGGCTGAACATTATATTACAACATCATACAGCAATCCCACTTGTATATAACAAGAGAATCCAAGCCATACATCCATTCAAAACTTGCACATAAATGTTTGCAGCATCATATTAATAATATCCAAAAGATGGAAACAACGTAAATATTCATGGACTGATGAGTGAATAAATAAAATGCAGTCTATCTATACAATTAATATTTGACCAAAGAAGGGATGAAGTACAATGACGATGAACCTGGAAATGGTATGCTTAAATGAAAGGAGTCAGTCACAAAGCAGCACATATTCCATGGATCCATCTACATGAAATGTCTAGAACAGGAAAATCTATAAAGACAGAAAGTAGATCAATGGTTGCCAGGGCCTGGAGGAAGTGGAAATGTGCAGTGAATGCTAAGGGGCACAGGATTTCTTCTTGGGGTGATAAAAATGTTCTAAAATTGATTGTGGTGTTGACTGTGGTGAATGTAGTGAAAAGCATTGAATTGTGCACTTTAAATGGGTAAATTGTATGTTATGTGAATTGTAGCTCAATAAAACTGTTAACTAGCCAGCTAGATACAGATATTAGTATTGTCATCCCTCTACTCTGTGTGCCAGGACAAACTCTATACCTCCGAAAGACACAGGCTGCCTTTGCTTTGTAAATACTACATCCTGCATGAGTGCAGAACATCAGGTAGCCCCTGTACTTCTCTTGGAGAAGTACATAATTCTTTATTTACTTTAAATAGGAGGAGTAATGGTTTCACATGGAATGAGTAGAAATTAAACCCCATTTTTGTCTACATTAATAGCATGATTGCAACACTTTTATGAAATTTGAACACAGTTATAATTTAGGACCTAAATTACCTGCCTAGACTGTTTAGGCTGTCAACTCTAATAAACTTAACTAGCTTTAACAAGGTTGAAGAGTGTGGCAGCTGTATTTCTCATCAGTAGAGTACTGGAAGGAAAAATGGACTAATCATTGTACACATAGTGATCCATTAGGGTACATTTGCAAATCTATTTAAAACTGATTTTCAAAATCTTTCTCATTTTTTGGGCTCTTTCTTCTCGCTCAAGATTTTGTACAAATGGTATTTTGTATTATCAGCACCAACAAGGTGTAATTAGCTATCCATTTAATTCTAATTTGAATCTAAATCTTTCCATATCTGTAGTCTGCACTTTAGACTCCAGGCCCTAGAAGCAGCAGTATTTTTCCTGTGAGAATTAGGAACCTCAGAAAATGCTGTGAAGACATTGAATATCTATTGAGCATAAAGTTTTGGACCAGGAAAAGCTATTTCACTTAAGATGTCCTAAGGCTTTAGTGACCCAGAAGGAAAGCCCTGGCTGGGCAGTGTGTAGGCTCATTCAGCCTCCTTTTATGTACTAAATGCTAATGAATTCATCTGGAAGGATGCTAGTTTGCTCACTAGGATAGATTTTCCAGGGCATTGATGGCTCCAGGTGGCCTCTGCCAACACGTGTGAAGTACAAACTGTTCTTGTCTCTTCTTTCATAGCCTTCCAGCTTGCAGGGCAGTAGCAACTGCTCTGGTTCTCCTGGTTTTCTTATCACTTATTTTCAAAGCAAAACTGCTATCAGATCATTCTGCCTTGGCTGTACATTGTGTGTTTGCCAAAACAGACAGAGCTGACGTTCGCACCAACCCAGGCAAGCCTCCCTCCATTCTGACTTTCTGCATCCGTTTGTTCTGGAAATCAGATGCAGCTTGAGATGAGAAAAAATTGGGTCTGCTTCTCACTCAGTTACATCCATATGTAATTAGAAGGCACGAGGAAAGCATTTAATGTGTTGGGTCGGGGTTTATGGGCTTCTTTGCTGAGAGTTTGTATTCCTCCTACATGGGTGTAGACTCTTTTAAATAGCAATGATTGTGGGGTATAATGAACATTCTGCTTAGTGTTAGGGCAAGATAATAATAGTAGCTAATATACATTGAGCCATAGATAATTATATTGCTCTCCTCACTTAACCAAAAGGGAAACAGAGTCAGAGCCTGTTCAGGGACCCACAGCTGGGAAGTCAAGTGGGTATTAATTCAGAGCTTTCTTTTAACCATATTGCTACAGTGCCTTTGGGGGTGAATATGGGTAATATTCCTGGTTCATGGTCAGATTGAACTCTGATTTGCACTCAATATTGGGATGGGAGGTAATCTACAAATAGACAAGTTTCTGTTTAGATTTGATTCCAAATTTAATGGTGTATTTAATTACATGATACCAATATTAATATATGGCACTCTTTACTAAAGAGAGAAAGTTTGTGTTTTATGCAGGAAACTAGACTGGCACCCATAGCTCAGCACATTAATGTTGGTAGTTAGTAAAGCTCTCACTTAATTAAATGGGTCATTTGCCTTTGAAACCACTGTAAAATTAGAAGGACTGTCATCTCAATCTTCTTTTTAAAAAATTTTACAATTTAAATTAATTTATTTTTAACTGATAAATAAATTTAAAACGTACACATTAATGGGGTACTGTGATGTTTTGATACATGTATGTATTATGTATTGTTTAAATTAGGTTAAACATACCAATCTCCTCAAACATTTACCTTTTTTGTGGCAAAAACATTCAAAATCCTTTCTCCTAGCTTTTGGAAATGTGCAGTATGTTACTGTTTCTGTAGTCACCCTACTGTACAATAGCACACCAGAACTTTTTGCTTCTACTTAACTGTAATTTAGCACCTATTGATCAGCCTGTCTTACCCCTCCCTCCCCCACTCTCTCCATCCTCTGATAGCCACCATTCTCCTCTCTGCTGTTTTACCTTCCACATATGGGTGAGACCATGTAGTGTCTGTCTTTCTGTGCCTAACTTATTTCACTTAACACCATGATCTCCCTCTCTCCCTCTTTTGGTGTCAGTTTAGACACTGGCTGCAGTTCTTTAGAGATCTAGACATTTCAAATAGATTATTCACAAGAAGCATCAATACATAGAAGAAATTCCAAAGATCTGATGGGAATTTTGGTTATGTGACTTCTGTGTCTCCATCTAGGTACCTGTTGTGCTCTTACCAATGGGCAAGTATGAGCCTCCCGTCTAAGTGCATTAACAGACTGTGACCTGTTCCTCTCTTTCCATACAGATATTGTGTCTTACTGGTCTCCAGTGCATGAAGCTGCAATCCATGGACGTCTGTTCTATTTGAGAAACCTCATCAACCAGGTAACTCTTTGAAATAGAATGGTAAAATTAAGCACATCTTACTGCTACATCAAATTCAGGAAAAGGAAATTATAGACTGACAGTAAGATACAAATTTCTTCTTAAGTAAAATGAAGTGTATCGTATGTGAATAACCATTTCTTTCTTTGGAAGCTGATATAATGCCAGAGTTTAGTACAATTGTAAGCACATAGTAGGTGCTATGCTAAATATCTGTTAAATGAATAACCGGCAAGTTAGTGCATTAAAATTGCCTCCACTTTATTTAATAAATTATGTTTTTTTCACATTATCATGTAAAATAGTGATTTTTACCTGCAGCAGTTATGCCCCTCAGGAAACACTTTATAGTATCTGGAGCTATTGCTGGTTGTTAGGCCTGTCACACTGGGGTGGTGGAGATAATGACATCTAGTGGGTGGAAACTGCTAACTATCCTATAGCGCACAAGGCAGCCCTCCTCATCAAAAGGTATCCAGCCCCAGGGCTGGGGATTTAGCTCAGTGGTTCCGTCTCCTGCCTCACAAGTGCAAGGTCCTGAGTTCGATCTCCGATCCCAGGTAGCCCCCCCCCCAAAAAAGGAGAAAATAAAAAGTACCCAGCCCCAGTTTCCGTAGACTGAGGTTGAAAATGCCCGCTGTAAAATAAGTGCTTGAAAATATCTGTTTAAATATGTAGTCTTGTAATTTCAAAGACATTTTCAGTTCTGCTCAGTTCCCAGTTGACTGTGGCTCTGAACAGTTTCATTTTTGTTTCTCTGCTCCTCAGGTGTAATTCAATACATAGTTATTGGAATTTTGCTGGTTTTTAAATTACTGGAAACCTACACAAAGTCACTTTTAAGAAAGCAGCTTAAGGGCCGGGGATTTAGCTCAGTGGTTTCGTTGCCTGCTGCACAAGCACAAGGACCTGAGTTCGATCCCCGGTACCAAAAAAACAAATAAAACAAAACAAAACAAAAAAACCAAACAAACAAAAAAAGAAAGCAGCTTAAGTCATCATTCAAAATCTTAAAATCTGTTCTCTAAAGTGAATATATGTCCATTAAGTTAGGATTTCTTAGCTCCTTTGGTACTATTGACCTCATTGGCAGTCTGGGAAAGTCCAATGGACCCCTTTCCCAGAGTAAAGTTTTAAATCCATAAAACATAACACAGAGCAAACCTGTCAAAGTCTTAAAACAAGTGTGTGACATAATAATATATAGACTTTTAAATTAATTCATTAAAGAAAATCTAGTGGTGATTCCAGTAATAGCAAGCTAAAATATAGGGTGAGCCTGTATTTTGAGATATTGTAGATATCTGCAACAATCATAGTGCATTAAAATATATGATTTCTATTGATGACAGTCCTATAAACTACTTTTACTAATTAGATTTTTTATCAAGATTCTCAATTGAAGAACATGCAAAATTTTGAGTAGAGGTTAGTGAAAATAAAAATGCTTTTAAAAAACCAAATTTCATGGACCTATCTAGATTAAGGAAACTTGCTATAAGAAAATAGTTTGTAAAGAAAGTTTTTACTACCCAAGGCCACTATCTTAAGCTGTTTTTCATAGCAGCAGCCTATTATAAATGAAAATATAGATTATAACACATAACTCTAGGTAAAAGAAGTTAGACTGCATCTCAGATAAAATGAAATATTTACCCTATTTTGATAGGATGAAAAATGGTCATTGCAGCTTTTATACATAACTTGCTAAATTTGGACAGATGTTCACTTATATTCAATATTTATGTGTTTACTGAATGATCACCAGCAAGAGCCATGTCTTTCTCTAAGCTCTATCATATTATTCAAGTGATTTATTATATTGGAACCTTGATTTCTGCCTTTGTTAAATGAGCATTCTAATAACTACCTATATGTGTCACCTCATAACTCAGCAACAAACCAGCCCCAAACTCAGTGGAATAATACAGTAACCATGATTTCTTGCTAATGAGTGTTTCAGCCAGCTGATCTAAACTGGGCTTTCCTGGGTTCAGCTCCAAGCAGCAGGTTAGGTGTAGCTGCTGCACGTATCTTCCATCCTTCATGGACCACTGGTTATCTGAGACATTTTTTTTACTTGGCAAAAGGCAGAGAATAGCAGGGAAAGCTCAATCATATAAGAATATAGTACATTCAATCTTTGCTTATGGCACAACTACTAATATCTCATTGGTCAAAGCGAGTCACATGACCAAGTCCAAAGTCAAGGATCAAGGAAGTATATATTTTGTTAACTATGAGGTCATGGAAAGGGTCTGCATCCGTTACACTATACCATACGAGAGCAAAATTGAGACCCTAAATTCAATCTAAATGGGTTTGAAAGAATTAACTGAAGTGAGATAGGTAAATTATCTAATCCAGTTGGTCATCACAAATGGTATCTATTTTCTTATAATCTATATAGCACTGCAGATAAAGAAAAACATGTTGAAAAATTAAAAAATATTGAACTAAGATAAATAAGATAAAGCATTCAAGTGACTATAAGACAAAGAGAAAATTATTTTAAAATTCTCATTATGTCAAAGAAAGGAAAAACTGAATCTATTAGTAATTATTCTATATCATTGCTTCACATCAAAATAATCAAAGATTATTTTTAAAAGATGACAATATCTGGGCCTTACCTCAGACATTCTGATTTAGCCTCATGCATTTGATACTTTCTAAAAAACTACTTCAAAACCACTGAGTTCAAGGATAAGAAAGGGTCATTTTAATAGCTGTAGGACAGAGAGAGGCATTTGGCACAGTAGAAATATAGTATGGGAAAAGGAACAAAAAGATTGATAAGTTGGTTTTCTTTAAAATTGAGAACTTCGTCAAAAGACCATGCTAAAAAAGTTGAGGAGGCAAGCCACAGTCAATACTTGCAATTTTTTTTGCACTTCCAGGGATTGAACCCACTGAAAATATTTTCAATTGAAATATTTCTGGTTTAAAATAAATACAACAAAAGGCAACCCAATATAAAATAAGCAGGAGGCTTGGCCTGGCAATTCACAAAGAGCATATCTAAATATTCAATAAACATATTAAACTGTGTTTATTAGTATCATAATTGGAGTAATGTAAATTAAAAATACAAGATAGTATTACTTCTTCCCCTCAGTAGAATGATTATATTTGTAAAGATTGATAAGGATAATACCAAGTGCTGGCAAGGATCTGGAGCAAATGGAATTCTCTTGCATTGCTGATGTGAGTGCAAATTTGTACAAAACACTTCTGGAAATTGTTAAATAATATCTACTAAAGTTAAAAATATTTCCACTCTATAACTCAGCAATTCCATTTCTAGATATATGTGCAATAGATATGTATATATCTGTTTATAAAAAAACATAGACAGGTATATTCATACCAGCAAGCAAAAAAAAAAAAAAGAACACCTTTGAAAACAACCCAAATATCCATCAAAGTAAAATGGATAAATATATTATGGTGCTCTGTTCATTTTCTGTCTGCCAGGGGTGGCCTGTGAACATCAACACAGCAGATCAAGTGTCTCCACTCCATGAAGCCTGTCTTGGAGGTCATCCATCTTGTGCGAATATGTTATTAAGACATGGCGCTCAGGTAAATATGGCCCAAATAATATCTTAGAAACAAATAATATCTAAGAATGAAAAATGACTTTCTATCTTTTCTCTATAATTTCTAGCACTTACGATTTTTCTGATTTGAAGTATGAAGAATGGTGGTTTTCAGGAGTTGTTATGTACATAAAGCTTGTTGCTTTAGTGATAGGTGAAATACTGAATTTTTAGCTAGGAAATTGTATTTAGAATCTCTAGCATTTTCTTTATCAGACTAGATTAATAAATAGCTGTGAAATTTCTGTCTTCATTTCTATGAGTGGAGGGTAGTAAAGTAATGCAGAAACTACAAAATATTTATCTGGGATGTCTGGGGAGCCAGAAAATCTCTATGTGTCCCTCATCTTTTAGCAAGTAGCCTGGACTTGTTCACATGGTGGTAGCAGGGACTGCAAGAGCAGCGAAAGAGGGCAAATTCTCTTCTTGCACCATATTTTCTACTGTCTCATTGGCTAAAGCAAGTCACATGGGCAAGCCCAGATACAAATATTGGAAAAATAGACTTGATCTTGTGATGGGAAGACTTACAAAGCCATATCATAAGGGAATAGGCACAGGGGGATAGAAAGAATCTGTGACCATTTTTGCAAACTACAATAATATATTAAGTGTTAAGCACTAAGGTGGTTGGAAGCACAAAAGTGTTCCACCATTTAGTTCTCACCTGGAGAAAGGGAGTCAAAAGAAAGTTCCTATAAGAAATGATGTCTTGGGCTGGGGATTTAGCTCAGTGGTTTCACTGCCTGCTGCGCAAGCGCAAAGACCCGAGTTCGATCTCCGATACCAAAAAAAAAAAAAAAAAAAGAAAGAAAGAAATGATGTCTAAGCTGAAACTGAGGACCTGTTGGAGTTAGTCAGCAGAATGGTGGGTCAGGAAAAATTATAGGCTTTGAACCTACTGGGAAAGCAAATTCAAAGACCCGACAAGAAAGAGAGCAAATTTCTGTGACCCATTCCTTATGGCAGGAGAATAGAGTGAGCGAGAGGGTTCCAAACATAAGCAACCTTGTCCGTGCCAAAAAAGGGGCTTTGGCCTGAGATTAGTAGCGAGCCAGAGATGGCTGCATCATCAGATTTATATAGGAATTAGGGAAACTTATTCAAAAGTTACAAACAGGGTCAGGGCCAAGGTGAAGCAAAAAAGATACCTAGATTATACTCTACAAGAGGTGCTCACTCTAGGGTCCTCTGGCACTCATGTGACCCCAACAGTGAACACCTCCTTAAAGTTTGCACCCTGGGCATCTTTTATACCTCATTCGGGCCCTGACCTTGCTTAGAAATGGAATGTAAGAAGGAGTTCATTGCCTTTATAATGCCATCATTTGACAGATTCACCAAGGAATTTTTTAACAATATAGAAGAACATATCTGCATTTGAGTTTGCTCTTTACTATTTGATTGTAGCCCAAACACTAATGTTAGATGTCAACTTGTAAATTTTGGACTTCGAATATTAGAAAAGATAAACCCAAAGATGAGTTTCATGGCCTTATTAGGACATTGACCAGTTTTGTATCTATAAGCAAAAATATTTAAGCAGTCTATTGACTGACTGTATAAATTATCCCTTGAGCCAGCCTTACCATCTTACTGGTTCCCTTGTTAACAAATGAATTGAATAAAATATCTGGCATGTGTAATTCTACATTTCTATGAAAGCCAAGTTTAAAAAAAAATTTAAATTATATTCTAACAATTTTAGATCACTTTGGCTGCTATGAGGAGACTGGATTGGTCCAGAATGAAAGTTTAAAATAAAAAAGACAGTTTGTAAACTATGAAAATTACCCTAATTGGTTTCAAAGTTCATGTTCCTAGAGAGGGCAAGGAGGTAGAACCTTTCGTAACATTCTTGCTGCCTTACATTCAATACCTCATTCAGATTTTTCATAACAACCTTCTAGACTCTAGTATTTTTCTCCCCATTTTTATAGCTGTGGACTTTAAGGCTCAGACAAATTAAATAATACCTTTTAAGTGGCAGAGAGAGCTTATCTTGGAGCTTTTTCCCTAGGTGAATGCTGTGACCACGGACTGGCATACTCCCCTGTTTAGTGCCTGTATCAGTGGCAGCGTGGACTGTGTGAATCTGCTTCTGCAGCATGGGGCCAGCCCCCACTCAGAGAGTGATCTGGCATCTCCAATCCACGAGGCTGCTAAGAGAGGTAAATCTGTTGGGAATTTCTGATTTTCCACCCAGTCCTTTAAAGGATGCTTCACTGTTGAAAGAAGAGGGCAGGGGATGTATTTTAGGGTAGTTGTTCTCAAAGTGAGATCCTGGCACTAAAAGCATAAGCAGGGGAAATCCTGCCAATGGGGGCCTTTGGGGTCTCACTCCAGCACCACTGACTAACTCTTGGTTGGGGAGGGGGGTCCAACCATCTGTGTTTAGTTTAATAAGCCCTCCTGGTGATTCTGCTGCACAGGATGTTTGAGAATTTTCCTTTTAGAACATTTGCGATGTTCACCACTATATTTCAGGAACAGGGTCAGGAACACACAGTAGACTATCCATCAATATTTATGGAACCTATTGTTGAACCCATGACTCCATAAAAATAAAGGGATTTTATAATACAAATTATATTCTATTTTATGACCTTAAGAGTATCTTGGGGCCACCTAAGTTTGTTAAATGAAACAAATTTCAATTATGTTATATACAGTTTGAGGTAATTCTTTTCACAAAGCCACAGGTTTCCTGATATTCTTAATTCTGAGACAAATAGTGAAATTGCAAGTTTTGCATTTCTCTGATGTTGTCATCATCATTATGACTATACTTTGACAGAGGACTCTCTGTTTCCCCGGTAGCTTTCCAGAATGACCAATCCATATGATGATTATCTCCCCAAACACTTACATTTATTTAAGAGGCATCCCAACTCACCATATTCAGTGGATACATACAGCTAAAATGGCACAACCAGAAAAACCTGAGGGAGCATTGTTTCAAGTATGACATTCTGGTCCAAAGCAGAGTGATTCAGCTTTCACCAAATCTAGTTTTCCAGACTGGGTCCTGTTTCTATTTGGTTTGGCAGCTTCTCATAAGCCTTGCCTGTGCCAGGTGTGGCCTGCTGCTCCCAGGCCTACCCTTGGTGAGGTCAGAAGTTTCCTTCCCTGTCCTATGGCCCACACCATGCCCTTTCTTCTTCAAGTCCACTTTCAGTTCCTGTTCCTCCATTAACCACAAACAATTTAAAAATGTGGATGGTTGCTGGGTGCTTACCATGACTAATGAACTTAAGTACATCTTGGAGCCAACCCATTAACTGATGGCACTGTTTAAAATCATCCCCTGTTCTAAGTAAAGGAAATCATTTTTGATCCCTGGATATATTACTGACAAATTTAAACATGGGAAAAATGGGGACAATGTTGTTTCCCTAGCCAAGGGAACCTGTGCTGTAACTGGTTTCTCCTGTTTTGGGTGGCAGGTCATGTGGAGTGCATCGAGTCCCTTGTAGCTCATGGTGCCAACATTAACCATAACATCAGCCACCTGGGCACTCCCCTCTATGTGGCTTGTGAAAAACAGCAGCTGGCCTGTGCCAAGAAGCTTCTGGAGTCAGGTAAGACAAAAAACAGAGGAGGAGGGGACAAGGAAAGAAAATGGAAACAAACTTAAGTGTATTTTAAAGATATCTCTATTGTGGCAGAGGAAGGAGTGTGGGCAAGAAGCCGAGCAAAAGCAGAGTTTGTACTGTGTTCTCATGGGGGGTCATTTTACACTGCTTGAACTTTAGTTCTCTCATTCGTAAACAGAGTGATGATGATGATGATGATGATGATGATGATGATGATGATGATGATACCCCTCCCCTGGTGGTCCACAATGATTGTAGTTTCTCCTCCTTTTCCTCCTCCTCTTTCCTTCTGGCCAGTCATGATTAGGGCCTGCATAGCTTGCAAAGACGCTGGATTTGGGCAAAGTCTTCCTATTTGGGACTGTCTTCACTCTTTGATTTGGAAGTTGAATTTGTCCCATTTTAGCCCATTGTAAATACTTTGTTTTCCCTGTAAAGGCCTAGGTATTATCATTCTTTTTCACTTCGCTGCCATTGTCCAGCCCCCTTCTCAACACCTGGAACTCCATCTCACCACCTCTTTACTTATCTGAGTCCTTTTCATCCTTTAAGATTCCAGGCTATAGTATCCCTTCACAGTAGCCTGTCCTATGATGTATGGTGTATCTTTATTTATTTTCTCTTCTCCTTTTCCTACTTTTACTTGGCACAAGCAAGCAGAGCTCATTTTTTCCCTACCATTCTGTTTTTTTCTTACCTTTAATAAATGTGAGAGCTGGGGATTTAGCTCAGGGATTTGGCCACCTGCCTCGAAAGCGGAAGGACCCGAGTTCAATCCCTGATACCAAAAAAAAAAAAAAAAAAAAAAAAAGTGAAACTTTGCCACTGTTTAAAAAAAATCCAGAAATCCCTCCCTGTACTAAATATTCTTGTAGTCCTTATTGCTTTCCATTCATTGACAGCCATTTCTGTGAATTAGGAGTTTCGTTCATATTCATTCATATGTCTCTGTCTCTGTCTCTCTCTGTTTCTCCCTCTCCTAAGACCTTGGTAGATTTTAAGCTCCTAGCCAGGAAAGAACCCTGTTTCACATCACTCATAAAATAAAAAATAATACAAGACCAATTTGGGCAACATTTGTTGAATAGACATAGATCCTAATTTTGCCGGAGGGACAGCAGCTCAGGAAAAGCTACACGTTCCAACATGTCACAGTAAGAACCAAGAACTGGGTTGGGGTGGAGACTTGTTGAGAGTGTAAGGGTGGCATTGGATAGGAGATGGTCTTAGGTCCACTCTCCTCTGGAAGAGAAGTCGGCCACTTTCTCTGTGATCTTGGGATTGGCCACCTAAAACTCAGAGATGCCCCCAAGAGTTGGTTGGTTTTCACAGTCTCAAATCTCAGTCTCAAGTCCCAGATTTTAAGCCCCATGGTGGCTGCTCAGAATAAGAATTTGGCGTTAGGTCTATACAGAATTTCACCATCTAGTTTCACTCTCAGTATTGGCTAACTCTTAGGCTCTGTTAATAATGCCTGTGAGAAGCTTTCATATCACCAGGATTTTTCTTCTATGTATCACGCCTATGGGTAACACTCAGTGGTGAACTGCTTAGCTTCATATGCCATCCAGGTCTTTTTTTTTTTCTTTTTTGGTACTGGGGATCCAACTTGGGTCCTTGAGCTTTCGAGGCAGGGGGTGGAACTACTGAGCTAAATCCCCAGCCCTGCCTTGCAGCTCTTGTGGTACATCCAGTCACATTGCCAAATGGCAGTTTCCTCATATATTAAATAGGACCAAATCATTTCCCATTTTCACAGAATTGCCATGTTCCCCGAGGGTCCCTTTCATTAAGGAAGTTTGATGTTCAGTGGCTGACCGACTTTTGTTCTTGTGCCTGTTTAGGAGCAAGTGTCAACCAAGGCAGAGATCTGGATTCTCCTCTTCATGCAGTGGCCAGGCTGTCCAATGGGGAGCTGGCCTGCCTGCTCATGGACTTCGGAGCAAACGCCCAGGCCAGGAATGCTGACGGCAAACGTCCTGTGGAACTGGTGCCTCCAGATAGCCCTTTGATCAATTTCTTCTTGCAGAGAGAAGGTGCTTCTCCTTTGCCCTAACCCTAAGCCCTAATCTGTAGAGATGCCTTCTGGCTCTAAGAGGAGGCAGGTACTCACTGAGTGCTGACTTCCAGACCTATAAAAGATCCGCTGTCTGCCACCACCAAGTGTGAGGAAGTTGAAACCATTTAGTATTTAACAGGATGCAGTATTGGTTATGTAGTAAATAGCCCTCCTGCTGTTTTGCATGCTGGAGATGGGTCGTTTGGGATGATCTAATATTCACATATGGGATAGACCAGTTTTCAAAGAATTAAAGTCTAATTTTAAAATTTCAAAATTAAAGTTCCCTAAAACATGCTTTGGAATGATGCAGTAGAAACCTCTTTGGCACTGCATGATGGCCTAGGGTGTATTATTGCGCTTAAGCTGTGCCAAAGCACTGGGAATTTGATCTCTGGCGTTAAAATGGAGGTAATTAAGAAGTTAGGGTACTTCTGTAATGATTCCCATTAATTCAGACACACTACTCTAAGTTAACCAAAATTAAGTCCACACTCCTGCATTAATAAGAACTGACACTCCTAAACCAAACAAATAAATATTGTGATTGAGTGGTATGTACAGGAGAAAGAGTATTTTCTTGGTGCATCGGGCAGGATGGGGAACAGCGACCCCCAGACTGGGGAGACACATGATTTCAATCTTAATTGCCCCTAGACTTAATTCAGTACCTACTCTAGAAAAAATCCTGTTAAGCTGTAGGGTTTGTGGAATTTTGAGATGAGTCCCCCTACCAGGGTTTTGATGTCATGTATTATAATTTGGTATTTTCTCCCCACTTGCTGAGAAGTATGGCTGGCTCTGGGCTGAATTGTAAAGTGGGCCGAGGAATTCTTCTTAGTCTTACTGCCTGAGCCAAACTCCTGTTATGGGGCAGACTAAGAAGAGGAAAGAGCCCATTGGAGACCCCTTTCCGTTAAACAGTGGGATCATTACTGGGCAGTTCTACCTGCATTTTGATGATTTCTTGTTTTCAAAAAATGCTATCTATACTAAGCTGATTTCTCCTACAGTGCCTCAGGGCTCATAGAAATGTCTCAAATTCTTTTAAGATCAGAAGAAAAAACTGAATAAAAAGCAACCTGGATTATATTCATCTTTATACAAACACAGTTGTAAAATATAATTTTTCATATTTTGTATTGGAGCAGGGATCAACACAGGCAACAGTGCCCAGGGGTTCCCCAAAAGTCACAGTGTAGGATGTATTTCTCCCCTTTCCCATCAAATAACCTCCTAAGATTTTCAAATTGCCTGCACTGGCTCTTCCCTTCTCTTTTAGTTCTCAAAGCCATTCCTAAAGATCTAGGTTATCTTGAATTCCTCTGCTTCTCATTTTGCATCGTGACAGTGTGACCAAGGATGCCATTGGCTTATAAAGTGCAATTTAGGGGGCTTGAGGTACTGCTCAGTAAAACACATGCTTAGTGTGTGTGAGACCCTAGGTACAATCCCCAGTACCAAAAAAAAAAAGAAAGAAAATAGATGAAATCAGTAAATGAAGTACAATTTGCCACTGGAGAGAAGCACTGCTTGTTTTTTTCCTCCATGAGTCATTTTTGGAATTCTGCTGAGGTCCCTTCTCAGTGGGTGGAAAGCCCACCAGCAATGGTGCCGGGCCAGAACAGGAAATCATACCTGCAGATTTAACCCATTTCTCTCTCTGAAGATTTAGCCCATCTGTTTCTCCGTGCTACTTAAGTAATCACCCCTTTCAGGGCTGACAGGAGAACATTCAGTGAAAGCCAGCCTTATTCTGAGTTAGGCTTTATATGGTAGTTAGGAAAAGCAAAGTTCTCCCTTCTTCGGAAGGAAGGGGAAATAATTTCAAGAATATTACCCTTCTTGGTAAGCATCTAAAGCCATGTTTGCTCATGGCACACAATGAAAACTGAAAATGACTCTGTTAGCCTAGCAGGACAGGAGCCTCTTACCACCAAAATACACTTTGGCTTTGAAGCTTCATAAATGTTGCTGGTGGGGTGTTGGGGGGGAGAAAGTGAGACACAAAGGAATGTGCCAATTTATAAATATACAGTTAGCTGACTAGCAACCTTCTTGAATGCTTGCATGTGCCAGCAAGTGGCTACAAAGTTGTAGTGGATTTCAGCTCTGTTTATATGGAATTAGAGCCATAGTTGTTATAAGTCATCCTACTTGTGGTAAACAGCAGCTATTCAATTAGCATCAGTATTACTTTGCACTTACTCTGATGTCCTGCCTTGCATAATTTTGTATCAGGCTTTCTCTCAAGTCTTGTTCATTATACCGCTTTGTCAGTACCTCTTAGTTACCCTGATGGTGTATCCTGCACATATGATTAATCACATTTTTCATCATTCTTTGGTTTGTTTCTCCACAGTGTACTTTTTGCACTGTATTAGTATAGGCTTTCAATGCTCTGGCTATAATTTGAAAAGTACCCGAAATTCTAACAGGACCCATCTTAGTTATTTTTCTCATTGTGGGGACAAAATACCTAACACTCACAAGTTAAAGGAGGAAAGGTTTATTTAGCTCACAGTTTGTAAAGGTTTTAGTCCATAGTTTGCTGGCTGTGAGGCGAGGTTTCATGGCAGAGGGGCATTGCAAAGGAGAAACAGTTCATGGTGTGGTGGGCAGAAGGCAGCAAGCAGCAGCAGTGAGCAAGCCTGCCTTCCTTCTGTCCCTTTATATTCCGTCCAGGCTAAAAACCTATTGATTGGTGCCATTCACACTCAGAGTGGGGCTTCTATTATCCACACTTAGAACTATGCTAAACTCACTCAGTTATGACACAATCTTAATCCCAGTATCACACATCCAAGATCCAGCCATTTCCCAAAAGTACCAGCTATGAGTGGATGAGGCTTCAGGGGGACATCTAGACACAAACCATAACAGGGCCCATTGGAAAGTGCATTAGGGTCTAATTTAAAATCTTGCATTCAACCACGAGTGATAGTGTATGCTTGTAATCCCAGTACTCTGGGAGGCTGAAACAGAAGGATTGAAAGTTTGAGCTCAGTCTGGGCAATTTAGTGACTTAGCAAGACCCTGTTTCAAAATAAAAGAATAAAAAAAGGGGAGAGATGTAGCTCAGTGTGAGGGCTCTGGATTCAATCTCCAGTACAGCAAAACAAAACAAAACCAAAAAACCTTGCATTCATTTCTTTGGCATTTGTCTATTTCCACCTCTCCTTGTTCTCTATCTCCTGAGAGATATCATTTTACCCTGTAGCTTGTGGTCAGGCTATAGGAAAATGGAGTCCATGGTATCCTTTTGGTTGTATTCTCAACTGTGGTCACACAATAAAACGACCAGGAACCTATGTCTTTTTAAAAATCCATATACACCAGTCCCAGCCAACAGTAACTGAAGCAACATCGCTGGAGTAGGGCCCAATATCGTGTGGTTCAAAGTTCTCCCATCCTAGACAATTCTGAAGTATAGCTGAGGTTAAGGACCACTCAAGAGTTCCAAAGAGAATTTCTATTGCAGTTTGATGCAGGGAGTGAGGGTGGAGGTAGGAAATCATTCCCTATTCTTTAATCCTATAACAGGGGTTCTCAACCTCAGCACTACAGGCAGTTTGGGCCAGTTGAGGTCTGTTCTATGCACTGTAGCATGTTTATCAGCATGGCCTCTATCCACGAGATGATGGTAGCGGCACTTTCTCCAAGTTATGATAATTAAATATCTCCAAAACATGTCTCCAGATATTTCCCAGTGTCCTCTGGGAAGCAAAGTACTTCTTCTTTCTTTCCTCCCCGAGTCTCTCCCCGGTGGAGATCAACAAATGTGGAGGCCCTAAATGTAAGCTCTTGAATATATCCTGTGAAAGGTTTATATTAATTCCTTTTTACCTATGAGTTGACGTTTTCATATACTTCTGCATATGAATACGAAAGGAAATATGACTTAATAAGATAGTATACACTTATGATTCACAGCTATCTTATTATATTGGAATATTTTTAAAATTGCTAAAATTATGAAATGAACATGCTCATGTCCAGAACTATGATCTTAGTTTTAAGGTAAAAGACACAAGAATGCCATGAAACATAAATTTTAGTTTCATTATTAGATTTGTTGTGTGGCTGTGTAATTCCCAGTTAGTTTCCTTAAGGCTCTGTTAGTGAGGCTAAGCTTTAAATTTCTTTAACTCTGTTCTAAATTAAAACCCAGTGAGCTTATTTCAGTTAGACACCAGAAAAGAGAGAAAATAATCTAAAAATGTCTGCCACAAAAAAAAACCCAAAATGGAAAATGGTCTTAAACAGTACCACATTATTTCCTTATAGCAATGTTATATCTTGTATGCTTTTTTAAAAAGGGAAGGAAAAGCGGTCTTAGATCAATGAAACCAGTGTGAGACTTGTCTTATGATTTTTCTCCAGGGCCCGCTTCTTTGATGGAGTTATGCCGCTTGAGAATCCGGCAGTGCTTTGGAATCCAGCAACATCATAAGATATCTGAGCTCATCCTTCCAGAGACACTAAAACAGTTTCTCCTACATGTTAATTGTGTCGAAGGAATGGATTTACAAGCAAGAGCAAAACATAATTGAATGTTGTGGTCACTGGAACTGAAAATAAACTTAAGCTCACAGATCTTGGATAGTTTTTTTCCATTAGATTTTTGTTTGTAATTGAAACACATTGGGTGCTTTATGGGATATATTAGAAAGCATAAAGACTTTCCTGTCCCATTAGAAGAGAGTGTCTAAAATTAAATAACTACTATTTTGAATATCGAATACATGTAAAGCACTAAGCAAAGAACACTTTATGCATCATCTAATTTAGCCCTCACAGCAAACCTAGCAGGTGGGTACTTTCCCCAGGTAATATGCTGAAACTCAGGAAGATCAAATTGTTCAATTACTCAGAACAAGGAGAGACGAGCTAGATTCAAACAGGTTTTCTGATGTTAACCCCAGGAAGTTTCAACTGAGGCAGAATTTTCCAACATTACTGTCCTGGCTTCGTATTTATAACATGGGAAGAAAGACAAGGAAGAAAGATATGTCTTTTGTTTACACTTATTTTCTTTTTTTTATTCATTAAGTTTATTGGCACATTTTAGGTATACAATATAATGACATTCATCATCGGGAATTTGTACCTTTATATGGTATATCTTGATTCTTATTTTTTTCCCATTTCCCTGCCCTCCCTTCAACCCCTCCACCCCTCCCTATTTACAAAGACTTTTTTTTTCCATTTTTTCCTTTTCTCATTTTTATTCCTTTCCCTTCTTTCCTTCCCCGTACCCCTCCCACTTCCCCTTCCCCTTTGGACCTTTTCTTCCTATTTCACATTATCTAGTATACATTTTGATCCTTATTTACAGTTTCAGTATCACATACCAGAGAAAGTATTTGGTATTTACACATGTGTGTCCTATGTATTTCACTTAAGAGTATCACATCAATGTGCTATAAATTTAGCTATAAATGTCCCTAGTTTCTCATTCTTTATGGCTAAGTAGTACTCCATTTTCTAAAAAAAACCACACACACACACATATTCAGTCTCCAGTTGATGGGCAATTGGGCTGTTTACAAGTTTTAGCTATTACAAACTTACACCTGTTTTCTTTTACCTTCCCTGTTCTTATGATGAAGCTACTACTGTCCTAGTATAGGGGCAAGTTCTTCTTCTGAACTAAAATGCCACATTCTACAACTGAGTTGTCCAATACAATAGCTGCTAGTCTAGTAGTGTTCAACGGTGGATGATTTCTGCCCTCTCATCCACAGGATGAGAATGTTAGGCAATGTTTGGTGACAGTTTGCATTGTCACAACCTAGGGGCCATATCATATGAGGCTCTACCTAGCAGGCAGAGGTCAAGGGTGCTGGTAACGTCCTACAATGCACAGGATGGCCTCTCATACATGTCAAAGAATCACTCAGTTCAAAACATAAGTAGTGTTGAGGTGAGAAACCCTGCACCATCTGTATGTGGCTAATTCCAAATTAATTAAATTTAATATAAAAATAATTAAAGTCATGTAGAAATTAAAAAATCTACTTCCTCAGTGCCATTAGCAACATTTCGAATGCTTAATAATCAGACATAGATAGTGACTACCGTATTGGGCTGCATTGCAGAAATTTTTATTGGAGAGAGCTCTTTAGATGCTCAATGAATGGATTTTAACTTCTTTTCATTCTCAGATTTACTGGAAACCTGTGATGTAGTTTTAGTATTGATGGCTGCAGTTTCAGTGATTTCTTTCAGAGATCAGTTTGGGGTTCAATTACAGCAATAGAAAAAAGAAAATGTTTTAACCACTTAAGGCAAATCCTTACTTACAGAATAATATATGGCCTAGATGACCTCTGAAGATATTCCAATATAATTTTTCTGTGATTCTAAATTAATTTGGTATATGGAAAAAAAATCCTAAAATAGTCTTCTAACATGCCCAACTAGTTCTCCCATGAGATGGCGCTGTTGTCACATATATTAACTTTAGCAAAAGAGTTTCTCCTCATAAATGACCCATCATAAAATGGTTTACAGCAGAGGCTCTGGAAATTTCCATTCAGGAATGAAAACTTTGTGGTGATAGAGTGCAGCGACACTGGGTTTCCTTCTCTTCCAATATACCTAATAATTCAAATGTAACTAAGGAGCTTACCTCCTCCTGTTTGTTTTCTTCCTAATTTGATCATGATTATATTTACTGCTCAGAATTTAGGCAGCTGATGAATGCCGGTATCCTGCCACTTGCTTAGTAATTTATTTTATTAATTCATTGAATTCATTTATTTAGGAATTATCTAATGAGTGCCTGTGTCTGTACCAAAGCAAAAAGGTAGTAACAGTGAAAGAGATAGGTAAAGATGCTTCACTTTCTAAATCTTATACCCTGGCTCAGGAATCTTTCTTTTGCCAAAGGGTGAAGAGTTGTAGGCATTTTGCTACAGTTTTTTTTCTAATCAGTTAAAAAATAGCCTGGTTTCACATATAAAATGCATCAGACAGACTCTTGCTTATGTTAAATCTTCCTTCAGCCAAATCCACTGAGTTCAATCCAAGATTGTAACAGAATTACTAGAACAGCATTTTTTATTCTAAAATATTCCAGGCAATTAACCAATTTGTAAATCCATATAGCAGATAGTCATCCTCACAAATGGAAAAAATACTACCACCACCTCCCTCATTGCAGTTTTAATTTCAAATTACCTCACTTAGCAATGCTCAGAAGATTCTATCTAAATAGGATATTTTCATGAGTCCAGATGTGGTTATATTTATAAGTGGTATATACTTTTGAATGCTTTATCACCCCGGTGCAGCACAACCTCATAAATTCTATCATCAAAGCTGGTTAAGTGACATTTAATAGACCCCACCTTCATGAACGATGGGTATAAACTTAGCCTCATTAAACCATCTTTAAAAAATAACAATCATTTTGTTGGTTTTTAGGCTGCTGCAAACTTACATATTTTTGTAGACTAATCTAATATTGCCCTTTTGCTTTTTTTCCTTGTTTTTCTTTGGTAGAAACCCTGGCTAATTGGTGCATGTTGCTAGCACAATTCATGTTACGATGAAAGAAGAAAGCAAGAGGAAGGGACCAGGAAAGAAATTTTTTATTCTGGGTTTGAAATGGGCTGACTGACATGGTCTCATGCTTCATATACCAGGCTGGAGTCGTCTGTCATTAAACAGCCACTAATCACTCAGAAACTGAGGGACCAAGTTATGTTCAGCTGTCTACTCTGGGCCACAGGGCTGGGCCTTTATAATGTGATAAAAACCCAGCATCAGGGCTTCAATATATAAGATCAGGTCAGCATGAAAAGTGACTAAATAACAACTTCCATTTTATAGGCCTTGCTAAAAGCTAGGCATTATGCACTCGTGATTTATAAGGAGCCTACCAATTCTTATCCTTATTTCACAGATGCATTAGTGATTTGTAAGCATCCTCACAATTCTTATTTCACAGATGGTGCAGAGGGGCTAAGAAAATTGCAAGAAGTCCCACAGTGGGGGGGGCAGGGGGTAGAGCCAGAGTTCACTGTAGAAGCCAGACTCTTAGTCTTTACATGTTCTGCCTTCTCTTTTCTTCAGTCAGTCCCAGAGCTCTGGTCTCCAGGTCCTAAAATACCCCTGCCTAATTTCCTAGTAGGTTTTGGAACACAAGAGTCTGTAGGTCAAAAGTCCAAATGTGACCGGGAGGCTTTTGCCACACTTGGGCTTGGATGTTACATAGCCCGTTCCCTGATCACATAGGCCAATTTAAAGGACCCCAAACTTGCTGCCTCTTGCGGTAAGTGAGCGAGCCTTGTCCTGCCAGTGATGCTGGTGGGCACAGAACGATGCTGTGGGTTTTTTTTGAACATAGAGTATTTTGGATGGACTTTTTCAGTGACAAAATCTTTCCCTGCAATGTAGAAGAGTGGAGGAAAAGCTGCCTGGGCTTTGGACAAAATTGGCTTTTCATTTAGTAGTTGTGTTATATGTTTGTTTTTGTCTTTTTTCCCTTGTTCTTTCCAGCTATAATAGTATTGTATTGGTGCATAACAAATTATCCAAACTTTCTTGCCTTAAAACAATACAAGTTGATTGTGTAATCGTCAGAATTTTAGGCACAGGTGGCTAGATTCTCTATTCAGGGTCTCACAGGGTTGAAACTAAGGTGTTGACCAGGACGATGGTAGTGTTATCTGGGGCAAACAGATATTTTTCCAAGCTCATTAGTTGTTGGGATAAATTCTTGCAGATGTAGGAATGAGACTGTTGTTTTCCTGTTAGCTGTCAGCCAGGGGCTGCTCTCAGAATCTAGAGACCACCCAGTTCCACGTGGGCAGCCTCCATAGGAAGTTCCCAGCATGGATGTTTATTTTCTCCCAGAACAGTACAGTGTTTCTCCTGGACTTCCTATCGTGTGACTAGCCACACAAAGCTCTCTGCTTCCAATTGACTTGCCTGATTAGGTCAGGCCTACCTTGATGATATACTGACTTTAAATTCATCTAATTTGGAACCTTCATTACATCTGCAAAATCCCTTTAAAGGAGAACCTAGATTAGTGTTTGAATAACAGGCAGAAGTATGAGGTGTGACCAACAGTGCAGTTAAATTTTAATAAGTTTATTACAGTGAAAGACTATTAATTAATGGCAAGAGATTGCCATTAATCTCTCCTAAAATATTTCCCCTCACTTTGAACACATTTATTCCATCGTTTGTGCCACTTTCTGAAGCAGTTTTGAAAGTTCTCTTTTGTGAGTGCATTTGGTTGCATTGCCATGGCTACCTCGATGTCTTGAATCAATTCAAAATGATTATCTTTCACAGTCATTTTGATTTTAGAAGCAGCTAGAAGTCTCATGGTGCCAGGTCCAGTTAATATGATAAATGAGGACTCACCATAATGTTTTTATTTGACAGAAATTGCCTAAATGTTTACTCAACATGGGGTGATCAAACAATATAGTGAATATTTAAAAATTTATTATAGTAAAAGTCACATTGCCATTAACTCTACTCAAAATACTCCCCCTCACTTTGAACACACTTATTCCATCGTTCTTGACAATGTGTCATTTACTGTAATAAGTTTTTAAAAAATTTAATCATTTACCATATGTTTCGGTCATCCCTTGTATATGTACTAGAGCCCTAGCATCTTGGGACCATCTTAGAATTCCTCCTATCATGCCTGTTAATGACTAATAGACATTAATTTTGTGTTGATTGTCTGACATGCAATACATAACATATTAATGATTTTTATTTCACCAAACATGTATGTAGTACTTAATGGATGACTTTGCCAGAGGTGGAACTTAAGAATTTCACAAATATCAATCCATATAATACTTATAATGTTTTCAAATATAAATGCTGTTTTATGGTTTATATCTAGCTGTCTCTCCAAAGCCTCATGCACTCATAGGTGGGGCTTTGGGGAGTGACTGGATCATGGGTGTGTGGTGCTGGATCATGGGTGGGTGATACTAGATTAGTCTACTGATGGATTTATAGCTCTGTGTGATATTGGGAGGAGAAGCCCGATCAGAGGAAATGGGTTATTAGGGGCATGGCCTGGAGGGGTCTATCTCCCTCCTCCTCCCTTGATTCCTCTGCTTCTCACTGCCATGCCATGAGCTATTTCTCCTCTGCCATGCTCCCCTGCCTTGGAGCCAACCTACTGTGGACTGAAGCCTCTACAAACTGTGAGCCAACACAAACTCTCCCTCCTTTAACTTGTGGGTGTCAGATATTCTGTCCCAACAATGGAAAGGGAACTAAGATATGCTGTTATATTAATTTTACAGCTAAGGAAACCTGACGCACAGAGAAGTCAAGTAACTTTCCCAAGATAGTATAGCTTCTGTCATGGACCACATGGTTCCTTTAAGTACCTCAAGCCTTGATCTTCAAGTTTGGCAGTGAAGAATGAAGGTCCAAATGGGGCCAGAAGTAAGACTTCTCAGTCTTGACTCCATTCTCTCTGGGAAGTTTTCCCTGCCTACAGTACAAGGCCACTGGCATGCCTGCCTAGGAGAGCAGCTGTGGAGGTAGACTGCTGTTCTCTATTATGCTGGCCTTCTGACTCTTCAGTACATCTAAGTAGAACAATTCCAACTAGACAGGTGTTTTACCAAGGGATTCACGAAGGTTTATGGAAACATGTAACATGATTATAACATGCAGCTAAATTTGCTACAGATCCACCTCCTGGCCTACTTTCTGACCACTTGCCCTGGGACAGAAGACATTAGTCCCTTACCTCTCCTGACTCTTCAGCACTTATCTGTGATGTCTCCTCTGCCCACAGGAGAGTGAATCTGAGGAAGGGACAAGGCCTCCTTTCTGCTCAAGGCCCACCTTCCACACCCTGACTTCCTGTTTGAGCCCCCGGTGATGTCACTGGGAGCTCCTATTCACTGTGGCATAGACTTACCCTTTGACCACAGGGGAGCAGTCTTAGCAGATGGTCCAGAGATCAGCCTCCAAATGTCAGAGATACACATGTTCAGAGGCAGGATCAGGGCCCTTCTGATAGATGCAATTGGAAGTTTTGTTCTGGTGATTAAGGAAAGGCATGCTGAGAACTTCCTATATCTTACTCCAATCTTACCCTTCAAGGATGAGACTAAGGAAATCAAGCTCAGGTTTGGCTTCTGCTTGGGTTCATCTTGATGAGGAACATGGCCAAAATCCTTGTCAATAATCCTCATAGTATAGAAAAATAGTTCCACCTTCATACTATAGTCTACATGATGTGATAGAGGACAAGACTATTCCATTCCCTAATACACCCTCCAAGACCTTTAGACTCCTTCAAGTGTATAAATTCTCACTGATTTGACAAGATTGATTTTCTACCCCTTACTTTACGAAATCCATTGTGAGACCAAAGCAAGTAAAATTGATTTCTGCTCATATTCCTCTCCACCCAAGGCCTCTTTGCTCACTCTTGGTGATATGAGATTTTCTAACTTCCTATGCTCTTTTGAAAAGCTTGATTTCTTTCTCTCTCTCTCTCTCTCTCATTTAGCAGCAAAATCAGATGGTTGCACAGGCCTGTGTGTAAATTTTAATGTATTTATTGTAAGGGATTTAAGTTTCATATGTTCAAGAAGACATTTTGTTGTATCATATTTGGAAGCCTAAGTATTTATATTGTAAATGTTGGGTCGTGACCATGAAGCTGGGATAGTATCACCCTGCTTTTCATTCAATTCACATTTTGTGAATTTCAGTTGAACAACAATGCACTTCAGAGAGCCACTGGAAGAAATTTATTATTCAGAGTTACATTGTGCAGAATCTAATGTAGTGGATCTGCATTTTACTTTTCAACATAGGATATAAAAATGTCTTATTTCTTTTAGTTACCTGCAATTAATTTAATTGGTCTTGAACTGCCATCAGCCTGGCTGGGAATTCAACCTGTTACCATAGGGATCCCTTCGAAGGGTTAAACAGAGATCTGAAGGCCATATATGCCCAGAATATGCAGGAGGACCTTCCGGTCATGCGTGATGTCTATTATCAAGATGCTTGTGGTTTCTGGGATGCAGGAGGTTCTGAGACAGTCATGCAGTGTAAAGCCAAGGCTGAGGTTCAGAGCTCTGAAACCTGAGACCCAGCCTTCCTAAGAGACTCTGTGGCCATTTCCCCTTAATGCTATTCCACCTCTCCACACTGTTGTGTGTGAAGAGGACATGTGTATCTGCCTCTGGGACCCACCTCATGCCCCAGTTTCCCTTCAATCTCAGGGAATTAATGTCTCTGCATGTCAATGGTCTTTCCCTTTCAACTCTAGGAAAGCCTAGCCCAATCCCCTCACTGAACTGCAGAAATGCAAACCAAGAAAGTGGGCACTCAGAACATAAGACCCCTGTCTTTGGGGGCAGCACAACCTTCAACTTTGTGGCATGAATGTTTCTGAGCCCAGGGAAATACATGCTTAGGTGGTTTCTCTTTTACCAGTTGCACGTGAAGATTGAATATGGGGAAGTAACTTGGGGGTTAAAGGATAAAACAGATATAAAGTAGTTGCCTCTGAGAGTGGAAAAATTAACTTTACTGGAGAAATGTGGTAGAGTTGTTAGGTATTCTGAGTGCCCTTCATGAGATCCATAGTCCTAGTTATGTTTTCCCTCAAGCTACACTCAGTGCTCAGCTGTAGCTGTGGCATAGGTGGAGATCTGGGATAGTGAGACAATGGAGTTAAGGGACATATACATGGGTATGACTGCTGACTAAAGGAGGCAAGGAAGGATAGGAGAACTTAGGGGGATACAAGATTGGTGGACAGTGGAAAAGTGCTAGGGCCAATAGATGGAAGTGCCAGTAATCTCAGTGAGTCAAAGAACTGATGGTGTCTGGAGCACTAGAAAAAGAGAATAAGAAGAGGAGGGATTGATGGTTAGTGAGAGGCTTGAAATCAAGATTTTAGGGAAGTTTGGTTATCAGAGATGACAGCTTCTATGAGAAAATGAATGGATTAAATGGAGTAGAGGTAAATATCATTCCAAGTGAAGACTTCAAGGGACAGAGAGACAAAGATGCAGGATGAATTGTCTTCACCGGTGCAAAGTTGCCAAGAACAGTGACAAGCATAAAAGATTAAGAGGGTGATGGAGAGCTAGGTCTAAAAACATGACATTTCTTGATGACCACAACAAAGAGCAGTGGTGCATTGTATCCTCTGCTAGTATGTATTTAAAAGAAATCAGGTATTTGAGGGAGAAGGAAGAGAAAATACTTAAAACAAAGATTGGCAAACAACAGTTTGCAAACCAACTCCATCCTGTCTTCTGTTTGTGTAAATAAAACTTTATTGGAACATAGCCACTTCTGTTCATTTATGGTTGCTTCAATACTACAGCTGATTTGGTTAGTTGTGACAGAGACCATATGGCTTGAAAAACCTAAATTATTTACTATTTGGTCCTTTACAGAAAAAAGTTTTGTGACCCCTGATCTAGAATTAGCAGTGCAGTGCAAAGCCATTAACCTCAGAATGAGAAGTAAGCACAATTACTTTTACAATAATTTTTCTTGCCACACAGATAATAAATCCTCTATTCCTTCCAGTCTGGGTCTTCTCTAAGCCACCAGATCAACTATTTTGACTCAATTGATTTTTTTTTTCACAGTGAATCAACTCACTGGATAGCCAAAATGACGGAATGACTGACTGTTTTAACTTTGTACATGGATATATTTTTCCTTATTAATTGAAGCCACACTAAAAAATCAATTTACAGGGGAAATTTTATAATTTGCAACTCCAGATTGTCATTCATTCATTCATTAAAAAAAAATGAACCCCAAGCTATGGCACTACTCAGTAGCTTGTTAGAGAGCAAAGTAAAGATGCTAGTGCATCTGTCTTCTGTCTCCAATACCCTGATATACTTTATCTTGTTTCCTGCTGTTTGTCTTGAGCAGGGGAATTTGTCCTACACAGCATTGCCCCACTGTCTAATGAGACAAGTATGGACAACATTCCTAGGGTAGTCAATCATTAGGCCTGCCAGTGTTCATTCACATTGCTTCTCTGGCAGATTTGAATCAAGCAGTACAATGGGCAACTGAGACAAATTAGTGTTGAGACATCAGAGAAAGTATTTCTGCATGTGTATCATTAAATTTTCTGAAACTATCTTCTTTATTCCTGCTTTCCTGGGGCTTGGGACCTATATAGATTTCATTTTCCATGAGATATTTATTACTTAAATGGGATTGAGTAGATTCTGTTCCTTATAACCAAATGATTACTGAAACAGTGTGAGTGTCAGGTTCTTGGTCATAAGTGGGCCCAGTGGCATGTCTCTTTGGACTTCAGATAAGATGTGTTCCCAAGCCCAGAAGTCCTCTATGCCCTTTGTCACAAAGAGAAAAGAACATGGGGGATGGAGCACTCATACCAACCAATCTTGACTGTTGGGAAAACCACTGATGGCATGAACCCAAAGGAAAGAGTCAGCAGGTACACAGTCTAACAGATATACTTGTCTAGCTTTGATAGAAATGACTGATACTCAAATAGCAATGGTCACTGAAGTCATTTGCTGCCGAAGGATAGTCTAGGTAGTCTCTCAGACAAAGCTAAGTGTGAGCATTTGAGGAGAAAATGGTTTTCTTGGAAGATTTTTATTAACAAGAGTATTATCCTGGCTGTTTTCTTCCTTGCATTTGCCAGAACTGACATTAGCTGTGGTGACTCTAACAATATATTCTAAATGTGGTTGTCTCAGCTATGCTGTGGAACTGTCTTCTGGTAATGGGAAAAATTCCTGCACAGCCTATAGTTACCAACAGTTAGTGATGGAAACAGTCTCCATTGTGCCCCTTGGTCCATTAATATATTCTTCTGATGCCATTGCTCCCTTTTTTAGTTGGGTTTAGTGAAAATACACTCTGTTGTTTGGGGATTTAGGACAAAAAAAGAGGAGCAACCATACATGTACCAGGACCAGTTGCAAGGAACACACTGCACCAGGGATTTGGGAAGCTTTTGACCAGTGAAAATTCTGATGTTTTGGATTCTAAAGCTTTAAATGTATTCTTTCCTATGCCTGGCCAATGATGACTCCTCTCCCTCAGATTAATGAAAAGGCAGTTTTCTGTCTTTAGCTGAATAATCTGTGTATTGAAGGCAGCTGTTCTACAATGTCTCTCCACCAGTGGTGGGGATGCCAAATTGGTTGTTAAATGAGGCTGGCAGATTGTTTTCCTTGGGTTGTGAATTTCTGTGTCTCATGTGATTTCCATTCTAGGTCAGGACTGGAGACAGCTACTTTAGGAGGGAGGAAAACTCTAGTCTGTCATGAGACTCCAGCTGTACTGTGCTGAAAAAAGTCATCAAAATAAATACTTTTTCTGTAAGCCTTCATCCTCCTAGGCTTGACGTAGGGGACAAAGGTCCCTCTTTAAGGGGAAAATCATAGAATAAGCTTCTCTGAATTACTTATTAATTGTGAAAAGAATGACTCAGAAATGAGGGAGAAGGCTTGTTTTCCCCCAATGTGGAATAGCAGGGTAATACTTGGTACTGTATATGGGTGCTTTCAATACCAACAATCTGCTTTACAAATACAAATGGAGGAAAATGGATGGACCCTGAGACCATAATAGTAAGTGAAATAAATCAGATGCAGAAGGTTAAACATTGCATGGTTTTTCTAGTATGAGAGGCCTCAAATACATATCATATAAAGAGCAAAATAAAAGTGAGATGGTAAGAAACAGGAAGGTTGACTCTGTGGAGATAGGGAGGGGATCCGAGAAAGGGAAGGAGAGGGCTGGGACAAGGGGGAGTAAAAGTGATCAAGATGTGATGCGATATATATATATATATATATATATATTCCCCAAGATAAATGTAATTACTATGCAGGACAAATATATTGATTTTTTTTAAATCCACTTTAACAAATAGTTAATCTGATTTGATAATGACAAAACAATGCTATTTTAGTTTCGTCTACTTTGGCCTGCAGAAGTTTTTGATGATGGTAAAATATTTAACATCCAAAATTGTAGGAAAAATTACCAACACTTGATTTGTAGTGTTTGGCAATTTCTGTGGTGTAAGTCTGCCCATAATGGCCAGTGAGTTCCAAGCTACCAACATGATAACATCAAATGCAAAATTTGGCAACAAATTTAATCAGCTTTTAGAAGTTAATACCAGTTGGCTGTAAACATAACTGACTTCTTTTTCTTTCTTTTTTTTTTTTTTTTGGTACCGGGGATCGAACCCAGGACCTTGCATTTTCAAGGCAGGCGGCGGCACCACTGAGCTAAGTCCCCAGCCCAACATAACTGACTTCTAGGGACAGTTAGACCATATAAAATGAGGTTAGCTCCTGTACACTGCTTTAGAGGAGTATCAGCTGGTAGGGAGAGTTAAGGAAGGAAAGAAAAACTCTGATGATGTCCCTTTCAAGTGTGCCTCACCTGATGGCTTCAACGCAAGTTAGGGAGGAGGCTGTTTAATTTTTTTTACTCACATCTAAGATATACTGCAGCAGCATATGAAAACTACACAGATTACCAAGGAAAAGAACACAGGGCAAAAGCTGGATGAATCTATGCACAGCTTTCTTACTCCTTCCCTCCCTTGAGGAGTCACAAAAAACACACTCCCACAGCAAAAATGCAGGCATGTGTGATGTTTCTGCCCAAAGAGACACAGGCTGCCCTGAGACTCCTTAGAAACTGAGCACCCGAAGTTCTAATTAGAGCTGGTACCCTCTGCCTAGCATGTACCAACATTCAAGACTCCCAGACGGAAAGCAGCTGTTGAACATAAAGCACATTGCTGATGCTTGCAGTCAAGGCACAGTGAGTCACTGTTACCAGTGAGGGAAAGCAGGAACACTCCACGCAGCTGCGTTACCAGATACCCATCAAAGGTCAACCCTGCAAGCAGGTTTTTCTTTTTTAAAAAATTTACTTATTTTTGTATAAGTACATGTTTTCACTACATGATGATTACACTTATTGTGGGGGATTGGTGCATGGACATAACACGTCTTACTTCTTCTTCTGTTCCCTACCCCTCCTCGCCCTCCCTTCTCCTTCCAACTCTTGATCTTCCCGTTTGAAAAATCTCTATTTTCATTCAAAAAGTTTTTTTCTCATCCACTTACCTCCCCTCCCTTCCCTCTCCCTCCATCACTTGTTCTTCCTCCCATTTGAAAAAAATCTCCCTACATCCTATTTTCTATCTTCTATTTTTGCTCTTTATATTTGGGGAGTTGCTCATATAAGAGAAACCATGTGATATTTAAGCTTGTGTGTCTGATTTATTTCACTTAATATTATGGTCTCAAGGTGCATCCATTTACATATGAATGCCGCCAAGTTTATCTTTATGGCAGAATAAGTACTCCATTGTGTATAAATACCATATTTTCTTTATCCAGTCATCTGTTGATAGGAATTTAGGCCATTTCCAAGATTTAGTTGTTATACCTTGTACTGCTATAAACATGGGTATGCATGGATCACTGTAATATGATGACTTTAATTCTTCTGGGAAGATAACAAGAAGGGAAAAGCTGCGTCAAATGGAATTTCTATTTTTAGTTTTTGAGGAATTTCCATACTGATTTCCATAGAGGTTGTACTAGTTTACACTCTCTCCAAAAATGTAGAAGGGGTTTTTTTCCCCGAAGTCTCACCAGCATTAGTTATTACTTGATTTCTTGATGACAGCCATTCGTTCTGGAGTGAGATGGAATCTTAGTGTTGTTTTAAGTTGTGTTTCTCTAATGGCCAGTGATGTTGAACATTTTCATGTGTTTATTGACCATCTGTACTTCTGAGAAGTGTTATTTATTTTGGTTGCTCATGTTTTGATTGGGCTTTTTATTTGGGGGGTTAACTTTTTTTGAATTCTTTATATATTCTAGATGTTAGTCCTCTGACCAAGGAATGGCTGGCAATTTTTTTCCTATTTTGTAGGTTGTCTCTTGACTCTGTTGGTTGTTCTTTTGCTGAGCAGTTTTTTTTTAATTTGATAAAATCCCATTTGTTGTTTCTGCATATTATATTTTGTGCCACTGGGGTTCTGTTCAGTAAGTCCTTGCCAATGCCTACGTCTTCAAGAGTTTTGCCTATTTTATCTTCCAGCAGATTAAGTGTTTCTGTTTTAACATTTAGATCTTTGATCCATTTTGATTTTAGATTAGTATATGGTGAGAGATATGGGTCTACATTCAATCTTCTGTGTGTAAACATCCAATTTTCCCAGCACCACTTACTAAAGAGGCTATCTTTTCTCCAGTATATGTTTTTGGCCCCTTTGTCAAAGATGAGGCTTTTAAATTTTATGAGAATTCATTTGGTCACTCTAGGTTAATTGTATATAACCTCTGACTATGACACTTTTTCACTGTGACAGTGGAGAATTGTAGAAAGGACTAGGTAGTGGGGTGTGGCATACTAAGGGAAAGATCAAGCTCTCTCAGTTATTGACTATTTTGCTCTCTGTCAACTCATATGTTGCCCGCCCCCTTCCCTCTTTTCCCAACAACTTATAAATAACAACTAGGTACCAGTTTCTCCCAATAAACTCAAGAGGAAACCTATAAAATTGTGTATTTTACACTTCATTTTATCCACTTTCGTCTGGAAGTTTAAACAATAAGACAATGAAAGGAAGACAGGAACAAGATGTCAGCAAATTCATCAAGCCTGGAGCTGAGTGCCTGGTCTCCTCTGAAAGGATTTTACTAGTTTGACAGTTAAAAATGTTTTTTCCTGTAATTCAAAAAAATGAATGTGATTTAGTCATTAAAATAACTAATCACTTTTGAAGTTGCTAAACCTTTTTAATACAATTCAGAATAGATGTTTCCAACCTGTAAAATCATGAGCAAAATTTTTTTAAAAACTGACTCCCTCAGACTGCACTTCAGATCTGTTGATTTATTGGAGGGGGGCAGAGTGGAAAGGCCACAATATATACATTGTATATGGTGCTAGGAATGGAACCTAGGATCTTGTACATGCTAGGCAAGCACCCTACCACTGAGCTGCCTTCCCTGCCCCCAGACCTTATCTTCTTAAAAAATTCCTCAGATGATTCTGATACAGATAAAGGTTAGAAGAGAAGGAGGGGGAAAGGGACTTAGAAAAACTTAAGATGTATTATGTACATGTACCAACTCCCCACCATGAATGCAATCATTATATACCACAAACAAGTACTAGTAAAAATAAAATAAAAACAAGAAAAGAAAACACTGTTCTAGAGCAAGCAATGACTTGGATATTGTTCAAATGGGCAGCTTTCAGAATTAATCTGTATTTTCTTGATCAGCAGTCCAAATGGGGGTATATACAGATTAATGTTTCCAGTGATGAGAAGCCAAATCTCTGAATCGGTGGTCTATCAAAAAAACTCACCATCAAACATTTAGATCTCCAAAATTCACTGCCATTGTCCCTGAACTGACAATCCCTGTGGTGTTTGCCAACTGCCAGCCATTTTCTTCTCCAACCCCTCAAGCAAACTCCTTGAAAAACAAAAGCTTCTGAAAGTATTAGGAAAACTGAAAGAAATGCCACACCTGGGTGATCCTGATTGCCTTCACAGGCTGAAATAGCTGTCAGAAAGAGAAGGTCTAAGCCACTTGTGGCCCTTCATGGACATCAGTTTTTGGTCTTTGCGTCAATGTAGATTACGTGCATCAATTCCTATTGCTGCTGACTGTCAGTTAACATCTCTGTCTCTTGTAACTTACTTGAGTATGATCAGCAGGTGAACACACTCTTTAACATTGTCCATCTTTCTAAGCTTCTGTGTATTGATTTTCAGCCTCAGAGTTGAGCCAAAACAGACTTGAACTCTAAGTGATTTTTCTACTCTGCTTCTTTTTTCAGTTCATTCATTTATTCATTGAATATTTGCAGAAAGTCAGCTATGGTCTAGACAACAGAGACATTGCAATAAAAAAAATTAAACGAGAAACCTTACTCTCATGGAATCTACCAGTGGGAGGACAATAAAAAATAACAAGCATAGTTATAACAAATAAATATGTAATATGATGAGCAAAATAAATAAATAAAATATAGGCATATTAGATAGTGATAAGCACCATGGAGACAAGCAAACCAGAGACAAGGAGGAGAGGGATTTGGGGTGGGAATTGTGCACTAATAATGGTGGCAGTTAAATAGGACTTGATTTAAAAATAAGACTCACAGTACCCTAAATGACACTTGAGAATCTGGATTTTATTACGTGAAAAGAATGCACTTGAGAAAGAGTATGAAGGCGAAGGTATACATCACAGCCAAACACTAGTTTGAATAAGGAGTCTGGAGAGGTCAAGAGTAAAGGCTGTGGTAAGACACTCTTCTAGTCAGGGGTCATGAATTTGTACATCATAGTCCTGGAACCAGGGAACCCAAAATGGAGCCTTCACTAGAGTTAAAAAATATTCTGCTGGTTAGATTTGCATATTCCTTCCACGTAACCAGCCTTACTAGCTGAGACCTCTAAGAGGCTCACTGTGATGAGATGCAGATGATGATTCTACTGTTTCAATAAACAATGCTGACAAGCTGCTATGCACTTCCACCCAACTCCTCGCATTCATGGTTACCCTCAGCACTATTAATCAATAAATTCCATACCTTAGCCAGGAGCCAGTGCCATATAAGTACATTTCACATTTCAACAGAACCACTTAGGCCAGTTGCAGGCATGCTACTATTAACTCTCACATCACAGATTGTGATTCTAAGAAGCAACTCTAAATTGTGAATAGCAATTCTAAACAGCAGGTCAAAATCCTAGTAGTTACAGAACTATCTATGTGGAAAATTCAAGGCTGTTTTTTCTTTTTCCAGCCATAGAGATCAAAAGTCCAAAGGCCCTTATGCAGGACCATATTCAGAGAAACGTAAGTACAAGACTGAATGAATGATGGGGTAGCTTAATAGGTGATCTCAAAGAGGTAAGGGGCAGATGCTGGACAGAAGTCTGCATTCCATTTTCTTTCAAATGTTTCACAATTCTACTTTGCTTTTCTCTTCATGTTGCAGTGGAATATGTCAGTCTGTAGAACAGGTGTTCCTATCCTGTCAGTCTACAGACCAAATTCTGGAGGCTTGCAAGTTTAAATTTTAAAACACCTTATTTTTATTTAACTGCAACCGAAATTGAGCATTTCTTTCCATCAGGAATGCAGGCAGCCACAAAAGTCTTAACAGTACTTATAACCCTACCCTTTATAGATATCACTGAGATTTTTTTTACAGATTACAGTTGTTACAAATATTCTGAAATATATTTTATGCTCATCACTACTTTGAAATTACTGCAGTTATTAACCTGCTGCTACAGTGCACATGATCATGGACTTCCTGCCTTCAGATCAAATGATGAGGTTGAATGTTTTCATAACTGGAGCTTAATGCAAGAAGCTCTGAAATGTTCTAACATCTTGGAGATATTATCTTGACCTTGTGAAATGAGTTATGAAAGTTCCAATTCAGTTTTCCACAAGGTATCTCTATGGATTGGCTTTGCAACATTTGTAGCCATTAAAAGAAACAAACAAAAACTGATGTTGATTGAATATTCAATATGACATGTCCCCAACCTTGGCAAAGGTCACCCCACAGTTTAAAGAGCTTTTGGAAATTAAGCAACAACAGCCTTCACACAAAATGTCTTTAAAAATCCTGTAAAAATATGTATTCATATATATGTATATATATACCTTGAATTGTTATTTGTTATTATTTATGGTAATAACAAAGAAGCACTTATATTATTGTACCATTAATTTATTTACTTTTGAAGCATTTATTGAGGTATACTTTATATACTTCACATATAATTTATAGAACGTTACTAGCTTCAAAAAAATTAACTCAGCAAGAGCATTTCCTATTAGTTGTTCCAAAAAGACATGTAAGGTCTCCAGGATAACAGCTGGTATCTTGAGAAATTGAATTTTCCAGTGCCAGGTAAGGTTGATGAGGTATTAGCTCCTGAATGGAATATATCATATAAGATTTGACAAGCTTGAATTAATACCTAATGTTCTCAAAAGAGGTGGGAAATGATTGGAGAGCAATCAGTGAGCGTTGCCAAAGAGACCACAGACAATGTGAAAGCAGATAAATACAAAAATGCATTAGCATTTTTTAGCCGGTCACAAATGGACTGAAATGGGCTTGTTATTGTGAGGGTAAAATGAAAGTTTAAGATGTGTGAACACAGCAGGGGACCAGCAACAATGCTGATTTTTCTCTCTTAGAGAACCAGAGATTTGTTTATAGCACTTAGCTATCCAGAAATGTTCTTGGTCTAAGGATCTACTTAAAATTTTAAAGGTGGGAAGAACCTGCTCAACCATTTCCTCTATACTGAGAAATATGCGCTTCTCAGTTCTCTTTCAGCTGTTGATTTGGGCTCTAGCCACATCTACATTTGGTGCTAACAACTAACATTTAGCCAGTTCTCCATCATACACGGTGAGATGTTGCCTCCTTTTGGGCTCACTGACTCCTTGAACCTACAGTGGTCCTCAACTAAAGGCTTTTCAGCCTCTGCCCATGAGACACTTGACAATGCCTGCAGATATTTTTGATTGTCACAACTAGAGGGGGCCACTGGTATCTACAGTATAGAGGCCAGTGATGCTGCTAAACATCCTGTGCATTGTGGAACAGTCCCCACGGCAAAGCAGCATCTGGCCCAAAATGTCAGTAGCGCCACGAGTTAGCAGCACAAGTGTAGAGGATGGCGGACATCACTGCTGGCAGTGTCAGGCTTGCAGAAATGAGAGAGGGGTTTCTATGGAGGAGCACCGCTGGCCAGGTAGAGGAGGAGGAAAGACATACATTTCATCTCTTTGGACCCATTTTCCAAACACAGTTTGTCTCTAGACTTCAGATTATCTCGTGGAAATCATTCATTTTTTTCTGCTTTCATCTTGCCTGTAGGTATAAAAGAGGTACTCAAGATCAGGGAAGACTACAGCAAGACTCTATCTAGTACCACCTGGAAAATCACCCACATTTGGAGCTCCTTTGTTCAATCTTATCCTAAAATATCAATATGTTACAATTAATATTGCTTTACTATGTATCAGTTGTAACTCTGTACATATTGATACGTCTTTGTTCTAATTAATAATCATTTTGAGCTCTTATTCAAATTAAGAACTTGAATGATCATGTAGTGGAGTAACTGGGCGATAAAAGGATTTTCCAACAATACTCCATCCCTGGCCTAAAGTCGGAGTTAGAGGTTTTCTGATGTGACTTGCCTATGGATTGGAAAGGCCAAGCAGGAACGATGAACATGAATGGCAGGGAAATAAGGAAGCACATTTTCAGAGTTGTGGGAGATGGTAATGTACACAGTCTAGACCTACAGCAGATTGAGAACTAGGGCAAACTTGTAATGAGTGGCTGTTCTTAATCACTTCTGGTGATGCCATTTCCCACTACAGAATCCATGGCACATTTATCTAACCATCTTGTAGTCCACTGGCTGCTAATTACAATATTTGTTAATGAAAGCCCAAGATATTTCTTAGCAACGTAATTGGAGGTAATTGGGAAACAGAAAATCCTCAAAGCACAAAGGGATGATTTCTAATGTCATTTTTTTGTAGGTTGAAAGAACAGATGTTCGAGCTCATCTGGGCATTTAGAAGATCCCTTCAATCACTAGGCTATTCCATGCCTCAGTTCAATTAACTAGTATTACTTACTTTTGTACCACACATTTTCTGATCCTTAAAGGTGGACTAATCTTGACCCACGATGTACACCTGTATGCCAACAACTTCCAAACATAGAACTAAGTAGTGACCTGATTTTGCTAGCACCAATACAATAATCAAACAGAAATTCAGCTTCATTGAGTTTGAAATTTGGTTGCGTTGGGTTGAAAACAAATGAAAACAAATGGTGGATATAGATGTGAATATGACTGCTCATTCAAGAAAATACCAACAGTGAAGTTCAGGGGAAGGGAAGCCTTTCACTGATCCTTCAAGAAAGATGACTCTGGTACTTGCATCATACCTGCTCAGCTTACCTCTGATTTCAGCTGCAGGCAAGACAGACAGTTCCTTGCAAATCTAGGCTTAGCTTGCACTTGAAGAGCCCCACTTCAAACACACACCTTTCTGCATCCTGGTTCAAGGTCTCTTTTGACATGTTGGAAGCTTGTTAGGTCCTTATTTGACCACAGACCAAAAACATGAGGGAAGTATCTCCAGGAACTATGGAGGAAAGGAGCAAATATATAAATACTTCAACCTCCTATCTTTAGGGTAGACATTTTTTCTGCTTCTCTGGTGTAGTGGAGCCCCCATTTAGCATAGTAGTAACTTTGATAATGCCCTCTGAAGTTGACTTTTCCTCATTACTTGTTCCCCTCTTTCCATTTACTCATTTATGGCTTGTTGCTACTGCCAAATGCTTTTTTTTTTTTTTGTATTAAATTCTCTTATTGGTACATTGTAGGTATACAACACAATTACATTTCTCATTGGGAATTGGACCTTTACATAATGCATCTTGGTTCTTATTTTTTCCCCATTCCTAGCCCTCCTTTCACCCCCTCCACCCTTCCCTATTTACAAAGACTTTATTTCCATTTTTTCCATTTCTCACCATTTTCCCTTTCACTTCTTTCCTTTCCCCAGCCCTCCCATTACCCCTACCCCTTTGGACCTTTTCTTCCTATTTTGCATTATCGATTATTCATTCTAATCATTGGTACATTTTAGGTATACAATATAATGACATTGATCATTGGAAATTTGCACCTTTCCATAGTCTCTCTTGGTTCTTATTTTTCACCCTTGCCCAGCCCTCCCTTCAACCCCTCCATTCCTCCCTATTTACAAAGATTTTGTTCCCATTTTTCCATTTTCTCATATTAATCCCATTCCCTTCTATCCTTTCCCCTAGCCCTCCCACTTCCTTCCCCTTTTCCCCTTTTCTTCCTATTTCACATTACCTATTATACATTTAGTCCTTATTTACACTTTCAGTTTCTCACACCAGAGAAACTATTCAGTATTTATACATGTGTGTCCTATTTATTTCACTTAAGAGTATCGCCTCAATGTGCATCCACTTAGCTATAAATGTCACTAATTTCTCATTTTTGATGGCTGAGTAGTACTCCATTTAAAAAAAACCCCACATTTTCTTTAACCAGTCTCCAGTTGATGGGCATTTGGGCTGTTTCCAAGTTTTAGCTATTACAAACTGTGCTGCTATGAACATGGGCACACATATATCACTGTGGTAAGATTCTTTTAATTCTTTGGGGAAGATCCCCAGCAGTGGAATAGCGGGGTCAAATGGGACTTCCAGTCCTAGTACTTTGAGGTATCTCCATACTGACTTCCACAGTGCTTGCACCAGTCTACACTCCCACCAGCAGTGGAGCAGGCTTCCTCTTTCCCCACAGCCCCGCCAGCATTTGTTATTGGTTGATTTCATTATAGCAGCCATTCTTTCTGGAGTGAAGTGAAATCTCAGTGTTGTTTTCATTTGCATCTCTCAAATGACCAGTGATGTGGAACATTTTTTCTTGCATTTCTTTGTTATTTCAGTTCTTTATCTGAGAAATGTCTGTTCATTTCAGCTGCCCATTTTCGGATTGGGTCTTTAAATTTGGGAGGTCTGATCTTTTTAAGTTCTTTATAGATTCAAGATAGTAGACCTTTGTCTGAGGAAGAGCAGGTGAAGATTTTTTCCCACATTGTGGGTTGTCTCTTCACACTGCTGGTGGTTTCTCTTGCTGTGCAGAAGCCTTTTCATAAGAAGAGATCCCATTTGTTGATTGTTTGTGCTAGTTCACGGGCACCTGAGGTTTTGTTCATAAAATCTTTTCCTACACCAATGTCTTCAAGGGTTCTACCTAACCTCTGTTCCAACTGGTTCAGAGTTTCTATTTTAATATTTAGATCTTTAATCCATTTTGATTTTAGTTTAGTGCATAGTGAGAGATACAGGTCTAGTTTTAATCTTTCACAATTTGAAGCGCAATTTTTCCAGTACTATACATAAAAGAGGCTATCTTTCCTTCAGTGAGGTTGTTTGGCTCCTTTGTGGAAGATGAGGTGGCTGAGTGTGCCTGGAATTCTTTCTGCATCTTCTAATCTGTTCCATTGGTCCTCAGGTCTGTTTCTTTGCCAGTACCATGCTGTTTTATCACAGTAGCTTTATAGTATAGTTGCAAGTTGGGGATTGTGATACCCCCTGCCATGTCTCTGTTACCTAGAATTGCTTTTGCTATTCTGGGTCTCTCCTGGTTCCTAATTTTTGGATTGTTTTCTCAAGGTCTATGAAGTATGCTGCTGGGATCTCAATTGGAATTGCATTAAATCTATATAGCAGTTTTGGAAGTATGGCCATTTTCACTATATTAATCCTCCTACCCAGGAGCAGGGCATGTCTGTCCATTTTCTGATAGCATCTTCAATCTCTCTTTTCAGAGTGCCATAGTTTTCAGAGAAGAGCTCTTTGATTTCTTTTGTTAGGTTGATTCCTAGGTATTTCAGTTTTTTGGATGCTATTGTGAAAGAAATTATTTGCCCTATTTCTCTCTCAGTGAGTCTGTCATTGGTGTAGAGGAAAGCTATTGATTTTTGTGTGTTGATCTTGTAACCAGCTACTTGACTGAATTTGGTTATTAAGTCTAGAAGACTTTTGGTGGAGTTCTTGGGGTCTTCTATATAGAGTATCATGTCATCTGCAAATAATGACAATTTGACTTCATTTCCTATCTTTATTCCTTTTATTTCTTTCTCTTGTCTAATTGCCATGGTTAATGTTTCCAGAACTATATTGAACAAGAGTGGTGATAGTGGACATCTTTGTCTTGTTCCTGATTTTAGTGTGAAGGATTTCAGTTTTTGACCATTTAGTATGATATTGGCTGCTGGTTTTTCATAGATGGCTTCTATCAGTTTGAGGTAGAGACCATCTATTCCAGTTTTTTGTAGGGTTTTTATCATAAATGCATGTTGGATTTTGTCAAATGCTTTTTCTGCATCTATGGAGATAATCATATGTCCTTGGCTCTATTGATATAGTGTATTACATTGATTGATTTTCTTATATTGAACCATCCCTGCATCCCTGGGATGAATCCCACTTGATCAGGGTGTATGATCTTCTTGATGATCTTCTGCATTCTGTTTGCCATTATCTTATTAAGGATTTTTGCATCTATGTTCATTAGTGAGATTGGCCTATAGTTCTCTTTTTCAGTTGGGTCTTTCTCTGCTTTGGGGATCAAGGTGATGCCTGCTTCCAGGAATGAATTCGGGAGTATTGCTTCCCTTTCAATTTCACTGAAGAGTTTAAACAGTAGTGGCAGCAGTTCCTCTCTAAATGTCTTGTAGAATTCAGCAGTGAAGCCATCAGGGCCTGGGCTTTTCTTAGTTGATAAGTTTTTAATTACATTTTCAATTTCATTGGTTGATATTTGGGTTGTTCAGAATTTTTAGGTCTTCTTCGTTCAACTTTGGTAATTCATATGTATCTAGGAATCTGTCCATTTCTTCTGTGTTGTCCATCTTATTGGCGTATAGGTTCTGGAAGTAAGTATTGATGATCCTCTGGATTTCTGTTGGGTCTGTTGTAATTTCACCCTTTTCATTCCTAATAGCATGGATTTGGGCCTTTTCTTTCCTTTTTCTGACAAGGTTGGCTAAAGGTTTGTCAATTTTATTGATTCTTTCCAAGAACCAACTCTTGGCTTCATTGATTTTTTGTATCCTTCTCTTAGTCTCCATTGCATTGATTTCCCCTCTGATCTTTATAATTTCCTCCCTTGTATGAGCTTTGGGGTTGTCCTGCTCTTCTTTTTCTAGAAGCTTGAGGTTCAGCATCAGGTTGTTTAATTGGGCTCGTTCTGTTTTCCTAATATGAGTATTCACTGCTATGAATTTCCCTCATAAGACAACTTTCATTGTGTCCCATAGATTCCGATATGTTGTATTGTCATTGTCATTTAATTGAAGGAACTATCTGATTTCTTCTTTAATTTCCTCTGTGACCCATTGGTTATTCAGAAGTGTGTTGTTCAATTTCCACGTGTTTATGAAATTTTTTGAGATTCTTTTGCTATGGATCTCCACTTTCATCGCACTATGGTCTGATAATATACAGGGGATAACTTCAGTTCCTTTGCACTTCCTTAAACATGTTCTATGTGTAAGTATGTAGTGTATTTTGGAGAATGACCCATGTGCAGCTGAGAAGAATGTGTATTCTGATTTTGTGGGGTGGAAGACTCTGTAAACATCTGTTAAGTTCATTTGTTCAAGAGTTCGATTGAGTTCTAGTATTTCATTACTTATTTTTAGTCTAGTTGATCTATCTATTTGTGGCAGTGGGGTGTTGAGGTCCCCCACTACAATTGTATTAGTGCATATATGACTTTTCATGTCCCTTAGTATTTGTTTTATATAGTTGGGCACACTAGTGCTTGGTGCATAGATATTTATGATTGTCATCTCTTCCTCTTGGATTCTTCCCTTTACAAGGATGTAGTGTCCTTCTTCATATCTCTTAATCAGTGTTGGTTTGAAATCTACTTGATCTGCAAAGAGGATAGCTACTCTTGCTTTTTTTGGGGCTCCTGTCGCATTCAGTATTGTTTTCCACCCTTTAACTTTCCGTGTATGAGTTTCCTTTTGAATGAAGTGTGTTTCTTGTATGCAGCATATTGTTGGATTTTGCTTCTTGACCCATTCTGCCAGTCTATTTCTTTTGATTGGTGAATTGAGACCATTGACATTGATGGTTATAACTGAAACATATTGACTTGTCATTGCCATGACTTTTTCTTTTTGTTGGGTTCTCCCCCTTTACATTTAATTTCTTGTCATCCCAGATGGGTTCATTCTGCTTTGCTTCCTGGAGTTGTGATCCTCAATGTCTGTTCCTAGGATATTGTGTAAAATTCTTTGGAGTGCTGGTTTGGTATTTACGAAGTTCGTAAGATGCTCTTTGTCATGAAAGTATCTTATTTCTCCATCCATTTTGAAAGATAGTTTTGCAGGGTACATCAATCTGGGTTGGAGGCTGTTTTCTTTTAGGGCTTGGAATATGTCACTCCAAGCTCTTTTTGCCTTGATGGTTTGTGTTGAGAAGTCTGCTGTGATTCTGATGGGCTTTCCTTTGTATGTGATTTGTTTCTTTTCTCTGACTGCTTGGAGAACTTTGTTCTTCTGTTGTGTTTCTGGAATCTTAACAATTATATGCCTAAGTGTAGATTTTTTTTGATCAAGGCTATTTGGAGTCCTATATGCCTCACTTATCTGTATGTCAAGCTCTTTTCCCCTCCTTGGGAAGTTTTCTGCCATTATTTCTGTGAAGAGATTTTTTATGTCATCTGCACTGTCTCCTGTTTCTTCATTGAGCCCAATCAGTCTTATGTTATTCTTCTTTGCATCATCTAGCAGTTGCTGGATTGATTTCTCATGTTCCCTTATAATTTTGAAGCAATTTCTCTTTTCCTGGTCACTAATTGCAATCTTATCTTCTATATCTGAAATTCTGTCCTCACATTGGCTCATTCTGCTGTGTAGACTTTCAATGGAGTTTTTCATGTCCTGGAAATCGATTTGCATCTGTTTTATGGATTCCATTTGTTTCTTATGTTGGGATTCCATCATGTTCCTCAGCTCCTCTCTAGATTTATTAATCATGTCTTGCACTAGGGGCACAATTTCTCCTGTTATCTGAGAAATTATTTCTGATTTCATTTTTTCCAGATCCCCTTTTGTTGCCAGTTCAGTGGGTCCAGGTGTTTGAGTATCAGAGTGTTCCATCTCATTTCCCTTTGGGGTTTCTGTAGGTGATCTGGAAGTCTGGTTTTGCAACTTATTTACGTCTTTTCTCATTTTGACTGGGGCAGGGGACTGTTAGCACCTGCACGGATTACCTCCTCTGAGCTGGGTGAAGTGGGACAGGGGCCATGAGCAGTGGTAGGGATGGTGACCCAAAAGCCCTTTCCTGTGGGTTGGAAGCAGCAGGAGGGATGGTGGCCGGGAAGCCCTTTCCTCTGGACCAGGAGCAGTGGGATGGCAGCTCAGAAGCCCCTACCTCTGGGCTGGGAGCAGTGGGAGGGATGGTGGCCTGGAAGGCCCTTCCTCTGGTCCAGGAGCAGCAGGACAGAAGGTGCCCCAAAAGCCCTTTCCTCTGGGCTGGGAGCAGCGGGAGGGATGGTGGCCGGGAAGCCCCATCCTCTGGACCATTAGCAGTGGGATGGTGGCTCAGAAGCCCCTACCTCTGGGCCAGGAACAGCGGGACTCAGTACCTTGGTCTGGTGGTCTGGTGTCCTCTGCGTCTTTGTAGTGTGGAACCAGGTGGCTGCCTGTCTGCAGCAGGGTAATTCGGTGTCTTCCACATGACTCAGGACCTCGGTAGGGCTTGCATGGACCTGCCTATCTGCAGTGGGCTGATTCGGCGTGTTCTCTGCGACTCAGGACCTCGGTAGGGCATCACTGCCAAATGCTTTTGTTTGGATCTTGCCATTACCAGCTGCATCAGTTAGTTTTCTCTCATTGCTGAGGCAAAATACCTGACACCCAAAGTTAAAGGAGGAAAAGTTTACTTAGCTTACAGTTCATAGAGGTTTCAGTCCACAATCTGCTGACTCCAAGGCAGGGTGGCATAGCAGAGGGGTATTGCAGGGAGAAATAGTTCATGTCACCCACACGGTAGCAAAAGGAGCAAGGGACCTTAACAGCATCATCCTGACCCTTTTATCTTAGACTACTTATGGTGGGTAGCACTCACACCCTTAATCCTAGTGCCCTTGGGCCTACCATTGCACCATAAATCAATCACACACTCTAGATTCAGCCACCTCTGAAAAAGCCCCACCTAAGACTGCATGAGGCTTTGGGGGGACATCTAGACACAAGCCATGACATTACCATTCAGTGAATTCTTGACTTGACAGTCTTGGCACCTTAGAGTTTTAATGAGCATGTTCACTTTCTGTACCAAATATCCTCTGCATATTGAGTAGAAGTCCAGCCCTTCTGAGTGCTTCCTTGTACTACAGAGCTGAAAGAGTGGAAAGTACATCTCCTAGACACCTTGCCATCAGGGTTCCAGTTTCATTTTGTTAACAAAGACACAATTTGGAATGCTATTATCTTCTACTGGTGGTGGAGGCAGGTGGCAAGAGCTACAGATGCATCTCTGAGAATTGTCCCCTCTAGCACTGAAGGCATGGATCCATTGGTAGCAATTCCTCTCGTATTTTTTTTATTAACTTCCCTGACTTACTTTTTTGCCATGCTTCCAGGGCTTGTGCTAGCCTTTAATTCCCTGTGGCAAATCTCTTCCTGTTCAACATATCTAGAGTAGCTTCTGTTTTTATGGTTAAACTCGGACTGATACACATGTATTATCTAATTTTATTGAGAAAAAAGGTCTAGAATTTGAATTTTATTTGAAAATGGTGCTGGTTAATAGGTGAGGGGAGGATAAAATCTAACTCAAGTAACAAAGCAAAGGTATTTTGAGAGATGAAGTAAATGCTTTATGGTGGATGTCAAGGTGAAAATCATTTTAATGGGGAGGATCATTGATGATAAATATTCTCTTTTCTCCCAAGAGATGTCAGCCTGAATCAATCTGATGGACATAAAATTACAGTACAGTTTTAACAGTAGATGTATTGGACTGCTCTGTAAGTCCTTGGAAGTGAACGGAGGAAGGTTGACCTAACCATAGAAATTTCATTAATATGTTTGTAGTGACGGTGTTATTTGACTTCTCATGGGTACCAATACGGGGAATTTTATACTATGTAGTACTATGAAATAAAAAGTAAATTTTACTGCAAAATTAAGAATTATGAGTTACAGCAGTTATAAATCTATAATATGTTTATTTGACAGATCAGAAAGGTAGCATTTTACAATAAAATATTTTTGAGTTCTTTAGATCTGTTGAAAATAGAATGAAAGCCTACTTTCTCCCATTTTTTGGAGAAAAATAGTGCCTTGGTCGAGTAAGTCCAAATGCCAAATGTCTGAGTCATAAAAAGAATGAATGCTTAAGTTATTATGTTTCCAAGGTAGCCAAGTATTTGACATTCTCTATATAAAGTTTTCTCACTATTCACTCTGAAATTTGGTGAGGAATTTTTTAGCCAATGATCTTGATTTATAATTTATTATTTTGGTAAAATACCAAGGGTACACTTATAAAATGCAATCCAATAAAAAGGCATGTGTATTAGTGAGGATTCTCTGGAGAAACAAAACTAATAAAATGGACAAATGAATGGATGGACAGATAGATAGACAGACAGACAGATTGGTTTTTAAACTAAAGAATTGTCTTATGTGATTGTGGGGGCTGGTTAATCCCAAAAATCTGTAATCAGTAATCTAGATGTCCGAAAGAGCTAATAGTGTAGTTCGAGTCCAATGGCCAATAGGTTTAAGACCCAGGAAGTGTCGATGTTTTGGTTCAAGTTTGAAGGCTGGAACAAACCAATGTCCCAGGTGAAAGACTGGGGCATTCCATCTTATTCAGCCTTTTTGTTCTGTTCAGACCTTCCACTATTGAATAAGGCCAACCCACATTAGGGAGAGTGATCTACTTTATTCAGCCTGCTGATTGAAATGCTAATCTCATCCAGAAACACTCTCATAGGCACACCTGGCATAATGTTTGGCCAAATGTTTGTGCACCTTATGGCCCAGTCAGATTAACACATAAAATTAAACACAGCATGCAAAAGCTGTGAAAAGGAACAGGTGCATTCTGGCTAAGAACACCCAGAACAGATGCATATAATTCACTTGACAAACATTTCCAATCCCCAATCAAGAGGTGTTGCTGTTTTAGTCGCCAGAGATACAAGGACATTGACCCTATTTTCAAGGATCTGCTAGTCCAATAAGGGAAACAGACATCATTTGGAAAACTGCATTGCAATGCAAGGGAGTTATATACAGGATGCTGAGGGAACACAAACAAGGTGCCCGGAGGAAGCTCAAGCTGGGCTTTTAGAAGAGATAACACCAACCCCTTAAAGGAATAAAAACGTTTTTCTGCAAGAAGAGGATGAAAAGGGTATGTGAAATATCAGAGACAAGAGACAGAACAACACATTCAAGTAGTTATCATGAGTAACAAATGAAATACTGCACTTAAGCTCTACATATCAATATCTGGCATTCAGTAAATGTTAACACTAGACTGCCTTCCCCTTTTCCCTTATTGATGCTATACATTCTTTGGGGAGACCATGAAGTTTTCAAATGTCAGACAAAATCTGGCTACCAAAATACTTCCATGCAATTCACTACTCTTAAGGAAATCATTTTCAGCCTGCAAAAGCTGTACTCTAACAGATGCTTTTGCATGAATTTATTCATCATATCAAGAATTGCCTTGCAGTGTGTGATGCTTTTCAAAAGCCCCTTTTGGGTGAACAGACTGTGTTGCTCCCAAGGGAATTCACAGGAATGAGGCAATCATTGTAATTCAAACAATTTCTCCTCATTTAAGAGTACCAACTGTTTATATTAGTATTGACACGATCCATTTATGAAGCATCTTTGCACAGTTGTCACCAAAAATTTTTGGCTGTCAAATGGTCATCAGAATTGAGTTGGCTCTAATCGCAAGCAAGATCCTTTTGATCTCTTTATCAAAACCTTTACTGAGTAGCCACTATGTTTGGGCTCAATTGCATGACTCAATATGTGATACCACAGCGTGAGAAGAACCAAACCTAACATTTTTTATTCACTGAGCAGCATTGTTAAAATGCATAACACACTATGCTGGTATTAGGAATACAGGGGTAAATAAGACATCTTCACCCCCAAACAGCTCTCAGTCTCATAAAAGAGAAAGATGCATAAACACATGATTGCAGTAGAAAGTAATCATTTATAAACAATATATACAGAAGTAATGATGCATAGAAAAATAGTATGCTTTACTGTAGAAATTCACCGGACAAAGAGAGGGAGAAGAGCAAGCTTAGTTTATGGGAACAGCACTGCCCCAGGGGTGGGAAGTAGGAAATAATATATTCCATTGAGAAAAAAGAGATTTGCTTGGCCTGATTGTAACATGTTGGGGAAGGGTAGCAGAGGATGTTGGGAAAGCAGTCGAGGACCAACTTACATCTTAGAATTGTGTGTGTGTGTGTGTGTGTGTGTGTGTTCACAAAGCCATATTGGGATATTCCTGCAAACTGTAAACTAAATTAATACTTAGGTTTGACTTTTATTTACCAGACTTTCACAATGAGTGCTATATCTGGTTCATAAACATTGCATTTTTCTTGGATGTATCATCATAAGAAAGTAATGAATTCTTTGCGGCTCAGTAAGGTGATAAAGCTGTTTATTACAACTTCTTGATAATCCATCAAATGCCTAATTTAACTTGCTCTTTTCCTTCTCGTCTTCTTTCTTCAGAAACTCCACTGCATGTTGAAGGAAGCCTAACTCAGCCCACATTTTGTTATTGAGTGTGAAAAGGTAGGATAGTGATTACTGGAATGGTTGAAGTGGCCTAGAAATCTGAGCCAGACTTTCTAGAGAGCAATGTACAGAAGAGTACCATGATCTGGTTTATGTTGTGGAAAAATCACTTTAGTACTGTGATGGACTGGTAGATGAGAGGGAACAGATACAACTGGAGGTAGACAGACTAGTTAATAGATGATGGCATTAATTCAGTGAAAATAGATGAGGTCTGAATGGAGTCTGTGTAACTAACTGTGGGGGGTGGAGGGGAGAGGACAGATGTGAAAAGGAAATGCTAAAAGGTACTATAGGTATGCCGGTGGAAACTGGGTGCTGAGTGAGAAGGGGATGGAGAAGGCTAGGATGACATCCAAGTTTCTGACACAACTTCTTGTCTAAATCAAATGAAACTGATGGGAGAAAGAGATTCTTTGGCAGTAATGTGGTTGGGAATGATAATTAGTGGTCTTTTGGATTGCTAGAGTAGTTGAAAATTTCTGGAATGTTAGCAGTCAGATTGAGATTTGACACTTAACAAGAGGTCTACAGTAGTTGATAAGAGAAATCGAGAGAGAGAGAGAGAGAGAGGGAGAGAGAGAGAGAGAAAGAAATGAGTCTCCTTGGGCCAGGGATGTAGCTCAGTGGTGCCTCACCTGCCTGGCAAGCACAAGATTTCGAGTTCAATCCCTGGTACCCAACTCCTCCCAAAAATGTTAAGAAATGAGTCTTCAAAGTTATGAAATCAGCAAAAGGTCCTTCAGGTCCTTCAGATTGGTGTCTTCTCTCTCTCTAAGAACTGAGAAGTAACCATCTGATTTGGCTAGCACCAATACAATAGCCAAACAGCAACTCAGCTTCATTGAGTTTGAAATTGGATCATGGTGAGTTGAAAACAAATGGTGAATACAGACACGAAGGTGACCACTCTTTCATGAAGAAACCAACAGTGAAGTTTGGGGGAAGCCCTTGGCTAAACCTTTAAGGAAGGTGCCTTTGGTAGCTGCATCATACCTCCTCAGCCTGCCTGTGATCTCAGCCGCAGGCAAGATGGACAGTTCCTTGCAAATCTAGACTCAGCTTGCACTTGCAAGACCCAACCTCAAGCACACAGCTTTCTGCATTTGCTCTGAGATCTCTTCTGATAACCTTGGAAGCATGCTAGGCCCTTGTCTGGCCACAGACCAGAAACATGAGGGAAGTACAGCCAGGAACGATGCTCAGTTGGGGAAGGGAGCAAATACATAAATATTCAAAGATCCTGTTTTTAGGGTGGTCATTGTTTCTGCTTCTCTGGTAGAATGGAACACACAGCAGTGACTTTGATAATGTACCCTGAGATTGGTTTTGACTCTTTTCCATGCTTTCTGGTGTCACACCTCACATAAGGTGCCTCGGGCTCTGAGTTTTAAAGAATCTAATCAAGGTATCCCTTCTTGATTCTTAGTAGCTCTGGCATTCAGCTGAACATCCTATTAAAGCCAGACATCCAAGTTTCATCTCTTACCAACAGGCTTCAATTGTCCAGACGGAGCGGGGTGGTGAGCAACTCCAGGGGACATATGGACATCTGCCCACTGACCAGTAAAAGTTGCCATGCTTCTCCAGAAGATGCAGAAGTAGTCTGTACCAGAGCCAGATTCAGAATTTTTCCTTTTATGAATCTTAACATTGTGATAATGCTTCATAAAACGTAGCACCAGTTCAGGTGTCTCTACTCCTACAAAGTCCAATCCAGGATGATTTATCTACCATTTCAAAGAAAGTCTTCTTTGAGGTAGAATAGGATTATTAATTCTTCATTAATATTAACCTATTATGGTTTTTCTTTGAATAAAAACAGTTAATTTCAATAAAGACATTTCTTAGTATTTGCTTTTTAGAGTTTATTCTAAGGAAGGAAACTGAGGAAAGTTGGTAATGGTGGCAGTTTTTATTTATTTTTGGTACTATTTAGGTTTTCTATGAGTTAAATTTAACACATAGTAATTCGTTCACATTTTTAAAAAACATCAATTAAGTTTCTCCTCTTTATAAGACACTGTTCTGAGTATAAAAAGGCAAAGGCAAACAGAACATAGTCATTGCTTCAAGGGACTCATAGCTTAGTAGGTATGATTGAAAGTTACACAAAGCATGAGTGAATCCTCACAATGATTACAGACTGGTGCATGAGAAAAAACAAGTATGCAGGCTTTGTTTTAAACTCTATCAAAATAAAAGTAGCTAATATTTATCAAATGATTATCACATCGATCACTTTGCATGAATTAATTCAAATAGAAGAGGTTATTGTTAGTCCTGTATACAAATGAGGAAATTAAGACTAAGTGGTTGAATAACTTAACAGAGGTCACATAGCAAGTAAGCAGCAGAGCTGAAAGTTGAACTCTATGCAGCTCCAGAGCCCAACTGTTTAACTGTAATATACTACCTAGCTTTTTACATTTTTACAGTTCTGTCTCTTCTATCCATCCATCCCATTCACCTACCTACCCAGCATCTACTTACCCATCCATCTGTCCAACATCCATCCATCCATCCATCCATCCAAGCATTCATCCATCTATGTAAGCAATCATCATTTTATTACAATAGAGGAATTATATAGGGTCATAAAGAAATAAGCAAGTAACCATATATTATCAAATGTTCTGTGAGAGATAAGTAAGTTAAAGTAATTCATAATGCTTTAATGAAATTTGAAATATGGATATAATTTTGAAATTCTAGTGGGGAATATGTAGCAGACATTTCCAGCAAAGATTAACAAGGATCAATATATGTGTGAAATGAAGACATTATGAAGGATGATTCTGATGCTGGTGATGATAAAGATGATGAAGAAGGAGATAAAACTATGCTTCAGACCTTTTCTATTTCATATCTATAATTATCCTGTTAAGTTAACTGAAAGTGTTACATAAACAGTAGTATTCATTGCAAATGTAAGGTATTACAGAGGAAGGTGAAGTAACACTTTCTTTGTTCATGTATCTTTAAGGCCCAAGATTATTAGGTCTTGAACAGAAGATTGACCAAGAAATCAAGTAGCTGGCAATGCTGATTTGTGTGTAGCTGGGGATTTAATTATATTTTGCTGTTTCTGCATTTCTGGCAAAATGGTAGCTGTGGAGCATGGTTTGTTAATCTGTACACACGTGCACTGCAGCTGGGATTTAAATAAAGCCCATTTACTCCCTGTTTTTTGCCAAAATGGAGCTATAGCATCTTTTTGGGTCCAGTAAAAATATAAACAGACTCTTTCCAGAAGACACCAGTTTGTAATATCATCGAACAACAGCACCCTGTTACCTTTCTCATTGTTTCCAACTGCTCGTCTTATAAGAGTCATAAGGGGAAAACTCTCCCCCTTTACCTTTGAGCTTCAAGACCTCTCTCTTATGCTAATTCTTTCACAGCCACAGAGTGAAGGGATTGAGATAATGAATTTGGACTCTTCTGGGTTACTCTATCCACACAGTTGATCGAGGCCTTCCAATTCAAGAACCAAAATATAGTGGACTCTGGATTATCTACTTTTTGAGTGACCATGCTTCACCCAAATGCTTTTCTCTTGTCAATAATATTTTGTCCCAGTATATGGATTAATCATAGTCAGATTTTCAGCTTGCAATTTTTAAAGCCATCTGGAGGACACCTGAGATTTCTGGTCTTGAGCACCACAATAGGGCAGCAGTTCACCTTTAGGACTCACAATAGTTGAGTAGCTTGCACGGGGTTAGGGAAGAGAGAGAATGGATTGTTTGATTTCTCTTCTCTGGCAAGGATCATACAAACATCAGCAGTTGTAACCCATTTTAGTGAAGTTCTTAAGTCTTTAAATATCTCCTTCCAGTTTGTAGGCTTATGGGCCACTGTCATCTGGTGCTGAAGAAAGTGTTTCTGAATGAACTGTATGAAGTATAGATTGACAACTTCTCTTTAAAACTTCTCCTCTCTAATGCAAACAGATGCAGCATAATCAAAGAAAAAGCATCCTAATCTTCCAAAAGCAAGAAAGATACAGTGCATTTTTGTTACCTAGGAACTTTGTATCCATTACTTTCAGAATTAAAGTATAATGGCTCTTGAATTGTTTTATCAGTTACAATATTGTACAATAAAACCTCTGCTCCCTGGGTATATCGCTAGACTACTTGCAGCGTTATTTGAAGTTCATTGTGGCCATGTGACTCAGTGTAACAAGTAGAGTGTAAACAGAAGTGTAACCAGCCCACACCCAGGCCAGGCTGGTGAAAACTTCCACTGTGGTCCTCCATCTTCTTTTCCTTCTGTCAAAGAAGAAATGGAATGAAGGGGACCCCTGGAAGACACTAAGGGTTTTACACATTGAAGAGAGTACAGTCACAAGATCAAAGAAGTCTGGGCTCCGAATGATCACTTTGAGAAAGGCTGCATGAATGGTGACCCTGCACTAAAATGTTGTGTGAGTGAGAAATAACCCATTACTATGTTAAGCCACAGAATTTGGGGGGGGGGCTGTTTGTTAAAGCAGCTGGGGTTAACTTGTCCAATAAATGGCATGGGGTCAACTGGAGACTGGATAAAGAAAATGTGCTTTTTAAATAAAATGGAGTACTACTCAGCCATAAAAATGAGAAATTAGAGACATTTATAGCTAAGTGGATGCACATTGAGGTGATACTTTTAAGTGAAATAAATAGGACATACATGTGTGAATACCAAATAGTTTCTCTGATGTGAGAAACTGAAAGTGTAAATAAGGATCAAAATGTATAATAGATAATGTGAAATAGGAAGAAAAGGTGCAAAGGAGAAGTGAGACGGGTAGGGGAAAGGAAAGAGGGAAATGGAATTAATATGAGAAAAGGAAAAAATGGAAACAAAGTCTTTGTAAATAGGGAGGGGTGGAGGGGTTGAAGGGAGGGCAGGGGAAGGGGGAAAATAAGAATCAAGAGAGATTACATAAAGGTGCAAATTTCCAATTATGAATGTCATTATATTGTATACCTAAATGTACCAATGAAATTAATTTTTTAAAAAGGCATGGGAGACTGTGTGGGGTATGGGAATTGATGCTTGGAGAGAATTCTGCTATGGATGTCATGTACACAGAGCAAAATAGAATTCCATAGCTGCAGAGTTCCATGAGCATTATTTGCAGTCCAGCCTGTGCCTCACAGCACTGCCAGAGGACACCACAAATTCAAGTCCCTGAGCTCCACACATGACAGAATTCCACTCCCAAGAGCTGGGAAGGGGCACCGGAATATGCATTTTAATCATTAGCCTACAGGAATATGTTGCAGGTGGACGGGGAATGTTATTTTGAGAGTACAGAGAATGTAGTCTCACATAATGTTAAGGACATGTTTATCAAATGAATAATTAAATGAACAAGGAGCAAGGAAAAATGAGATTACAAGTGAGAAGACATGAAAAAAGAAGCAAACAGCAGGGGAAAGCCTAGCCCTGAGGCACACTGGAAGGTGAGGCCATTTTGTCACAGGTGGCTGTGGCTGATGATGGCAGAGGAGGCATATGGAGTGCACTCCTGAGCTTGCCAGCCCTAATTTCCCAGGGGAAGCCCTCTGTTTTGAGAAGCCTGCTTTTCATAAGGCATTTTATGTACATCCTGCTGTCACCGTCCTCTTACAAGCTGCTCCTCTGCTGGAGGCATTTTCATGGCTCATGACATTGATTTTTTTGAGAGTCTGCGGGGCAACAGAAAACAGGGGATATTGTATAGACAGTCTTAAAATTGATTGCCACACTGTCAGTTTTGCTCATTTGCTACACAAAATCTAATTTGAGCCAAAGAAATTTCTTTGGTCCTGCAGCCTCTTTAGTTTGCTTTTCTGATGGCCAGACAATAAAGATGTGTGTCGCTTTGGTGAAATACCATTTTTTAAATAAAGAGGCTGAAGGAAAATCTACCCAGGGCCCATATGGTGCCAATGTCCAAGCAGGGTCAGGCTGAAGGGGGTTTAAGCTTACATGGGGAGCTAAGGGGCCAAGATTTAAGCAGTACAAATACATAGATGCTACTCAGAGACAAAAGGTAATAGGGACAAACAGTACATACCGATGAAGAAGATGAATGGGGGATGTCAGGGACACTCAGAACTTCAGCAGGCCACTTGACTGTTGCTATGGGCACATTGGTGGCGTACTACAATCAGGCTGTTTTCAAAGTCTCATGAGTCCTTTGTCAGTGTCTTAATTATAAACTCCTTTCAGAATAAATGAAATGTCCTTACAACCAAATGTCCAATAAAGCTCAACTGTTGATTATTGATGTTGTATATATTCATTATGTATTGAAAGCATGTACTACAAATAAATAAATGATTTTTTAAAATTTAAGCAAATAAAAAAAAACATTTAGGATATGTCAGTGTATTGGATAAGCATTCCTCCAGGAACTTTGACTAGAATTAACATTTACTTCTTAAAGTACTGTAATGGAAAATTATCATTATCATATCAAATCAAGAGCTACAATTTATGAAGCATGCAGTGTGTGGCTTGTCCTGTACAAAGTAATATATATTATATTACACACACACACACACACACACACACACACACACACACATATATATATATATATTTCTAACAACATCTTGCAAGACCAAGATCTTCATTCTGCCAGGTTAGGGCCATGGAAATTGAATCTTAGACAAGGAACACGTTTAAAGTCTCAAATCTAGAAAGCAGCAGAGCTAGCATTTAAACATAAGCCTGAAGATAGTTGATTCAGTTTCAACATTAAATTTTTTTTATCTGACTTTTATTGCGGTTTATAACATATCACATCTTTCAATGTTCCCGATGGACCTATGAAGTAGGCAATCATTACGACACATGTTTTGTGATGAAGGAAAGAAGGAGTAGGCAGATTAGGTGTTTGCCCAAGATCATACAGCTCTTAAGAAGACAGAACTATATATTGATCCCAAGAGTTTCTGGCTGAGCTTTTTACCGCTGTCCTCTGTTATTTGACATGAAAGTTAAGCTGTAGTTTAGATCTCATAAATGCTTGTCTTCAGTTCCCGCTGTCAGCGACTATCAACTTGTTATTATGAGCTACTAAGGAAGGGGATCCTTTATTATTTAAAACTCTAGTCTCTAAATTGTTGATACTGCTAAGAGTTGTGAGGCTCCAGGGAGCTTCTAGGAGGGGCCTAGGAGACTAATTTTGGTGGAAATGTTGGTAGAAGAGAATGTGAAATGGTGGATGCTTCAGAGACTTAAAATAAATTGCTGTGTATGTTTGCTATTTCTTTCTCATAACACTCTTGGTGATTGAATAAAGGAAAGTTATTGGATGCTTGCCCCAATCCCGATGCTGTCCCAGGAGAGATAAAAAGGCCTGTCTGAACTGGGCCCAGGCATTTGCCTGAAAATGTAACTCAAGTGCATATAGAAATCTATATGCAGCTGGCATCAAACAAGGAAAATGTTTAATCTTTTGAAAGGTCTTTTGAAAGGATTAACAGCTGGCTTCAGGAAGGCACTTCTGACTTTTGGCTGTGTAGATCAGAAGAGGCTGTGCTGTGTAATGAGGATGAGCACCCAGGGGGAATTAGTTTTGTATCTGCAATTAACACAAGATAGCCATAAAATTATTTCCAGGAAGAGCCAGACTTCCTTCTGTCAAGCCAAAATTGGAAAAAAAATCACCCCACACAGGATCTTATCTGAAACTGTTGGGACGTGTTTGCTTTCAAAAGTGACACAGAGGGCTGGGGATTTAGCTCAGTGGTTTCGTCGCCTGCTGTGCAAGTGCAAGGACCCAAGTTCGATCCCAGGTACCAAAAAAAAAAAGGTCACAGAATAAAACAGGGCTGCCCAACACGATGGGTACTAGCCCTTGGTAGCTGTGGAGCGCTCGAAATGTGGCCACTCCAAATTAAGATGAGCTGTAAGGGTAAAAGGCACACCAGATTTCAGGCTTAGTAAGGAAAAGAGCCCAATATTTCCTTGATTTTTTTTAACACTGATTACATGTCAAAATGATAATATTTTGGGTATATTGATCTAAATAATATATGTTCTTAACATTAGTGTCATATATTTACTTTTGTATTTTTAAATGTGACTACTAGAATATTTGAAATTATGTTGTGGCTCACATTATACTTTTATTAGAAAGTAATCCTCTGGATTCTGAGCATGGGCTTTGTCATTTGTCAGCTGTTTCCCTTAGCGGTTGTGAAGGTAATTTTGTGCATGGTTAGTTATGCAGATTGATGTTTCTGGTGGAGACAGTCACTGGGAGAGTCCTATTTCTCCATGTTGCTCTACTCCTCCATGGGCTTTGAGGTCCAGTAACATTGGACTGAAGTCTCTGCCACTCATTTGTTTCATAACTGTGGTAGAAGAATATCTTTCTGAACTTTCACTTACTTCCAAGAGAAAGCAGCTAGAACTGCCCCGGTGTGGCAATCAAGTCCACTCCAGGAATGAAGTAAAACAATAGTCACTCGAGCGTCTGCCTCTCTGCATTACAGATTTGTACAGTTTCCATTTAGGTAGAATGGGCAAACCAATACCTATGATTGAGTTATTAGAATTGTAAAAAATGACATACTGAAAATAGGTACCCGTGTGGCCTGCACTGCATAAGTACCAGTTTTGCTCTTCCCTTTCCTCTTGTGGTACATATATTTTTTTAGCTTGAGAGAATAATTTTGAATTTTGAATCCTATAACCTGGCAAACTACCTTTCAAGTGAAAAGAAAAAAGGCCTTTTGAGATATGAAGGGACTCAGGGAGGCTCTCTAAAACCATTACCAAAAGATGGATACAAGAAGATTAAAAATGTGACCTGTGAGAGAATACCAGGAGGAAGCACAGGCAAAATGTGGTCAGAAAAATCTATTAATCATTGTGCATGATTATGAATGCAAAAATAAAATAATGGTGATAATAATAATAATACTGTTTTTAAATTTCTAGATATTACAGGGGAGATAAAAGGGAGAAAACAAGGGAAATGAGAGCTCTGACTTATTTGAGAAGAAAATTTAGATACTGACTGAATCCAAACAAAATACTATAATTTAAAATATATTTTTGTTAAAAATTGAAGATTATGAACTAACTGAATAGAAAGGGAATAGAAAAGTGATGAATAGTTCCAGGTTACTGGTAGGAAGTGAAGTGGAATGAAAATACAGCAATAAGCAAGGAAGAACAAAGAAGAAAAAAGGAAGTCATTGTAAATAGAATGAAATAAGATGATATGAATGTATAAATCTGTTTTCAGTTGCTACAACAAAATACCTGAGGCTGAGTCATGTATGAAAAAAGGGATTTATTTAGCCCACACCTTGGAAGGCAGAAAGTCCAAGACTGGGTGGCCCTATTCATGTAGCATTAGAATCATCACATCATGGTGGATGATGGCACCATAGGAAGAGTGTGAGCGGCAGGGAAAGAATACATTGTTCTTTTATAATAACTACTCTCACAGGAAGTAACTAGATTTTCCTGAGAACTATGTTAATCCTTTCAGAGGGTAGGACCCCCAGTGACCTAATTACCTTGCAGTTTAAGCTCCACCTCTTAAAGGGTTTATCTCCTCATAACATCACCACATTGAGGATCAAGCGTCTAACACACGAGCCATTGGAGTACACACTCAAGCCACAGCCAAATCACAGCAATGAGTAAAGTCCAGAGTAATGATATTCTCATTAAGTGCACATGTTGGCTAAATATACCTTTAGAAAAGGAAAAATTCAGATTAGTTGAAAACTATAAAATCCAACTTGTTGTTGTTTATGAGAAATAACCTCAAAATGAAATGACATAGAAAAAGGAAAAAAGTGAAAAAGATATACAATGAAATGGTAAAGAGAAAGAAAAAAGAAAGGAGAAAAGAGAAGGGAGAAATATTAATGTTGTCAAAATAAAAGTGAAGGCCCAGAGTAATACTATAGAACTTTCTGTGATGAGGGAACTGTCCACGTATCTGTGCTTTCCAGTTCAATGGACATTAGTGAAATGCCTCTTGAGGAATTGAAATGTGGCCCATGTGACTGAGGAAATGAATCTTTAATTTTATTTAATTTTTAATTTAAGTGGTCACAAATTACTAGTGGCTGCTGCGTTGGACAGTTCAGCTATATGTACTTTTGCATTGTTTACAAAAACTTACCTTTTTTCAAAAATAAAAATGCTGACCCTTTTTTGTGATTTAGGTTATGCTGTGATAATTAACTGCACTGAAACATCTCTGTCACCTACTGAACGCTTATTTATCATGAGTTGGCTGGGGGTCTCTGCTCCCTGTCTCATCCTCCTAGGTCACAGGTTAATGTAGCCTACAATATCAGAAGTCCCCCTGGCCACCACCGTGGTGAGAGCAGTGAAATGATAGGGAGACTCATGGTGGCAGGTTAAAGCCAGTCTCTTGGAAGAAAGTAATATAAGTCCCTTTTGCATTTCATTGGCCAGAGCAAAGTTCAGGGCCACTGTACATTCAAGAAGGTGGGAAAATATAAACAAACCAGCTGCTTAGAGAATCTGCAAACAGCTCTAATGTCTACCTCATTTGTATAATTTTAATTAAGAAGGGAAGGAAAAAGGCCAAGTGAAAAAACTGGAGCTCAGATCTCTACAGTAACATTTATAAAAGCATTGTCAATATTTACAAGTCATTCATCCTTTTCCTTCCTCACTTGACTATAAAAGACAGTCATCTTTATTTGTGAAACTGGAGAATTTAGACCATGCTGATAAGAAGTAGGTTCTGGACTATTTTGGTTGAATACCTGGGGAAGTATTTCAATAGGGTTTAACATTTTTTTCTGGTATTCAAGCTGATACTGAATATATATCTACCTTTTTTCAAATAATATTTTAAGAAAATTTACCAATTACCAATAATACCATGATTAATATTTGTGCAATGGCATGCATGTGTCTTCTAGTAATCTAAAAGTGTACGTCTTTGATAGAATCTGAAAAATTGGTAGAAGTGAGAATTTACTGGTCATTTTCACTCTTTTTTTTTTGGTACTGGGAATTGAACTTGGGTCCTTGCGCTTGCGGAGCAGGCAGCAAAACCACTGAGCTAAATTCCTGGCCCTATTTTCACTGTTCAGTGACTGCAAATGAAAGCTGTGGCATATTTTAAAAAGCACAAAATACTCATTGGAAGAAACATGAAGGCAAATGAACCAGGAATCTGTGATACACTAACTCTGAAGAATGGGTCTTTAGGTTCCTGTAAGAAATGATTTTGCTTACTCTGTATGGGTTTGAGTCTGATAAGGAGCTACTGTGAGGTAAGCAGGGATGTTATCCCAGAAAACCTTACTTTCTCTTGTTGGAAATCTAGGCACTAATAGGGGGAATAAATTCAGTCACTCTGAACATATTACTGACTGATTCAGAATTTATAGAAGAGGAACGTGGTGCTTTATCAGTGACTGCACCTGTCTAGTAGCTAGCACATTGCCTAGTCTGGGTAAATCCTAAATTCAGTTGGTGATATCATTTAAGGGTCCTTTATGCTACTGAGTGGTGCTTGAAATTCAGTATGTCTAAACCAGTATATTTTAAAGGCCCATTTCAGAGCACTTAACTCATCGAATAGGAATGACAAAAAAAGGAGTTCAAACTCACTGACCAGACACTCCCAAGAACACATCTGTACTCAAACAAAATGAGGCTTATTAAGCTTGGTTCTATAAGGAATCCCTTCCCCTAGAAGCTGAATCTGGGAAGGCCTCCTTAGAGGGCTTAGGCTTGTGCTAAATCTTCTAAGGAGGATTTAAGAAATTAAGAATTCTAGCTTGTCTGTTATCAAGAAGCTGGGAGAATTTGGTGATTGGGTATCTTAATAATATTTATCAGGAAGGCAGGAGGATTAAAACAAGGCTTAAATGGTCAATGGTAAAGAAGCAGCAGGCATTCATGTTGATCAGAAGAGAGAAATGTTTAATAATTTTTGTGGTTGTGCATTGGCCTTATTCCAGACCTGTTGCAGGTAACCTTATCTGAACATAGCTCAAATTTTGTAAGCTTTGCTTATGGTCAGTTTAGAATATTAGGCTTGGCTTCAAATAAGGCAGTTTTTCATTTTCTTAGGCACACAGCTGGCTTCTTGTTCAGAAGGGCCTGATTTGCCCCTACCAGCCTAACTTTCAGCAGAATTTCAGAGAAATGAAATGAGCTTTTGCAGTTTTTGGAGGAAAGAAGAACCTTATTAGATCTTCCTAGGATGTTGTGAGGATGTGATGTGGCTTTAGATGGAGGTCATCCCTAGTCAAGGAATCAGAAAGAGACACCATGGAAGTTTATAAATGCATTGACTCTGTCCAAGCAAGCACTGTTACATGCTTAATCATCATCTGTACACACAGGGAAAGGGAAAGTGGAGACTCCTGGCTTTCTTGGCTCCCCCCCCCCGCCCACATTCCTACATTTGCCTTGACCTTATCATCGTATATATTCTTACTTTTTGATTTTGGACTTGGCCATGTGACTTGTTTTGGCCAGTGAGGTTTTAGCAAATATGTGAAGTGGAGAAGACTTCTTTGAGAAAATGAATTAGAGCCAAGACCTGAAAACTGAGAAGGGGTTAGCTGAGCAAAACAAGGGAGTAAATGTAGGCAGGATGAGCTTTCCAGGAAGAAGAAAAGGAGGGGAGCACAGAATTCACTGGTGTCGGAGTGCATGAAGACTGGTTAGAAAGGCAGGGATCAGGAGATAACATTACAAATTTACAGCAGATTTGGGGATTTATCCTAACAGTAATGGAGGAAGTTTAACCTTGGAGTAACATGATCTAATTCACTTGTTTGAAAGATCACTTTGGTTGCAGAGTTGTTATTATAATTAGAGACAGAATTTGGGACAAATGAGTCTTAGCATTTTTCCATTTTTGTCAGAATGCCACACAACATAAATTGGCTCTCTCATTTGTTCCATTAAAATAAATGACTTTGTTTAGGCAAAGTGGCCCCTGGATATAATCCCAGAGAGAGGTTGAAGGATTCTTCATAACATTCTAAATTTACTGAATGAAAATAAAAAAGTAGCTAAGAGGATTGACTTTGGGGTAAGCCAACAGTCTTTGGTGGCCCTGGGCCAAGTAAAGAAATCCCATTAGGCTGAGTGACTGTCAGTACCTGATGGGAGCAGCATTTTCCTCCAAGGACAATCATTGTTGAATGAAGTTGATAAGAATAAATTGCCTTTTTGGGTAGGATAACTAAAAAGACAACACCCTTTCCAGAAAAGTCTATCTCTGATTATTCAGATTGGATCTCATCTGGAGGTGCAATTTTTGTGATGTCATATAGAAATATGTCATATGTCATATGTCATATGTCATTTAGAAATTTAAGAGGGCTGATATGACATATCCTTTGAAAGGAACACAAAATCAAGCCAAAAGTGAGATCAGATGACACTGAGTCTTAGAAACTTGAAATTCTGAGAACAGGAAACGAAATTACGAGAAGAAATTTGGCTTGTTTTTAAAAGTAAGAATTTTATAAAGTCAAAAAAATGGGCTGTGGGTCACTGAGTGTGCTAGCTATGTAGGGATTGGGCCTGGTTTATCTTTCAACATGATAGCATCCACCATTTTATTTCCAGAATGAATGAAATGTGAGGGAATCTTTAGGTGCCTCAAAGTTGTCTGCAGGCTAAAATGTTATGTAACTATAAGGTGAGCTCATTTTAGGACACTGAATTGTGCAAGCAAAAGTTATGTTACATGTTTTAAGAGGTTTTAGGAGTCTCTTGAATTTGGACTCTTTGATATTTAAAGCTGGGTTGTTCTTTGTTGCCTGCCTGAGGCTGTCCTGTGGAGGCACGGCTTCCCTGTGTGTTGTTAGATGTTTAGTAGCAGGCCTGGCCTCTACTCACTAGATGCAAAGAACACCCTGCCCTACAGTAGTGACAACCAAAAATGTCTCCCGATATTGACAGTGTCTCCTGGGGTGCCAGATCCCCCCAGGTTGAAAATTTTGGGGTTAAAGTCTATCAAAATGCTCTGTGAAATGACCATTGAACAGATTTTAACTGTTTCTACCTTTTCTTGATTATGCCCAACTAGAAGATAAATAAGTTTATAAATAGGTTCACCACTCCACACCAACCCAAGCAGAAGACTTCAGAATATGTTATTCTATAGTTTGTTGCTTCTGGGTCTTTTGGCTAAGATCATGTGTGGTACCCTGCAGTTTCCACCATGCTTGGAAGTGTGGGTGAAAGCTTGAGTGGAATGTCAGAGGTGTTCATTGAGTTTAGAACATCCTTCATTAGTTCCCGATAAAGTTGAAAGAATTTCAAATAGGTGCACACGTGTGTGCGTGTGTGTTTGTGTTTGTGTATAACAGAGACAGACAGAGACACAGAGACAGACTTCAGTTCTATTTTTAAAAGAGCTTGGAAAGGACTGAATTCAATGTGTTTTCCACATTCTATGCATGTGACAGAGTATGAAAAAAATAAATATTCATTGAATGAAATATTCATTAAATCTAAGTTTGGTTTTTCTATTTACCTTTAGCTATTAGAGCAGGGATTGAGAAATGCTGTGCATTACCAGGATGAAGGGCTACTGACTGAGGCCATGTGTGATTATATTTAAGAACAGGTAGGAAGGACCAGAGAAAACTGGCGACCGCAAACCAGTGATAAAGGCAATAGAAAGGGTGGATTTAGAAATGACCTTCATTCAAAGAATTACTGGGATATGAAATGAGGAACTCAGCTCTCTGGAAAAATGAAGTCAGCAACCATCAAATAATTGAAATAGGAAAGGATGACTCATGGCATGACTTTGTAGAGTTTGCCTAGCTCTGAAATTCTGATGAGATTATTCCAAGGAAATTAATGAGATAAACCTAAATATTGCTATATTATCAAAGACAGCTAAAGATGATAATAGAATAAAAACAATCCATCCTTTAAACAAGAATAAAATGCCCATGTGCAAATAATATTCAAAGCTAGAAGGGAGGCGTAGCAGATAAAGATGTGAGCTCTAGAAACAGGTTGCCTGGAGCAGAAGCCCAGCGCTCCTTCTGACTCCTTGTGTAGGCTTGCACAGGCTACTAATGCTCTCTGTGCCTCAATGTTCCCCTCATAAAACAGGAAGAACAAAAACAGTATCTATTTTAGAAGGTTGTTGTGCAGATTAAATAAGTTAAAATATGCAAAGGAGTTCAAACTGTCTTTTTATATTTAGAAAATGTTAGTTTTAATTCTTCATAGGAAATGCTGGCTCTTATTAATTCAAGATGACTTGTCCATAGTCGTATAGCTAGTTAGGTGAAAAGTTAAGACTGTAAGCTCATGTTACTTTATTTTAATCTCAAGATGTTATCTTCCATGTAATCTCTCTCTCTCTCTCTCTCTGCCTCTGTCTTTCTGTGTGTGTATGCATGTGCTTGTATGTGTGTGTGTGTGTTTGTGTGTAGATTGGGGGGCATAAGAGGTAGATATGGAATCAATATTAGTAAAAAACAATTGTTGATTATTTTATGTAACTTTCATAGCACTCTCACATTTCAGTCTCAAACCAAAGACTACTGTGTAAGGTAAAAAGACATTCCCCCCGCAAAAAAAGACATTCCATTTTATAGACAGGAAGGTTCAGTAAGTGTTAGACAATTGGCTCAAGATGTCAGGACTTATGAATAAAAGAATTAGAATTAAAACCCAAGCATTCTGACTCCATTTTGTGCCTCTCTCCTCGCACCCACTCTGCATCTCTAGCTTTAGTGGAATGCAGAAGGAATGGAAGGATAATCTCGGAGTTTTGAGAGGATTAATGGAAGGAGATCTGCTGTCCAAAAGGCAAGGACCCTTAGGGAAGGATGGCCCAAAGGGTCATCACTTGAAGTCTTTTCTTTTCCTCTGCAGAGAACTCTTGAACCGATTATCTGGTCTCCTACCTCCTGTCCAGACACTTCATGTTCCACTATATGCGGCCCTAATGATTATTCTAAGGAACAAATCTAATCATTCACTTCCATCCCACCTCCATCGTCGTCCCTTCAGTGACTCTCCATCCTCTCTGGATCAAGCCACCCTCATCTAAGGGCATTTACAATCTTCCAGTTCTGGCTCATGAGTCCTTATCAGAACCTACCTCTCCCCACTACCTGTGTCTTCCTTCCAAGCTAGACTGTGTTGGAACCTTCTCTAATGCCTCATGGTCTCCCTTCTTCCTGCCCACTACCTGAAACTCTCTTGGAGCATTCAACACATTGTATTTTAACTGTCTCTGTGGACTTTGAAAAATGGGTAGTTTCATGAAACAATGAAACTTGGTTGGAAGATCTTGGCAAAAAGTCATTATTAATATGTTACATGCATTAACTTTATCGTTTTGATTACATGCTATGAATTGGCCTTGAGAGAATTATTATTTCTACCAGGAGGGATACAGTGCACTTAAATTCTACTTCTGAAGCCAATATTTTCCAAAAGTTTCCTTCACACTTTGTAGATTAGAAAACTAAATAGCTCTCTACAGAGACATCTGGTCTCCTGTTACTCCCTCACCCATCCCACACACAAGAATCTCTTTGATTTTCAGAGAAGGTACATCCGAGTGGATTTGGAGTCTGGGCTTCTGTCCTCCAGCAGAAAGGCAGGCATCCAAATCAAGTCTAAAATCCATGTTTTCCCACAACCTTTCTTCCCTCATTGCTCAGGAGTGGAAACCTGGAGGAGATGGAGTTTTTGGTTTCCTGGCTCTGTGACTCTTTCCCAGACCTCTTCTTCCAGCTCGCAGTTCCTTCTGAGCATGTTCAAGCTTGATCATAATGGCTTCCCCTACTCTCCAGGGGCAGTTAATATACTTGAGATCCATAGGAAGGACAAAAGAGTTTCTGAGTTGTGCGTGTAATTACATTGGCCATGGCTTATTTGAACACGTCTTACAATTATAAAATAGTAAATCAGCTGTAAATCTAGGTGCTTTGGAGCTGCTCAGAAATTGAGGAAACACTGAAAAAGAGTTCTGACTGAATGTGTCCTGAGCCTTTGGAACAATTTAATAACATAGACCAATTGGAAATTATGTACATTTTCAGGAGAAAAAGCTGTGGAGATTATAGTAAGATCCTATAATTATACAGAAAGTATTGTTCAAATCATAATTATTTTCTCAGTTAATTTTCAGGTTCATGTAAAATAGGAAATAACATACTTTAATCCTATACATCATACGGGATTATGATTTCTTTTTAATATAAGGTGAGAGTAGGTTAAAATGCAAAAGAATTTTCACTTCAGTGGTATACATGGCATATTAAGCAATGCACATCTATAAATAGCCTAGAAAATAAAGGCAGAAGTCTTATTGCCAAGCATACAATAGCTAGAATATTCACATTTGTATTCTCAAATATAAGGTGATATAGAATACAAATTTCATTGTTTGTTGTGGCTACTCTTATGCCTTCTGGAGTAGTTTATCTCATTTTGCCAAGATTAGGAATCTTATATCTACTTCCCTAATCTTACCAAAATGACTAACTTCCAGAAGACTCAGGATGTTTCTTCCCATTTGTGGATGTGTATCCACATCCATCCCTGACAGGACCTTTAGTTGGTATCATCGGAGGCAGAGGAGTGTGACTTTGAGTATAAAACTTCATGGGGGATGATTTCACACCCTCCAGGGGCCATATGCAACATATTAAGATTTTTGTGGTTGCCAGAACTCAGGAATTTACTACTGGCTTTGGAGGGTAGAGGCCAGGGATGTTGCTGAATACCCTACAAAACACAAGTCAGCAAAGAAAAAGATTCTCCCCTAGAGTCTCCACAAGAAGTGGAGCCCTGGCAACATGTTGATTTTAACCCAGTTTGGATTTCTGGTCTCCAGAACTGTAAGATAAGTTATGCCATGGGAAGACACTACATTTCTGGTTATCTGCTAGAGCAGCATTAGGAAAACAATGGAGAGAGGAATAAGCAATTTGAAAAACAAAAAAAGTAAATGCCTTGGGCTGGGGATTTAGCTCAGTGATTCCGCTGCCTGCCTTGCAAGCGCAAGGTCCTGAGTTCTATTCCCAGTACCAAAAAAAAAAAAAAAAAAAAAAAACCCAAAAAAGTAAATGCCTAAAAACTATAAAAAGAAGCTCAAATGGAGACATTAAAATGAGATAACATTTCAAACTCATTAAAATGACAGTCATGAAAACATCTGACAATGTCAAGTGTTGAAAAGATGTGAATAAAAGTACCATTCCTCACTGCTGCATTTTAGATAGAAATTTGATAACATTTATTATTGTTAAAAATGTGCAGGGTCAGACACAGAAAGCTATATATCATGTGGTTTCTCTTATAGGAGAAATGTAAAATATAAATAAATACATGAATAGAATTAATGAGACAAGGTAGGAAAAAAGAAAGCAGACTTTTTGAAGATGGGGAAGGGGATGGGGGGGGAGGTAAAGGAGACATGGGTAAAGTTATTAAAATGATCAAGATATACTAATTGCATATACTAGTTCCCCAAAATGAACATTATAATTTTGTGTTACAAATGCGCACTAACAAAATGAAAAAAAATCAAATCTATAGTAGCCAGAATATAAAACTCTGGATGTGATGCCACTAACAGCAGAGCAAAGAAGACTCAGCACTTAAGAAAATAGGTGACAAAAGAACCTGTGTGTAGTTAGATGTTAGGAAACTTGGGGAAAACAGGTGTGCAGAAAAGTCTTGAAAAGCCTCAATACAATTTCCTAATCAAAAACCAAAATGCTTAAGGTGAATTGAGAATAAGTTTAATTTTCAAATACCTCAAAATGTGTCAAATGAAGTGTCTCCTTTCAAGCTGAAATTCTGGTCTATCAGTGAATAATGTGTGTGCACGTGCATGGGTGCGTGCGTGCATGTGTGTCTGTGTTTTAATGGACAGCACAACTAGCTGCTACTGTGGTGCACATACATCAGACAGCAAAATAAGATCTAGAATAGCATTTCAGGAATGTAAACAACCAAGAAATCAGAAAAAATAGAAAGGTAATATATTAATTTGTAAAATAAAATAAAAAGTCTTTAGTAAAAAATATTAAAATGTGCATGGCCTGGAACCCAGCGATTTCCTTTTAAGGTGTAAACCTTTGAGAAAGTCCATCACAGGAGCATCAGAAGAATGAGAACAATGAGTGTTGTAGCACTATTTGTAATTATAAAACAACTGGTATGCACCCTGATTATTAGCCAATAGAGGAATTTATAAATACATTATTGTCTGTGCACGGATCACATACAGTGATTAGAATGAATAAATATAAACTGTATGTTTCAACACAGGCAGATCTTCAAAGCATACTATTGAGTAAATAGAGCAATTTGCAGTACATTTGACATAATATCATTCATATAATTTTAAATGATATAAGGCACTATTATATCTTGTTCATGGGTGTCTATGTAATAAAATACAAAAAATGGACAGGGAAGATATATAGCCTTCTGTGCTGGCATTTGATTCTGGAAAGTGTGGTGAATAGGACTAAAAAGGAGTTGCAACTTCATTTGTAATATTTTACTTATTATATATGTAAAAATAAAAATAACAAAAAATTTTTGCCGATTCTTACTGATTAACACATGAATGTTTAATATGTTTCTCTCTGTTCTTGCCTTAGATTCTGTTGAAACACAAGCATAAAAACCAAAATAATGTGCATAAAAAAGAGAGTGATCATATTGAAATTGGTTTAGAATAAAGGCTATGTTAAATTTTGTGTTCAAAACTCATTGACTCTATTTGTCTTTCTGATATCTTGATGTGTTACTTCTTAGCACCTTTAAGAATTAAATAGGTCCAGATTACACAAGCATGAGCTAATAAGGAGGTATTGCAAATATTTGTATCACGTTTTCAAATCAAAAACAATTTTTCTTCTATCATCTCAACTGATTTTCCAAAGAACCCCGTAAGTTAGGTGAGGCAGATCCTCTCAATAACCTTGTTTTCCAGGTGGAAAAACAGGAACCCAGGAAGGGCAAAGTAACTTGTTCAAGGTTAGTAAACATAAGAACTCAAGCTTGAACACATATCTTCTAAGCACTATGCTTTTTGTACTATATCAACTATCTCCTGGAATGAGGAATGGCTGGTTTAACAGCCATTCCTGGGGAAAAAAAGACCCTAGATATTTTAGTTGACCCAAATATCATAAAAGTATATGCTGTGAATTGACTGTTTAAACAAGCAAGCAAACAAGCAAATTATTCTTCTCCAGGATTAATATTTAGTATAGCACTCTGTAGGGACTTGTCTCAATATTTAAAAGTTATTAGGTAATATCCTGGGCAAGAAATTTTAAGATGGATACTGATAAATGGAAACAGATGAGGATTACTAAGAAATAAAGTGTGAAAATCATGTTAAATGTAGACTCATTAAAGAAACTAGTCATGTTTCAGTGGGAAATGAGAAACCTTCAGGGAAGTAGTAGCTGTCTTTAACTTTCTGAAGAATTTCCAAGTAGAAAAATGAAAAAAAAAATAGAGCTAGGGCCAAAGTAAGGAAGTAATACAGTGCTGCCAATTCTGAGCTAAGACTGTGGAACTTGTCAGATATAAAGGTGTCTCCCCCACAATGGAATGGGCTGTCTCAGAGGAGTCCAAACAGAAAGAGCATGAGTGAGTTTCGGTAATGCTTAAAAGGAAATGCTTATTTTGAAAGAGGTGCTGAACTAGATGAAAGAAATAGAATCTCTGCCTATTATTCTCCCTAACATTAGTCTAAAAGGGAGAAATGGGAATTTACTCACAGGGCTCTGGAGGCCCGTCCAGCAAGAGGTTTTGATGTAACAGAGATTCCCTCGAGATTTCATAGACTTGTGTCCATGCATGTGTGGGCATGTGTGTGTGTGTGTGTGTGTGTGTGTGTGTGTGTGTGTGTGTAAGGGAAAGTGGAAAAGGTACACTTGCAAACATAGAGATAGGCCTGTTTTCTGGCCTTGCTGTCCAAACCTATTCTTGTGGGGTCTTCTTGGCTGAGGCCAGGTATGTGACTGAGAATGTCCCAGGCGAGGGGAGGGGAGTAGATAGGGATCATTTGGGACTGGAACTCCAGAGCTTGGTAGGAACCCACAGAAACAAGTTAACCACTGCAATGAATGGAGGCCAAGTGACCAACTAGAAAACTGGTCCCAGGCTCTAATGTATAGCCTGCATACTGCAGTTCTGTGAGTCAGTACTCATTGTTTAACACAAGATCCAGGCTTAGGAAATGCATGGGAGGAACAAGCCAAATCAACTCAGACACTTCAGATCATCTGTTATATCTGAGTGCACGTGTGGAAAGAATGGTAGGTTGGGCTGAGTCTTATGGACACCAGAGAACAGATACAATATTTCCATCTCCATCCTTCATTTTCTATAAGAATACAATGCAAACTTTAGCACAACCTCTTCAGTAGGCTTATTTTGCTCTTCCCACCCTTGTCCCTGTGTTCAGTCATCTCACCATGTCCTCCAGAAAGTCCCCTTGCTCTTGTGGACATTAACATAATCATTGATGAGGATTTACCTTATTACAATCTGCATTTTAATAAGATCATAGTCATTTGTACAACAAATTTGAAGTTGTAAATATATAGCCTTAAGGATTTATAATCTTAGCCTAAATCAGGATTGTGTTTGTAAATTACTTTATACCACAACCAACCAATGACTTTATTTATTTATTTATTATTTTTTAAGAGTAGGAAAAATTTATTGGGAGAAAGAAAGCTTCTGCCTAAGAGAGACAGAAGGGGGACTGGAAAGTGGGTTGCCCCCCAATGATTTCATTTTTAATCTGAATGTTTCCAAAATTATTATGGTTTGTAGTGGTGCATGCCTGTAATCTCAGCACTGGGAAAGCTTAGGGACCTAGGGAATTCAAGGCCAGCCTGGACTACACAGTGAGACCCTGTCTCAGCAAATCCCCACCAAAATTATAAAATCAAGATGTGCACAAGAGCAAAGGGAATACTAGACTGTGGAGGTGTTGCTTGATACCAGTGTGAAGCGAAGGACTGTGAATCCTGAAGGATAGTTTTCTCCATTATGAAAATTTCAAGGAGAGAAAGGCAGAGAGACAGAGACAGACAGATATCAGAGAACCTACCAAGGGAAGTTTTCCTAAGGAGATGCTCTCTGGACATGCCCTGTTTTGTCACATAAACTTTGGGGACCACACAAAACAATGGAGTGATAGGTACACCCACTTCTGGTGTTAATGGCTGCAATGCATCAGAGACAGGTTGTCCACTAAATTAAATCATACTTCCTTCTATTAGTTTAATTTCTCAGGAAGGGCTTCCCTGATTCCTAAGAAGGTTTACTATTGAACTATATTATTATGGTATGGTGAGGATTGCAATGAACTCTTCAGAATCCATAGTATCCCAGCAACTTAGCCTCTATACCAATCATTGAAATTTCACTCTTCTTTCCAGTAATTAGTTCAGCACTGGGTAGTCCTAAGCCAGCTTGGACAAAAGAGGGATATGAGAAGGGACTTGTTAAGGGCATCTGGAAAGGAAGCTTCCTTGGTCTTGGGAGAAATCTCTCTCACTCGCTAGACATTAGTGAAGGTGGGTAGAGTGTACATTACTACCTACAGATGTTCTACAATGATAAAGCAAGCACGCTTTTGGATGAAGCCAACTCTACAGACTGGAGATGAAGCTTTTTATCTTTTGCAAATTTCATATCTTCACAGGAGAGAAACAGAAAAAGAACCGGACTCTCTAATGCCATTGTTGAAGCCCCCAAACTCCTCTACCTTTGAACCTGTTGTTGCACAAGCTCTTACATTATCTCCCTGCCCAAGTCTGTTTGATGTCAGGTTCACTGCTGCTCCTGGCCATGAACGATGGAGTGATATAAGTCATTGGTAAGAATGCTGTCCTTTTAGCAAACACAGCACAACTGTATAATTAGCAAGACTCACAATCATCATTTTTGAAGTGTTGCTATTTAAAATCACAGGCACTTATCTCAGGTGAAAGAAAACAATTTTACCAACTATAATGAGATTTGACAATTACAGAAAAGTAACTTTGAAAACAGATGTCATGATATTCTCAGCATGTGGAAAGCTTATTTTGGCATTTTTATTGACAATTCTTCACAAGGAACTCAGAGATGCTGTGACTATACTTGATAAGACTGATTTCAATGCAAAGAGCAGTATCATGCTGCGATCATTGCAACTTTCAGATTGTATTTATTTTAGATTCTATGTGAAAGTTCTCATTGTTTTGACTTGAAAAGTTTAAGACAGGATTCAGCTTTACATTGTACTTTATCTTCAATCGTTTACAGCACGCCCATGTCCTAACTTGTCTGGAATGTGTGTCTCACGGAGGAAGGTGACTTTAGTAGTTTCTTGGCAAGGTGATAGCTAATCAGATCTGCTATAGATCAAAAAGAAACTTTGGGACCATTGCTTTTAAACAAGCCATGGCATCACCTTTTGAAGTTAATGTATAAGCTACTTGCCAAATGTTAATGTTCATGATTCCCAATATTTTAATTCTCTTCCTTTGGATGGCTCTTCCTTCTTTTCTCTGCTAATACAAATCTTACCTATTCCCTGCTTTTTAGGACTTAGCAAATACAATTTCTCTTTAAGTCTTCTCAAACTGAGTCATGCCAGAGACTGTAGGATAAGCTAGTGCCATATCAACAAAGCTGGGTCCTTAAAGTCTAGAATATCATTTCGGTACTTAGCAACTGTGAATGATTAAAAAGTCAGTATTGAATAATCCTAACTTTTAATTCTAGATATACTCTTACTGCTGAGCCTTAGTGGTCTCATTTGAAAAATGTGGAAAATTTGTAGTATCTAATTCAAAAGATTGTTATAAGGATGAAATGAGATAAACCACATTAGGCTTAAATCTAGCACCTAGCATATAAAAATGTTCAATAAAATATGTTACAATTATAGTTTACACATAAGATTTCAGTGGGCTGAATACATACAGATTTTGGTTATAGAATTCTACTTTTTAGATTTGAGATAGTAAACCTTTGTCTGAGGAAGAGCAGGTGAAGATTTTTTCCCACATTGTGGGTTGTCTCTTCACAGTGCTGGTGGTTTCTCTTGCTGTGCAGAAGCCTTTTCATAAGAAGAGATCCCACCTGTTGATTGTTTGTGCTAGTTCACGGGCAACTGAGGTTTTGTTCATAAAATCTTTTCCTACACCGATGTCTTCAAGGGTTCTACCTAACCTCTGTTCCAACTGGTTCAGAGTTTCTATTTTAATATTTAGATCTTTAATCCATTTTGATTTTAGTTTAGTGCATGGCAAGAGATATAGGTCTAGTTTTAATCTTTGGCAAGCTGAAGCCCAATTTTTCCAGCACCATTTATTAAAGAAGCTATCTTTCCTCCAGTGAGGGTGTTTGGCTCCTTTATCAAAGATGAGATGGCTGAGTGTGTCTGGCGTCATTTCTGCAGTGCAACCACTGTGGAAATCAGTATGGAGATACCTCAAAGTACTAGGACTGGAAGTCCCATTTGACCCCGCTATTCCACTGCTGGGGATCTTCCCCAAAGAATTAAAAGAATCTTACCACAGTGATATATGTGCGCCCATGTTCATAGCAGCACAGTTTGTGATAGCTAAAACTTGGAAACAGCCCAAATGTCCATCAACTGGAGACTGGATAAAGAAAATGTGGGTTTTTTTTTTATAAAATGGAGTACTACTCAGCCATAAAAATGAGAAATTAGAGACATTTATAGCTAAGTGGATGCACATTGAGGTGATACTCTTAAGTGAAATAAATAGGACACACATGTGTAAATACCGAATAGTTTTCTGGTGTGAGAAACTGAAAGTGTAAATAAGGACTAAATGTATAATAGGTAATGTGAAATAGGAAGAAAAGGGGCAAAGGGGAAGGAAGTGGGAGGGCTAGGGGAAAGGATAGAAGGGAATGGGATTAATATGAGAAAATAGAAAAATAGGAACAAAATCTTTGTAAATAGGGAGGAATGGAGGGGTTGAAGGGAGGGCTGGGCAAGGGTGAAAAATAAGAACCAAGAGAGACTATGGAAAGGTGCAAATTTCCAATGATGAATGTCATTATATTGTATACCTAAAATGTACCAATGATTAGAATGAATAATGGATAATGCAAAATAGGAAGAAAAGGTCCAAAGGGGTAGGGGTAATGGGAGGGGCAGGAGAAAGGAAAGAAGGGAAAGGAAAAAATGATGAGAAATGGAAAAATGGAAATAAAGTCTTTGTAAATAGGGAAGGGTGGAGGGGGTGAAGGGAGGGCTAGGAATGGGGAAAAAATAAGAACCAAGATGCATTATATAAAGGTACAATTCCCAATGAGAAACGTAATTGTGTTGTATACCTACAATGTACCAATAAAAGAATTTAATAAAGTGCAAAAAAAAAAAAGTTGAGGTGTAGCTCAGTGGTAGAGAACTCACCTAGCATGTGGGAGGTCCTGGGTTCAATTCCCAGCACCACAAAAAATAAAATATAAGAAAAATTAAAAAAACAAAAAAAAAGAATTCTGCTTTTGTTTATACATTACCCTAACTTTGCTTATTAAAAAGAAAAATCTGAATTGTATTTCCTTAGTTCACCTTAAGCTCTGGGTTTAATATTCTTTTTTTTTTTTTTTGGTACCGGGGATCGAACTCGGGTCTTTGTGCTTGGGAGGCAGGCGGCAGAACCACTGAGCTAAATCCCTGACCCCTGGATATTTAATAACAGAAACTCCTCCTTAATGAAGGGTTTGATATCGTCACACTAAAAAGATGCAGTTTTATTAATATGGGCATCTTGCATATGTGTGTGCAGGTACACGTGAAATCAAGATTCAAAAGTAAAAACCAACCACTCCATTTCTTTTGAGATTTTGAATAGCAGCAAGAATCCATTCAAGAAATGTCAAGCACTGGGCTGGGGATTTAGCTCAGTGGTGCCGGCGCCCGCCTCGCAAAGTGGAAGGTCCCGAGTTCGATCCCCGGTACCAAAAAAAAAAAGAAATGCCAAGCATCTATCCCATAAAAGGCATGACAACTGTGGGAGGGAGAGAGGTCATTCAAATTGTAACAAATTTTTACAAGATAAGTGCCTCATGGTTATACAAGCAAAACAGTTTTATTAAATGCAGAAACTATTGCCTTGCAAGATAAACGAGGACCAGCAACATCCAAAATTTACTTTCACGTTAATACCTTCTTTGTTTTCTGGTAATTTATTTATTTATTTATTTTGAGAAAACACAGCATAGTAGTTGGACTCTAAACTGGTAAATTTGGTTAAGTATCTTGGCTTCACTACTTAAACTTTCTGTGTGACCTTGAGCAATTCATTTAACTTCTAACTTTTCATTTTTTCTTAGCATAATTTTTCAACAAAAGGGCTAAATTACCTCTTTCATTATCAATTATGCATTAAGGAGCTAAACAGATCTGATTTCTAGCTTCTGCCATTAAAAACTAATTTTCCCTTTGTTTCAGGAGGACTTTTTAGGTATCCAATTTCATTAAATACCTTACTTAATTAACCACTATTGGAAATTCTATTAATATTCAGGGAAATAGCACTACTCACCATTTCTTTCAACTTTCAGCTACATCATTAATGGTAATAAGAGAAAATAAAGACCATCCAGGAAGTTATCAAGCATTTCGCAAACTTGTTTGACAAGTGTTCATTTATGGTGCAATACTTCTTAGATGAAGTTAGGGGAAAATATCTGGTTGCAGAGGTTTTGATGTTTAGCAGACAAGTGCTCACAACAAAGGTGAAAGGTGTGTGCAGTCACTTAGCCAACTTTGCCTCTTTCTTTTACAAGCTTATATAGAAGGCTTTGAAATTTCTAATGCTCTATGTAGGAAGGCACATGCAAGACATTTTATCAACATGGAATGGATATAAAATAGCATATACATAAAATCCAATGTATCAGAAAATACATCAAAGAAAGGAACAGGCAAACAAGAAAAATATTTGCAATACACATAAGAAATAACAAATTCTTATACTATATACATTGATCATGCAAATCAATTAGTAAAAGCTAACAATCCAATTGAAAAATGATCAAAGATCACAGTTCCCAGAAAAAAGTACAAATGAGATACACATACAAAAGAATAATTAATTTTGCTCTCAGTTAAGAAAATGAAAATGAAACAACAATTACCATATTTTACTTATTATAATGGCCCAAATTTTATAGCACCTGATGTTGGTATGTGTTTGGAGAAAGAGGGGTATTCTAGGGACAGTCTCTTTGGAAGACAATTTGTCTGCTTCTGCCACAAATTGCAATGCCTCATACTTTTAAACACATAATACCTTCTATAGGGATTTATCTTACACACATTCTTCATAGGTGTTCAAAGCCATATGTTTGATACTATTTATTGCAGTATGGTTTATAACAATAAGTGGCTGAGAAGAGCCTAATCTTCCACCCGTGGGGACTAGGTAAAATACATTATGGGGCACATATACAATGGCTTACTATGCAGCCAATAAAAAGAATGATCTCTAAAATTTATTATTAAAACAATATATTGATTAGATATGAACAAGACATCTCAGCCAAATGTAATGTGTGGACCTTGTTTGAATCTTTGCAACAAATCAACTTGAAAAGCGCATCTGTAAACCATTTTACTGATGACTGAATATATATATATATATATATATATATATATATATATATATATATATATATAGTTTTTTGGTCCTGGGGATGGAACTCAGGACCTTGCCCTCAAGAGGAAGGTGGCGGTGCCACTGAGCTAAATCCCCGGCCCATGATGGTATATTTTGATAATACTAAAAATACTCTTATGGGTTTGATGATGATGTTGAAGTTATGTAAAGAAAAATGCTCATATTTCAAAGAATCATAACAAAACATTCTAGGTGAAATGATATGGTATTTGGATTTGTTTCAAAACAATCTATGACTTATGAAGATTGATAATCTATTAATCTATACGAAAGGAAGGGAGTGTAGAGTAGATTAACTCTGAACTGAAGGTCACTATAGCTCAGTGCTGGTCATATAGAGTTTTGTTATGCTATTATTTGCCTCTTGAATATTAAAAAAAATCCCAATAAAATGAAAAATTAAAAATACGTTTAAAAAGTTGCAATAAAATCAGTTGTGGTGCCACATGTCTTAATCCCAGCTCCTCAGGAGGCTGAGGCAGATCACAATTTCAAGATCAGTCTAGGAAACTCAGCGAGAACCTTTCTCAGAAAAAAAAGTTACAATAAACTCTAAAAACTAAACAAAATAAAAACTAAAATAAAAAAGCAAAGTAGATAATTGCAAGTATAGAAGGCTAACAACAAATCTGCAAAGGAAAATTTTGGGAAAAACTACTGATGTTTTTCTTCTGAAAAGAGAACTGGGGCTTAAATTTGAAGAAATACTTTTCAATATTTTGGTAATGTTTTAAAGTAAAGTGCTGTGCAAATATTAAAGTCTACTTTTTAGAAATAATGTATGCCACAGTTAAATCCAAATGAGCTAAGGTTCTCAGCAGGGTGATCCAGTTAGCACATTTTTAAATTCAGATCCTACTTAGACTTCTACTGATACCCTAATTATTTTAATTAAAGTCTTCAGCTTGCTAGCAATCATTTAGCCCTTGATACAAAATGATAATATAATAAACTTCCATTCTTTATATTCAGTTATATATAATTAAATATAGTTAATTAAAATATTTTATTATACATTGAAGATATTTAATTAAAATATATAATTAAATCTGCATGCTTGATTTAATTCACGACACATTGGCTGGAATATATATTATATATAAAATTTTCAGGCAGAAATAGAAAAACTTAACGGACATCCATCATTTAGATCTTCCCATATTTGCATCATCTGTTTTGTCAGAAGTATTTTAAAATAATTTACAGATTTCACAATAGCTCAACCCTAAACACCCCACTATGCATCTCTAAAAATAGTGAGTCTTTATTTGATCATATCTTTATAAATAAAATATAATGGACAGTAACTCCCTATTAGCACTTATCCCTCAATTCATCTTCAGATTTCTACAAATGCCAAGCCAGGATCCAATCAAGGAACACACAGTTGTCTTCTTTAAATTTCTCATACTCTTAAAATGTATTCTTTCCCTCACCCATTGACCTGCTGAAAAGACCGAGCCAGAAGTCCCTATATAGCCTCGGTTTCCTAAGGAGACAAACAGAACTGTCCACCGAGTGATTCTCGGTTCTCTCCGCGTTTCTTGCTAGATGAGTGGTGCCTCCCACCCAGCAGAAGGCGCTGCACGTGACTTCAACTTCCTAAAAGACTGCCGGACTCCTTTTGCAGAGCCCACTAACTACACAGTTACTTGCCTGTCATTTTCCCCCTGCTCCATCCGCCTGAAGCCCAGTCAGGGAAAGAAGTCCCTCTTTTGTAATATTACCCATGATGCTTTCTGCTCTGCACGCATCCTCGTGTGGAAGCTTCTGCATGCGAGTTGTCACCTACACTGTGTGGAGACTGTTGATGTTTTCCAAAGCCTTTGGGTGTCTGGCAGAATCCAACTGCTTCACATAATAATTTCATTTCCTGTACTTGTCTAATCATTACCAATTGGTGTCACTTTACTTATTCCTCTATCCCATGTATTTCCTGTAAACTGGAAGTCAGATCTTCAAGCTTGACTTCATTCACATGAAACATTTATTGGGAGAAATACTTCATAAGTGATGGTGTGTATTTCCTGCCACATCACCTAAGAGAACTCATAAATTCTGCTCATCCCATTATTATTCAGTAATGATGTGGATGACGATGACGGGATTAAGTTGGTGACAACCAGATTCCTCCTTCACAAAGTTACATTTCCCCTCAAGCAAGCAGTTTGTAATCTCTGGGGTGGTTCCTTGATGCCAAGTGATTATCCAATTTTCCAATAACAGTTCGCCTGTTTTTTTTTGTTTTGTTTTGGGTTTTTTTTGGTACCAGGGATCAAACTCAGGTCCTTGCGCTTGCGCAGCAGGCAGGGAAACAACTGAGCTAAATCCCAGGCCCCGCCTGGTGTTTTTAACATAAATGGATAGTCCTTGCCTGAATGAAGGAATACATAAGAGGCCCCAAATTGGTGGTTTTTGAATTCAGTCATTCAACCTACACTTAAAAGCTGTCGTTCTCCTTTAAGAAGGCACTTTCTTATTAGCTATGTCAATTTGGTTACTCTGAAATATAATTCCTTTTGCAAGCCAGGATAAATGCTTCTTTTCATCTAATACAAGTTCTAAAGAATAGTTGTAATAATGCAATGACAGAAAAGAAGTGTTTTTTTTTCTTCTCACAGACTTGTGGATTTTAATATGGGTAATGCATTTCAATCGATAAGTCATTATATTTTTGGAAGGTATGCAATTTTCATTTATTGCAAAAGGGCTTATAACCATGCCTAGTAATTTTAGTTATAACATTATGAAAACTAGTTTTCATTCTTCAAATATACAGCCTTATTATACTTTTTGATTCTTAAAGGGCCCTAAATTTAGTCGGAGAACTCCTTTGGGCTAGTTTTTGTGTTCTTTTGACTCAATTCCATTAGCCGTTGAGCAACTCCTTGCTTTCTGGCTCAACAGGGTGTCCTGGGTTCACCTTGCATTTCTAATATTCTATATCTAGAAAGAGGAGTTTTTTAAAAAAGAGTCCTACTTCTTTTCAGTAGTTAGTGACAGTTAGGAATCATAGCTTCGAGCATGTCATTGATTCCAAGTATTCTCAGTAGACAGCATTAAGGAACACAAGTGTTAGATTGATTTTTTTCAACTTAAATCTAACATTAAGTATTTTTACATATTTTGTTTTACACACATGGCTCTTTTACACTGAAAAATCCTGGACTATGTCATTTATTTTCTTTATCCTTTAAAATACAAAAATAGTTTCAAGATAGCAATGCAGTATTAATAAAACTACTAAATAAATTTTTTTTGTAATGTGTGTTCTAATGATGCAAAGACAAAATACTGTTTTAATGACACTTGAAAAATTATTTTCTCTATATTACCAACCGCGTATATGATTAGGCTCATTTATTTTCAATTGTAAGAAGTATTTTTGTATTTATATTCTGCATTTTTCTTATTTTTTAATTACAGAGAAAATCATTAATTTCATGGATATGAGTTCTTAGCCAACCTCAAGTAGTTAACCTTCTCAGTGGACCTCTGCACCGGACCTCAAATCCTTAGCTCTTCAGTGGGTCTCCAGTCTGAAGATATTGACCTTTGAGTATAGTTTTATAGTGATCAGACATTCACAGAAAATTATTGAATCCACATACTTGACTGCAATTATTTCCTTTAGTTCTACCATTTCTAATTTCGTCCAAATAAATTTTCAGTTAGTTTTCTTTAAATAAGCTTAGGAGGTCTTAAATTGATCAGGGAATACCAATTGGAAGGAGCATCACGTGACTTGAAAGACTGAAAGGAACTAGAAGCCCAAGAATGGGTCTCATCCCATGAAGCAAGGTTTCACATTGGCAAGACATTTTTCAGCTGCTGCCCAATCAAATGGCTGAACATATTATTTACAGCTCAGGTCTATTCTGATTGGTCTGCTTCCATGCCTGACTAATCATAAAAATTCTTAATATCATTCCTAGGTACAGGCAAAAGATGTCATCTTCAAGACAGTCCTTGTCCATGTTAGAAATCTTTCCAATAAAGATAAGCTTGAACAAACTTCTTGTGAAGAAAAAACAAAACTTCACAAGGAGCCTGCTGAGTAAATCTGAACAGATTGAATTTAGTTCATATAATTTTATCCAAGAAGAGTAAAGATAGTTGTTTTCTGGTGCAAGCTAATTATATTTTTCCTTGTGTCCATTGATGGAATACATACTTTGTTTTAAAAACACAACACAGTTTTCTTGGTAATGTGCCTTCGGCCCTGGCAGAAAATGAGAAAAGATGTTGAAGCTTGATTGTCTTGTTTTCCCTCTTTAGATCATAAAATAAAGTACTGAAGGTCTTACAACATGCAGTTTGGATGTACTTTTCCTTTGAAGAGTGAAGGTAGAAAAGAACAAAGAAAGAACTCCATAAATCGTTAAAATCCCTATGGAAAAGTATGGGCAAGCTCCAGGGAATAATGGTCAGGCACGATGAAAATAATCAAGGCTGCAAAATGACTGTGGAGCTAACTACACTTTTCCTGCATGTGAAGCCCGCACAGGGTTAAGGGAGCTGGGAGATGGAGGTTTGGGGAACCAGGCCAGGGCAGGGTGAGGTGTGAGTGGGCTAAAGCAAGAATGATAACAGGGGCCCGGGATTTAGCTCAGTGGCATAGCATCTCCCTGGCAAGCTTGAGGTCCTGTGTTCAATCCCCAGTACCAAAAACCAAAAACCAAAAAACCAACAACAACAAGAATGATGAGATTGTTTATGGAAGCCAGCTGGGAAAGTCTAGCCTGATGCTTGAAACAATGATAAACAAACACTTTTCATATAAGTAATTGGGTCAAAAACCACAGAAGCAGACAAAAAATCAAGACAAAATAAATATGGGAGGTAAAAAGAGTGGGAATATTCCATCTTCTATGAAGGTGTTCCATTTTTTAAATTTTAATACTGATAAATATAATTCAAAGAGATGAAAATGTGTATTATCAAAATTACAATTAAAATATGATTCAGAACCATACATTTACTAGAAAGAACCTAAGATATAACAAAAACAACAAAAGTATGTGAAAAATAAAGTAAATGACAAGAAACATGAACACTATGAAAGATTATTTATAACCAAATGCATTTGTTTTATCATCAAATGTAAAAGAATAAATTTCTCCTTTAAAAATAAAGCTTAATGCCTGCAATGGTGGTGAATGCCCGTAATAGTAGCAGTGAGGGAGGTGAAGGCATGAGGATCTCAAGATCAAGTCAAGGCAGGGCAACTTAGGGACTTAGCCAGGTCATAAACAACACCACAGCCCATTCCCAAAGAACTGGATACTGGGATAAATAGGCTACATTCTCCTCTCCCAAAGAAACAGAAGTGGTTGGATCCTGAAACAGGCCTAAAGGCCAATAGCTAGGCACATGTAGAGGACATTTCTGAAAAGGAGTCATTACTTAAAGAGGTCTCAATAGTAGCAATAAAGCCATCCACTATAAACAAACCGCAAGTCTCAGCACAGAAAACAAACAATCAAACAAACAAAGAAAAGAAGAAAATGAGGGAAGGAGGAGACAAAATACTTCCAAAAGCTTCCAAGTCCTCCAAAGGACATTCAGTGAACATCAAGGGAGAAGTAATCAAAAGCCACACAGCTGAAATGTTTGAAACATCAACAGTGGAGATAACTAAACAGATCAATAATATGTTTGACAAATTCAAAGCACAGATAATTAAAGGCATAATGATCCTAATAAAACAAATAATAGATGAGTCTAGCTTACTGGATGAGCTAAAGAAAAGGATACAAACCATGAATGCCCAGCATAAAAAACAGTTGGAGTCCATAAAAGTGTTTCAAACAGAAATCTTGGAGACTAAAATTTTTATTGAAATTATGGGCAACAAAAAATTAAACCTAGATCCCTATCTCTCACCAAGCACTAAACTAGAATTGAAATGGATCAAAGATCTAAATATAAAAACAGAAACACTGAACCTGCTGGAAGATAGTATAGGTAGAACTCTTGAAGACATTGGCATAGGAAAAGACTTTAAGAACAAATCCTCATTTTCACATGAAGTAGCACAAAGAGTCAACAACTGGGATCCCATCTTGTTAAAAAACTTCTGCATACCAAGAGAAACCAACAACAGAGTGAAGAGACAACCCACAATGTGGGAAAAAATTTTTACCAGCTGTTCCTCAGACAAAGGACTACTATCTAGAATATATAAAGAACTAGAAGTCAATGGTGAAAGACGGGCATCACAGGGCAGCAAAGGAGCAAAGAAGCAGCAAGTCACAAGCGACAAGCAGTGGCCCTCTTTTGCTCCTTATGTCCTATCCAGGCAACCCACCCTTGGAGGAGGCAGCAGTCACCCCGGGGTGGGGCACCTTTCATCCCAGCATCGCACCACGAACCAATCGCAGCCTCACATCCTTGATCCCAGCAGCACACACCCTGGATAAAGCAACCTCTGAAATGCCTCACCCACGACTGCATGAGGTCTGGGGGGACATCTCGACACAAGCCTGAGTGCCTGTAAACTTAGTACTCAGAAGACGTGAGGGAGGAGAATCACCACAAGTTCTAGGCCAGCCTGGGCTACAAGTGACATGCTGTGTAAAAAAAGAAAACCCTAGTAGAATTTTACCCATATGCTATCTCATTTTCTCGAAATAAATAGTTTTACTGCTCCCTTTCCATGCTGGAAAAATGTTGTAAAACACTTGTTACACTGCTGGTCGTGGTGGTACACGCCTGTAATCTCAGCTCTCTGGGAGCTGAGGCAGGAGGATCACCATGAGTTCATAACAAGAGCCTGCCTCAAAAAGCAAAAAGCAAAACAGAATAAAACAAAAACTTGCTACACTGAAGAGAGCCTCAAAGACAATGATGTACAATCCCTCCCAAGCCCGCTCTGCCTTATGAATTCATGAGTCTCAGATCATATTTGTGCGCATGGAAAAGGCGTAGTGCATCTCCTGAGCCAAGCGGCCCCTCCAATTTTAAAGGAGCCTGGGACACCTAGTGGAGCCAGTCTATTCACAGACCGCCTGAAGGCAGTGATTGCAGACTGGAAAACAAACCTGAGGGAACCTCAGTGGACAGTGGGGAGTGGGAGTGGGGTGGAAGAGCGCCCTGGTGGTGTCAAGAAGTGAGTAGTCGGCCAGTGCATGAGAGAAACGTGTCGGAGGGAAAGATGGGGCACATCTGCACATGGTCTTAGGTAGGACCGGGTTAGCAGGAAGGAAGGGTCAGGGAAGACACAGATTGGGCACTGGCAGGGGGAGGGCCAGGACAGCATGGACCACTGAGTGGGGGTGGCCTTGGGAGCAGTGTGGAGGAGAGACCCTCTCCCTGGCGTGTGACCCGTGACAAGTGAGCATAGGCAGATAAAAGGGGTGGAGAAGAGGATGGGAAAGCTTTGGAGGGCTGTGAAGTAAATTGCCCCCTTCTCTAACCATAGCGTGTTGGACTCGCCTTTCCCTCCCTCCCCCGTGGACCCGTCCACGGGGTGTTCTGTCACGTCAGAGCCTCTGTGCCCAGCCAGGGCTTTTATTGGCTGGTGACTTGCTGACCAAAGAAAGCCCAAGGGCGTGGCCACCTCAGGGACAGGTATATAAAGGGGGGTCAGGCCCACACGGGGCAGACCGCTGGGAGGAGCTCCCGGGAGAAGCATGGCCAGGTGTCCAGCAGGGCAGAGCAGCGGCCAGAGGACCAGGCCGAGAAAGAAGAGAAGAGGAATTTCAGGGCCTAAACTGAAGGGAGAGGCGAGTAGACATCCAAGCTCCTCCCCTTGTCCCCCTTGACAGCCCTCCCAAGAGGCCTGAGGTCCCCAGACTGTACCCTTCTCATGAAGCCCCTGCTCCCATGGCTCCGCCCTCTGTCCCCCAGCCAGTGCTCTTCTGTGACCTCCCCGTGTGCTTCCAGGTGGCCAAGAAGTCAAGCAGGGCCAGAAGACCCGGTCCCCGGACAGGGAAGAAGCTCTCTCCCCGAGCATCGCCACGTCCTCCTCGAGATAGAAGAAGGAAACCCCAGCAGGGTTTGGCGGTCCTCAGCACCAACAGGGGGAGCAGCCCCAGCAAGATGCGCCAGGGCAGCAGCAGGGCCCTGGGCGCCCGGAAACGCTGCACCAGGAGAGGCCCAAAGAGAAGCCCTGCCAAGCTGGGGCGCAACAGGTCCACCCGAGGCCGAAGCCGAGGCCGCAGAGCCCCAGCCTCGCGCAAGACAATGCCAATGCGCTAGGCCAAGAGAGGTGGCCAGACACCTCGCTACCATCTGAGAGGTGGCCAGAGGTCTGCCTGCCTCTGCTTCCACTGAGGTAGACCTGAAAGTGTCCACCCACGCTTCCCCGTGACGGGGCAATAAACTAACTCTTGGCGACCTGAGAATGTGTCTGTGTGCTGTCTGGGGGCGGGGAGGGGACAAGGGAGGCAGGGAGGGAAGGCAGGAGGAGAAGGGAGGAAGGTGGGATCCTGTTCCCAGGGATTGAAATTGGAGGGGGAGGGAGAGGGGGAGGGAGGGAGGGGAAGAGGAGGAGGGGGAGGGAGGGAACTGCAAGGTGGGTCGGGAATAGAAGTCGGGAAGAGAGGGAGGGAGGGAGGAGAGAGGAAGTGAGGAATGCAGGGAGGGAGGGAGGGGAGCAGGGAGGGAGGGAGGAGGGAGGGAGGAGGGACTGGAATGAGGGAGGGTGAGGGAGAGCTGAGGGAGGGACAGAGAGGAGGCCTGGAGAGAGAGAGGGAGGGAGGGAGGGAGGGAGGGAACTGCAATGCCGGATGGGGGAATAGAAGTCAGGGGTAGAGAGGGGCAGAGGGAAGCAAAGCCAGAGGGGGAAAGGGAGAGAAGGAGGGAGGAACAGTTCCCAGGCCTCGCGGGCAGCTCCCTGCCTCTCTTCCTGCCTCCCTCACGCTTTTCCTCCCTCTGCCCCCTCCATACCCCGACTTCTGATGCCCTGCGCCATCGTGCAGTCCCCTCCCTCCCGCTATATTCCCCCTTTTCCTCCCACCCTCCCACAGTTCCTCCCTCCCTCCCTCTCTCTTTTCCTCCCTCCCTCCCTCTCTTCCCCTGACTTCTATTCCCGACCCACCTTGCAGTTCCCTCCCCCTCCCTCTCCACTCCCTTCCCCTCCCTCCCTCCCCCTCGAATTCCAATCCCTGGGAACAGGAGGACCCCACCTTCCTCCCTTCTCCCCCACCTTCCCTCCCTGCCTCCCTTGTCCCCTCCCCGCCCCCAGACAGCACACAGACACATTCTCAGGTCGCCAAGAGTTAGTTTATTGCCCCATCACGGGGAAGCGTGGGTGGACACTTTCAGGTCTACCTCAGTGGAGGCAGAGGCAGGCAGACCTCTGGCCACCTCTCAGATGGTAGCGAGGTGTCTGGCCACCTCTCTTGGCCTAGCGCATTGGCATTGTCTTGCGCGAGGCTGGGGCTCTGCGGCCTCGGCTTCGGCCTCGGGTGGACCTGTTGCGCCCCAGCTTGGCAGGGCTTCTCTTTGGGCCTCTCCTGGTGCAGCGTTTCCGGGCGCCCAGGGCCCTGCTGCTGCCCTGGCGCATCTTGCTGGGGCTGCTCCCCCTGTTGGTGCTGAGGACCGCCAAACCCTGCTGGGGTTTCCTTCTTCTATCTCGAGGAGGACGTGGCGATGCTCGGGGAGAGAGCTTCTTCCCTGTCCGGGGACCGGGTCTTCTGGCCCTGCTTGACTTCTTGGCCACCTGGAAGCACACGGGGAGGTCACAGAAGAGCACTGGCTGGGGGACAGAGGGCGGAGCCATGGGAGCAGGGGCTTCATGAGAAGGGTACAGTCTGGGGACCTCAGGCCTCTTGGGAGGGCTGTCAAGGGGGACAAGGGGAGGAGCTTGGATGTCTACTCGCCTTTCCCTTCAGTTTAGGCCCTGAAATTGCTCTTCTCTTCTTTCTCGGCCTGGTCCTCTGGCCGCTGCTCTGCCCTGCTGGACACCTGGCCATGCTTCTCCCGGGAGCTCCTCCCAGCGGTCTGCCCCGTGTGGGCCTGACCCCCCTTTATATACCTGTCCCTGAGGTGGCCACGCCCTTGGGCTTTCTTTGGTCAGCAAGTCACCAGCCAATAAAAGCCCTGGCTGGGCGCAGAGGCTCTGACGTGACAGAACACCCCGTGGACGGGTCCACGGGGGAGGGAGGGAAAGGCGAGTCCAACACGCTATGGTTAGAGAAGGGGGCAATTTACTTCACAGCCCTCCAAAGCTTTCCCATCCTCTTCTCCACCCCTTTTATCTGCCTATGCTCACTTGTCACAGGTCACACGCCAGGGAGAGGGTCTCTCCTCCACACTGCTCCCAAGGCCACCCCCACTCAGTGGTCCATGCTGTCCTGGCCCTCCCCCTGCCAGTGCCCAATCTGTGTCTTCCCTGACCCTTCCTTCCTGCTAACCCGGTCCTACCTAAGACCATGTGCAGATGTGCCCCATCTTTCCCTCCGACACGTTTCTCTCATGCACTGGCCGACTACTCACTTCTTGACACCACCAGGGCGCTCTTCCACCCCACTCCCACTCCCCACTGTCCACTGAGGTTCCCTCAGGTTTGTTTTCCAGTCTGCAATCACTGCCTTCAGGCGGTCTGTGAATAGACTGGCTCCACTAGGTGTCCCAGGCTCCTTTAAAATTGGAGGGGCCGCTTGGCTCAGGAGATGCACTCCCCGGGCTTGGGTTTTAACAGTGAACCAGATGTGAGGCAGGTACTCATGTTCCAGAAGTCACGAGGGACGCTTACCTGTTCCATGCACACAAATACAATCTGAGACTGATGAATTCATAAGGCAGAGCGGGCTTGGGAGGGATTGTACATCATTGTCTTTGAGGCTCTCTTCAGTGTAGCAAGTTTTTGTTTTATTCTGTTTTGCTTTTTGCTTTTTGAGGCAGGCTCTTGTTATGAACTCATGGTGATCCTCCTGCCTCAGCTTCCAGAGAGCTGAGATTACAGGCGTGTACCACCACGACCAGCAGTGTAACAAGTGTTTTACAACATTTTTCCAGCATGGAAAGGGAGCAGTAAAACTATTTATTTCGAGAAAATGAGATAGCATATGGGTAAAATTCTACTAGGGTTTTCTTTGTTTACACAGCATGTCACTTGTAGCCCAGGCTGGCCTAGAACTTGTGGTGATTCTCCTCCCTCACGTCTTCTGAGTACTAAGTTTACAGGCACTCTGGCTTGCGTCGAGATGTCCCCCCAGACCTCATGCAGTCGTGGGTGAGGCATTTCAGAGGTTGCTTTATCCAGGGTGTGTGCTGCTGGGATCAAGGATGTGAGGCTGGGATTGGTTCGTGGTGCGATGCTGGGATGAAAGGTGCCCCACCCCGGGGTGACTGCTGCCTCCTCCAAGGGTGGGTTGCCTGGATAGGACATAAAGAGCAAAAGAGGACCACTGCTTGTCACTTGTGACTTGCTGCTTCTTTGCTCCTTTGCTGCCCTGTGATGCCCCTCTGCCATGCCACCCCTCCTTGGAGCCAACCAACTCTCACCTAAAACCCCTACAAATTGTGCACAAATAAACCTTCCCTCCTCTAACTTTGGGCATCGGGTACTTTGTCTCAGCAATAAGAAAAGTAACTAAGACGTGCCTCTTGATCATTTTTATTCCCCTCTACCCCTTTTCTTGCCTCTCCTTCCCCCAAGACCCTATCCCATCCCAACAAAGAGTTCCTCCCTGTCTCTTGACATGTATCTGTATTTTGCTCTTCATTTATATTTTGGGTCTCTCAAGTTAGACATGTCATATGATGTTTAACCTTTTGAGACTGACTTATTTCACTTAGCATTATGGTCCCAAGATCCATCCATTTTCTTACAGATGACTCAAAATTATCCTTTTATGGTATATATCTATATCTCATTATAAAGATCTATGTCTCACCTTTTCTTTATTCAGGCATCTGTGATGGGCATATAGTCCACTTCCATGATTTAACTATTGTGTTTTATATTGCTACAAACATGGGTGTGCACGTATCACTGTAGTACGATAACTTTAGTTCCTCTGGGAAGATACCCAGGAGAAGTATGTCTGCTTCAAGTGGAATTTCTACTTTTAGTTTGGTGAGAAATCTCCCTATTGCTTTCCACAGTGGTTGTACTCATCTCCATGCCCACCAACAATCTAGAAGAGTTCCTTCTCCACCATATCTCCACCAGCATTTGTATATTGAGTCTTTGATAATGGTCGTTCTTACTGGAGTAAAGTGAAATCCCAGTGTTGTTTTCATTCACATTTCTCTAATGGCTAAATGTGCTGAACATTTTTTATATATTTATTGCCCATTTGTATTTCTTCTGTGAAGCATCTGTTCATTTAGATTGTACATTTTTTTATTGGGGGGAATGAAATTTTAAATATTTTTAAAACCTGACAAGCTGGGTTTGAAATTAAATGAATAAATGGCATTTCTTTGAGTTGATTGCAGTTGAATAATAACCAATTATCATCCATCGCCTCAGTATTTCCCATATATTCTATGCCATCAGCATTACTTCTATTTTCATTTAAGGCATGGATACAGGAAGCATTGGCTTAATATTTGAAATAACAAAGCCATGTCTCTTATTGTAATTTTGTTAGAAAATGTACTCTTACAGAGGTATGTATAATAACGTCTATGCAGTATTGAGAACCTGGTAAAGTTGAGTTTTGTTTCAAATTGATTCTTGGGCTCTGACTCCCATGACTTCTTATACATTTTTATCACCCCTGATTAAGATAAAAGTAATTATAAAATTACTTGCCACTTTCTCTGCTTCTGAGGAGGTGGCACTATTTTCTGACTAGTGCTAGTTTCCTTTAGGAGTGGCCTTGGTCTTATAGTGACTCAAACATGTTACCTAATTAGTTGAGCATTTGAATTGGAACTGAGTTACGAAAACTTGCACCAAAGGGAGTGTGATAGTGTTTTTAAATAGTATTTACAGTAAAGTATTTGTTTTATATTTTTTCATCACACTTTGCTTCCAATTTTCACAGTTGCCAAACTGGTCAATGCTCATCTCAACTAACTCATTGTTCCCTGGAATCACCTGTGTTCGCAGATGTCTGACACACTCCAACTCTCCTTTCAGTACAGTTAAACAGATTCTCTTCTTTTAGCCCCCAGACCTTCCTGAGCAGCACTCAACCACTGTCACCTCAACCAGGATAGGTGTCCCTAATATAGGACCCGTAATACAGTCTTTCTTCAGAGTATTCATAGTGATGACTATTAATTCATTCAGGCTGTTAAGCACTTTATTAATAATTTATTACTGCAACTTTACAATAGCCTTCTGAAGTTGTTATTCTTATCCTCACAATAAAATGGACTCTTGTAGGTTTGAAGACTTATATTTAAAGACTTATCTGAGTCCATTGGCACAGTAGAGAAGGAGCCAGAATTCCACAACAGACTGAAATTCTGCAATGGAGGGAGGGAGGTGTCTCCCAGACAGGAGAGCTGACTAAGGCACACCCGGAGCCCAGAGCCCGCCAACACTAGCACAGCATGTGGCAGGACCAAGGCCTGCACAGCTGAGGGCCGCCTACTGCTGCAGGGCACTTGGGGCCCAGGACTGCTGCAGCCAGACACAGGTGATGCCCGCTGGAAGAGTGTGACAGACTGGGGCAGCGCGACTCCTCCTGACACCAGCGCTATTCCAGAGATGTGTCTGCGGGCGCTGGCCTGGAGACAGAGGCTCTAGGATCTGCCCTGCGTTAGGCTTTGCCAGCCTGGCACCGAGGTCTAAGGCACAGGTCCCGTGCTAACTGCCCTTGCTTCGCCTCAGGAAAGGCGTCTTGCTGCACGCTGTGCTTCCGGAGTGGGAGGTAGTGTTGGTGAAGGCCGGTCCTTGTCACCACTGCTGACACTGAGCTGGGTCATTCCTGAGTCTCACAGGTACAGGTCACACAGGCCAACAGCACAGCTGGCAGTGAAGCAGCCGCAGCACAAGTCCCTTCCACTGCCGGCGGGCGGGAGAGCATCTGTGCCTGGTGCTGGATCAGGTCCAGAGGCTGCCTCTGTGAGCCTTGACCTGGGGACCGCTGTGGTCCCTGAGGGTGGTGCAGATGTCCTTGGCCACCAAGCCTGACGCTGACCTGGGTGCCACCTGAAACTTGTAGCTGCAGGCACCTGAGCATTCTGCTGCCTTGGGGGATACCACAGGTCCATGCCAAGACTGCCAGTGACTCAGGCAGAAACTTGTGTCTGCCCACTGGTGTGCAGTTCTCCACCCAGTGCCAGGGAAGGTCTAGGGGCTCCATCTCTCAGCTCTGGCCTACACATGGGGCCTTTGGTTTCTTCCTGGTACTGAGTCTTGCTGCAACGGGCCCGGCACCGAGCTCCAAGGCAAAGTCCTGTGCTAGTCTCAGTGTCCTGCTCCCAGGAGGTGGAGTCCAGCTCCCCTCAATGCTACCTGAGGCTGGGGAAGGTGGGGTGGAGGCAGAGAGCTTTTTGGCTAATGTGCTTCAGCAGTTCCATCTGCCAATATTGGTGTGGGGCCCAGAGTTGTGGGGCTATACCTGGGGCCCAGTTTACCTTGGCAGGGCCTCTACTGGGCTTGAAGTCCAAGGCTTGGACTGAATTCCCTGTGCCTCCTTCAAGTGGGCAGTATCTCTCTTCACACTGCTTGGAGTTGGGGGAGAGTTGGAGTCAGCAACTCTTTCCTTTCTGCCTTCTTCAACACTCAATACATCCTTTTTATTATACTAAAACCTGGCACTATGGTCCGTCACATGGCTTCTTTATCTATTGTGAAGGTAGTTTTGTCGATCCGTATGGAGGCTATTGCCACTGAAAGATCTTAGCCACCATCTTGCTCCTCCCCCTCCTCAAATTAGTTTCCTTACTTCTTTTTTTTTACATACATACATTTATTTACTTATTTATTTATTGAGGGGAGTTTTGCATCTATAAATCATAATCAGTAGTGCACCTGTAATTCTTTATATTTTAGTGTGTCCAACTAAAGAATAATCAAACACAGCATAGGTCAGTAGAAAAGAAATCACAGTACTTCTCAGTGTAATTTGCAAAAGGGGGATAAAGTCTTAGACCCACTTCTTGGAAAAAAATATTGAGTAACCACAAAAATATTCAGCCATTTCCAGTTGTTCAGGAAGGTTTGTGCATGGTCCCACACAGTGCATCAAAGTTTCTCTTTGAAATAACCCAGCTTTGCCAATGATATCTCTTTTCTCAACTGCATAACTTCTAAAAACATCTGATCAAAATCCTGCTGTTTCACAAGTCCTTGCTGAATGTATTGAATGTATGTGAAAAAATTACATACAGAAGTGATCCTATATCTGCAAAATGGAGAAATATAATAATAGTTGCTTGAGTCCCCTACTTTAATTTTGTGTTTACAGGACTTAATCTGGCCAGTGAGAGCACATTTTTTTGGTCCTCCACATTCAACTGCAGAAGCTTTAACAAATCGAATAGGTTGTAATCCCACTGGTTCAATGCTTAGAGTATTGTTTTCCATAGCCTCCAGAACAGCTGAAGCTAACTTCAGCTTTTAAAGCTTTGCTTTTTGAGAATGTTAAACATGGAAAGATATATTCCTGATAGATTTTATCTAAGAAAGGACATGTTCTGTCCATTGTGGGCTCATCCTTCCAAGATCTGAATTCATTATACAGAGATAAATCAGCCAAGTTTCTCGCAGGTACTCCGAGGTCAGGCAGGTAGAGAATGAAAGTGAAGAATTCCTGAAAGCAGCCAGCTCTAGATAAAGCCTCCCCGATCTTAATATTGCCACATTTAGTACTAAAAATTTTGCTGGCAAAAATCATAACTGACACCTCAGTGATGAGAATTAACAAATACCAACAGAGTCAGAGGGGACAGTCCTCGACAAGTTACCTCTTTGCAGTCTTTTACAATTGGCTGTGTCACACTGAGGTCCTGATGACTCCTACTCATAGCACTGCTTGTACTTTTATGTCTTGTATGCCCCCTTTTAAAAGGTGTCTTTCCACCTGGCAGAGGCTCTTGGGTAGGTGATGTTGGAGAACAGGACAATATGAGAGTCTTCAGTGCAGCTACTTCAGCTTGAAGAACATCAATTTCCCCTTGTGCTTCTTTCAGCTGTTTTCCTGCAGTTGCCTGCTTGACATTTGCTTCTCTCACCATCTTATGAGCTTCCTCAAGCAGACTAGGTGTGAGTTCTTCCAATTCCTGTCCAAGTTGATCTCAAACTTTTGAAAGCCTTTCACCTTCTTCATCTTTTAACTTCGGTTCCCGCTGAGCTTTTGCAAGTTCTTTTAATCTTTCATAGCCCTTTTCTCTAACTTCCAGAACAGTTGGGCTTCATAAACAGGATAGACTATCTGTACTCAAACCAAATATATCATCACTGCTAGCACAAGCCTCTGTAACCATAGCACCCTGTAAAAACTCCCTCTCTGCATTACAGCTGTCCTTTCTTGTAGTTAATTTAGTTATCCCAGATGAAACTCCTGAGGTAACACAAGATTCTGGGTCTGTAACCTGAATGCTGATATTAGATATTTCCACACAGTTTAAATGTCTGAGGGGTGAATACACAGGTTGTGTAGGAAGAGCCAATGCATTATCCTGGACAAGAGTGGAGCATAAAGTTGAAGGATGTGGCCGGTAGATGACACTTGCTGAGGTAGTTTGCTCTTGTGTCCCTGATTCATACACGCTAAGGTCCAGAGAAGTAGGTGAAGCAAGATTTACTTCATGAAAGCCTTCCAAGGGGTCATTAGCCATAGCAAAAGCCTCATCATAAATTAACCTGACAAACCCACTGCCTGTACTCAGGGGTGCTTGCAGGCCAGCAAGGAGCACGCCCCAGGCAGCAAGAGCCAAAGGACCAGGGGCCGACCCCAGCTTACTCCACTGCACAGGGCACACTGTGCCAGGAGCAGTTTCCTTACTTCTTGAAACCATTTCCTAATCAGTGAAACAGAAGGGAATTGAACTGTATGGATGTGCCATGAATTATTTTGCAAAGTAAATTTTTATTAGTATTACTATTACTGTTACTTGTACTGGGATTTTGATGATGTAAAATTTCCAGAAGTGATTTGATTTCCTCATTGGCTGTATGGGTGCCAAAAAAGGATGGAAGTAAATTCAAGTTTTCAAAAGAAGCAAATAATATTGAGGGAAAAAGAGAGGCTTTTGGTTTTTAAACTGGAATTTAATATGTAAAATCTTTTAGAAATGACTCAGTAGTCAATAAAAACTTGCTGGCTAGTTAATTTGATTTAGAATAGGAAAATCTGTGAATATAAATACTAACCCACTATCAGGAAGGGTTTTTTGTACCAAATAGCTTTCAGTCAATAGGCTTCATAGCAATATCAAAAAATTCAATGTCCTCAACATCTATTTTCATATGTTAGATTGGACTATTGTAGCTTTTGTAGCAAGCTGAAGCAGAAATCACGAGATTAACCAGCCAGTTGAAAGTACATGTCATTTTAATGAGTAAAGAATATATGTGGTATCAATACTTAGGAATATGATGGTGGATAAAAATAGTATATATGGGTGAAATGTGGATGAAATACCCTGAACCAGAACACATGTATTCTTGTTAAATGATCTGAAATGTATTTTCTGGGCTCTTTCTAAAAGACAGCAGATTTAGGACTCCTATGGTCCACTAAAAAGATAGTCCAAGAAAAATTGGGCAAAACACTTGAACAGACACTTCACTAAAGATGGCATATGTGTGGTCAGAAAGCACATAAAACAATTTTCAACAAATTATTCCTCAGGAAAATGTCAAATAGAAGCAGAATTAATTGTAGTCAATTAAAAGCACTACAGATTCACCAGAATGGTTCAAAATAAAGCACTGAGGTTGGTTGTGGTTCCCCATGCCTGCAATTCCAGAAACTTCGTGAGACCCTGTCTCAAAATAAAAATTAAAAAGGGCCAGGGATGTAGTTCAGTGAGAAGTCCCTAGGTTCAACCATCAACCCCCAGTAGTGAAACAAAAAAGCACTGAGCAGACCGTGTGTTGAGCATGGGAAGGAACTGAATCTCTCGTACATTAGTGGTGGAAATGCGAAACATCATCATCACTTGTGAAAAGTTTACTTTTCTTATAAGTTAATCACACACCTACTTTTGACCCAGAAGTTCCCTTCTTGGTATTTATCTCAAAGGAATGAAAATGTACATTCAGTCAAGTGGAGCTGAACATGTTCTGGCACAGAGCTGCTGTTTCCCAGCCTTCACTCTAGGAGGGTTCTCAGTGGGCTCTGTGATCTCTCTGAGACCCACCCTGACATTTCACAAGGGCTGCCAGGATTAGGTCATTTTCCCATACCTCTCCTTGCTAAGATTCTCTGAAATACTCCCTGGTGATATGACTCTCATTGCAGAAGCCCCAAAATCTGTAAGCACTTGCCACTAGCAGAAGAGCTCAGACTGTATGTAATACAAAATATTTAGTAGCTCCTTAGGAATTCTCTTCTTTTCAGAAGACACCTCTTCACTGTGCCTTCCCACCAGGGTTTGAAGGAAGCAAGGGCACATGTGTTAACAGGCAAATTGCAAAGCTTATCTGCTTGTGTGTCTGAATGTATTAATAAATCCACTCAACAATGGGTATTCATTGAACATCTGCTATATGTTATTAGGAGTTGACTTTGGATGAATATAGAGCTGTTGAATGAATACACATTTTCTGCCCTCACAGAAATGATCTGATTAATACATAGACAAAAATAATGAGGATAGATGACATTAATATATATGTCACCGATGTGGTATACAAAAAGAATAGTGAACTAGAAGGGTATGAAATATTTGTTCTGATGAAGGAAGAATTGCATCAAGGAATTTTTCATGAAGAACATAGCACTGGAGTTGTATCTTAGGGTATGAGTGAGCTTTTACTATGTAGAAATGATCACAGAAAGAGAGCAGAAAAGGCATGGTGCTTTGACAGTCCTCGAAATGATGAAAAAGGGCTATATCTGTGTAGAGAAATGCTGAAGTATGTTAATGGGGAAAAACACTTAAATCAGATAACAAACATCTCAGTATGCTTTTTAAAATGTTTGGATTTTAGTTTTTGGATGTGTATTGCAGCTCTTGGTACTAATATTCTAAATAGCAGCTAACCAAGATCAGGTGTCAGCAAAGTATAGCCTGAAGGTCAGCTCTGGCCTATGACTTATGCTTGTGCAACCTGCTAACTAAAAATGATATTTATATTTTAAAAGGTTGGAAAATATCAAAAGAAGAATAATATTTAATGAAAATTGAAAGTTATATGAGATTCACATTTCAGAGTCCATAAATACAGCTATGCTAATTTATTTATGTATTGTTTATGGCTGCTTTTGTGCTTCAGTGGCAGAGTTGAGTAGCTGTGTCAGAGACACTTCAGCCTGCAAATCCTGAAATATTTACTACCTGGTTCTTTAGCGAAGTAGTTTGTCGGGCCTTGACCTAAATAATCAAAATCTGAAACTTATTTGAGAACCACATTTGTTTTTATTGATCATTTATGGTGGAAAAACCCCACCACTCTTTTTTTTAGCTAACTGGCCCTTTTTATTTTCTACTCATTCATATTTTATATTAACCCAGTACACTATATTAAAAATTCTTTATAGCCACAATCATGATACACTATGAAAGGTTTTTCCTGCAAAGAAAATTTCAAAAGGAAGGTGCAAAAATAATATATACTGTAGGAAGTGGTGAAGTGGCTGCAATGCATGACATTATTATCTGCAACTGGAAGCCATAGGGCAGGCTACAGGACAGCTAAGATCTGTGAGCACAAAGATAGATTGATCCAAGTACAGAGTGGGCAATGTGTGGTGTGCAGTGTGCCCTTCCTAGCATTTGAATACATACGCTTTCATAGCCGAGGCCAGCATAACTCATTAGCATCTTGAATCAGGTCAGGATTTGAGAAGGTTATTTTGCTCCTGCAAAATGAATAAAGAGTTTGGAACAATAGTGGGTTTGGGGCTTATCATTTTACATGACTAAGTCTGTCACAGGCTCCCACAGCCTCCCAAGCCAAAAAGGAGGTTACCCTGTAAGATGGAAACAGAGAAAGTCCAAAACATTAATAGACTTTTAGGATTGGGAATTGTCTTTCACTTTTTCTCTCTCCCTTAGCACCTTGCGACAAGTTGCTATCATTTTTATCATCATCATCATCATCATTGCCATTAGTGTAGTTGTCATTTTTCTAGAATATTAGAAACTGAACATTGATGATTTCTTTTAGACTGATCAAAACACTTACAAAATAAGTATGTTACAGACACAGGAATTGAAGCTTTAAAATGTTTTAATTTGTTGGATGAAATAGAGCTATTAAAGTGATAGTTCTGTAATTGAGTTTTGTCTATCAATGCCATCACCTATGTTAGCTTCTCACTTTACCAAGTCACCTCCTAAGCCTCTATGATGGTATATGTAAAAGCTTGGTACCTTCGTTCTAAAATTAATTCATTTCAAAATTTATGGTAGAAAATACAAAATCTACCATCTAAATCATTTCTAAGTGAGTTTCATGATCACTTCTATGATCAATAGTGCTAATTACATTTATATGATTATGCAATACATCTCTGGAAGTTTTGTCTTATAAATTTGAAACTCAACCTCCATCAAAATTCTATACTAATCTCACTAATGAACATAGATGCAAAATTCCTCAATAAGATACTGGCAAACAGAATGCAGAAGATTCTCAAGAAGATCATAAACCCTGACCAAGTGGGATTAATCCCAGGGATGGTTCAACATATGCAAATCAATACATGCAATACACTATATCAATAGAGTCAAGGACAAAAACCATATGATCATCTCAGTAGATGCAGAAAAAGCATTCAACAAAATCCAACATGCATTTATGATAAAAACCCTACAAAAATTGGAATAGACGGTGTCTACCTCAATCTGATAAAAGCCATCTATGACAAACCAACAGCCAATATCATACTAAATGGTCAAAAACTGAAATCCTTCACACTAAAATCAGGAACAAGACAAGGATGTCCACTATCACCACTCCTATTCAATATAGTCTTGGAAACATCAGCCACAGCAATTAGACAAGAAAAAGAAATAAAAGGAACAAAGATAGGAAATGAAGAAGTCACATTGCCATTATCTGCAGTTGACATGATACGCTATATAGAAGACCCCAAGAACTCCACCAAAAGTCTTCTAGATTTAATAACCAAATTCAGTAAAGGAGCTGGATACAAGGTCAACACACAAAAATCAATAGCGTTCCTCTACAAGAACAACAGACTCACTGAGAGAGAAATAGGGCAAACAATTCCTTTCACAATACCATCCAAAAAACTGAAATACCCAGGAATCAACCTAATAAAAGAAATCAAAGACTCTGAAAACAGAGATTGAAGATGATTTCAGAAAATGGAAAGACATCCCTTGCTCCTGCGTAGGAAGAACTGACAGTGAAAATGGCCATACTTCCAAAACTGCTAGACAGAGTCAATGCAATGCCAATTGAAATTCCAGCAGCATACTTCATGGACCTTGAGAAAACAGTCCAAAAATTCATTTGGAACAAGAAGAGACCTAGAATACCAAAAGCAATTCCAGGCAATAAAGACAAGGTAGGGGGTATCACAACCCCCAACTTGAAACTATACTACAAAGCTAGTGTGATAAAAGCAGCATGGTACTGGCAAAGAAACAGACCTGAGGACCAGCGGAGCAGATTAGAAGATGCAGAAACAACTCCAGACACACTCAGCCATCTCATATTCCACAAAGGAGCCAACACACTTACTGAAGGAAAGATAGCCTCTTTAGTAAATGGTGTTGGAAAAACTGGGTTTCAACTCACCAAAGTTTAAAACTAGACCTACATCTCTCACCATGCACTAAACTAAAATCAAAAAGGATTAAAGATCTAAATATTAAAACAGAAAAACTGAACTGGCTGGAACAGAGGTTAAGTAGAACTCTTGAAGACATTGGTATATGAAAAGATTTTATGAACAAAACCTCAGTTGCCCATGAACTAGCACAAACAATCAACAAATGGGATCACTTCTTATTAAAAAGCTTCTTCACAGCAAGAGAAACCACCAACAGTATGAAGAGACAACCCACAGAGAAGGAAAAAATTTTCACCTGCTGTTCCTCAAACAAAGGTCTGCTATATAGAATCTATAAAGAAGTTAAAAAAAATCAGACCTCCCAAATTTAGAGACCCGATCCAAAAATAGGCATTTGAAATGAACAGACATCTCTCAGACAAAGAAGTACAAATAGCAAATAAACATATGAAAAAATGTTCAACATCACTGGTCATTCCAGAGTTGCAAATGAAAACAATGCTGAGATTTCACCTCACTCCAGAAAGAATGGCTGCTATCATGAAATCAACCAATAGCAAATGCTGTTGGGGCTGTGGGGAAAGAGGAACACTGCTGCACTGCTGGTGGGAGTGTAGACTGGTGCAACCACTGTGGAAATCAATATATAATACAGCTACATTCATCATTGGAAATTTGCACCTTTACATAATCTCTCTTGGTTCTTATTTTTTCCCCTCCCCCTGCCCTCCCTTCAACCCCTCCATCCCTCCCTATTTACAAAGACTTTGTTTCCATTTTTTCATTTTCTCATATTGATTCCATTCGCTTCTTTCCTTTCCCCTACCCTTCCCACTTCCCCTTCCCCTTTGCCCCTTTTCTTCCTATTTCACATTATCTATTATACCTTTTGGTCCTTATTTACACTTTCAGTTTCTCACACCAGAGAAACTATTTGGTATTTGCACATGTGTATCCTGTTTATTTTACTTAAGAGTATCACCTCAATGTGCACCCATTTAGCAATAAATGTCTCTAATTTCTCATTTTTTATGGCTGAGTAGTACTCCATTTTGTAAAAAAAAAAAAAAAAACCCATACTTTCTTTATCCAGTCTCCAGTTGATGGGCAATTGGGCTGCTTCCAAGTCTTAGCTATTACAAATTGTGCTGCTCTGAATATGGGTGCACACATAACACTGTGGTATGATTCTTTTACTTCTTTGGGGAAGATACCCAGCAGGGGAATAGCTGGGTCAAATGGGACTTCCAGTCCTAGTTCTTTGAGGTATCGCTTGTGACATAAGGAGCAAAAGAGGGCCACTGCTTGTCGCTTGTGACTTGCTGCTTCTTTGCTCCTTTGCTGCCCTGTGATGCCCGTCTTTCACCATTGACTTCTAGTTCTTTATATATTCTAGATAGTAGTCCTTTGTCTGAGGAACAGCTGGTAAAAATTTTTTCCCACATTGTGGGTTGTCTCTTCACTCTGTTGTTGGTTTCTCTTGGTATGCAGAAGTTTTTTTAACAAGATGGGATCCCAGTTGTTGACTCTTTGTGCTACTTCATGTGAAAATGAGGATTTGTTCTTAAAGTCTTTTCCTATGCCAATGTCTTCAAGAGTTCTACCTATACTATCTTCCAGCAGGTTCAGTGTTTCTGTTTTTATATTTAGATCTTTGATCCATTTCAATTCTAGTTTAGTGCTTGGTGAGAGATAGGGATCTAGGTTTAATTTTTTGTTGCCCATAATTTCAATAAAAATTTTAGTCTCCAAGATTTCTGTTTGAAACACTTTTATGGACTCCAACTGTTTTTTATGCTGGGCATTCATGGTTTGTATCCTTTTCTTTAGCTCATCCAGTAAGCTAGACTCATCTATTATTTGTTTTATTAGGATCATTATGCCTTTAATTATCTGTGCTTTGAATTTGTCAAACATATTATTGATCTGTTTAGTTATCTCCACTGTTGATGTTTCAAACATTTCAGCTGTGTGGCTTTTGATTACTTCTCCCTTGATGTTCACTGAATGTCCTTTGGAGGACTTGGAAGCTTTTGGAAGTATTTTGTCTCCTCCTTCCCTCATTTTCTTCTTTTCTTTGTTTGTTTGATTGTTTGTTTTCTGTGCTGAGACTTGCGGTTTGTTTATAGTGGATGGCTTTATTGCTACTATTGAGACCTCTTTAAGTAATGACTGCTTTTCAGAAATGTCCTCTACATGTGCCTAGCTATTGGCCTTTAGGCCTGTTTCAGGATCCAACCACTTCTGTTTCTTTGGGAGAGGAGAATGTAGCCTATTTATCCCAGTATCCAGTTCTTTGGGAATGGGCTGTGGTGTTGTTTATGACCCCAAGGCAATCTAGATATTGACAAACGAGAAAACCAATTGATAACAACATCTAAGCCAGCTTGGCTAAAGTAGTAAAATCAACAAACACAGTAGTATCAAATAAAACTGGATAGTGATGAACCCTAGGATCCAACCGTGTAGCACACTTAACTATAGAAGTGAGATCTCTAGTTAATAGCACAAACTCTAGTAGAAACAGCATATTGATGTACACTATGTATCTACTCAGTAGAGGAATTTTACCTCCGTTAACAATAGAACGGTGTTCAACTGTAGTAAGATATAGCTAACTGTCTACAGATTCATAGTAGTTAATGGCTAATGGTTATACTAGTAAGGATAGAGGTTGCAGGGAACGAGCGCTTGAAAAAAACAGAATTTGAAAAATTGCATAATAGAAAATGGAGAGAATGTAATAAATGTACAATAAAGAATCCTAATAAAAAGCCCATGGTAACAGTAACAGAAAAAACCAACAAGGAAAGGGATAAACCAGAAGCAGTAGAGATGAAATTAGGGGAGAAATGAAAAAAGAATAAAGAAAAAAGTAGAATGAGAGAAAAGTTGAATGAGAAAAGAAGAGAGAGATATGGAAGAAGGAAAGGGGGGGAGAGAGAGAGAAAGAGAGAGAGAGAAAGACCCAATCAAACAAATAAAACAAAGCAATATCTTAATAGGGAGAACAAGAAAACGGGTGATAACACTCCAAACTCCCTCCCCCCCCAAATAAAATATGACAAAAGTTAAAATAATACAAATGGAAAGAAAAACTTGGGGTCCAAAGACCTAAGGACACAATGTGAGAGACCATGGCACCGGATCTTAGTGTCATAAAAAGAAAAGATGCTCTGAAGAAGGCAGGAAGGGAGGAGTTGCTGATGTCGTCCCACTCCCTGCCCCGAGCAGTGTGAAGTGCGGGCCCAAGGGAGAGGGAGAGGGAATGAAGTCCAGGCCTCAGACATCAAAACAGTAGCAGCCCTGCTGAGGAGAAAGTGGGCGCCAGGTAGAGCCCCACCATCCCCGGCCCCCCGCCAGCGTCTGCAGACCGAACTGCTGGAAGCACATGAGCCAAGAAGCTCGCTGCCTCGATCTTCCCCCTCCCAGCCTCAGGCAGCAGTGGGGGGAGCAAGACTCCTTCCGTTAAGTAGCAAGTCACCACGGCTAGCACAGGACTTTGTTTTGCAGCTCAGTGCTGGGCCAGCTGCAGCAAGACTCACACAGGCAGAAACCAGAGTCGCTGTGTGTAGGGCCGAGCTCAGAGATGGAGCCTCTAGGCCTGCACTGGCCCTCGGTGGAGGCCCGCACACCATGGGCAGACTTGTTTCTGCCTAGAGCATTGCAAGTCCTGGAGCACTCCAGCCACCCACCCCTGACTGCTCAGGTGCCTGCAGCTGCGAGTTTCAGGTGGCACCCAGTTCAGCGTCAGCCTTGGCGGCCAAGGACATCTGCATTACCCTCAGGGACCACAGCGGTTCCCAGGCCAGGGCTCACACAGGGAACCTCTGGACCTGATCCAGCACCAGGCACAGATGCTCCCCCACCCGCCGGCAGTGGAAGGGACTTGTGCTGCGGCTGCTTCACTGCCAGCTGTGCTGTTGGCCTGGGTGACCTGTACCTGTGAGACTCAGGAATGACCCAGCTCAGTGTCAGCAGTGGTGACAAGGACCGGCCTTCACCAACACTACCTCCCACTCCGGAAGCACAGCGTGCAGCAAGACGCCTTTCCTGAGGCGAAGCAAGGGCAGTTAGCACGGGACCTGTGCCTTAGACCTCGGTGCCAGGCTGGCAAAGCCTAACGCAGGGCAGATCCTAGAGCCTCTGTCTCCAGGCCAGCGCCCGCAGACACATCTCTGGAATAGCGCTGGTGTCAGGAGGAGTCGCGCTGCCCCAGTCTGTCACACTCTTCCAGCGGGCATCACCTGTGTCTGGCTGCAGCAGTCCTGGGCCCCAAGTGCCCTGCAGCAGTAGGCGGCCCTCAGCTGTGCAGGCCTTGGTCCTGCCACATGCTGTGCTAGTGTTGGCGGGCTCTGGGCTCCGGGTGTGCCTTAGTCAGCTCTCCTGTCTGGGAGACACCTCCCTCCCTCCATTGCAGAATTTCAGTCTGTTGTGGAATTCTGGCTCCTTCTCTACTGTGCCAATGGACTCAGATAAGTCTTTAAATATAAGTCTTCAAACCTACAAGAGTCCATTTTATTGTGAGGATAAGAATAACAACTTCAGAAGGCTATTGTAAAGTTGCAGTAATAAATTATTAATAAAGTGCTTAACAGCCTGAATGAATTAATAGTCATCACTATGAATACTCTGAAGAAAGACTGTATTACGGGTCCTATATTAGGGACACCTATCCTGGTTGAGGTGACAGTGGTTGAGTGCTGCTCAGGAAGGTCTGGGGGCTAAAAGAAGAGAATCTGTTTAACTGTACTGAAAGGAGAGTTGGAGTGTGTCAGACATCTGCGAACACAGGTGATTCCAGGGAACAATGAGTTAGTTGAGATGAGCATTGACCAGTTTGGCAACTGTGAAAATTGGAAGCAAAGTGTGATGAAAAAATATAAAACAAATACTTTACTGTAAATACTATTTAAAAACACTATCACACTCCCTTTGGTGCAAGTTTTCGTAACTCAGTTCCAATTCAAATGCTCAACTAATTAGGTAACATGTTTGAGTCACTATAAGACCAAGGCCACTCCTAAAGGAAACTAGCACTAGTCAGAAAATAGTGCCACCTCCTCAGAAGCAGAGAAAGTGGCAAGTAATTTTATAATTACTTTTATCTTAATCAGGGGTGATAAAAATGTATAAGAAGTCATGGGAGTCAGAGCCCAAGAATCAATTTGAAACAAAACTCAACTTTACCAGGTTCTCAATACTGCATAGACGTTATTATACATACCTCTGTAAGAGTACATTTTCTAACAAAATTACAATAAGAGACATGGCTTTGTTATTTCAAATATTAAGCCAATGCTTCCTGTATCCATGCCTTAAATGAAAATAGAAGTAATGCTGATGGCATAGAATATATGGGAAATACTGAGGCGATGGATGATAATTGGTTATTATTCAACTGCAATCAACTCAAAGAAATGCCATTTATTCATTTAATTTCAAACCCAGCTTGTCAGGTTTTAAAAATATTTAAAATTTCATTCCCCCCAATAAAAAAATGTACAATCTAAATGAACAGATGCTTCACAGAAGAAATACAAATGGGCAATAAATATATAAAAAATGTTCAGCACATTTAGCCATTAGAGAAATGTGAATGAAAACAACACTGGGATTTCACTTTACTCCAGTAAGAACGACCATTATCAAAGACTCAATATACAAATGCTGGTGGAGATATGGTGGAGAAGGAACTCTTCTAGATTGTTGGTGGGCATGGAGATGAGTACAACCACTGTGGAAAGCAATAGGGAGATTTCTCACCAAACTAAAAGTAGAAATTCCACTTGAAGCAGACATACTTCTCCTGGGTATCTTCCCAGAGGAACTAAAGTTATCGTACTACAGTGATACGTGCACACCCATGTTTGTAGCAATATAAAACACAATAGTTAAATCATGGAAGTGGACTATATGCCCATCACAGATGCCTGAATAAAGAAAAGGTGAGACATAGATCTTTATAATGAGATATAGATATATACCATAAAAGGATAATTTTGAGTCATCTGTAAGAAAATGGATGGATCTTGGGACCATAATGCTAAGTGAAATAAGTCAGTCTCAAAAGGTTAAACATCATATGACATGTCTAACTTGAGAGACCCAAAATATAAATGAAGAGCAAAATACAGATACATGTCAAGAGACAGGGAGGAACTCTTTGTTGGGATGGGATAGGGTCTTGGGGGAAGGAGAGGCAAGAAAAGGGGTAGAGGGGAATAAAAATGATCAAGAGGCACGTCTTAGTTACTTTTCTTATTGCTGAGACAAAGTACCCGATGCCCAAAGTTAGAGGAGGGAAGGTTTATTTGTGCACAATTTGTAGGGGTTTTAGGTGAGAGTTGGTTGGCTCCAAGGAGGGGTGGCATGGCAGAGGGGCATCACAGGGCAGCAAAGGAGCAAAGAAGCAGCAAGTCACAAGTGACAAGCAGTGGTCCTCTTTTGCTCTTTATGTCCTATCCAGGCAACCCACCCTTGGAGGAGGCAGCAGTCACCCCGGGGTGGGGCACCTTTCATCCCAGCATCGCACCACGAACCAATCCCAGCCTCACATCCTTGATCCCAGCAGCACACACCCTGGATAAAGCAACCTCTGAAATGCCTCACCCACGACTGCATGAGGTCTGGGGGGACATCTCGACGCAAGCCAGAGTGCCTGTAAACTTAGTACTCAGAAGACGTGAGGGAGGAGAATCACCACAAGTTCTAGGCCAGCCTGGGCTACAAGTGACATGCTGTGTAAACAAAGAAAACCCTAGTAGAATTTTACCCATATGCTATCTCATTTTCTCGAAATAAATAGTTTTACTGCTCCCTTTCCATGCTGGAAAAATGTTGTAAAACACTTGTTACACTGCTGGTCGTGGTGGTACACGCCTGTAATCTCAGCTCTCTGGAAGCTGAGGCAGGAGGATCACCATGAGTTCATAACAAGAGCCTGCCTCAAAAAGCAAAAAGCAAAACAGAATAAAACAAAAACTTGCTACACTGAAGAGAGCCTCAAAGACAATGATGTACAATCCCTCCCAAGCCCGCTCTGCCTTATGAATTCATCAGTCTCAGATTGTATTTGTGTGCATGGAACAGGTAAGCGTCCCTCGTGACTTCTGGAACATGAGTACCTGCCTCACATCTGGTTCACTGTTAAAACCCAAGCCCGGGGAGTGCATCTCCTGAGCCAAGCGGCCCCTCCAATTTTAAAGGAGCCTGGGACACCTAGTGGAGCCAGTCTATTCACAGACCGCCTGAAGGCAGTGATTGCAGACTGGAAAACAAACCTGAGGGAACCTCAGTGGACAGTGGGGAGTGGGAGTGGGGTGGAAGAGCGCCCTGGTGGTGTCAAGAAGTGAGTAGTCGGCCAGTGCATGAGAGAAACGTGTCGGAGGGAAAGATGGGGCACATCTGCACATGGTCTTAGGTAGGACCGGGTTAGCAGGAAGGAAGGGTCAGGGAAGACACAGATTGGGCACTGGCAGGGGGAGGGCCAGGACAGCATGGACCACTGAGTGGGGGTGGCCTTGGGAGCAGTGTGGAGGAGAGACCCTCTCCCTGGCGTGTGACCCGTGACAAGTGAGCATAGGCAGATAAAAGGGGTGGAGAAGAGGATGGGAAAGCTTTGGAGGGCTGTGAAGTAAATTGCCCCCTTCTCTAACCATAGCGTGTTGGACTCGCCTTTCCCTCCCTCCCCCGTGGACCCGTCCACGGGGTGTTCTGTCACGTCAGAGCCTCTGTGCCCAGCCAGGGCTTTTATTGGCTGGTGACTTGCTGACCAAAGAAAGCCCAAGGGCGTGGCCACCTCAGGGACAGGTATATAAAGGGGGGTCAGGCCCACACGGGGCAGACCGCTGGGAGGAGCTCCCGGGAGAAGCATGGCCAGGTGTCCAGCAGGGCAGAGCAGCGGCCAGAGGACCAGGCCGAGAAAGAAGAGAAGAGCAATTTCAGGGCCTAAACTGAAGGGAAAGGCGAGTAGACATCCAAGCTCCTCCCCTTGTCCCCCTTGACAGCCCTCCCAAGAGGCCTGAGGTCCCCAGACTGTACCCTTCTCATGAAGCCCCTGCTCCCATGGCTCCGCCCTCTGTCCCCCAGCCAGTGCTCTTCTGTGACCTCCCCGTGTGCTTCCAGGTGGCCAAGAAGTCAAGCAGGGCCAGAAGACCCGGTCCCCGGACAGGGAAGAAGCTCTCTCCCCGAGCATCGCCACGTCCTCCTCGAGATAGAAGAAGGAAACCCCAGCAGGGTTTGGCGGTCCTCAGCACCAACAGGGGGAGCAGCCCCAGCAAGATGCGCCAGGGCAGCAGCAGGGCCCTGGGCGCCCGGAAACGCTGCACCAGGAGAGGCCCAAAGAGAAGCCCTGCCAAGCTGGGGCGCAACAGGTCCACCCGAGGCCGAAGCCGAGGCCGCAGAGCCCCAGCCTCGCGCAAGACAATGCCAATGCGCTAGGCCAAGAGAGGTGGCCAGACACCTCGCTACCATCTGAGAGGTGGCCAGAGGTCTGCCTGCCTCTGCCTCCACTGAGGTAGACCTGAAAGTGTCCACCCACGCTTCCCCGTGATGGGGCAATAAACTAACTCTTGGCGACCTGAGAATGTGTCTGTGTGCTGTCTGGGGGCGGGGAGGGGACAAGGGAGGCAGGGAGGGAAGGTGGGGGAGAAGGGAGGAAGGTGGGGTCCTCCTGTTCCCAGGGATTGGAATTCGAGGGGGAGGGAGGGAGGGGAAGGGAGTGGAGAGGGAGGGGGAGGGAACTGCAAGGTGGGTCGGGAATAGAAGTCAGGGAAGAGAGGGAGGGAGGGAGGAAAAGAGAGAGGGAGGGAGGGAGGAACTGTGGGAGGGTGGGAGGAAAAGGGGGAATATAGCGGGAGGGAGGGGACTGCACGATGGCGCAGGGCATCAGAAGTCGGGGTATGGAGGGGGCAGAGGGAGGAAAAGCGTGAGGGAGGCAGGAAGAGAGGCAGGGAGCTGCCGCGAGGCCTGGGAACTGTTCCTCCCTCCTTCTCTCCCTTTCCCCCTCTGGCTTTGCTTCCCTCTGCCCCTCTCTACCCCTGACTTCTATTCCCCCATCCGGCATTGCAGTTCCCTCCCTCCCTCCCTCCCTCCCTCTCTCTCTCCAGGCCTCCTCTCTGTCCCTCCCTCAGCTCTCCCTCACCCTCCCTCATTCCATTCCCTCCTCCCTCCCTCCTCCCTCCCTCCCTGCTCCCCTCCCTCCCTCCCTGCATTCCTCACTTCCTCTCTCCTCCCTCCCTCCCTCTCTTCCCGACTTCTATTCCCGACCCACCTTGCAGTTCCCTCCCTCCCCCTCCTCCTCTTCCCTCCCTCCCTCCCCCTCTCCCTCCCCCTCCAATTTCAATCCCTGGGAACAGGATCCCACCTTCCTCCCTTCTCCTCCTGCCTTCCCTCCCTGCCTCCCTTGTCCCCTCCCCGCCCCCAGACAGCACACAGACACATTCTCAGGTCGCCAAGAGTTAGTTTATTGCCCCGTCACGGGGAAGCGTGGGTGGACACTTTCAGGTCTACCTCAGTGGAAGCAGAGGCAGGCAGACCTCTGGCCACCTCTCAGATGGTAGCGAGGTGTCTGGCCACCTCTCTTGGCCTAGCGCATTGGCATTGTCTTGCGCGAGGCTGGGGCTCTGCGGCCTCGGCTTCGGCCTCGGGTGGACCTGTTGCGCCCCAGCTTGGCAGGGCTTCTCTTTGGGCCTCTCCTGGTGCAGCGTTTCCGGGCGCCCAGGGCCCTGCTGCTGCCCTGGCGCATCTTGCTGGGGCTGCTCCCCCTGTTGGTGCTGAGGACCGCCAAACCCTGCTGGGGTTTCCTTCTTCTATCTCGAGGAGGACGTGGCGATGCTCGGGGAGAGAGCTTCTTCCCTGTCCGGGGACCGGGTCTTCTGGCCCTGCTTGACTTCTTGGCCACCTGGAAGCACACGGGGAGGTCACAGAAGAGCACTGGCTGGGGGACAGAGGGCGGAGCCATGGGAGCAGGGGCTTCATGAGAAGGGTACAGTCTGGGGACCTCAGGCCTCTTGGGAGGGCTGTCAAGGGGGCCAAGGGGAGGAGCTTGGATGTCTACTCGCCTTTCCCTTCAGTTTAGGCCCTGAAATTCCTCTTCTCTTCTTTCTCGGCCTGGTCCTCTGGCCGCTGCTCTGCCCTGCTGGACACCTGGCCATGCTTCTCCCGGGAGCTCCTCCCAGCGGTCTGCCCCGTGTGGGCCTGACCCCCCTTTATATACCTGTCCCTGAGGTGGCCACGCCCTTGGGCTTTCTTTGGTCAGCAAGTCACCAGCCAATAAAAGCCCTGGCTGGGCACAGAGGCTCTGACGTGACAGAACACCCCGTGGACGGGTCCACGGGGGAGGGAGGGAAAGGCGAGTCCAACACGCTATGGTTAGAGAAGGGGGCAATTTACTTCACAGCCCTCCAAAGCTTTCCCATCCTCTTCTCCACCCCTTTTATCTGCCTATGCTCACTTGTCACGGGTCACACGCCAGGGAGAGGGTCTCTCCTCCACACTGCTCCCAAGGCCACCCCCACTCAGTGGTCCATGCTGTCCTGGCCCTCCCCCTGCCAGTGCCCAATCTGTGTCTTCCCTGACCCTTCCTTCCTGCTAACCCGGTCCTACCTAAGACCATGTGCAGATGTGCCCCATCTTTCCCTCCGACACGTTTCTCTCATGCACTGGCCGACTACTCACTTCTTGACACCACCAGGGCGCTCTTCCACCCCACTCCCACTCCCCACTGTCCACTGAGGTTCCCTCAGGTTTGTTTTCCAGTCTGCAATCACTGCCTTCAGGCGGTCTGTGAATAGACTGGCTCCACTAGGTGTCCCAGGCTCCTTTAAAATTGGAGGGGCCGCTTGGCTCAGGAGATGCACTCCCCGGGCTTGGGTTTTAACAGTGAACCAGATGTGAGGCAGGTACTCATGTTCCAGAAGTCACGAGGGACGCTTACCTGTTCCATGCACACAAATACAATCTGAGACTGATGAATTCATAAGGCAGAGCGGGCTTGGGAGGGATTGTACATCATTGTCTTTGAGGCTCTCTTCAGTGTAGCAAGTTTTTGTTTTATTCTGTTTTGCTTTTTGCTTTTTGAGGCAGGCTCTTGTTATGAACTCATGGTGATCCTCCTGCCTCAGCTTCCAGAGAGCTGAGATTACAGGCGTGTACCACCACGACCAGCAGTGTAACAAGTGTTTTACAACATTTTTCCAGCATGGAAAGGGAGCAGTAAAACTATTTATTTCGAGAAAATGAGATAGCATATGGGTAAAATTCTACTAGGGTTTTCTTTGTTTACACAGCATGTCACTTGTAGCCCAGGCTGGCCTAGAACTTGTGGTGATTCTCCTCCCTCACGTCTTCTGAGTACTAAGTTTACAGGCACTCTGGCTTGCGTCGAGATGTCCCCCCAGACCTCATGCAGTCGTGGGTGAGGCATTTCAGAGGTTGCTTTATCCAGGGTGTGTGCTGCTGGGATCAAGGATGTGAGGCTGGGATTGGTTCGTGGTGCGATGCTGGGATGAAAGGTGCCCCACCCCGGGGTGACTGCTGCCTCCTCCAAGGGTGGGTTGCCTGGATAGGACATAAAGAGCAAAAGAGGACCACTGCTTGTCACTTGTGACTTGCTGCTTCTTTGCTCCTTTGCTGCCCTGTGATGCCCCTCTGCCATGCCACCCCTCCTTGGAGCCAACCAACTCTCACCTAAAACCCCTACAAATTGTGCACAAATAAACCTTCCCTCCTCTAACTTTGGGCATCGGGTACTTTGTCTCAGCAATAAGAAAAGTAACTAAGACGTGCCTCTTGATCATTTTTATTCCCCTCTACCCCTTTTCTTGCCTCTCCTTCCCCCAAGACCCTATCCCATCCCAACAAAGAGTTCCTCCCTGTCTCTTGACATGTATCTGTATTTTGCTCTTCATTTATATTTTGGGTCTCTCAAGTTAGACATGTCATATGATGTTTAACCTTTTGAGACTGACTTATTTCACTTAGCATTATGGTCCCAAGATCCATCCATTTTCTTACAGATGACTCAAAATTATCCTTTTATGGTATATATCTATATCTCATTATAAAGATCTATGTCTCACCTTTTCTTTATTCAGGCATCTGTGATGGGCATATAGTCCACTTCCATGATTTAACTATTGTGTTTTATATTGCTACAAACATGGGTGTGCACGTATCACTGTAGTACGATAACTTTAGTTCCTCTGGGAAGATACCCAGGAGAAGTATGTCTGCTTCAAGTGGAATTTCTACTTTTAGTTTGGTGAGAAATCTCCCTATTGCTTTCCACAGTGGTTGTACTCATCTCCATGCCCACCAACAATCTAGAAGAGTTCCTTCTCCACCATATCTCCACCAGCATTTGTATATTGAGTCTTTGATAATGGTCGTTCTTACTGGAGTAAAGTGAAATCCCAGTGTTGTTTTCATTCACATTTCTCTAATGGCTAAATGTGCTGAACATTTTTTATATATTTATTGCCCATTTGTATTTCTTCTGTGAAGCATCTGTTCATTTAGATTGTACATTTTTTTATTGGGGGGAATGAAATTTTAAATATTTTTAAAACCTGACAAGCTGGGTTTGAAATTAAATGAATAAATGGCATTTCTTTGAGTTGATTGCAGTTGAATAATAACCAATTATCATCCATCGCCTCAGTATTTCCCATATATTCTATGCCATCAGCATTACTTCTATTTTCATTTAAGGCATGGATACAGGAAGCATTGGCTTAATATTTGAAATAACAAAGCCATGTCTCTTATTGTAATTTTGTTAGAAAATGTACTCTTACAGAGGTATGTATAATAACGTCTATGCAGTATTGAGAACCTGGTAAAGTTGAGTTTTGTTTCAAATTGATTCTTGGGCTCTGACTCCCATGACTTCTTATACATTTTTATCACCCCTGATTAAGATAAAAGTAATTATAAAATTACTTGCCACTTTCTCTGCTTCTGAGGAGGTGGCACTATTTTCTGACTAGTGCTAGTTTCCTTTAGGAGTGGCCTTGGTCTTATAGTGACTCAAACATGTTACCTAATTAGTTGAGCATTTGAATTGGAACTGAGTTACGAAAACTTGCACCAAAGGGAGTGTGATAGTGTTTTTAAATAGTATTTACAGTAAAGTATTTGTTTTATATTTTTTCATCACACTTTGCTTCCAATTTTCACAGTTGCCAAACTGGTCAATGCTCATCTCAACTAACTCATTGTTCCCTGGAATCACCTGTGTTCGCAGATGTCTGACACACTCCAACTCTCCTTTCAGTACAGTTAAACAGATTCTCTTCTTTTAGCCCCCAGACCTTCCTGAGCAGCACTCAACCACTGTCACCTCAACCAGGATAGGTGTCCCTAATATAGGACCCGTAATACAGTCTTTCTTCAGAGTATTCATAGTGATGACTATTAATTCATTCAGGCTGTTAAGCACTTTATTAATAATTTATTACTGCAACTTTACAATAGCCTTCTGAAGTTGTTATTCTTATCCTCACAATAAAATGGACTCTTGTAGGTTTGAAGACTTATATTTAAAGACTTATCTGAGTCCATTGGCACAGTAGAGAAGGAGCCAGAATTCCACAACAGACTGAAATTCTGCAATGGAGGGAGGGAGGTGTCTCCCAGACAGGAGAGCTGACTAAGGCACACCCGGAGCCCAGAGCCCGCCAACACTAGCACAGCATGTGGCAGGACCAAGGCCTGCACAGCTGAGGGCCGCCTACTGCTGCAGGGCACTTGGGGCCCAGGACTGCTGCAGCCAGACACAGGTGATGCCCGCTGGAAGAGTGTGACAGACTGGGGCAGCGCGACTCCTCCTGACACCAGCGCTATTCCAGAGATGTGTCTGCGGGCGCTGGCCTGGAGACAGAGGCTCTAGGATCTGCCCTGCGTTAGGCTTTGCCAGCCTGGCACCGAGGTCTAAGGCACAGGTCCCGTGCTAACTGCCCTTGCTTCGCCTCAGGAAAGGCGTCTTGCTGCACGCTGTGCTTCCGGAGTGGGAGGTAGTGTTGGTGAAGGCCGGTCCTTGTCACCACTGCTGACACTGAGCTGGGTCATTCCTGAGTCTCACAGGTACAGGTCACCCAGGCCAACAGCACAGCTGGCAGTGAAGCAGCCGCAGCACAAGTCCCTTCCACTGCCGGCGGGTGGGGGAGCATCTGTGCCTGGTGCTGGATCAGGTCCAGAGGTTCCCTGTGTGAGCCCTGGCCTGGGAACCGCTGTGGTCCCTGAGGGTAATGCAGATGTCCTTGGCCGCCAAGGCTGACGCTGAACTGGGTGCCACCTGAAACTCGCAGCTGCAGGCACCTGAGCAGTCAGGGGTGGGTGGCTGGAGTGCTCCAGGACTTGCAATGCTCTAGGCAGAAACAAGTCTGCCCATGGTGTGCGGGCCTCCACCGAGGGCCAGTGCAGGCCTAGAGGCTCCATCTCTGAGCTCGGCCCTACACACAGCGACTCTGGTTTCTGCCTGTGTGAGTCTTGCTGCAGCTGGCCCAGCACTGAGCTGCAAAACAAAGTCCTGTGCTAGCCGTGGTGACTTGCTACTTAACGGAAGGAGTCTTGCTCCCCCCACTGCTGCCTGAGGCTGGGAGGGGGAAGATCGAGGCAGCGAGCTTCTTGGCTCATGTGCTTCCAGCAGTTCGGTCTGCAGACGCTGGCGGGGGGCCGGGGATGGTGGGGCTCTACCTGGCGCCCACTTTCTCCTCAGCAGGGCTGCTACTGTTTTGATGTCTGAGGCCTGGACTTCATTCCCTCTCCCTCTCCCTTGGGCCCGCACTTCACACTGCTCGGGGCAGGGAGTGGGACGACATCAGCAACTCCTCCCTTCCTGCCTTCTTCAGAGCATCTTTTCTTTTTATGACACTAAGATCCGGTGCCATGGTCTCTCACATTGTGTCCTTAGGTCTTTGGACCCCAAGTTTTTCTTTCCATTTGTATTATTTTAACTTTTGTCATATTTTATTTGGGGGGGGAGGGAGTTTGGAGTGTTATCACCCGTTTTCTTGTTCTCCCTATTAAGATATTGCTTTGTTTTATTTGTTTGATTGGGTCTTTCTCTCTCTCTCTTTCTCTCTCTCTCCCCCCCTTTCCTTCTTCCATATCTCTCTCTTCTTTTCTCATTCAACTTTTCTCTCATTCTACTTTTTTCTTTATTCTTTTTTCATTTCTCCCCTAATTTCATCTCTACTGCTTCTGGTTTATCCCTTTCCTTGTTGGTTTTTTCTGTTACTGTTACCATGGGCTTTTTATTAGGATTCTTTATTGTACATTTATTACATTCTCTCCATTTTCTATTATGCAATTTTTCAAATTCTGTTTTTTTCAAGCGCTCGTTCCCTGCAACCTCTATCCTTACTAGTATAACCATTAGCCATTAACTACTATGAATCTGTAGACAGTTAGCTATATCTTACTACAGTTGAACACCGTTCTATTGTTAACGGAGGTAAAATTCCTCTACTGAGTAGATACATAGTGTACATCAATATGCTGTTTCTACTAGAGTTTGTGCTATTAACTAGAGATCTCACTTCTATAGTTAAGTGTGCTACACGGTTGGATCCTAGGGTTCATCACTATCCAGTTTTATTTGATACTACTGTGTTTGTTGATTTTACTACTTTAGCCAAGCTGGCTTAGATGTTGTTATCAATTGGTTTTCTCGTTTGTCAATATCTAGATTGCCTTGGGGTCATAAACAACACCACAGCCCATTCCCAAAGAACTGGATACTGGGATAAATAGGCTACATTCTCCTCTCCCAAAGAAACAGAAGTGGTTGGATCCTGAAACAGGCCTAAAGGCCAATAGCTAGGCACATGTAGAGGACATTTCTGAAAAGGAGTCATTACTTAAAGAGGTCTCAATAGTAGCAATAAAGCCATCCACTATAAACAAACCGCAAGTCTCAGCACAGAAAACAAACAATCAAACAAACAAAGAAAAGAAGAAAATGAGGGAAGGAGGAGACAAAATACTTCCAAAAGCTTCCAAGTCCTCCAAAGGACATTCAGTGAACATCAAGGGAGAAGTAATCAAAAGCCACACAGCTGAAATGTTTGAAACATCAACAGTGGAGATAACTAAACAGATCAATAATATGTTTGACAAATTCAAAGCACAGATAATTAAAGGCATAATGATCCTAATAAAACAAATAATAGATGAGTCTAGCTTACTGGATGAGCTAAAGAAAAGGATACAAACCATGAATGCCCAGCATAAAAAACAGTTGGAGTCCATAAAAGTGTTTCAAACAGAAATCTTGGAGACTAAAATTTTTATTGAAATTATGGGCAACAAAAAATTAAACCTAGATCCCTATCTCTCACCAAGCACTAAACTAGAATTGAAATGGATCAAAGATCTAAATATAAAAACAGAAACACTGAACCTGCTGGAAGATAGTATAGGTAGAACTCTTGAAGACATTGGCATAGGAAAAGACTTTAAGAACAAATCCTCATTTTCACATGAAGTAGCACAAAGAGTCAACAACTGGGATCCCATCTTGTTAAAAAAAACTTCTGCATACCAAGAGAAACCAACAACAGAGTGAAGAGACAACCCACAATGTGGGAAAAAATTTTTACCAGCTGTTCCTCAGACAAAGGACTACTATCTAGAATATATAAAGAACTAGAAGTCAATGGTGAAAGACGGGCATCACAGGGCAGCAAAGGAGCAAAGAAGCAGCAAGTCACAAGCGACAAGCAGTGGCCCTCTTTTGCTCCTTATGTCACAAGCGATACCTCAAAGAACTAGGACTGGAAGTCCCATTTGACCCAGCTATTCCCCTGCTGGGTATCTTCCCCAAAGAAGTAAAAGAATCATACCACAGTGTTATGTGTGCACCCATATTCAGAGCAGCACAATTTGTAATAGCTAAGACTTGGAAGCAGCCCAATTGCCCATCAACTGGAGACTGGATAAAGAAAGTATGGGTTTTTTTTTTTTTTTTTTACAAAATGGAGTACTACTCAGCCATAAAAAATGAGAAATTAGAGACATTTATTGCTAAATGGGTGCACATTGAGGTGATACTCTTAAGTAAAATAAACAGGATACACATGTGCAAATACCAAATAGTTTCTCTGGTGTGAGAAACTGAAAGTGTAAATAAGGACCAAAAGGTATAATAGATAATGTGAAATAGGAAGAAAAGGGGCAAAGGGGAAGGGGAAGTGGGAAGGGTAGGGGAAAGGAAAGAAGCGAATGGAATCAATATGAGAAAATGAAAAAATGGAAACAAAGTCTTTGTAAATAGGGAGGGATGGAGGGGTTGAAGGGAGGGCAGGGGGAGGGGAAAAAATAAGAACCAAGAGAGATTATGTAAAGGTGCAAATTTCCAATGATGAATGTAGCTGTATTATATATTGATTTCCACAGTGGTTGCACCAGTCTACACTCCCACCAGCAGTGCAGCAGTGTTCCTCTTTCCCCACAGCCCCAACAGCATTTGCTATTGGTTGATTTCATGATAGCAGCCATTCTTTCTGGAGTGAGGTGAAATCTCAGCATTGTTTTCATTTGCAACTCTGGAATGACCAGTGATGTTGAACATTTTTTCATATGTTTATTTGCTATTTGTACTTCTTTGTCTGAGAGATGTCTGTTCATTTCAAATGCCTATTTTTGGATCGGGTCTCTAAATTTGGGAGGTCTGATTTTTTTTAACTTCTTTATAGATTCTATATAGCAGACCTTTGTTTGAGGAACAGCAGGTGAAAATTTTTTCCTTCTCTGTGGGTTGTCTCTTCATACTGTTGGTGGTTTCTCTTGCTGTGAAGAAGCTTTTTAATAAGAAGTGATCCCATTTGTTGATTGTTTGTGCTAGTTCATGGGCAACTGAGGTTTTGTTCATAAAATCTTTTCATATACCAATGTCTTCAAGAGTTCTACTTAACCTCTGTTCCAGCCAGTTCAGTTTTTCTGTTTTAATATTTAGATCTTTAATCCTTTTTGATTTTAGTTTAGTGCATGGTGAGAGATGTAGGTCTAGTTTTAAACTTTGGTGAGTTGAAACCCAGTTTTTCCAACACCATTTACTAAAGAGGCTATCTTTCCTTCAGTAAGTGTGTTGGCTCCTTTGTGGAATATGAGATGGCTGAGTGTGTCTGGAGTTGTTTCTGCATCTTCTAATCTGCTCCGCTGGTCCTCAGGTCTGTTTCTTTGCCAGTACCATGCTGCTTTTATCACACTAGCTTTGTAGTATAGTTTCAAGTTGGGGGTTGTGATACCCCCTACCTTGTCTTTATTGCCTGGAATTGCTTTTGGTATTCTAGGTCTCTTCTTGTTCCAAATGAATTTTTGGACTGTTTTCTCAAGGTCCATGAAGTATGCTGCTGGAATTTCAATTGGCATTGCATTGACTCTGTCTAGCAGTTTTGGAAGTATGGCCATTTTCACTGTCAGTTCTTCCTACGCAGGAGCAAGGGATGTCTTTCCATTTTCTGAAATCATCTTCAATCTCTGTTTTCAGAGTCTTTGATTTCTTTTATTAGGTTGATTCCTGGGTATTTCAGTTTTTTGGATGGTATTGTGAAAGGAATTGTTTGCCCTATTTCTCTCTCAGTGAGTCTGTTGTTCTTGTAGAGGAACGCTATTGATTTTTGTGTGTTGACCTTGTATCCAGCTCCTTTACTGAATTTGGTTATTAAATCTAGAAGACTTTTGGTGGAGTTCTTGGGGTCTTCTATATAGCGTATCATGTCAACTGCAGATAATGGCAATGTGACTTCTTCATTTCCTATCTTTGTTCCTTTTATTTCTTTTTCTTGTCTAATTGCTGTGGCTGATGTTTCCAAGACTATATTGAATAGGAGTGGTGATAGTGGACATCCTTGTCTTGTTCCTGATTTTAGTGTGAAGGATTTCAGTTTTTGACCATTTAGTATGATATTGGCTGTTGGTTTGTCATAGATGGCTTTTATCAGATTGAGGTAGACACCGTCTATTCCAATTTTTGTAGGGTTTTTATCATAAATGCATGTTGGATTTTGTTGAATGCTTTTTCTGCATCTACTGAGATGATCATATGGTTTTTGTCCTTGACTCTATTGATATAGTGTATTGCATGTATTGATTTGCATATGTTGAACCATCCCTGGGATTAATCCCACTTGGTCAGGGTTTATGATCTTCTTGAGAATCTTCTGCATTCTGTTTGCCAGTATCTTATTGAGGAATTTTGCATCTATGTTCATTAGTGAGATTAGTATAGAATTTTGATGGAGGTTGAGTTTCAAATTTATAAGACAAAACTTCCAGAGATGTATTGCATAATCATATAAATGTAATTAGCACTATTGATCATAGAAGTGATCATGAAACTCACTTAGAAATGATTTAGATGGTAGATTTTGTATTTTCTACCATAAATTTTGAAATGAATTAATTTTAGAACGAAGGTACCAAGCTTTTACATATACCATCATAGAGGCTTAGGAGGTGACTTGGTAAAGTGAGAAGCTAACATAGGTGATGGCATTGATAGACAAAACTCAATTACAGAACTATCACTTTAATAGCTCTATTTCATCCAACAAATTAAAACATTTTAAAGCTTCAATTCCTGTGTCTGTAACATACTTATTTTGTAAGTGTTTTGATCAGTCTAAAAGAAATCATCAATGTTCAGTTTCTAATATTCTAGAAAAATGACAACTACACTAATGGCAATGATGATGATGATGATGATAAAAATGATAGCAACTTGTCGCAAGGTGCTAAGGGAGAGAGAAAAAGTGAAAGACAATTCCCAATCCTAAAAGTCTATTAATGTTTTGGACTTTCTCTGTTTCCATCTTACAGGGTAACCTCCTTTTTGGCTTGGGAGGCTGTGGGAGCCTGTGACAGACTTAGTCATGTAAAATGATAAGCCCCAAACCCACTATTGTTCCAAACTCTTTATTCATTTTGCAGGAGCAAAATAACCTTCTCAAATCCTGACCTGATTCAAGATGCTAATGAGTTATGCTGGCCTCGGCTATGAAAGCGTATGTATTCAAATGCTAGGAAGGGCACACTGCACACCACACATTGCCCACTCTGTACTTGGATCAATCTATCTTTGTGCTCACAGATCTTAGCTGTCCTGTAGCCTGCCCTATGGCTTCCAGTTGCAGATAATAATGTCATGCATTGCAGCCACTTCACCACTTCCTACAGTATATATTATTTTTGCACCTTCCTTTTGAAATTTTCTTTGCAGGAAAAACCTTTCATAGTGTATCATGATTGTGGCTATAAAGAATTTTTAATATAGTGTACTGGGTTAATATAAAATATGAATGAGTAGAAAATAAAAAGGGCCAGTTAGCTAAAAAAAAGAGTGGTGGGGTTTTTCCACCATAAATGATCAATAAAAACAAATGTGGTTCTCAAATAAGTTTCAGATTTTGATTATTTAGGTCAAGGCCCGACAAACTACTTCGCTAAAGAACCAGGTAGTAAATATTTCAGGATTTGCAGGCTGAAGTGTCTCTGACACAGCTACTCAACTCTGCCACTGAAGCACAAAAGCAGCCATAAACAATACATAAATAAATTAGCATAGCTGTATTTATGGACTCTGAAATGTGAATCTCATATAACTTTCAATTTTCATTAAATATTATTCTTCTTTTGATATTTTCCAACCTTTTAAAATATAAATATCATTTTTAGTTAGCAGGTTGCACAAGCATAAGTCATAGGCCAGAGCTGACCTTCAGGCTATACTTTGCTGACACCTGATCTTGGTTAGCTGCTATTTAGAATATTAGTACCAAGAGCTGCAATACACATCCAAAAACTAAAATCCAAACATTTTAAAAAGCATACTGAGATGTTTGTTATCTGATTTAAGTGTTTTTCCCCATTAACATACTTCAGCATTTCTCTACACAGATATAGCCCTTTTTCATCATTTCGAGGACTGTCAAAGCACCATGCCTTTTCTGCTCTCTTTCTGTGATCATTTCTACATAGTAAAAGCTCACTCATACCCTAAGATACAACTCCAGTGCTATGTTCTTCATGAAAAATTCCTTGATGCAATTCTTCCTTCATCAGAACAAATATTTCATACCCTTCTAGTTCACTATTCTTTTTGTATACCACATCGGTGACATATATATTAATGTCATCTATCCTCATTATTTTTGTCTATGTATTAATCAGATCATTTCTGTGAGGGCAGAAAATGTGTATTCATTCAACAGCTCTATATTCATCCAAAGTCAACTCCTAATAACATATAGCAGATGTTCAATGAATACCCATTGTTGAGTGGATTTATTAATACATTCAGACACACAAGCAGATAAGCTTTGCAATTTGCCTGTTAACACATGTGCCCTTGCTTCCTTCAAACCCTGGTGGGAAGGCACAGTGAAGAGGTGTCTTCTGAAAAGAAGAGAATTCCTAAGGAGCTACTAAATATTTTGTATTACATACAGTCTGAGCTCTTCTGCTAGTGGCAAGTGCTTACAGATTTTGGGGCTTCTGCAATGAGAGTCATATCACCAGGGAGTATTTCAGAGAATCTTAGCAAGGAGAGGTATGGGAAAATGACCTAATCCTGGCAGCCCTTGTGAAATGTCAGGGTGGGTCTCAGAGAGATCACAGAGCCCACTGAGAACCCTCCTAGAGTGAAGGCTGGGAAACAGCAGCTCTGTGCCAGAACATGTTCAGCTCCACTTGACTGAATGTACATTTTCATTCCTTTGAGATAAATACCAAGAAGGGAACTTCTGGGTCAAAAGTAGGTGTGTGATTAACTTATAAGAAAAGTAAACTTTTCACAAGTGATGATGATGTTTCGCATTTCCACCACTAATGTACGAGAGATTCAGTTCCTTCCCATGCTCAACACACGGTCTGCTCAGTGCTTTTTTGTTTCACTACTGGGGGTTGATGGTTGAACCTAGGGACTTCTCACTGAACTACATCCCTGGCCCTTTTTAATTTTTATTTTGAGACAGGGTCTCACGAAGTTTCTGGAATTGCAGGCATGGGGAACCACAACCAACCTCAGTGCTTTATTTTGAACCATTCTGGTGAATCTGTAGTGCTTTTAATTGACTACAATTAATTCTGCTTCTATTTGACATTTTCCTGAGGAATAATTTGTTGAAAATTGTTTTATGTGCTTTCTGACCACACATATGCCATCTTTAGTGAAGTGTCTGTTCAAGTGTTTTGCCCAATTTTTCTTGGACTATCTTTTTAGTGGACCATAGGAGTCCTAAATCTGCTGTCTTTTAGAAAGAGCCCAGAAAATACATTTCAGATCATTTAACAAGAATACATGTGTTCTGGTTCAGGGTATTTCATCCACATTTCACCCATATATACTATTTTTATCCACCATCATATTCCTAAGTATTGATACCACATATATTCTTTACTCATTAAAATGACATGTACTTTCAACTGGCTGGTTAATCTCGTGATTTCTGCTTCAGCTTGCTACAAAAGCTACAATAGTCCAATCTAACATATGAAAATAGATGTTGAGGACATTGAATTTTTTGATATTGCTATGAAGCCTATTGACTGAAAGCTATTTGGTACAAAAAACCCTTCCTGATAGTGGGTTAGTATTTATATTCACAGATTTTCCTATTCTAAATCAAATTAACTAGCCAGCAAGTTTTTATTGACTACTGAGTCATTTCTAAAAGATTTTACATATTAAATTCCAGTTTAAAAACCAAAAGCCTCTCTTTTTCCCTCAATATTATTTGCTTCTTTTGAAAACTTGAATTTACTTCCATCCTTTTTTGGCACCCATACAGCCAATGAGGAAATCAAATCACTTCTGGAAATTTTACATCATCAAAATCCCAGTACAAGTAACAGTAATAGTAATACTAATAAAAATTTACTTTGCAAAATAATTCATGGCACATCCATACAGTTCAATTCCCTTCTGTTTCACTGATTAGGAAATGGTTTCAAGAAGTAAGGAAACTGCTCCTGGCACAGTGTGCCCTGTGCAGTGGAGTAAGCTGGGGTCGGCCCCTGGTCCTTTGGCTCTTGCTGCCTGGGGCGTGCTCCTTGCTGGCCTGCAAGCACCCCTGAGTACAGGCAGTGGGTTTGTCAGGTTAATTTATGATGAGGCTTTTGCTATGGCTAATGACCCCTTGGAAGGCTTTCATGAAGTAAATCTTGCTTCACCTACTTCTCTGGACCTTAGCGTGTATGAATCAGGGACACAAGAGCAAACTACCTCAGCAAGTGTCATCTACCGGCCACATCCTTCAACTTTATGCTCCACTCTTGTCCAGGATAATGCATTGGCTCTTCCTACACAACCTGTGTATTCACCCCTCAGACATTTAAACTGTGTGGAAATATCTAATATCAGCATTCAGGTTACAGACCCAGAATCTTGTGTTACCTCAGGAGTTTCATCTGGGATAACTAAATTAACTACAAGAAAGGACAGCTGTAATGCAGAGAGGGAGTTTTTACAGGGTGCTATGGTTACAGAGGCTTGTGCTAGCAGTGATGATATATTTGGTTTGAGTACAGATAGTCTATCCTGTTTATGAAGCCCAACTGTTCTGGAAGTTAGAGAAAAGGGCTATGAAAGATTAAAAGAACTTGCAAAAGCTCAGCGGGAACCGAAGTTAAAAGATGAAGAAGGTGAAAGGCTTTCAAAAGTTTGAGATCAACTTGGACAGGAATTGGAAGAACTCACACCTAGTCTGCTTGAGGAAGCTCATAAGATGGTGAGAGAAGCAAATGTCAAGCAGGCAACTGCAGGAAAACAGCTGAAAGAAGCACAAGGGGAAATTGATGTTCTTCAAGCTGAAGTAGCTGCACTGAAGACTCTCATATTGTCCTGTTCTCCAACATCACCTACCCAAGAGCCTCTGCCAGGTGGAAAGACACCTTTTAAAAGGGGGCATACAAGACATAAAAGTACAAGCAGTGCTATGAGTAGGAGTCATCAGGACCTCAGTGTGACACAGCCAATTGTAAAAGACTGCAAAGAGGTAACTTGTCGAGGACTGTCCCCTCTGACTCTGTTGGTATTTGTTAATTCTCATCACTGAGGTGTCAGTTATGATTTTTGCCAGCAAAATTTTTAGTACTAAATGTGGCAATATTAAGATCGGGGAGGCTTTATCTAGAGCTGGCTGCTTTCAGGAATTCTTCACTTTCATTCTCTACCTGCCTGACCTCGGAGTACCTGCGAGAAACTTGGCTGATTTATCTCTGTATAATGAATTCAGATCTTGGAAGGATGAGCCCACAATGGACAGAACATGTCCTTTCTTAGATAAAATCTATCAGGAATATATCTTTCCATGTTTAACATTCTCAAAAAGCAAAGCTTTAAAAGCTGAAGTTAGCTTCAGCTGTTCTGGAGGCTATGGAAAACAATACTCTAAGCATTGAACCAGTGGGATTACAACCTATTCGATTTGTTAAAGCTTCTGCAGTTGAATGTGGAGGACCAAAAAAATGTGCTCTCACTGGCCAGATTAAGTCCTGTAAACACAAAATTAAAGTAGGGGACTCAAGCAACTATTATTATATTTCTCCATTTTGCAGATATAGGATCACTTCTGTATGTAATTTTTTCACATACATTCAATACATTCAGCAAGGACTTGTGAAACAGCAGGATTTTGATCAGATGTTTTTAGAAGTTATGCAGTTGAGAAAAGAGATATCATTGGCAAAGCTGGGTTATTTCAAAGAGAAACTTTGATGCACTGTGTGGGACCATGCACAAACCTTCCTGAACAACTGGAAATGGCTGAATATTTTTGTGGTTACTCAATATTTTTTTCCAAGAAGTGGGTCTAAGACTTTATCCCCCTTTTGCAAATTACACTGAGAAGTACTGTGATTTCTTTTCTACTGACCTATGCTGTGTTTGATTATTCTTTAGTTGGACACACTAAAATATAAAGAATTACAGGTGCACTACTGATTATGATTTATAGATGCAAAACTCCCCTCAATAAATAAATAAGTAAATAAATGTATGTATGTAAAAAAAAAGAAGTAAGGAAACTAATTTGAGGAGGGGGAGGAGCAAGATGGTGGCTAAGATCTTTCAGTGGCAATAGCCTCCATACGGATCGACAAAACTACCTTCACAATAGATAAAGAAGCCATGTGACGGACCATAGTGCCAGGTTTTAGTATAATAAAAAGGATGTATTGAGTGTTGAAGAAGGCAGAAAGGAAAGAGTTGCTGACTCCAACTCTCCCCCAACTCCAAGCAGTGTGAAGAGAGATACTGCCCACTTGAAGGAGGCACAGGGAATTCAGTCCAAGCCTTGGACTTCAAGCCCAGTAGAGGCCCTGCCAAGGTAAACTGGGCCCCAGGTATAGCCCCACAACTCTGGGCCCCACACCAATATTGGCAGATGGAACTGCTGAAGCACATTAGCCAAAAAGCTCTCTGCCTCCACCCCACCTTCCCCAGCCTCAGGTAGCATTGAGGGGAGCTGGACTCCACCTCCTGGGAGCAGGACACTGAGACTAGCACAGGACTTTGCCTTGGAGCTCGGTGCCGGGCCCGTTGCAGCAAGACTCAGTACCAGGAAGAAACCAAAGGCCCCATGTGTAGGCCAGAGCTGAGAGATGGAGCCCCTAGACCTTCCCTGGCACTGGGTGGAGAACTGCACACCAGTGGGCAGACACAAGTTTCTGCCTGAGTCACTGGCAGTCTTGGCATGGACCTGTGGTATCCCCCAAGGCAGCAGAATGCTCAGGTGCCTGCAGCTACAAGTTTCAGGTGGCACCCAGGTCAGCGTCAGGCTTGGTGGCCAAGGACATCTGCACCACCCTCAGGGACCACAGCGGTCCCCAGGTCAAGGCTCACAGAGGCAGCCTCTGGACCTGATCCAGCACCAGGCACAGATGCTCTCCCGCCCGCCGGCAGTGGAAGGGACTTGTGCTGCGGCTGCTTCACTGCCAGCTGTGCTGTTGGCCTGGGTGACCTGTACCTGTGAGACTCAGGAATGACCCAGCTCAGTGTCAGCAGTGGTGACAAGGACCGGCCTTCACCAACACTACCTCCCACTCCGGAAGCACAGCGTGCAGCAAGACGCCTTTCCTGAGGCGAAGCAAGGGCAGTTAGCACGGGACCTGTGCCTTAGACCTCGGTGCCAGGCTGGCAAAGCCTAACGCAGGGCAGATCCTAGAGCCTCTGTCTCCAGGCCAGCGCCCGCAGACACATCTCTGGAATAGCGCTGGTGTCAGGAGGAGTCGCGCTGCCCCAGTCTGTCACACTCTTCCAGCGGGCATCACCTGTGTCTGGCTGCAGCAGTCCTGGGCCCCAAGTGCCCTGCAGCAGTAGGCGGCCCTCAGCTGTGCAGGCCTTGGTCCTGCCACATGCTGTGCTAGTGTTGGCGGGCTCTGGGCTCCGGGTGTGCCTTAGTCAGCTCTCCTGTCTGGGAGACACCTCCCTCCCTCCATTGCAGAATTTCAGTCTGTTGTGGAATTCTGGCTCCTTCTCTACTGTGCCAATGGACTCAGATAAGTCTTTAAATATAAGTCTTCAAACCTACAAGAGTCCATTTTATTGTGAGGATAAGAATAACAACTTCAGAAGGCTATTGTAAAGTTGCAGTAATAAATTATTAATAAAGTGCTTAACAGCCTGAATGAATTAATAGTCATCACTATGAATACTCTGAAGAAAGACTGTATTACGGGTCCTATATTAGGGACACCTATCCTGGTTGAGGTGACAGTGGTTGAGTGCTGCTCAGGAAGGTCTGGGGGCTAAAAGAAGAGAATCTGTTTAACTGTACTGAAAGGAGAGTTGGAGTGTGTCAGACATCTGCGAACACAGGTGATTCCAGGGAACAATGAGTTAGTTGAGATGAGCATTGACCAGTTTGGCAACTGTGAAAATTGGAAGCAAAGTGTGATGAAAAAATATAAAACAAATACTTTACTGTAAATACTATTTAAAAACACTATCACACTCCCTTTGGTGCAAGTTTTCGTAACTCAGTTCCAATTCAAATGCTCAACTAATTAGGTAACATGTTTGAGTCACTATAAGACCAAGGCCACTCCTAAAGGAAACTAGCACTAGTCAGAAAATAGTGCCACCTCCTCAGAAGCAGAGAAAGTGGCAAGTAATTTTATAATTACTTTTATCTTAATCAGGGGTGATAAAAATGTATAAGAAGTCATGGGAGTCAGAGCCCAAGAATCAATTTGAAACAAAACTCAACTTTACCAGGTTCTCAATACTGCATAGACGTTATTATACATACCTCTGTAAGAGTACATTTTCTAACAAAATTACAATAAGAGACATGGCTTTGTTATTTCAAATATTAAGCCAATGCTTCCTGTATCCATGCCTTAAATGAAAATAGAAGTAATGCTGATGGCATAGAATATATGGGAAATACTGAGGCGATGGATGATAATTGGTTATTATTCAACTGCAATCAACTCAAAGAAATGCCATTTATTCATTTAATTTCAAACCCAGCTTGTCAGGTTTTAAAAATATTTAAAATTTCATTCCCCCCAATAAAAAAATGTACAATCTAAATGAACAGATGCTTCACAGAAGAAATACAAATGGGCAATAAATATATAAAAAATGTTCAGCACATTTAGCCATTAGAGAAATGTGAATGAAAACAACACTGGGATTTCACTTTACTCCAGTAAGAACGACCATTATCAAAGACTCAATATACAAATGCTGGTGGAGATATGGTGGAGAAGGAACTCTTCTAGATTGTTGGTGGGCATGGAGATGAGTACAACCACTGTGGAAAGCAATAGGGAGATTTCTCACCAAACTAAAAGTAGAAATTCCACTTGAAGCAGACATACTTCTCCTGGGTATCTTCCCAGAGGAACTAAAGTTATCGTACTACAGTGATACGTGCACACCCATGTTTGTAGCAATATAAAACACAATAGTTAAATCATGGAAGTGGACTATATGCCCATCACAGATGCCTGAATAAAGAAAAGGTGAGACATAGATCTTTATAATGAGATATAGATATATACCATAAAAGGATAATTTTGAGTCATCTGTAAGAAAATGGATGGATCTTGGGACCATAATGCTAAGTGAAATAAGTCAGTCTCAAAAGGTTAAACATCATATGACATGTCTAACTTGAGAGACCCAAAATATAAATGAAGAGCAAAATACAGATACATGTCAAGAGACAGGGAGGAACTCTTTGTTGGGATGGGATAGGGTCTTGGGGGAAGGAGAGGCAAGAAAAGGGGTAGAGGGGAATAAAAATGATCAAGAGGCACGTCTTAGTTACTTTTCTTATTGCTGAGACAAAGTACCCGATGCCCAAAGTTAGAGGAGGGAAGGTTTATTTGTGCACAATTTGTAGGGGTTTTAGGTGAGAGTTGGTTGGCTCCAAGGAGGGGTGGCATGGCAGAGGGGCATCACAGGGCAGCAAAGGAGCAAAGAAGCAGCAAGTCACAAGTGACAAGCAGTGGTCCTCTTTTGCTCTTTATGTCCTATCCAGGCAACCCACCCTTGGAGGAGGCAGCAGTCACCCCGGGGTGGGGCACCTTTCATCCCAGCATCGCACCACGAACCAATCCCAGCCTCACATCCTTGATCCCAGCAGCACACACCCTGGATAAAGCAACCTCTGAAATGCCTCACCCACGACTGCATGAGGTCTGGGGGGACATCTCGACGCAAGCCAGAGTGCCTGTAAACTTAGTACTCAGAAGACGTGAGGGAGGAGAATCACCACAAGTTCTAGGCCAGCCTGGGCTACAAGTGACATGCTGTGTAAACAAAGAAAACCCTAGTAGAATTTTACCCATATGCTATCTCATTTTCTCGAAATAAATAGTTTTACTGCTCCCTTTCCATGCTGGAAAAATGTTGTAAAACACTTGTTACACTGCTGGTCGTGGTGGTACACGCCTGTAATCTCAGCTCTCTGGAAGCTGAGGCAGGAGGATCACCATGAGTTCATAACAAGAGCCTGCCTCAAAAAGCAAAAAGCAAAACAGAATAAAACAAAAACTTGCTACACTGAAGAGAGCCTCAAAGACAATGATGTACAATCCCTCCCAAGCCCGCTCTGCCTTATGAATTCATCAGTCTCAGATTGTATTTGTGTGCATGGAACAGGTAAGCGTCCCTCGTGACTTCTGGAACATGAGTACCTGCCTCACATCTGGTTCACTGTTAAAACCCAAGCCCGGGGAGTGCATCTCCTGAGCCAAGCGGCCCCTCCAATTTTAAAGGAGCCTGGGACACCTAGTGGAGCCAGTCTATTCACAGACCGCCTGAAGGCAGTGATTGCAGACTGGAAAACAAACCTGAGGGAACCTCAGTGGACAGTGGGGAGTGGGAGTGGGGTGGAAGAGCGCCCTGGTGGTGTCAAGAAGTGAGTAGTCGGCCAGTGCATGAGAGAAACGTGTCGGAGGGAAAGATGGGGCACATCTGCACATGGTCTTAGGTAGGACCGGGTTAGCAGGAAGGAAGGGTCAGGGAAGACACAGATTGGGCACTGGCAGGGGGAGGGCCAGGACAGCATGGACCACTGAGTGGGGGTGGCCTTGGGAGCAGTGTGGAGGAGAGACCCTCTCCCTGGCGTGTGACCCGTGACAAGTGAGCATAGGCAGATAAAAGGGGTGGAGAAGAGGATGGGAAAGCTTTGGAGGGCTGTGAAGTAAATTGCCCCCTTCTCTAACCATAGCGTGTTGGACTCGCCTTTCCCTCCCTCCCCCGTGGACCCGTCCACGGGGTGTTCTGTCACGTCAGAGCCTCTGTGCCCAGCCAGGGCTTTTATTGGCTGGTGACTTGCTGACCAAAGAAAGCCCAAGGGCGTGGCCACCTCAGGGACAGGTATATAAAGGGGGGTCAGGCCCACACGGGGCAGACCGCTGGGAGGAGCTCCCGGGAGAAGCATGGCCAGGTGTCCAGCAGGGCAGAGCAGCGGCCAGAGGACCAGGCCGAGAAAGAAGAGAAGAGCAATTTCAGGGCCTAAACTGAAGGGAAAGGCGAGTAGACATCCAAGCTCCTCCCCTTGTCCCCCTTGACAGCCCTCCCAAGAGGCCTGAGGTCCCCAGACTGTACCCTTCTCATGAAGCCCCTGCTCCCATGGCTCCGCCCTCTGTCCCCCAGCCAGTGCTCTTCTGTGACCTCCCCGTGTGCTTCCAGGTGGCCAAGAAGTCAAGCAGGGCCAGAAGACCCGGTCCCCGGACAGGGAAGAAGCTCTCTCCCCGAGCATCGCCACGTCCTCCTCGAGATAGAAGAAGGAAACCCCAGCAGGGTTTGGCGGTCCTCAGCACCAACAGGGGGAGCAGCCCCAGCAAGATGCGCCAGGGCAGCAGCAGGGCCCTGGGCGCCCGGAAACGCTGCACCAGGAGAGGCCCAAAGAGAAGCCCTGCCAAGCTGGGGCGCAACAGGTCCACCCGAGGCCGAAGCCGAGGCCGCAGAGCCCCAGCCTCGCGCAAGACAATGCCAATGCGCTAGGCCAAGAGAGGTGGCCAGACACCTCGCTACCATCTGAGAGGTGGCCAGAGGTCTGCCTGCCTCTGCCTCCACTGAGGTAGACCTGAAAGTGTCCACCCACGCTTCCCCGTGATGGGGCAATAAACTAACTCTTGGCGACCTGAGAATGTGTCTGTGTGCTGTCTGGGGGCGGGGAGGGGACAAGGGAGGCAGGGAGGGAAGGTGGGGGAGAAGGGAGGAAGGTGGGGTCCTCCTGTTCCCAGGGATTGGAATTCGAGGGGGAGGGAGGGAGGGGAAGGGAGTGGAGAGGGAGGGGGAGGGAACTGCAAGGTGGGTCGGGAATAGAAGTCAGGGGAAGAGAGGGAGGGAGGGAGGAAAAGAGAGAGGGAGGGAGGGAGGAACTGTGGGAGGGTGGGAGGAAAAGGGGGAATATAGCGGGAGGGAGGGGACTGCACGATGGCGCAGGGCATCAGAAGTCGGGGTATGGAGGGGGCAGAGGGAGGAAAAGCGTGAGGGAGGCAGGAAGAGAGGCAGGGAGCTGCCCGCGAGGCCTGGGAACTGTTCCTCCCTCCTTCTCTCCCTTTCCCCCTCTGGCTTTGCTTCCCTCTGCCCCTCTCTACCCCTGACTTCTATTCCCCCATCCGGCATTGCAGTTCCCTCCCTCCCTCCCTCCCTCCCTCTCTCTCTCCAGGCCTCCTCTCTGTCCCTCCCTCAGCTCTCCCTCACCCTCCCTCCTTCCATTCCCTCCTCCCTCCCTCCTCCCTCCCTCCCTGCTCCCCTCCCTCCCTCCCTGCATTCCTCACTTCCTCTCTCCTCCCTCCCTCCCTCTCTTCCCGACTTCTATTCCCGACCCACCTTGCAGTTCCCTCCCTCCCCCTCCTCCTCTTCCCCTCCCTCCCTCCCCCTCTCCCTCCCCCTCCAATTTCAATCCCTGGGAACAGGATCCCACCTTCCTCCCTTCTCCTCCTGCCTTCCCTCCCTGCCTCCCTTGTCCCCTCCCCGCCCCCAGACAGCACACAGACACATTCTCAGGTCGCCAAGAGTTAGTTTATTGCCCCATCACGGGGAAGCGTGGGTGGACACTTTCAGGTCTACCTCAGTGGAGGCAGAGGCAGGCAGACCTCTGGCCACCTCTCAGATGGTAGCGAGGTGTCTGGCCACCTCTCTTGGCCTAGCGCATTGGCATTGTCTTGCGCGAGGCTGGGGCTCTGCGGCCTCGGCTTCGGCCTCGGGTGGACCTGTTGCGCCCCAGCTTGGCAGGGCTTCTCTTTGGGCCTCTCCTGGTGCAGCGTTTCCGGGCGCCCAGGGCCCTGCTGCTGCCCTGGCGCATCTTGCTGGGGCTGCTCCCCCTGTTGGTGCTGAGGACCGCCAAACCCTGCTGGGTTTCCTTCTTCTATCTCGAGGAGGACGTGGCGATGCTCGGGGAGAGAGCTTCTTCCCTGTCCGGGGACCGGGTCTTCTGGCCCTGCTTGACTTCTTGGCCACCTGGAAGCACACGGGGAGGTCACAGAAGAGCACTGGCTGGGGGACAGAGGGCGGAGCCATGGGAGCAGGGGCTTCATGAGAAGGGTACAGTCTGGGGACCTCAGGCCTCTTGGGAGGGCTGTCAAGGGGGACAAGGGGAGGAGCTTGGATGTCTACTCGCCTTTCCCTTCAGTTTAGGCCCTGAAATTCCTCTTCTCTTCTTTCTCGGCCTGGTCCTCTGGCCGCTGCTCTGCCCTGCTGGACACCTGGCCATGCTTCTCCCGGGAGCTCCTCCCAGCGGTCTGCCCCGTGTGGGCCTGACCCCCCTTTATATACCTGTCCCTGAGGTGGCCACGCCCTTGGGCTTTCTTTGGTCAGCAAGTCACCAGCCAATAAAAGCCCTGGCTGGGCACAGAGGCTCTGACGTGACAGAACACCCCGTGGACGGGTCCACGGGGGAGGGAGGGAAAGGCGAGTCCAACACGCTATGGTTAGAGAAGGGGGCAATTTACTTCACAGCCCTCCAAAGCTTTCCCATCCTCTTCTCCACCCCTTTTATCTGCCTATGCTCACTTGTCACGGGCCACACGCCAGGGAGAGGGTCTCTCCTCCACACTGCTCCCAAGGCCACCCCCACTCAGTGGTCCATGCTGTCCTGGCCCTCCCCCTGCCAGTGCCCAATCTGTGTCTTCCCTGACCCTTCCTTCCTGCTAACCCGGTCCTACCTAAGACCATGTGCAGATGTGCCCCATCTTTCCCTCCGACACGTTTCTCTCATGCACTGGCCGACTACTCACTTCTTGACACCACCAGGGTGCTCTTCCACCCCACTCCCACTCCCCACTGTCCACTGAGGTTCCCTCAGGTTTGTTTTCCAGTCTGCAATCACTGCCTTCAGGCGGTCTGTGAATAGACTGGCTCCACTAGGTGTCCCAGGCTCCTTTAAAATTGGAGGGGCCGCTTGGCTCAGGAGATGCACTAAGCCTTTTCCATGCGCACAAATATGATCTGAGACTCATGAATTCATAAGGCAGAGCGGGCTTGGGAGGGATTGTACATCATTGTCTTTGAGGCTCTCTTCAGTGTAGCAAGTTTTTGTTTTATTCTGTTTTGCTTTTTGCTTTTTGAGGCAGGCTCTTGTTATGAACTCATGGTGATCCTCCTGCCTCAGCTTCCAGAGAGCTGAGATTACAGGCGTGTACCACCACGACCAGCAGTGTAACAAGTGTTTTACAACATTTTTCCAGCATGGAAAGGGAGCAGTAAAACTATTTATTTCGAGAAAATGAGATAGCATATGGGTAAAATTCTACTAGGGTTTTCTTTGTTTACACAGCATGTCACTTGTAGCCCAGGCTGGCCTAGAACTTGTGGTGATTCTCCTCCCTCACGTCTTCTGAGTACTAAGTTTACAGGCACTCTGGCTTGCGTCGAGATGTCCCCCCAGACCTCATGCAGTCGTGGGTGAGGCATTTCAGAGGTTGCTTTATCCAGGGTGTGTGCTGCTGGGATCAAGGATGTGAGGCTGGGATTGGTTCGTGGTGCGATGCTGGGATGAAAGGTGCCCCACCCCGGGGTGACTGCTGCCTCCTCCAAGGGTGGGTTGCCTGGATAGGACATAAAGAGCAAAAGAGGACCACTGCTTGTCACTTGTGACTTGCTGCTTCTTTGCTCCTTTGCTGCCCTGTGATGCCCCTCTGCCATGCCACCCCTCCTTGGAGCCAACCAACTCTCACCTAAAACCCCTACAAATTGTGCACAAATAAACCTTCCCTCCTCTAACTTTGGGCATCGGGTACTTTGTCTCAGCAATAAGAAAAGTAACTAAGACGTGCCTCTTGATCATTTTTATTCCCCTCTACCCCTTTTCTTGCCTCTCCTTCCCCCAAGACCCTATCCCATCCCAACAAAGAGTTCCTCCCTGTCTCTTGACATGTATCTGTATTTTGCTCTTCATTTATATTTTGGGTCTCTCAAGTTAGACATGTCATATGATGTTTAACCTTTTGAGACTGACTTATTTCACTTAGCATTATGGTCCCAAGATCCATCCATTTTCTTACAGATGACTCAAAATTATCCTTTTATGGTATATATCTATATCTCATTATAAAGATCTATGTCTCACCTTTTCTTTATTCAGGCATCTGTGATGGGCATATAGTCCACTTCCATGATTTAACTATTGTGTTTTATATTGCTACAAACATGGGTGTGCACGTATCACTGTAGTACGATAACTTTAGTTCCTCTGGGAAGATACCCAGGAGAAGTATGTCTGCTTCAAGTGGAATTTCTACTTTTAGTTTGGTGAGAAATCTCCCTATTGCTTTCCACAGTGGTTGTACTCATCTCCATGCCCACCAACAATCTAGAAGAGTTCCTTCTCCACCATATCTCCACCAGCATTTGTATATTGAGTCTTTGATAATGGTCGTTCTTACTGGAGTAAAGTGAAATCCCAGTGTTGTTTTCATTCACATTTCTCTAATGGCTAAATGTGCTGAACATTTTTTATATATTTATTGCCCATTTGTATTTCTTCTGTGAAGCATCTGTTCATTTAGATTGTACATTTTTTTTATTGGGGGGAATGAAATTTTAAATATTTTTAAAACCTGACAAGCTGGGTTTGAAATTAAATGAATAAATGGCATTTCTTTGAGTTGATTGCAGTTGAATAATAACCAATTATCATCCATCGCCTCAGTATTTCCCATATATTCTATGCCATCAGCATTACTTCTATTTTCATTTAAGGCATGGATACAGGAAGCATTGGCTTAATATTTGAAATAACAAAGCCATGTCTCTTATTGTAATTTTGTTAGAAAATGTACTCTTACAGAGGTATGTATAATAACGTCTATGCAGTATTGAGAACCTGGTAAAGTTGAGTTTTGTTTCAAATTGATTCTTGGGCTCTGACTCCCATGACTTCTTATACATTTTTATCACCCCTGATTAAGATAAAAGTAATTATAAAATTACTTGCCACTTTCTCTGCTTCTGAGGAGGTGGCACTATTTTCTGACTAGTGCTAGTTTCCTTTAGGAGTGGCCTTGGTCTTATAGTGACTCAAACATGTTACCTAATTAGTTGAGCATTTGAATTGGAACTGAGTTACGAAAACTTGCACCAAAGGGAGTGTGATAGTGTTTTTAAATAGTATTTACAGTAAAGTATTTGTTTTATATTTTTTCATCACACTTTGCTTCCAATTTTCACAGTTGCCAAACTGGTCAATGCTCATCTCAACTAACTCATTGTTCCCTGGAATCACCTGTGTTCGCAGATGTCTGACACACTCCAACTCTCCTTTCAGTACAGTTAAACAGATTCTCTTCTTTTAGCCCCCAGACCTTCCTGAGCAGCACTCAACCACTGTCACCTCAACCAGGATAGGTGTCCCTAATATAGGACCCGTAATACAGTCTTTCTTCAGAGTATTCATAGTGATGACTATTAATTCATTCAGGCTGTTAAGCACTTTATTAATAATTTATTACTGCAACTTTACAATAGCCTTCTGAAGTTGTTATTCTTATCCTCACAATAAAATGGACTCTTGTAGGTTTGAAGACTTATATTTAAAGACTTATCTGAGTCCATTGGCACAGTAGAGAAGGAGCCAGAATTCCACAACAGACTGAAATTCTGCAATGGAGGGAGGGAGGTGTCTCCCAGACAGGAGAGCTGACTAAGGCACACCCGGAGCCCAGAGCCCGCCAACACTAGCACAGCATGTGGCAGGACCAAGGCCTGCACAGCTGAGGGCCGCCTACTGCTGCAGGGCACTTGGGGCCCAGGACTGCTGCAGCCAGACACAGGTGATGCCCGCTGGAAGAGTGTGACAGACTGGGGCAGCGCGACTCCTCCTGACACCAGCGCTATTCCAGAGATGTGTCTGCGGGCGCTGGCCTGGAGACAGAGGCTCTAGGATCTGCCCTGCGTTAGGCTTTGCCAGCCTGGCACCGAGGTCTAAGGCACAGGTCCCGTGCTAACTGCCCTTGCTTCGCCTCAGGAAAGGCGTCTTGCTGCACGCTGTGCTTCCGGAGTGGGAGGTAGTGTTGGTGAAGGCCGGTCCTTGTCACCACTGCTGACACTGAGCTGGGTCATTCCTGAGTCTCACAGGTACAGGTCACCCAGGCCAACAGCACAGCTGGCAGTGAAGCAGCCGCAGCACAAGTCCCTTCCACTGCCGGCGGGTGGGGGAGCATCTGTGCCTGGTGCTGGATCAGGTCCAGAGGTTCCCTGTGTGAGCCCTGGCCTGGGAACCGCTGTGGTCCCTGAGGGTAATGCAGATGTCCTTGGCCGCCAAGGCTGACGCTGAACTGGGTGCCACCTGAAACTCGCAGCTGCAGGCACCTGAGCAGTCAGGGGTGGGTGGCTGGAGTGCTCCAGGACTTGCAATGCTCTAGGCAGAAACAAGTCTGCCCATGGTGTGCGGGCCTCCACCGAGGGCCAGTGCAGGCCTAGAGGCTCCATCTCTGAGCTCGGCCCTACACACAGCGACTCTGGTTTCTGCCTGTGTGAGTCTTGCTGCAGCTGGCCCAGCACTGAGCTGCAAAACAAAGTCCTGTGCTAGCCGTGGTGACTTGCTACTTAACGGAAGGAGTCTTGCTCCCCCCACTGCTGCCTGAGGCTGGGAGGGGGAAGATCGAGGCAGCGAGCTTCTTGGCTCATGTGCTTCCAGCAGTTCGGTCTGCAGACGCTGGCGGGGGGCCGGGGATGGTGGGGCTCTACCTGGCGCCCACTTTCTCCTCAGCAGGGCTGCTACTGTTTTGATGTCTGAGGCCTGGACTTCATTCCCTCTCCCTCTCCCTTGGGCCCGCACTTCACACTGCTCGGGGCAGGGAGTGGGACGACATCAGCAACTCCTCCCTTCCTGCCTTCTTCAGAGCATCTTTTCTTTTTATGACACTAAGATCCGGTGCCATGGTCTCTCACATTGTGTCCTTAGGTCTTTGGACCCCAAGTTTTTCTTTCCATTTGTATTATTTTAACTTTTGTCATATTTTATTTGGGGGGGGAGGGAGTTTGGAGTGTTATCACCCGTTTTCTTGTTCTCCCTATTAAGATATTGCTTTGTTTTATTTGTTTGATTGGGTCTTTCTCTCTCTCTCTTTCTCTCTCTCTCCCCCCCTTTCCTTCTTCCATATCTCTCTCTTCTTTTCTCATTCAACTTTTCTCTCATTCTACTTTTTTCTTTATTCTTTTTTCATTTCTCCCCTAATTTCATCTCTACTGCTTCTGGTTTATCCCTTTCCTTGTTGGTTTTTTCTGTTACTGTTACCATGGGCTTTTTATTAGGATTCTTTATTGTACATTTATTACATTCTCTCCATTTTCTATTATGCAATTTTTCAAATTCTGTTTTTTTCAAGCGCTCGTTCCCTGCAACCTCTATCCTTACTAGTATAACCATTAGCCATTAACTACTATGAATCTGTAGACAGTTAGCTATATCTTACTACAGTTGAACACCGTTCTATTGTTAACGGAGGTAAAATTCCTCTACTGAGTAGATACATAGTGTACATCAATATGCTGTTTCTACTAGAGTTTGTGCTATTAACTAGAGATCTCACTTCTATAGTTAAGTGTGCTACACGGTTGGATCCTAGGGTTCATCACTATCCAGTTTTATTTGATACTACTGTGTTTGTTGATTTTACTACTTTAGCCAAGCTGGCTTAGATGTTGTTATCAATTGGTTTTCTCGTTTGTCAATATCTAGATTGCCTTGGGGTCATAAACAACACCACAGCCCATTCCCAAAGAACTGGATACTGGGATAAATAGGCTACATTCTCCTCTCCCAAAGAAACAGAAGTGGTTGGATCCTGAAACAGGCCTAAAGGCCAATAGCTAGGCACATGTAGAGGACATTTCTGAAAAGGAGTCATTACTTAAAGAGGTCTCAATAGTAGCAATAAAGCCATCCACTATAAACAAACCGCAAGTCTCAGCACAGAAAACAAACAATCAAACAAACAAAGAAAAGAAGAAAATGAGGGAAGGAGGAGACAAAATACTTCCAAAAGCTTCCAAGTCCTCCAAAGGACATTCAGTGAACATCAAGGGAGAAGTAATCAAAAGCCACACAGCTGAAATGTTTGAAACATCAACAGTGGAGATAACTAAACAGATCAATAATATGTTTGACAAATTCAAAGCACAGATAATTAAAGGCATAATGATCCTAATAAAACAAATAATAGATGAGTCTAGCTTACTGGATGAGCTAAAGAAAAGGATACAAACCATGAATGCCCAGCATAAAAAACAGTTGGAGTCCATAAAAGTGTTTCAAACAGAAATCTTGGAGACTAAAATTTTTATTGAAATTATGGGCAACAAAAAATTAAACCTAGATCCCTATCTCTCACCAAGCACTAAACTAGAATTGAAATGGATCAAAGATCTAAATATAAAAACAGAAACACTGAACCTGCTGGAAGATAGTATAGGTAGAACTCTTGAAGACATTGGCATAGGAAAAGACTTTAAGAACAAATCCTCATTTTCACATGAAGTAGCACAAAGAGTCAACAACTGGGATCCCATCTTGTTAAAAAAAACTTCTGCATACCAAGAGAAACCAACAACAGAGTGAAGAGACAACCCACAATGTGGGAAAAAATTTTTACCAGCTGTTCCTCAGACAAAGGACTACTATCTAGAATATATAAAGAACTAGAAGTCAATGGTGAAAGACGGGCATCACAGGGCAGCAAAGGAGCAAAGAAGCAGCAAGTCACAAGCGACAAGCAGTGGCCCTCTTTTGCTCCTTATGTCACAAGCGATACCTCAAAGAACTAGGACTGGAAGTCCCATTTGACCCAGCTATTCCCCTGCTGGGTATCTTCCCAAAGAAGTAAAAGAATCATACCACAGTGTTATGTGTGCACCCATATTCAGAGCAGCACAATTTGTAATAGCTAAGACTTGGAAGCAGCCCAATTGCCCATCAACTGGAGACTGGATAAAGAAAGTATGGGTTTTTTTTTTTTTTTTTTTACAAAATGGAGTACTACTCAGCCATAAAAAATGAGAAATTAGAGACATTTATTGCTAAATGGGTGCACATTGAGGTGATACTCTTAAGTAAAATAAACAGGATACACATGTGCAAATACCAAATAGTTTCTCTGGTGTGAGAAACTGAAAGTGTAAATAAGGACCAAAAGGTATAATAGATAATGTGAAATAGGAAGAAAAGGGGCAAAGGGGAAGGGGAAGTGGGAAGGGTAGGGGAAAGGAAAGAAGCGAATGGAATCAATATGAGAAAATGAAAAAATGGAAACAAAGTCTTTGTAAATAGGGAGGGATGGAGGGGTTGAAGGGAGGGCAGGGGGAGGGGAAAAAATAAGAACCAAGAGAGATTATGTAAAGGTGCAAATTTCCAATGATGAATGTAGCTGTATTATATATTGATTTCCACAGTGGTTGCACCAGTCTACACTCCCACCAGCAGTGCAGCAGTGTTCCTCTTTCCCCACAGCCCCAACAGCATTTGCTATTGGTTGATTTCATGATAGCAGCCATTCTTTCTGGAGTGAGGTGAAATCTCAGCATTGTTTTCATTTGCAACTCTGGAATGACCAGTGATGTTGAACATTTTTTCATATGTTTATTTGCTATTTGTACTTCTTTGTCTGAGAGATGTCTGTTCATTTCAAATGCCTATTTTTGGATCGGGTCTCTAAATTTGGGAGGTCTGATTTTTTTTAACTTCTTTATAGATTCTATATAGCAGACCTTTGTTTGAGGAACAGCAGGTGAAAATTTTTTCCTTCTCTGTGGGTTGTCTCTTCATACTGTTGGTGGTTTCTCTTGCTGTGAAGAAGCTTTTTAATAAGAAGTGATCCCATTTGTTGATTGTTTGTGCTAGTTCATGGGCAACTGAGGTTTTGTTCATAAAATCTTTTCATATACCAATGTCTTCAAGAGTTCTACTTAACCTCTGTTCCAGCCAGTTCAGTTTTTCTGTTTTAATATTTAGATCTTTAATCCTTTTTGATTTTAGTTTAGTGCATGGTGAGAGATGTAGGTCTAGTTTTAAACTTTGGTGAGTTGAAACCCAGTTTTTCCAACACCATTTACTAAAGAGGCTATCTTTCCTTCAGTAAGTGTGTTGGCTCCTTTGTGGAATATGAGATGGCTGAGTGTGTCTGGAGTTGTTTCTGCATCTTCTAATCTGCTCCGCTGGTCCTCAGGTCTGTTTCTTTGCCAGTACCATGCTGCTTTTATCACACTAGCTTTGTAGTATAGTTTCAAGTTGGGGGTTGTGATACCCCCTACCTTGTCTTTATTGCCTGGAATTGCTTTTGGTATTCTAGGTCTCTTCTTGTTCCAAATGAATTTTTGGACTGTTTTCTCAAGGTCCATGAAGTATGCTGCTGGAATTTCAATTGGCATTGCATTGACTCTGTCTAGCAGTTTTGGAAGTATGGCCATTTTCACTGTCAGTTCTTCCTACGCAGGAGCAAGGGATGTCTTTCCATTTTCTGAAATCATCTTCAATCTCTGTTTTCAGAGTCTTTGATTTCTTTTATTAGGTTGATTCCTGGGTATTTCAGTTTTTTGGATGGTATTGTGAAAGGAATTGTTTGCCCTATTTCTCTCTCAGTGAGTCTGTTGTTCTTGTAGAGGAACGCTATTGATTTTTGTGTGTTGACCTTGTATCCAGCTCCTTTACTGAATTTGGTTATTAAATCTAGAAGACTTTTGGTGGAGTTCTTGGGGTCTTCTATATAGCGTATCATGTCAACTGCAGATAATGGCAATGTGACTTCTTCATTTCCTATCTTTGTTCCTTTTATTTCTTTTTCTTGTCTAATTGCTGTGGCTGATGTTTCCAAGACTATATTGAATAGGAGTGGTGATAGTGGACATCCTTGTCTTGTTCCTGATTTTAGTGTGAAGGATTTCAGTTTTTGACCATTTAGTATGATATTGGCTGTTGGTTTGTCATAGATGGCTTTTATCAGATTGAGGTAGACACCGTCTATTCCAATTTTTGTAGGGTTTTTATCATAAATGCATGTTGGATTTTGTTGAATGCTTTTTCTGCATCTACTGAGATGATCATATGGTTTTTGTCCTTGACTCTATTGATATAGTGTATTGCATGTATTGATTTGCATATGTTGAACCATCCCTGGGATTAATCCCACTTGGTCAGGGTTTATGATCTTCTTGAGAATCTTCTGCATTCTGTTTGCCAGTATCTTATTGAGGAATTTTGCATCTATGTTCATTAGTGAGATTAGTATAGAATTTTGATGGAGGTTGAGTTTCAAATTTATAAGACAAAACTTCCAGAGATGTATTGCATAATCATATAAATGTAATTAGCACTATTGATCATAGAAGTGATCATGAAACTCACTTAGAAATGATTTAGATGGTAGATTTTGTATTTTCTACCATAAATTTTGAAATGAATTAATTTTAGAACGAAGGTACCAAGCTTTTACATATACCATCATAGAGGCTTAGGAGGTGACTTGGTAAAGTGAGAAGCTAACATAGGTGATGGCATTGATAGACAAAACTCAATTACAGAACTATCACTTTAATAGCTCTATTTCATCCAACAAATTAAAACATTTTAAAGCTTCAATTCCTGTGTCTGTAACATACTTATTTTGTAAGTGTTTTGATCAGTCTAAAAGAAATCATCAATGTTCAGTTTCTAATATTCTAGAAAAATGACAACTACACTAATGGCAATGATGATGATGATGATGATAAAAATGATAGCAACTTGTCGCAAGGTGCTAAGGGAGAGAGAAAAAGTGAAAGACAATTCCCAATCCTAAAAGTCTATTAATGTTTTGGACTTTCTCTGTTTCCATCTTACAGGGTAACCTCCTTTTTGGCTTGGGAGGCTGTGGGAGCCTGTGACAGACTTAGTCATGTAAAATGATAAGCCCCAAACCCACTATTGTTCCAAACTCTTTATTCATTTTGCAGGAGCAAAATAACCTTCTCAAATCCTGACCTGATTCAAGATGCTAATGAGTTATGCTGGCCTCGGCTATGAAAGCGTATGTATTCAAATGCTAGGAAGGGCACACTGCACACCACACATTGCCCACTCTGTACTTGGATCAATCTATCTTTGTGCTCACAGATCTTAGCTGTCCTGTAGCCTGCCCTATGGCTTCCAGTTGCAGATAATAATGTCATGCATTGCAGCCACTTCACCACTTCCTACAGTATATATTATTTTTGCACCTTCCTTTTGAAATTTTCTTTGCAGGAAAAACCTTTCATAGTGTATCATGATTGTGGCTATAAAGAATTTTTAATATAGTGTACTGGGTTAATATAAAATATGAATGAGTAGAAAATAAAAAGGGCCAGTTAGCTAAAAAAAAGAGTGGTGGGGTTTTTCCACCATAAATGATCAATAAAAACAAATGTGGTTCTCAAATAAGTTTCAGATTTTGATTATTTAGGTCAAGGCCCGACAAACTACTTCGCTAAAGAACCAGGTAGTAAATATTTCAGGATTTGCAGGCTGAAGTGTCTCTGACACAGCTACTCAACTCTGCCACTGAAGCACAAAAGCAGCCATAAACAATACATAAATAAATTAGCATAGCTGTATTTATGGACTCTGAAATGTGAATCTCATATAACTTTCAATTTTCATTAAATATTATTCTTCTTTTGATATTTTCCAACCTTTTAAAATATAAATATCATTTTTAGTTAGCAGGTTGCACAAGCATAAGTCATAGGCCAGAGCTGACCTTCAGGCTATACTTTGCTGACACCTGATCTTGGTTAGCTGCTATTTAGAATATTAGTACCAAGAGCTGCAATACACATCCAAAAACTAAAATCCAAACATTTTAAAAAGCATACTGAGATGTTTGTTATCTGATTTAAGTGTTTTTCCCCATTAACATACTTCAGCATTTCTCTACACAGATATAGCCCTTTTTCATCATTTCGAGGACTGTCAAAGCACCATGCCTTTTCTGCTCTCTTTCTGTGATCATTTCTACATAGTAAAAGCTCACTCATACCCTAAGATACAACTCCAGTGCTATGTTCTTCATGAAAAATTCCTTGATGCAATTCTTCCTTCATCAGAACAAATATTTCATACCCTTCTAGTTCACTATTCTTTTTGTATACCACATCGGTGACATATATATTAATGTCATCTATCCTCATTATTTTTGTCTATGTATTAATCAGATCATTTCTGTGAGGGCAGAAAATGTGTATTCATTCAACAGCTCTATATTCATCCAAAGTCAACTCCTAATAACATATAGCAGATGTTCAATGAATACCCATTGTTGAGTGGATTTATTAATACATTCAGACACACAAGCAGATAAGCTTTGCAATTTGCCTGTTAACACATGTGCCCTTGCTTCCTTCAAACCCTGGTGGGAAGGCACAGTGAAGAGGTGTCTTCTGAAAAGAAGAGAATTCCTAAGGAGCTACTAAATATTTTGTATTACATACAGTCTGAGCTCTTCTGCTAGTGGCAAGTGCTTACAGATTTTGGGGCTTCTGCAATGAGAGTCATATCACCAGGGAGTATTTCAGAGAATCTTAGCAAGGAGAGGTATGGGAAAATGACCTAATCCTGGCAGCCCTTGTGAAATGTCAGGGTGGGTCTCAGAGAGATCACAGAGCCCACTGAGAACCCTCCTAGAGTGAAGGCTGGGAAACAGCAGCTCTGTGCCAGAACATGTTCAGCTCCACTTGACTGAATGTACATTTTCATTCCTTTGAGATAAATACCAAGAAGGGAACTTCTGGGTCAAAAGTAGGTGTGTGATTAACTTATAAGAAAAGTAAACTTTTCACAAGTGATGATGATGTTTCGCATTTCCACCACTAATGTACGAGAGATTCAGTTCCTTCCCATGCTCAACACACGGTCTGCTCAGTGCTTTTTTGTTTCACTACTGGGGGTTGATGGTTGAACCTAGGGACTTCTCACTGAACTACATCCCTGGCCCTTTTTAATTTTTATTTTGAGACAGGGTCTCACGAAGTTTCTGGAATTGCAGGCATGGGGAACCACAACCAACCTCAGTGCTTTATTTTGAACCATTCTGGTGAATCTGTAGTGCTTTTAATTGACTACAATTAATTCTGCTTCTATTTGACATTTTCCTGAGGAATAATTTGTTGAAAATTGTTTTATGTGCTTTCTGACCACACATATGCCATCTTTAGTGAAGTGTCTGTTCAAGTGTTTTGCCCAATTTTTCTTGGACTATCTTTTTAGTGGACCATAGGAGTCCTAAATCTGCTGTCTTTTAGAAAGAGCCCAGAAAATACATTTCAGATCATTTAACAAGAATACATGTGTTCTGGTTCAGGGTATTTCATCCACATTTCACCCATATATACTATTTTTATCCACCATCATATTCCTAAGTATTGATACCACATATATTCTTTACTCATTAAAATGACATGTACTTTCAACTGGCTGGTTAATCTCGTGATTTCTGCTTCAGCTTGCTACAAAAGCTACAATAGTCCAATCTAACATATGAAAATAGATGTTGAGGACATTGAATTTTTTGATATTGCTATGAAGCCTATTGACTGAAAGCTATTTGGTACAAAAAACCCTTCCTGATAGTGGGTTAGTATTTATATTCACAGATTTTCCTATTCTAAATCAAATTAACTAGCCAGCAAGTTTTTATTGACTACTGAGTCATTTCTAAAAGATTTTACATATTAAATTCCAGTTTAAAAACCAAAAGCCTCTCTTTTTCCCTCAATATTATTTGCTTCTTTTGAAAACTTGAATTTACTTCCATCCTTTTTTGGCACCCATACAGCCAATGAGGAAATCAAATCACTTCTGGAAATTTTACATCATCAAAATCCCAGTACAAGTAACAGTAATAGTAATACTAATAAAAATTTACTTTGCAAAATAATTCATGGCACATCCATACAGTTCAATTCCCTTCTGTTTCACTGATTAGGAAATGGTTTCAAGAAGTAAGGAAACTGCTCCTGGCACAGTGTGCCCTGTGCAGTGGAGTAAGCTGGGGTCGGCCCCTGGTCCTTTGGCTCTTGCTGCCTGGGGCGTGCTCCTTGCTGGCCTGCAAGCACCCCTGAGTACAGGCAGTGGGTTTGTCAGGTTAATTTATGATGAGGCTTTTGCTATGGCTAATGACCCCTTGGAAGGCTTTCATGAAGTAAATCTTGCTTCACCTACTTCTCTGGACCTTAGCGTGTATGAATCAGGGACACAAGAGCAAACTACCTCAGCAAGTGTCATCTACCGGCCACATCCTTCAACTTTATGCTCCACTCTTGTCCAGGATAATGCATTGGCTCTTCCTACACAACCTGTGTATTCACCCCTCAGACATTTAAACTGTGTGGAAATATCTAATATCAGCATTCAGGTTACAGACCCAGAATCTTGTGTTACCTCAGGAGTTTCATCTGGGATAACTAAATTAACTACAAGAAAGGACAGCTGTAATGCAGAGAGGGAGTTTTTACAGGGTGCTATGGTTACAGAGGCTTGTGCTAGCAGTGATGATATATTTGGTTTGAGTACAGATAGTCTATCCTGTTTATGAAGCCCAACTGTTCTGGAAGTTAGAGAAAAGGGCTATGAAAGATTAAAAGAACTTGCAAAAGCTCAGCGGGAACCGAAGTTAAAAGATGAAGAAGGTGAAAGGCTTTCAAAAGTTTGAGATCAACTTGGACAGGAATTGGAAGAACTCACACCTAGTCTGCTTGAGGAAGCTCATAAGATGGTGAGAGAAGCAAATGTCAAGCAGGCAACTGCAGGAAAACAGCTGAAAGAAGCACAAGGGGAAATTGATGTTCTTCAAGCTGAAGTAGCTGCACTGAAGACTCTCATATTGTCCTGTTCTCCAACATCACCTACCCAAGAGCCTCTGCCAGGTGGAAAGACACCTTTTAAAAGGGGGCATACAAGACATAAAAGTACAAGCAGTGCTATGAGTAGGAGTCATCAGGACCTCAGTGTGACACAGCCAATTGTAAAAGACTGCAAAGAGGTAACTTGTCGAGGACTGTCCCCTCTGACTCTGTTGGTATTTGTTAATTCTCATCACTGAGGTGTCAGTTATGATTTTTGCCAGCAAAATTTTTAGTACTAAATGTGGCAATATTAAGATCGGGGAGGCTTTATCTAGAGCTGGCTGCTTTCAGGAATTCTTCACTTTCATTCTCTACCTGCCTGACCTCGGAGTACCTGCGAGAAACTTGGCTGATTTATCTCTGTATAATGAATTCAGATCTTGGAAGGATGAGCCCACAATGGACAGAACATGTCCTTTCTTAGATAAAATCTATCAGGAATATATCTTTCCATGTTTAACATTCTCAAAAAGCAAAGCTTTAAAAGCTGAAGTTAGCTTCAGCTGTTCTGGAGGCTATGGAAAACAATACTCTAAGCATTGAACCAGTGGGATTACAACCTATTCGATTTGTTAAAGCTTCTGCAGTTGAATGTGGAGGACCAAAAAAATGTGCTCTCACTGGCCAGATTAAGTCCTGTAAACACAAAATTAAAGTAGGGGACTCAAGCAACTATTATTATATTTCTCCATTTTGCAGATATAGGATCACTTCTGTATGTAATTTTTTCACATACATTCAATACATTCAGCAAGGACTTGTGAAACAGCAGGATTTTGATCAGATGTTTTTAGAAGTTATGCAGTTGAGAAAAGAGATATCATTGGCAAAGCTGGGTTATTTCAAAGAGAAACTTTGATGCACTGTGTGGGACCATGCACAAACCTTCCTGAACAACTGGAAATGGCTGAATATTTTTGTGGTTACTCAATATTTTTTTCCAAGAAGTGGGTCTAAGACTTTATCCCCCTTTTGCAAATTACACTGAGAAGTACTGTGATTTCTTTTCTACTGACCTATGCTGTGTTTGATTATTCTTTAGTTGGACACACTAAAATATAAAGAATTACAGGTGCACTACTGATTATGATTTATAGATGCAAAACTCCCCTCAATAAATAAATAAGTAAATAAATGTATGTATGTAAAAAAAAAGAAGTAAGGAAACTAATTTGAGGAGGGGGAGGAGCAAGATGGTGGCTAAGATCTTTCAGTGGCAATAGCCTCCATACGGATCGACAAAACTACCTTCACAATAGATAAAGAAGCCATGTGACGGACCATAGTGCCAGGTTTTAGTATAATAAAAAGGATGTATTGAGTGTTGAAGAAGGCAGAAAGGAAAGAGTTGCTGACTCCAACTCTCCCCCAACTCCAAGCAGTGTGAAGAGAGATACTGCCCACTTGAAGGAGGCACAGGGAATTCAGTCCAAGCCTTGGACTTCAAGCCCAGTAGAGGCCCTGCCAAGGTAAACTGGGCCCCAGGTATAGCCCCACAACTCTGGGCCCCACACCAATATTGGCAGATGGAACTGCTGAAGCACATTAGCCAAAAAGCTCTCTGCCTCCACCCCACCTTCCCCAGCCTCAGGTAGCATTGAGGGGAGCTGGACTCCACCTCCTGGGAGCAGGACACTGAGACTAGCACAGGACTTTGCCTTGGAGCTCGGTGCCGGGCCCGTTGCAGCAAGACTCAGTACCAGGAAGAAACCAAAGGCCCCATGTGTAGGCCAGAGCTGAGAGATGGAGCCCCTAGACCTTCCCTGGCACTGGGTGGAGAACTGCACACCAGTGGGCAGACACAAGTTTCTGCCTGAGTCACTGGCAGTCTTGGCATGGACCTGTGGTATCCCCCAAGGCAGCAGAATGCTCAGGTGCCTGCAGCTACAAGTTTCAGGTGGCACCCAGGTCAGCGTCAGGCTTGGTGGCCAAGGACATCTGCACCACCCTCAGGGACCACAGCGGTCCCCAGGTCAAGGCTCACAGAGGCAGCCTCTGGACCTGATCCAGCACCAGGCACAGATGCTCTCCCGCCCGCCGGCAGTGGAAGGGACTTGTGCTGCGGCTGCTTCACTGCCAGCTGTGCTGTTGGCCTGGGTGACCTGTACCTGTGAGACTCAGGAATGACCCAGCTCAGTGTCAGCAGTGGTGACAAGGACCGGCCTTCACCAACACTACCTCCCACTCCGGAAGCACAGCGTGCAGCAAGACGCCTTTCCTGAGGCGAAGCAAGGGCAGTTAGCACGGGACCTGTGCCTTAGACCTCGGTGCCAGGCTGGCAAAGCCTAACGCAGGGCAGATCCTAGAGCCTCTGTCTCCAGGCCAGCGCCCGCAGACACATCTCTGGAATAGCGCTGGTGTCAGGAGGAGTCGCGCTGCCCCAGTCTGTCACACTCTTCCAGCGGGCATCACCTGTGTCTGGCTGCAGCAGTCCTGGGCCCCAAGTGCCCTGCAGCAGTAGGCGGCCCTCAGCTGTGCAGGCCTTGGTCCTGCCACATGCTGTGCTAGTGTTGGCGGGCTCTGGGCTCCGGGTGTGCCTTAGTCAGCTCTCCTGTCTGGGAGACACCTCCCTCCCTCCATTGCAGAATTTCAGTCTGTTGTGGAATTCTGGCTCCTTCTCTACTGTGCCAATGGACTCAGATAAGTCTTTAAATATAAGTCTTCAAACCTACAAGAGTCCATTTTATTGTGAGGATAAGAATAACAACTTCAGAAGGCTATTGTAAAGTTGCAGTAATAAATTATTAATAAAGTGCTTAACAGCCTGAATGAATTAATAGTCATCACTATGAATACTCTGAAGAAAGACTGTATTACGGGTCCTATATTAGGGACACCTATCCTGGTTGAGGTGACAGTGGTTGAGTGCTGCTCAGGAAGGTCTGGGGGCTAAAAGAAGAGAATCTGTTTAACTGTACTGAAAGGAGAGTTGGAGTGTGTCAGACATCTGCGAACACAGGTGATTCCAGGGAACAATGAGTTAGTTGAGATGAGCATTGACCAGTTTGGCAACTGTGAAAATTGGAAGCAAAGTGTGATGAAAAAATATAAAACAAATACTTTACTGTAAATACTATTTAAAAACACTATCACACTCCCTTTGGTGCAAGTTTTCGTAACTCAGTTCCAATTCAAATGCTCAACTAATTAGGTAACATGTTTGAGTCACTATAAGACCAAGGCCACTCCTAAAGGAAACTAGCACTAGTCAGAAAATAGTGCCACCTCCTCAGAAGCAGAGAAAGTGGCAAGTAATTTTATAATTACTTTTATCTTAATCAGGGGTGATAAAAATGTATAAGAAGTCATGGGAGTCAGAGCCCAAGAATCAATTTGAAACAAAACTCAACTTTACCAGGTTCTCAATACTGCATAGACGTTATTATACATACCTCTGTAAGAGTACATTTTCTAACAAAATTACAATAAGAGACATGGCTTTGTTATTTCAAATATTAAGCCAATGCTTCCTGTATCCATGCCTTAAATGAAAATAGAAGTAATGCTGATGGCATAGAATATATGGGAAATACTGAGGCGATGGATGATAATTGGTTATTATTCAACTGCAATCAACTCAAAGAAATGCCATTTATTCATTTAATTTCAAACCCAGCTTGTCAGGTTTTAAAAATATTTAAAATTTCATTCCCCCCAATAAAAAAATGTACAATCTAAATGAACAGATGCTTCACAGAAGAAATACAAATGGGCAATAAATATATAAAAAATGTTCAGCACATTTAGCCATTAGAGAAATGTGAATGAAAACAACACTGGGATTTCACTTTACTCCAGTAAGAACGACCATTATCAAAGACTCAATATACAAATGCTGGTGGAGATATGGTGGAGAAGGAACTCTTCTAGATTGTTGGTGGGCATGGAGATGAGTACAACCACTGTGGAAAGCAATAGGGAGATTTCTCACCAAACTAAAAGTAGAAATTCCACTTGAAGCAGACATACTTCTCCTGGGTATCTTCCCAGAGGAACTAAAGTTATCGTACTACAGTGATACGTGCACACCCATGTTTGTAGCAATATAAAACACAATAGTTAAATCATGGAAGTGGACTATATGCCCATCACAGATGCCTGAATAAAGAAAAGGTGAGACATAGATCTTTATAATGAGATATAGATATATACCATAAAAGGATAATTTTGAGTCATCTGTAAGAAAATGGATGGATCTTGGGACCATAATGCTAAGTGAAATAAGTCAGTCTCAAAAGGTTAAACATCATATGACATGTCTAACTTGAGAGACCCAAAATATAAATGAAGAGCAAAATACAGATACATGTCAAGAGACAGGGAGGAACTCTTTGTTGGGATGGGATAGGGTCTTGGGGGAAGGAGAGGCAAGAAAAGGGGTAGAGGGGAATAAAAATGATCAAGAGGCACGTCTTAGTTACTTTTCTTATTGCTGAGACAAAGTACCCGATGCCCAAAGTTAGAGGAGGGAAGGTTTATTTGTGCACAATTTGTAGGGGTTTTAGGTGAGAGTTGGTTGGCTCCAAGGAGGGGTGGCATGGCAGAGGGGCATCACAGGGCAGCAAAGGAGCAAAGAAGCAGCAAGTCACAAGTGACAAGCAGTGGTCCTCTTTTGCTCTTTATGTCCTATCCAGGCAACCCACCCTTGGAGGAGGCAGCAGTCACCCCGGGGTGGGGCACCTTTCATCCCAGCATCGCACCACGAACCAATCCCAGCCTCACATCCTTGATCCCAGCAGCACACACCCTGGATAAAGCAACCTCTGAAATGCCTCACCCACGACTGCATGAGGTCTGGGGGGACATCTCGACGCAAGCCAGAGTGCCTGTAAACTTAGTACTCAGAAGACGTGAGGGAGGAGAATCACCACAAGTTCTAGGCCAGCCTGGGCTACAAGTGACATGCTGTGTAAACAAAGAAAACCCTAGTAGAATTTTACCCATATGCTATCTCATTTTCTCGAAATAAATAGTTTTACTGCTCCCTTTCCATGCTGGAAAAATGTTGTAAAACACTTGTTACACTGCTGGTCGTGGTGGTACACGCCTGTAATCTCAGCTCTCTGGAAGCTGAGGCAGGAGGATCACCATGAGTTCATAACAAGAGCCTGCCTCAAAAAGCAAAAAGCAAAACAGAATAAAACAAAAACTTGCTACACTGAAGAGAGCCTCAAAGACAATGATGTACAATCCCTCCCAAGCCCGCTCTGCCTTATGAATTCATCAGTCTCAGATTGTATTTGTGTGCATGGAACAGGTAAGCGTCCCTCGTGACTTCTGGAACATGAGTACCTGCCTCACATCTGGTTCACTGTTAAAACCCAAGCCCGGGGAGTGCATCTCCTGAGCCAAGCGGCCCCTCCAATTTTAAAGGAGCCTGGGACACCTAGTGGAGCCAGTCTATTCACAGACCGCCTGAAGGCAGTGATTGCAGACTGGAAAACAAACCTGAGGGAACCTCAGTGGACAGTGGGGAGTGGGAGTGGGGTGGAAGAGCGCCCTGGTGGTGTCAAGAAGTGAGTAGTCGGCCAGTGCATGAGAGAAACGTGTCGGAGGGAAAGATGGGGCACATCTGCACATGGTCTTAGGTAGGACCGGGTTAGCAGGAAGGAAGGGTCAGGGAAGACACAGATTGGGCACTGGCAGGGGGAGGGCCAGGACAGCATGGACCACTGAGTGGGGGTGGCCTTGGGAGCAGTGTGGAGGAGAGACCCTCTCCCTGGCGTGTGACCTGTGACAAGTGAGCATAGGCAGATAAAAGGGGTGGAGAAGAGGATGGGAAAGCTTTGGAGGGCTGTGAAGTAAATTGCCCCCTTCTCTAACCATAGCGTGTTGGACTCGCCTTTCCCTCCCTCCCCCGTGGACCCGTCCACGGGGTGTTCTGTCACGTCAGAGCCTCTGCGCCCAGCCAGGGCTTTTATTGGCTGGTGACTTGCTGACCAAAGAAAGCCCAAGGGCGTGGCCACCTCAGGGACAGGTATATAAAGGGGGGTCAGGCCCACACGGGGCAGACCGCTGGGAGGAGCTCCCGGGAGAAGCATGGCCAGGTGTCCAGCAGGGCAGAGCAGCGGCCAGAGGACCAGGCCGAGAAAGAAGAGAAGAGCAATTTCAGGGCCTAAACTGAAGGGAAAGGCGAGTAGACATCCAAGCTCCTCCCCTTGTCCCCCTTGACAGCCCTCCCAAGAGGCCTGAGGTCCCCAGACTGTACCCTTCTCATGAAGCCCCTGCTCCCATGGCTCCGCCCTCTGTCCCCCAGCCAGTGCTCTTCTGTGACCTCCCCGTGTGCTTCCAGGTGGCCAAGAAGTCAAGCAGGGCCAGAAGACCCGGTCCCCGGACAGGGAAGAAGCTCTCTCCCCGAGCATCGCCACGTCCTCCTCGAGATAGAAGAAGGAAACCCCAGCAGGGTTTGGCGGTCCTCAGCACCAACAGGGGGAGCAGCCCCAGCAAGATGCGCCAGGGCAGCAGCAGGGCCCTGGGCGCCCGGAAACGCTGCACCAGGAGAGGCCCAAAGAGAAGCCCTGCCAAGCTGGGGCGCAACAGGTCCACCCGAGGCCGAAGCCGAGGCCGCAGAGCCCCAGCCTCGCGCAAGACAATGCCAATGCGCTAGGCCAAGAGAGGTGGCCAGACACCTCGCTACCATCTGAGAGGTGGCCAGAGGTCTGCCTGCCTCTGCCTCCACTGAGGTAGACCTGAAAGTGTCCACCCACGCTTCCCCGTGATGGGGCAATAAACTAACTCTTGGCGACCTGAGAATGTGTCTGTGTGCTGTCTGGGGGCGGGGAGGGGACAAGGGAGGCAGGGAGGGAAGGTGGGGGAGAAGGGAGGAAGGTGGGGTCCTCCTGTTCCCAGGGATTGGAATTCGAGGGGGAGGGAGGGAGGGGAAGGGAGTGGAGAGGGAGGGGGAGGGAACTGCAAGGTGGGTCGGGAATAGAAGTCAGGGGAAGAGAGGGAGGGAGGGAGGAAAAGAGAGAGGGAGGGAGGGAGGAACTGTGGGAGGGTGGGAGGAAAAGGGGGAATATAGCGGGAGGGAGGGGACTGCACGATGGCGCAGGGCATCAGAAGTCGGGGTATGGAGGGGGCAGAGGGAGGAAAAGCGTGAGGGAGGCAGGAAGAGAGGCAGGGAGCTGCCCGCGAGGCCTGGGAACTGTTCCTCCCTCCTTCTCTCCCTTTCCCCCTCTGGCTTTGCTTCCCTCTGCCCCTCTCTACCCCTGACTTCTATTCCCCCATCCGGCATTGCAGTTCCCTCCCTCCCTCCCTCCCTCCCTCTCTCTCTCCAGGCCTCCTCTCTGTCCCTCCCTCAGCTCTCCCTCACCCTCCCTCATTCCATTCCCTCCTCCCTCCCTCCTCCCTCCCTCCCTGCTCCCCTCCCTCCCTCCCTGCATTCCTCACTTCCTCTCTCCTCCCTCCCTCCCTCTCTTCCGGACTTCTATTCCCGACCCACCTTGCAGTTCCCTCCCTCCCCCTCCTCCTCTTCCCCTCCCTCCCTCCCCCTCTCCCTCCCCCTCCAATTTCAATCCCTGGGAACAGGATCCCACCTTCCTCCCTTCTCCTCCTGCCTTCCCTCCCTGCCTCCCTTGTCCCCTCCCCGCCCCCAGACAGCACACAGACACATTCTCAGGTCGCCAAGAGTTAGTTTATTGCCCCGTCACGGGGAAGCGTGGGTGGACACTTTCAGGTCTACCTCAGTGGAGGCAGAGGCAGGCAGACCTCTGGCCACCTCTCAGATGGTAGCGAGGTGTCTGGCCACCTCTCTTGGCCTAGCGCATTGGCATTGTCTTGCGCGAGGCTGGGGCTCTGCGGCCTCGGCTTCGGCCTCGGGTGGACCTGTTGCGCCCCAGCTTGGCAGGGCTTCTCTTTGGGCCTCTCCTGGTGCAGCGTTTCCGGGCGCCCAGGGCCCTGCTGCTGCCCTGGCGCATCTTGCTGGGGCTGCTCCCCCTGTTGGTGCTGAGGACCGCCAAACCCTGCTGGGGTTTCCTTCTTCTATCTCGAGGAGGACGTGGCGATGCTCGGGGAGAGAGCTTCTTCCCTGTCCGGGGACCGGGTCTTCTGGCCCTGCTTGACTTCTTGGCCACCTGGAAGCACACGGGGAGGTCACAGAAGAGCACTGGCTGGGGGACAGAGGGCGGAGCCATGGGAGCAGGGGCTTCATGAGAAGGGTACAGTCTGGGGACCTCAGGCCTCTTGGGAGGGCTGTCAAGGGGGACAAGGGGAGGAGCTTGGATGTCTACTCGCCTTTCCCTTCAGTTTAGGCCTTGAAATTGCTCTTCTCTTCTTTCTCGGCCTGGTCCTCTGGCCGCTGCTCTGCCCTGCTGGACACCTGGCCATGCTTCTCCCGGGAGCTCCTCCCAGCGGTCTGCCCCGTGTGGGCCTGACCCCCCTTTATATACCTGTCCCTGAGGTGGCCACGCCCTTGGGCTTTCTTTGGTCAGCAAGTCACCAGCCAATAAAAGCCCTGGCTGGGCACAGAGGCTCTGACGTGACAGAACACCCCGTGGACGGGTCCACGGGGGAGGGAGGGAAAGGCGAGTCCAACACGCTATGGTTAGAGAAGGGGGCAATTTACTTCACAGCCCTCCAAAGCTTTCCCATCCTCTTCTCCACCCCTTTTATCTGCCTATGCTCACTTGTCACGGGTCACACGCCAGGGAGAGGGTCTCTCCTCCACACTGCTCCCAAGGCCACCCCCACTCAGTGGTCCATGCTGTCCTGGCCCTCCCCCTGCCAGTGCCCAATCTGTGTCTTCCCTGACCCTTCCTTCCTGCTAACCCGGTCCTACCTAAGACCATGTGCAGATGTGCCCCATCTTTCCCTCCGACACGTTTCTCTCATGCACTGGCCGACTACTCACTTCTTGACACCACCAGGGCGCTCTTCCACCCCACTCCCACTCCCCACTGTCCACTGAGGTTCCCTCAGGTTTGTTTTCCAGTCTGCAATCACTGCCTTCAGGCGGTCTGTGAATAGACTGGCTCCACTAGGTGTCCCAGGCTCCTTTAAAATTGGAGGGGCCGCTTGGCTCAGGAGATGCACTCCCCGGGCTTGGGTTTTAACAGTGAACCAGATGTGAGGCAGGTACTCATGTTCCAGAAGTCACGAGGGACGCTTACCTGTTCCATGCACACAAATACAATCTGAGACTGATGAATTCATAAGGCAGAGCGGGCTTGGGAGGGATTGTACATCATTGTCTTTGAGGCTCTCTTCAGTGTAGCAAGTTTTTGTTTTATTCTGTTTTGCTTTTTGCTTTTTGAGGCAGGCTCTTGTTATGAACTCATGGTGATCCTCCTGCCTCAGCTTCCAGAGAGCTGAGATTACAGGCGTGTACCACCACGACCAGCAGTGTAACAAGTGTTTTACAACATTTTTCCAGCATGGAAAGGGAGCAGTAAAACTATTTATTTCGAGAAAATGAGATAGCATATGGGTAAAATTCTACTAGGGTTTTCTTTGTTTACACAGCATGTCACTTGTAGCCCAGGCTGGCCTAGAACTTGTGGTGATTCTCCTCCCTCACGTCTTCTGAGTACTAAGTTTACAGGCACTCTGGCTTGCGTCGAGATGTCCCCCCAGACCTCATGCAGTCGTGGGTGAGGCATTTCAGAGGTTGCTTTATCCAGGGTGTGTGCTGCTGGGATCAAGGATGTGAGGCTGGGATTGGTTCGTGGTGCGATGCTGGGATGAAAGGTGCCCCACCCCGGGGTGACTGCTGCCTCCTCCAAGGGTGGGTTGCCTGGATAGGACATAAAGAGCAAAAGAGGACCACTGCTTGTCACTTGTGACTTGCTGCTTCTTTGCTCCTTTGCTGCCCTGTGATGCCCCTCTGCCATGCCACCCCTCCTTGGAGCCAACCAACTCTCACCTAAAACCCCTACAAATTGTGCACAAATAAACCTTCCCTCCTCTAACTTTGGGCATCGGGTACTTTGTCTCAGCAATAAGAAAAGTAACTAAGACGTGCCTCTTGATCATTTTTATTCCCCTCTACCCCTTTTCTTGCCTCTCCTTCCCCCAAGACCCTATCCCATCCCAACAAAGAGTTCCTCCCTGTCTCTTGACATGTATCTGTATTTTGCTCTTCATTTATATTTTGGGTCTCTCAAGTTAGACATGTCATATGATGTTTAACCTTTTGAGACTGACTTATTTCACTTAGCATTATGGTCCCAAGATCCATCCATTTTCTTACAGATGACTCAAAATTATCCTTTTATGGTATATATCTATATCTCATTATAAAGATCTATGTCTCACCTTTTCTTTATTCAGGCATCTGTGATGGGCATATAGTCCACTTCCATGATTTAACTATTGTGTTTTATATTGCTACAAACATGGGTGTGCACGTATCACTGTAGTACGATAACTTTAGTTCCTCTGGGAAGATACCCAGGAGAAGTATGTCTGCTTCAAGTGGAATTTCTACTTTTAGTTTGGTGAGAAATCTCCCTATTGCTTTCCACAGTGGTTGTACTCATCTCCATGCCCACCAACAATCTAGAAGAGTTCCTTCTCCACCATATCTCCACCAGCATTTGTATATTGAGTCTTTGATAATGGTCGTTCTTACTGGAGTAAAGTGAAATCCCAGTGTTGTTTTCATTCACATTTCTCTAATGGCTAAATGTGCTGAACATTTTTTATATATTTATTGCCCATTTGTATTTCTTCTGTGAAGCATCTGTTCATTTAGATTGTACATTTTTTTATTGGGGGGAATGAAATTTTAAATATTTTTAAAACCTGACAAGCTGGGTTTGAAATTAAATGAATAAATGGCATTTCTTTGAGTTGATTGCAGTTGAATAATAACCAATTATCATCCATCGCCTCAGTATTTCCCATATATTCTATGCCATCAGCATTACTTCTATTTTCATTTAAGGCATGGATACAGGAAGCATTGGCTTAATATTTGAAATAACAAAGCCATGTCTCTTATTGTAATTTTGTTAGAAAATGTACTCTTACAGAGGTATGTATAATAACGTCTATGCAGTATTGAGAACCTGGTAAAGTTGAGTTTTGTTTCAAATTGATTCTTGGGCTCTGACTCCCATGACTTCTTATACATTTTTATCACCCCTGATTAAGATAAAAGTAATTATAAAATTACTTGCCACTTTCTCTGCTTCTGAGGAGGTGGCACTATTTTCTGACTAGTGCTAGTTTCCTTTAGGAGTGGCCTTGGTCTTATAGTGACTCAAACATGTTACCTAATTAGTTGAGCATTTGAATTGGAACTGAGTTACGAAAACTTGCACCAAAGGGAGTGTGATAGTGTTTTTAAATAGTATTTACAGTAAAGTATTTGTTTTATATTTTTTCATCACACTTTGCTTCCAATTTTCACAGTTGCCAAACTGGTCAATGCTCATCTCAACTAACTCATTGTTCCCTGGAATCACCTGTGTTCGCAGATGTCTGACACACTCCAACTCTCCTTTCAGTACAGTTAAACAGATTCTCTTCTTTTAGCCCCCAGACCTTCCTGAGCAGCACTCAACCACTGTCACCTCAACCAGGATAGGTGTCCCTAATATAGGACCCGTAATACAGTCTTTCTTCAGAGTATTCATAGTGATGACTATTAATTCATTCAGGCTGTTAAGCACTTTATTAATAATTTATTACTGCAACTTTACAATAGCCTTCTGAAGTTGTTATTCTTATCCTCACAATAAAATGGACTCTTGTAGGTTTGAAGACTTATATTTAAAGACTTATCTGAGTCCATTGGCACAGTAGAGAAGGAGCCAGAATTCCACAACAGACTGAAATTCTGCAATGGAGGGAGGGAGGTGTCTCCCAGACAGGAGAGCTGACTAAGGCACACCCGGAGCCCAGAGCCCGCCAACACTAGCACAGCATGTGGCAGGACCAAGGCCTGCACAGCTGAGGGCCGCCTACTGCTGCAGGGCACTTGGGGCCCAGGACTGCTGCAGCCAGACACAGGTGATGCCCGCTGGAAGAGTGTGACAGACTGGGGCAGCGCGACTCCTCCTGACACCAGCGCTATTCCAGAGATGTGTCTGCGGGCGCTGGCCTGGAGACAGAGGCTCTAGGATCTGCCCTGCGTTAGGCTTTGCCAGCCTGGCACCGAGGTCTAAGGCACAGGTCCCGTGCTAACTGCCCTTGCTTCGCCTCAGGAAAGGCGTCTTGCTGCACGCTGTGCTTCCGGAGTGGGAGGTAGTGTTGGTGAAGGCCGGTCCTTGTCACCACTGCTGACACTGAGCTGGGTCATTCCTGAGTCTCACAGGTACAGGTCACCCAGGCCAACAGCACAGCTGGCAGTGAAGCAGCCGCAGCACAAGTCCCTTCCACTGCCGGCGGGTGGGGGAGCATCTGTGCCTGGTGCTGGATCAGGTCCAGAGGTTCCCTGTGTGAGCCCTGGCCTGGGAACCGCTGTGGTCCCTGAGGGTAATGCAGATGTCCTTGGCCGCCAAGGCTGACGCTGAACTGGGTGCCACCTGAAACTCGCAGCTGCAGGCACCTGAGCAGTCAGGGGTGGGTGGCTGGAGTGCTCCAGGACTTGCAATGCTCTAGGCAGAAACAAGTCTGCCCATGGTGTGCGGGCCTCCACCGAGGGCCAGTGCAGGCCTAGAGGCTCCATCTCTGAGCTCGGCCCTACACACAGCGACTCTGGTTTCTGCCTGTGTGAGTCTTGCTGCAGCTGGCCCAGCACTGAGCTGCAAAACAAAGTCCTGTGCTAGCCGTGGTGACTTGCTACTTAACGGAAGGAGTCTTGCTCCCCCCACTGCTGCCTGAGGCTGGGAGGGGGAAGATCGAGGCAGCGAGCTTCTTGGCTCATGTGCTTCCAGCAGTTCGGTCTGCAGACGCTGGCGGGGGGCCGGGGATGGTGGGGCTCTACCTGGCGCCCACTTTCTCCTCAGCAGGGCTGCTACTGTTTTGATGTCTGAGGCCTGGACTTCATTCCCTCTCCCTCTCCCTTGGGCCCGCACTTCACACTGCTCGGGGCAGGGAGTGGGACGACATCAGCAACTCCTCCCTTCCTGCCTTCTTCAGAGCATCTTTTCTTTTTATGACACTAAGATCCGGTGCCATGGTCTCTCACATTGTGTCCTTAGGTCTTTGGACCCCAAGTTTTTCTTTCCATTTGTATTATTTTAACTTTTGTCATATTTTATTTGGGGGGGGAGGGAGTTTGGAGTGTTATCACCCGTTTTCTTGTTCTCCCTATTAAGATATTGCTTTGTTTTATTTGTTTGATTGGGTCTTTCTCTCTCTCTCTTTCTCTCTCTCTCCCCCCCTTTCCTTCTTCCATATCTCTCTCTTCTTTTCTCATTCAACTTTTCTCTCATTCTACTTTTTTCTTTATTCTTTTTTCATTTCTCCCCTAATTTCATCTCTACTGCTTCTGGTTTATCCCTTTCCTTGTTGGTTTTTTCTGTTACTGTTACCATGGGCTTTTTATTAGGATTCTTTATTGTACATTTATTACATTCTCTCCATTTTCTATTATGCAATTTTTCAAATTCTGTTTTTTTCAAGCGCTCGTTCCCTGCAACCTCTATCCTTACTAGTATAACCATTAGCCATTAACTACTATGAATCTGTAGACAGTTAGCTATATCTTACTACAGTTGAACACCGTTCTATTGTTAACGGAGGTAAAATTCCTCTACTGAGTAGATACATAGTGTACATCAATATGCTGTTTCTACTAGAGTTTGTGCTATTAACTAGAGATCTCACTTCTATAGTTAAGTGTGCTACACGGTTGGATCCTAGGGTTCATCACTATCCAGTTTTATTTGATACTACTGTGTTTGTTGATTTTACTACTTTAGCCAAGCTGGCTTAGATGTTGTTATCAATTGGTTTTCTCGTTTGTCAATATCTAGATTGCCTTGGGGTCATAAACAACACCACAGCCCATTCCCAAAGAACTGGATACTGGGATAAATAGGCTACATTCTCCTCTCCCAAAGAAACAGAAGTGGTTGGATCCTGAAACAGGCCTAAAGGCCAATAGCTAGGCACATGTAGAGGACATTTCTGAAAAGGAGTCATTACTTAAAGAGGTCTCAATAGTAGCAATAAAGCCATCCACTATAAACAAACCGCAAGTCTCAGCACAGAAAACAAACAATCAAACAAACAAAGAAAAGAAGAAAATGAGGGAAGGAGGAGACAAAATACTTCCAAAAGCTTCCAAGTCCTCCAAAGGACATTCAGTGAACATCAAGGGAGAAGTAATCAAAAGCCACACAGCTGAAATGTTTGAAACATCAACAGTGGAGATAACTAAACAGATCAATAATATGTTTGACAAATTCAAAGCACAGATAATTAAAGGCATAATGATCCTAATAAAACAAATAATAGATGAGTCTAGCTTACTGGATGAGCTAAAGAAAAGGATACAAACCATGAATGCCCAGCATAAAAAACAGTTGGAGTCCATAAAAGTGTTTCAAACAGAAATCTTGGAGACTAAAATTTTTATTGAAATTATGGGCAACAAAAAATTAAACCTAGATCCCTATCTCTCACCAAGCACTAAACTAGAATTGAAATGGATCAAAGATCTAAATATAAAAACAGAAACACTGAACCTGCTGGAAGATAGTATAGGTAGAACTCTTGAAGACATTGGCATAGGAAAAGACTTTAAGAACAAATCCTCATTTTCACATGAAGTAGCACAAAGAGTCAACAACTGGGATCCCATCTTGTTAAAAAAACTTCTGCATACCAAGAGAAACCAACAACAGAGTGAAGAGACAACCCACAATGTGGGAAAAAATTTTTACCAGCTGTTCCTCAGACAAAGGACTACTATCTAGAATATATAAAGAACTAGAAGTCAATGGTGAAAGACGGGCATCACAGGGCAGCAAAGGAGCAAAGAAGCAGCAAGTCACAAGCGACAAGCAGTGGCCCTCTTTTGCTCCTTATGTCACAAGCGATACCTCAAAGAACTAGGACTGGAAGTCCCATTTGACCCAGCTATTCCCCTGCTGGGTATCTTCCCCAAAGAAGTAAAAGAATCATACCACAGTGTTATGTGTGCACCCATATTCAGAGCAGCACAATTTGTAATAGCTAAGACTTGGAAGCAGCCCAATTGCCCATCAACTGGAGACTGGATAAAGAAAGTATGGGTTTTTTTTTTTTTTTTTACAAAATGGAGTACTACTCAGCCATAAAAAATGAGAAATTAGAGACATTTATTGCTAAATGGGTGCACATTGAGGTGATACTCTTAAGTAAAATAAACAGGATACACATGTGCAAATACCAAATAGTTTCTCTGGTGTGAGAAACTGAAAGTGTAAATAAGGACCAAAAGGTATAATAGATAATGTGAAATAGGAAGAAAAGGGGCAAAGGGGAAGGGGAAGTGGGAAGGGTAGGGGAAAGGAAAGAAGCGAATGGAATCAATATGAGAAAATGAAAAAATGGAAACAAAGTCTTTGTAAATAGGGAGGGATGGAGGGGTTGAAGGGAGGGCAGGGGGAGGGGAAAAAATAAGAACCAAGAGAGATTATGTAAAGGTGCAAATTTCCAATGATGAATGTAGCTGTATTATATATTGATTTCCACAGTGGTTGCACCAGTCTACACTCCCACCAGCAGTGCAGCAGTGTTCCTCTTTCCCCACAGCCCCAACAGCATTTGCTATTGGTTGATTTCATGATAGCAGCCATTCTTTCTGGAGTGAGGTGAAATCTCAGCATTGTTTTCATTTGCAACTCTGGAATGACCAGTGATGTTGAACATTTTTTCATATGTTTATTTGCTATTTGTACTTCTTTGTCTGAGGAATGTCTATTCATTTTAAATGCCCATTTTTGAATCGGGTCTCTAAATTTGGGAGGTCTGATTTTTTTTAACTTCTTTATAGATTCTATATAGCAGACCTTTGTTTGAGGAACAGCAGGTGAAAATTTTTTCCTTCTCTGTGGGTTGTCTCTTCATACTGTTGGTGGTTTCTCTTGCTGTGAAGAAGCTTTTTAATAAGAAGTGATCCCATTTGTTGATTGTTTGTGCTAGTTCACGGGCAACTGAGGTTTTGTTCATAAAATCTTTTCATACACCAATGTCTTCAAGAGTTCTACTTAACCTCTGTTCCAGCCAGTTCAGTTTTTCTGTTTTAATATTTAGATCTTTAATCCTTTTTGATTTTAGTTTAGTGCATGGTGAGAGATGTAGGTCTAGTTTTAAACTTTGGTGAGTTGAAACCCAGTTTTTCCAACACCATTTACTAAAGAGGCTATCTTTCCTTCAGTAAGTGTGTTGGCTCCTTTGTGGAATATGAGATGGCTGAGTGTGTCTGGAGTTGTTTCTGCATCTTCTAATCTGCTCCACTGGTCCTCAGGTCTGTTTCTTTGCCAGTACCATGCTGCTTTTATCACACTAGCTTTGTAGTATAGTTTCAAGTTGGGGGTTGTGATACCCCCTACCTTGTCTTTATTGCCTGGAATTGCTTTTGGTATTCTAGGTCTCTTCTTGTTCCAAATGAATTTTTGGACTGTTTTCTCAAGGTCCATGAAGTATGCTGCTGGAATTTCAATTGGCATTGCATTGACTCTGTCTAGCAGTTTTGGAAGTATGGCCATTTTCACTGTCAGTTCTTCCTACGCAGGAGCAAGGGATGTCTTTCCATTTTCTGAAATCATCTTCAATCTCTGTTTTCAGAGTCTTTGATTTCTTTTATTAGGTTGATTCCTGGGTATTTCAGTTTTTTGGATGGTATTGTGAAAGGAATTGTTTGCCCTATTTCTCTCTCAGTGAGTCTGTTGTTCTTGTAGAGGAACGCTATTGATTTTTGTGTGTTGACCTTGTATCCAGCTCCTTTACTGAATTTGGTTATTAAATCTAGAAGACTTTTGGTGGAGTTCTTGGGGTCTTCTATATAGCGTATCATGTCAACTGCAGATAATGGCAATGTGACTTCTTCATTTCCTATCTTTGTTCCTTTTATTTCTTTTTCTTGTCTAATTGCTGTGGCTGATGTTTCCAAGACTATATTGAATAGGAGTGGTGATAGTGGACATCCTTGTCTTGTTCCTGATTTTAGTGTGAAGGATTTCAGTTTTTGACCATTTAGTATGATATTGGCTGTTGGTTTGTCATAGATGGCTTTTATCAGATTGAGGTAGACACCGTCTATTCTAATTTTTGTAGGGTTTTTATCATAAATGCATGTTGGATTTTGTTGAATGCTTTTTCTGCATCTACTGAGATGATCATATGGTTTTTGTCCTTGGCTCTATTGATATAGTGTATTGCATGTATTGATTTGCATATGTTGAACCATCCCTGGGATTAATCCCACTTGGTCAGGGTTTATGATCTTCTTGAGAATCTTCTGCATTCTGTTTGCCAGTATCTTATTGAGGAATTTTGCATCTACGCTCATTAGGGAAATTGGCCTATAGTTCTCTTTTACAGTTGGGTCTTTCTCTGCTTTGGGTTTCAAGGTGATGCTTGCTCCCAGGAATGAATTTGGGAATATTGCTTCCCTTCAATTTCACTGAAGAGTTTAAACAGTGGTGGCAGCAGTTCCTCTCTAAATGTTTTGTAGAATTCAGCAGTGAAGTCATGAGGAGTTTGGGTTTCCTTTGTTGGTAAGTTTTTCATTACATTTTCAATTTTTTTGATTGATATTGTGTTTAGGATTTTTTAGGTCTTCTTTGTTCAACTTTGGTAATTCATACATATCTAGGAATCTGTCCATTTCTTCTGTTTTCCATCTTATTGGCATACAGGTTCTCAAAGTAGGTACTGATGATCCTCTGGATTTCTGCTGGGTCTGGCGTAATTTCATCTTTTTCATTCCTAATTGCATGGATTTGGGCCTCTTCTTTCCTTTTTTTTGATAAGGTTGTCAAAGGGTTTGTCAATTTTGTTTATTCTTTCGAAGAACCAAATCTTGGCTTCATTAATATTTTTAAGATTATTTTATTGATACATTTTAGGTATACAATATAATGACATTCATGGTTGGAAATTTGCAACTTTACATAATCTCTCTTGGTTCTTATTTTTCCCCCTTCCCTTGCCCTCCCTTCATCCCCTCCATCCCTCCCTATTTAAAAAGAGTTTGTTTACGTTTTTTCATTTTCTCATATTAATTCCATTCCCTTCTTCCTTTCCTCTACCCCTCCCACTTCCTCTTCCCCTTTGCCCCTTTTCTTCCTATTTCACATTATCTATTATACCTTCTAGTCCTTATTTACACTTTCAGTTTCCCACACCAGAGAAACTATTTGGTATTTACGCATGTGTGTACTATTTATTTCACTTAAGAGTATCGCCTCAATGTGCATCCATTTAGCTACAAATGTCTCTAATTTCTCATTTTTATGGCTGATTAGTACTCCATTTTATTGAAAAAAAACCCCACATTTTCTTTATCCAGTCTCCAGTTGATGGGCTTCTGGGCTGCTTCCAAGTTTTAGCTATTACAAATTGTGCTGCTATGAGCATGGGTGCACATATATCACGGTGGTATTTATTTTTTCTATTGTTCTCTTAGTCTTCATTGCATTGATTTCTCCTCTGATCTTTATAATTTCCTCCCTTGTATGAGCTTTGGGTTTGTCCTGCTCTTCTTTTTCTAGAAGCTTGAGGTTCAGCATTAGGTTGTTTAATTGGGCTCGCTGAGTTTTCCTAATACGAGTATTCACTGCTATGAATTTCCCTTGTAAGACTGCTTTCATTGTGTCCCATAGATTTAAATATGTTGTATTGTCATTGTCATTTAATTGAAGGAACTGTCTGATTTCTTCTTTAATTTCCTCTGTGACCCATTGGTTATGCAGAAGTGTTTCATTCAATTTCCATGTTTTTCTGAAATTCTTGTGGTTTCTTTTGCTATTGACCTCCAATTTCATCACCCTATGGTCTAATAATATACAGGGGATAAGTTCAATTTCTTTGCACTTTAGTTAAACATGTTCTATGAGCAAGTACATGGTCTATTTTTGAGAATGACCTGTGTGCAGCCAAAAGGAATGTGTATTCAGATTTCATGCTGTGGGACACTCTCTAAACATCTGTTAAGTTCATTTGTTCAAGAGTTTGATTGAATACTAGCAAGTATTTTGTTGCTTATTTTTTGTCTAGTTGATCTGTCTATTTGTGACAGTGGGGTATTGAGGTCCCCTACTACTATTGTACTAGTGCTTGTGATTTTTCATGTCTGTTAGTATTTGTTTTATATAGTTGTGTGCCTTAGTGTTTGGTGCATATATATTTATGACTGTCATCTCTTCCTCTTGGATTGTTCTCTTTACAAGGATGTGGTGTCCCTCTTTATCTCTCTTAATCAGTGTTGGTTTGAAATCCACTTGATCTGCAAAGAGGATAGCAACTGCTTTTTTTCGGATTCCTGTCACTTGGAGTATTGTTTTCCACCCTTTAAATTTCAGTCTATGAGTTTCTTTTTGAATTAAGTGTATTTCTTGTATTCAGCATATTGTTGGATCTTTCTTCTTCTTTTTTTTTGGTACTGGGGATCAAACTGGGGTCCTTGCACTTGCAAGGGAGGTAGTGGACCCACTGAGCTAAATCCTCAGCTCTGGATCTTTCTTCTTGACCCATTCTGCCAGTCTATTTCTCTTCATTGGTGAATTGAGACCATTAACATTGATGGTTATCACTGATACATATTGACTTATCATTGTCATGACTTTTTCTTTTTGTCGGATTCTCCCCCTTTGCATTAATTTCTTGTCGTGCCCTATGGATTCATTCTGATGAGCTTTCTGGGATTGTGATCCTCATTGTCTTTTCCTCGAATATTGTCTAAAATTTTTTGGAGTGCTGGTTTGGTATTCATGAAGCTCCTAAGGTGCTCTTTGTCATGAAGTATCTTATTTCTCCATCAATTTTGAAAGATAGTTTTGCAGGGTACATCAATCTGGGTTGGAGGCTGTTTTCCTTTAGGGCTTGGAATACATCACTCCAAGCTCTTCTTGCCTTGAGGGTTTGCATTGAGAAGTCTGCTGTGATTCTGATGGGCTTTCCTTTGTATGTGATTTGTTTCTTTTCTCTAACTGCTTGTAGAATTTTGTTCTTCTGTTGGGTTTCTGGAATCTTAACTATTATATGCCTATGTGTAGATTTTTTTTGATCAAGGCTAGTTGGAATCCTATATGCCTCACTTATCTGTATGTCAAGTTCTTTTCCCCTGCTTGGGAAGTTTTCTGCCATGTCTTCTGTGAACAATTTTTTATGCCATCTGCATGCTCTAATGTTTCTTCATGGACTCCAATCAATCTTATGTTATTCTTCTTTGCATCATCTAGCAGCTGCTGGATTGATTTGTTGTGGTCCCTTACTATTTTAAAGCAATTTTTCTTTTCCTGGTCACTAATTGCAATCTTATCCTCTATATCAGAAATTCTGTGCTCACTTTGGCTCATTATTCTGTTTTTAATGGAGTTTTTAATCTCCTGGAAATTTGTTTGCATCTGTTTTATAGATTCCATTTGTTTCCTACATTGGGATTCCATCATGTTCCTTAACTCCTCTATTTTTTCTTATCTGTGTCCTCTCTAGATTTATTAATCATGCCTTGCACTATGGGCACAATCTCTGCTGTTATCTGAGAAATTATTTCTTATTTCATTCTTTCCAGATCCTCTTTTTTTTCCAGTTTAGGGAGTCTAGGTGGTTGAGTATCAGATTGTTCCATCTCATTTCCCTTTGGGGTTGCTTTATGTGATCTGGATGTCTGGTTTTGAGACTTTTTACATGTCTTCTCATTTCGACCTTGGGTGGCGAGTGTGCTACTGGTGCCCTGGCTCACCTCCTTGACTCTGGGGGTAGCTCTGGTCCTCAGCTCTTTGGGCCGTGGTATGGCAGCCTGCAAGGCTCACTTCCTTGCTGCTGTGGATAACTCTGCTGCTCAGGGCTGTGGGTAGTGGTACAGTGGCCCGGGAGTCTCCTCCCTACTGCTGGGGGTGGCTCTGCTCCTCAGCACTGGGGGCAGTGGTATGCTGGCCCAGAAAGGAGCCTGAATGTTTATATTGCTGCAGAGAGTTCAATAATACAGGAATTCCAGAAATCCTAGTCAATGTCCATCTGAATTAATTCAAATTAAAATGAGTTGGGTGTGGTGGTGCATGCCTATAACCCCAGCATTTTGAGATCCTGATTCTGGAGAATGGCAAGTTCAGGACTAACCTGGGTAGTTTAGTGAGACTCTGTCTCAAAATAAAAAATTAAAAGGATATAGATCAGTGTGAAAGCCCTATTTTTAATCCCCAGTACTGCAAGGTAAAAAGAATAAAAGAAAAAGAAGGGAAGGATGGAAGGAAGGAAGGAAGGAAAGAAGGAAAGAGGGAGAGAGGGAGGGAAGGATAAAAAGAGGGGGAAAGAAAAAAAAGAAAGAATGAAAGAAAGAAAGAAAAAAGGAAAGAATGAAAGAAGAAAATGGGCATCAGAAGTGTAAGAGAATCCAAATTATATGACACTTTAAAATAAATTCCTTCTGTTTTATGCAGATTTTTAGAAATGAAATAAAACAAATAAGATTTAATTTTACTACTAAAATTCATCAGTATCCATACAACTATCAAAGGCTCTTCAAGGTTGTATTTAAAGAAAAAAATGATGTAAAGTTAGAAATAAGTTTATAAGTATGAATAAAATTCGTTACAAATCCCCAATCTATGTAGAGTTTATTCGGAACAGACAAACTTTTGTCCAAATTCTAAACTACTCGCCAATCAATGTCACTAAATCAGTGGAGTTTGATATTGAGACTTCCAAGCATCTGAATGTCCTCTTAATAAAATTCAAGCAGTTGTGTCTAAAAGTGATCCCTTAAACTTGAGACTTTTAAGTGAATGGATGCACCTTGAGAACATAATTTTAAGTGAAATAAATCAAACACACATGTTTAAATGTTGCATTGTTTTTCTTGTGTGAGAAACCCAAAGGATAAATAAGGACCCAAATGAATGAAGTAGGAAAAAAGTGTTCAAATGGGAAGGGAAACAAGGAAGGTGGGAGGGGAGAATGAAGGGGGGGATAGGAATAAAAACATAAAAAAAGGAATGGAAAGAAAACCATAGAAACAAAGCTCTGTAAAGGGAGAAGGGAAGAAGGATTGCAGGGAAGCGAGAGAAATGGGGAAAAAAGAATTAAGATATATTATGTAGAAGTAAAAATTTTCAGTGATGAATGCAATTATATGTGGCAAAAATGTACCAATAAAATTAATGAAAAAATAAAACTGATTATTGTTCTACCGTGATATGGCCATTTTATCTCATGGACTGAATTGTATTAGCTGGAGTCTTTTTTTTCATTTCTGAATCAATATTTTTCATTCATTTTAAGTAAATCCTTAAGCTGATGTTGCTGACACAGTCAATGTATCTTTGGCATCACTTAGATTTGTAGGCCTTTAAGAGCCCTCTAAAAATTATGTCAGATTCTCTATCTTCCACTGACATTGCATTTGGCCTCCATTAATCATTGCATTTTTAATAGCTACTGGATTCTCTCTGAGTATATAAATAGCTATTTTTTTCTATGTGAGTGATGGTTGAAAATCTTCTGGGTTGCCATTAAGGAATAGGAAGGGAGACATAAAATTTGGAATAATGTGTTTTTTTTCCTTTGAGAGCCATAAGACTCTCCTCCTAACCTAGCAATTTTGCATGGGGTGGAGATGAAAATGAATACTGGAATTAACTTTTATTTTCTCATGTCTTTTTAGCCTGGGAGTTGCAGAATCCTAATAAATAATGGGCAAAGAACAGACTGTCCTGGAGCAACACTTGGGCCCAGATAACTCCAGATACAAGGGTAGGAGTTTAGAAGCTGAAGGTTTCTATTCTCTACCTTGACAATCACTTGGCATTTTAGAATCTCCCCTTCTCAGTGGACTTGAGGGCTCAAGGCTACAGCTGTGACCTTGTAGGCAGGCTATAAAGCATGAAATCATTCACATAGACTGAAATAAGTGCCATATGGAAGAATGTCACTGGACTATGACTTGAGATACTTGGGTTCAAATTCTAGCTCTGCTCTTAACTGATTGGATAACTCTGAACACCTTCGTGCTCTGAATTTGCTTTCCTATCTGGAAAAGAAGAACAAGTTTAGAGTCTTGTCACACTGTATTTATTGGTGAAGAACAACTAGACATTGTATTCCAACTCATAATCAACTGGTAGCTTTGGTAAACTCAGTAAGAATAAATTACTTTTAAAAAGCATGTGTTTAGGAAACAGCAATGTCAAAATGCAATGCAAGTTTTAAATACTTAACTCTCAATTTTTGTACATATCTCATTAGAGACTGATGACAAACATTTGCTTTGGACAGGTACCGGTGTGTAGAACATATTTTAAGTAGCACTGGTTTAGAGAAGGGATTGGAAAACTACAATTTGTAGGTCACATTTAGCACAATGTCTATTTTGCAAATCTATTTTTCTTGACACACAGCCACACTCATTCACTTAAGATGTTGTCTATGGTTGTTTTTAGTGCTACAGTGGCAGAGTTGAGCAGTGACAGAAACTCTGCAGTGCCCAAAATATTTACTATATGACCCTTTACAAAACATTTTGCCTACCTTGGTTTATAGAAACCAGAAAATAAGGGAGCCAAACTAATTTCCTAAGGCCCTTCTGAGCACAGAAAGATAATAATTCTGCCAACATGCTTGGTAACAATGAAAATTGGCTGCCTGACCTTGAAAGAAAAATAACCAAAATGTGCTGTCTCTTTCAGTGAATTAGATGTCTTAAAAAGACATTCTGTTCCAAAATGAAATATTTTGTTTTTTCAATCCCCTTATACTTCCAATATTCTTGTGTATTCTACCTACATACTCTGAATACATACGTAATTGCATATTTGGTGAGTTAAGGTTTTTGTCCTGATTTCCGGTTGCTTCTTTGTTAAATTCTTGGGAATGTGTACTCTCTTATTTCTCCATTTCCAAAACTAGCCTAGTCCTACATAATTATTAAGTCTTTCTATTTACCACCATCCACCATGACCTTTGTGGAATAAGCTACAATTTACTTTGGTAGTTCTTTCCAATTGAATGATCTTCACTTCAGGGGGTTCAAGAAGTACTAGTGGCTTATCTATTTACTCCATGGAATCAAAATCCATAGAGAAAGGCAACATTTAGGATATTGGAGAATGTGGCTTATATTTGTGGACAAATGGACTTCTTCACACTGATGTACAGAATCAGTCTTCAGGTACCAAGTGAACTGCATTTCTGAAAATGATAGCCCTCTTTCTGATATAAAAGTAGTGATGGGGGAATAGAAATAGCATACTGTCTGCAGGCAGACTAACCTAAGAAAGAAGAAGAGGAAGGAACAGGGTTACATAAGCCCATTTTATTTTCTCATGCCAAGTTCAGTAGGTCATTCCAAGATGCAGAGGCCTGGAGGATTACATTCAAGAATTTCTGGCTTTTTGGGGCTGCCATCTGTCCCCCCGCTCCCGGCCCAGAGGTAGGGGCTTCCAGGCTGGCATCCCACTACTCGTGGTCCAGAGGAAGGAGCTTCCCAGCCACCAAACCTCCCCCTGTGCCTAGCCCAGAGGAAAGGGCTTTTGGGCCCCCTTCTGTCCCGCCACTCCTGGCCCAGAGGAAGGGGCTTCCAGGCCACCATCCCTACTGCCACTCCTGGCCCCTGTCTTACCTCTCCCAGCTCAGAGGAGGTGAGCCGTGTGGGCGCCATTAGCACCCACCCTGCCACCCCAGTCGAAAGGAGAAAACATTTAATAAGTCTCAAAACCAGACTTAAAGATCACCCACAGCAACCCCAAAGGGAAATGAGATGGAACACTATGATACTCAACCACCTGGCCCCACTGAACTGGCAGCAAAAGGGGATTTGGAAAAAATGAAATCAGAAATAATTTCTCAGATAACAGGAGAAATTGTGCTCCTAGTGCAAGACATGATTAATAAACCTAGAGAGGAGTTGAGGAACATGATGGAATCCCAACATAGGAAACAAATGGAATCCATAAAACAGATGCAAATCGATTTCCAGGACATGAAAAACTCCATTGAAAGTCTACACAGCAGAAAGAGCCAATGTGAGGACAGAATTTCAGATATAGAAGATAAGATTGCAATTAATGACCAGGAAAAGAAAAAATGCTTCAAAATTGTAAGGGAACATGAGAAATCAATCCAGCAACTGCTAGATGATGCAAAGAAGAATAACATAAGACTGATTGGAGTCCATGAAGAAACAGGAGAGAGTGCAGATGACATAAAAAAACTTCACAGAAGACATGGCAGAAAATTTCCCAAGCAGGGGAAAAGAACTTGACATACAGATAAGTGAGGCACATAGGATTCCAACTAGCCTTGATCAAAAAAATCTACACATAGGCATATAATAGCTAAGATTCCAGAAACCCAACAGAAGAACAAAATTCTACAAGCAGTTAGAGAAAAAAAACAAATCACATCAAATCACATACAAAAGAAAGCCCATCAGAATCACAGCAGACTTCTCAACACAAGCCCTCAAGGCAAGGAGAGCTTGGAGTGACATATTCCAAGCCCTAAAAGAAAACAGCCTCCAACCCAGATTGATGTACCCTGCAAAACTATCTTTCAAAATGGATGGAGAAATAAGATACTTTCATGACAAAGAGCACCTTAGGAACTTCGTGAGTACCATGTCAGCACTCCAAAAATTTTTACACAATAACATAGGAACAGACATTGAGGATCACAACCCCAGGACTAAAGCAGAATGAACCCATCTGGCACAACAATAAATTAAATGTGAAGGGGGACAAACCAACAAAAAAAAAGTCATGGCAATGACAAGTCAATACGTTTCAGTTATAACCATCAACATTAATGGTCTCAATTCACCAGTCAAAAGAAATAGACTGGCAGAATGGGTCAAGAAGAAAAATCCAACAATATGCTGCATACAAGAAACACTTAATTCAAAATGAAACTCATAGACTGAAAGTTAAAGGTTGGAAAACAATACTCCATGTGACGGGAACCCCAAAAAATGCAGGAGTAGCTATCCTCTTTGCAGATCAAGTAGATTTCAAACCAACACTGAGTAAGAGAGATGAAGAAGGACACTACATCCTTGTAAAGGGAAGAATCCAAGAGGAAGAGATGACAATCATAAATATCTATGCACCAAACACTGGTGCACCCAACTATATAAAACAAATACTAACAGACATGAAAAGTCATATATGCACTAATACAATTGTAGTGGGGGACCTCAACACCCCACTGTCACAAATAGATAGATCAACTAGACAAAAACTAAGTAACGAAATACTAGAACTCAATCGAACTCTTGAACAAATGAACTTAACAGTTGTGTGCAGAGTCTTCCACTCCACAAAATCAGAATACACATTCTTCTCAGGTACACATGGCCCATTCTCCAAATAGACCACATACTCACACATAGAACATGTTTAAGTAAGTGCAAAGGAATTGAAGTTATCCCCTGTATATTATCAGACCATAGTGCCATGAAATTGGAGATCCACAGCAAAAGAAACTGGAAAAATTACATAAACACTTGGAAATTGCACAACACACTTCAGAAGTTATTCACTTCTGAATAACCAATGGGCCACAGAGGAAATTAAAGAAGAAATCAGATAGTTCCTTCAATTAAATGACAATGACAATACAACATATCAGAATCTATGGGACATAATGAAAGCAGTCTTATAAGGGAAATTCATAGCAGTGAATACACATATTAGGAAAACAGAATGAGCCCAATTAAATAACCTGATGCTGAACCTCAGGCTTCTAGAAAAAGAAGAACAGGACAACCCCAGAGCTCATACAAGGGAGGAAATTATAAAGATCAGAGGAGAAATCAATGCAATGGAGACTAAGAGAACGATACAAAAAAATCAATGAAACCAAGAGTTGTTTCTTCAAAAGAATCAACAAAACTGACAAACCCTTAGCCAATCTTATCAGAAAAAAGAAAGAAAAGGCCCAAATCCATGCAATTAGGAATGAAAAGGGTGAAATCACAATAGACCCCGCAGAAATTCAGAGGATCATCAATACCTACATCCAGAACCTATATGCCAATAAGATGGAAAACACAGAAGAAATGGACAGATTCCTAGATACATATGAATTACCAAAGTTGAACGAAGAAGACCTAAAAATTCTAAACAACCCAATATCAACCAATGAAATTGAAAACATAATTAAATATTATCAACTAAGAAAAACCCGAGCCGTGATGGCATCACTGCTGAATTCTACAAGACATTTAGAGAGGAACTACTACCACTACTCTTTAAACTCTTCAATGAAATTGAAAGGGAAGTAGTACTCCCAAATTCATTCCTGGAAGCAAGCATCACCTTGCTCCCCAAAGCAGAGAAAGACCCAACTGAAAAGGAGAACTATAAGCCAATCTCACTAATGAATATAGATGCAAAAATCCTTCATGAGATACTGGCAAATCGAATGCAGAAGATCATCAAGAAGATCATACACCCTGATCAAGTGGGATTCATCCCAGGAATGCAGGGTTGGTTCAATATATGAAAATCAATCCATGTAATACACTATATCAATAGAGCCAAGGACAAAAAACATATGATTATCTCCATAGACGCAGAAAAAGCATTTGACAAAATCCAACATGCATTTATGATAAAAACCCTACAAAAAATTGGAATAGATGGTCTCTACCTCAAACTGATAGAAGCCATCTATGAAAAACCAACAGCCAATATCATACTAAATGGTCAAAAACTGAAATCCTTCACACCAAAATCAGGAACAAGACAAGGATGTCCACTATCACCACTCTTGTTCAATATAGTTTTGGAAACATTAGCCACCACAATTAGACAAGAGAAAGAAATAAAAGGAATAAAGATAGGAAATGAAGAAGTCACATTGTCATTATCTGCAGATGACATGATATAGTATATAGAAGACCCCAAGAACTCTATCAAAATTCTTCAAGACTTAATAACCAAATTCAGTCAAGTAACTGGTTACAAGGTGAACACACAAAAATCAATAGCTTTCCTCTACATGAATGACAGACTCACTGAGAGAGAAATAGGGCAAATAATTCCTTTCACTATAGCATCTGAAATACCTAGGAATTAACCTCACAAAAGAAATCAAAGAGCTCTTCTCTGAAAACTATAGCACTCTGAAAAGAGAGATTGAAGATGATATCAGAAAATGGACAGACATCCCCTGCTCCTGGGTAGGAAGGATTAATATATTGAATATGGCTATACTTCCAAAACTCCTATATAGATTCAATGCAATTCCAATTGAGATCCCAGCAGCATACTTCACAGACCTTGAGAAAACAATCCAAAAATTCATTTGGAACAAGAAGAGATCCAGAATAGCAAAAGCAATTCTATGCAACAGAGACATGGCAAGGGGTATCACAATCCCCAACCTGCAACTCTACTACAAAGCCACTCTGATAGAAACAGCATGGTACTGGCAAAGAAACAGACCTGAGGAGCAGTGGAACAGATTAGAAGATGCAGAAACAGCGCCATACACACTCAGCCATCTCATCTTTGATAAAGGTGTCAAACACCCTCACTGGAGAAAAGATAGCCTCTTTAATAAATGGTGCTGGAAAAATTGGGTTTCAACTTGCCAAAGATTAAAACTAGGCCTATATCTCTTGCCATGCACTAAACTAAAATTGAAATGGATTAAAGATCTAAATATTAAAATAGAAACTCTGAACCAGTGGGAACAGAGGTTAGGTAGAACTCTTGAAGACATCAGTGTAGGAAAAGATTTTATGAACAAAACCTCAGTTGCCCGTGAACTAGAACAATCAACAAGTGGGATCTCTTCTTATTAAAAAGGTTCTGCACAGCAAGAGAAACCACCAGCAGTGTGAAGAGACAACCCACAATGTGGGAAAAAGTCTTCACCTGCTTTTCCTCAGACAAAGGTCTACTATCTCAAATCTATAAAGAACTTAAAAAGATCAGACCTTCCAAATTTAAAGACCCAATCTGAAAATGGGCATGTGAAATGAACAGACTTTTCTCAGACAAAGAAGTAGAAATAGCAAATAAATACATGAAAAAATGTTCAATATCACTGGTCATTCGAGAGATGCAAATGAAAACAAAGCTGAGATCCCTCCTCACTCCAGAAAGAATGGCTGCTATCATGAAATCAACCAATAGCAAATGCTGGTGGGGCTGTGGGGAAAGAGGAAGCCTGCTCCACTGCTGGTGGGAGTGTAGACTGGTGCAACCACTGTGGAAATCAGTATGGAGATACCTCAAAGAACTAGGACTGGAAGTCCCATTTGACCCTGCTATTCCCCTGCTGGGGATCTTCCCCAAAGAATTAAAAGAATCATACCACAGTGATATATGTGCACCCATGTTCATAGCAGCACAGTTTGTGATAGCTAAAACTTGGAAACAGCCCAAATGCCCATCAACTGGAGACTGCATAAAGAAAATGTGGGCTTTTTAAAAATAAAATGGAGTACTACTCAGCCATAAAAAATGAGAAATTAGAGACATTTATAGCTAAATGGATGCACATTGAGGTGATACTCTTAAGTGAAATAAATAGAACACACATGTGTAAATACCGAATAGTTTTCTGGTGTGAGAAACTGAAAGTGTAAATAAGGACTAAAATGTATAATAGGTAATGTGAAATAGGAAGAAAAGGGGCAAAGGGGAAGGAAGTGGGAGGGCTAGGGGAAAGGAACGAAGGGAATGGGATTAATATGAGAAAATGGAAAAATAGGAACAAAATCTTTGTAAATAGGGAGGACTGGAGGGGTTGAAGGGAGGGCTGGGCAAGGGTGAAAAATAAGAACCAAGAGAGACTACGTAAAGGTGCAAATTTCCAATGATGAATGTCATTATGTTGTATACCTAAAATGTTCCACTGATTAGAATGAATAATCGATAATGCAAAATAGGAAGAAAAGGTCCGAAGGGGTAGGGGTAGTGGGAGGGGCAGGGGAAAGGAAAGAAGGGAAAGGAAAAATGATGAGAAATGTAAAAAATGGAAATAAAGTCTTTGTAAATAGGGAAGGGTGGAGGGCGTGAAGGGAGGGCTAGGAATGGGGAAAAAATAAGAACCAAGATGCATTATGTAAAGGTACAATTCCCAATGAGAAATGTAATTGTGTTGTATACCTAAAATGTACCAATAAAAGAATTTAAGAAAAAAAAAAAGAATTTCCCTCCACCCAAAGGAAATATCTGGCATGGAGAAAACAAAATACTTCCAGGGCCAACACAACTCATGATGAAATCCCTTCACTGATTCTCCTTACTACCTATTCTGCTATGGCAAAGAAAGCTCCATTGGTTGCCCTCTCACTAGAACTGTAAAGTTCAATCCACATTTTTCCTTTTTGCCAGGCATGACTTTGCCACTTCTTCCTCAGATGTATCTTGAAATCCTTCTCTTCCTTCTGACTCACTTCAGGCCTTAAACAAAAAGAGCTTAAAGTCTATTTCCCATAACAGACACATTGAACCATATTATATCCCCTTCGGTTTCAGCATCTCTGCAGAGGACAGTTCCCTATATCCTATATTCAACTTGGAGGACAGAATTGCCTTTCTGTTCTGTCCATGAGCCCAGAAGACTCTCTTAACTTCAGGATAGGCACAGCTAGAGGAACTAGAGAATGAACATCTGGCAATAATCAACAAGTCTGGAAAGTTTCTGGATGAATGCTTTAGCCACTAATACTTCCATTGCTTGAGAAGAACAATTCTGAGGAACATTCTTCATGGATGCTGAGTCTCTGTGGGTTTGAGCTCAAGCTGACCATAGTGGTAAAAAGCTCACTTATGCAGAATTATATTGTACTTTTGTCCTTCTCTGACACACTCATCTGACTCTCTTCTTCCTGCTGTCTGGTACTACCTCCCAAGTAAACTACCTGCTCTCTATTCCTGGCCTCAGACTCTGCTTTAGAGGAAACACAAACTATGCCATTATTTATAGAGTTGAAAGGCTTTTATCACTGCGGATTTAAAGATGAGAAATCTGAAGCATGGACAAGTGAAACAACATGTTGAAAGTTTTATTTCTAGAATGTATCATAGCTAAAGGATAGATTCAGGTCCAGTGTTTCTACCTTACTCATGTATAATTTCCATCTAATATTCAAAGCATTTTCCATGTAGTACCATTTTTATCTGTATAAAATTTTAATATAAAATTTAGATGCATTAATAGGCATAAGCCATTTTACAGCTCCTTTGTAGAAAGTGGCCTCTTTGCAATTAGGCAAAGTGGCAAATACTTATCTGATGAGCTTTGTTCAAGTGCTAGGATCCATTCATAGTGACTCAAAGAATAGAGGCTTTATCATCTCTTTATTTGTTTGTTTTCTGAAGCATTCATATTATAAGTATTGTTTGCTATGCTGCATTTCTTGAACTACAGCCAAATGAAGCACTTTATAAGCAAAATAGTCTACTCAATGATTTATTATTATTAAAAACTAAATGAAACTGCTCCTAAGCTGAACAATAAAGCTTTCTAAAGTAAGTAGTCAAGCTAGGCTTCTTCATTTAAAGAAATTCAAATTAGCTTTAAGCTATCAGCTCTAATTTCTCTTAAACAGAAAAAAACCCTTTCCAACTGTGAGCTATTTTTATTTTGTCATTCTCAGTGTTTTAAGGCATCAGAGGTATGAAGACAGAGCAAAGAGTAGTGCCAATCATTCGCTTCCTATCCTTGAATAGAATAGCAGGTAAGAGATGACATCCTAGGAATGTCTTCTCTTCTTCTCTAGTCTTGTAATCACTTAAATTAAATGGAAATTGGGCCAAAGTAAATAAATAAATAGGTCAGATTCCAAAAATAGAATAATACACTCTGCAAATTTTTTGAAGTTTTTTATTCGTGTATGTTTATGGTACATAATAATTACATTCATCTTAGATAATTGGTATGTATACATATTATGTCTTGATCATTTTACTTCTCCTTCCTCCCTCTTCTCCAGATCCCCTTCCCATCTCCACAAAGTCTATCTCCATGTTTCATGTCATCTTTTATTTTACTCTTTAAATGATTTATATTTTGGTTCTCTTATATAATTGAAATAATGCTATATATTTAAGCTTCTCTGTCTGATTTATTTCACTTAGCATTGTGGTCTTAAGATCCATCCATTTTCCTAAAAATGACTCAAATTTATTCTTCTTTATGGCTGAGTAGTACTCCTTTGTGTATATATGAATTTTGAAGAGATCCTTTCTCTGAAGGAAGTATTTAGAAGTACAGGTAGAGTTAAGGGAACTGTTAAGTGGTGTTGGGGCTCCAGTGTATAGCAACAGCAGGAAGCTATTACCATCCTTAGGCCTCATGAGGCAAAGGAGGGAAAGGAGCCAGTATGCAGAGTGATTGTTGGAACTATGGAAATGCGGACCTTGATAGGACTTGGGATCACAGAAGAATGATATGGAGCTGGAAAAGAGCCAGGGGAATAATTGCTTTTAACCTAAAAAAAATCTGCTGTGCTCTGATCACTCTTCAGGCACTTCCTTTCTCCTGAAAACAACCAGAAGCTGGAGGGATGGAGGGTCAGTGATCCAGCCCATAGATGTCAGCCACATGGGGCAAAGAGAAGGACAAGAGAGATGGAGAAAAGACCCAGGAGCTAACAGAGGAAGAGGAAAGTACTCTCTTTGCTGACTCATTCATGAACTAGCCCTATAACATACATGAGCAAAAATGAATTTCATGGAAGCTTTAACTACAAAGAGGGCAAGAGTTAGACCCAGTACTTATGGGAACCAAGAGGGAAGAACTTGAAATAGTTTTTAGCCTGAAGTGTAGATTATCCACAAATGTTTATGTGAAAGCCTATACATTTTGGTATATATTTAAGCAAAGAACTGTGGCAGCTGACCATCATATGGATACATAGCAAGAAGTGCTCATGAAACAAAATGGTTTCTTTTTCCTTAGTATTTAAAACACTAGCATTTACACTAATCTTTTTTTCTGTTGACTAACTACTGAATCCACGTCTCAAAAGTTTATTTTTAAAAACTGAACAAAATATCTTATTCTTCACATATTCCTTTGGGAAAATGGAGAAATCAACAGATGAGGTTCCCAGGGAATGTTTCTGCTCTTGTGAACTTTGGCTTATACTAGAGTGGGGTAGTACACTCATGAGTTTGGGGCAGTTCCATGCATTCATTAATTCATTCAGTGAACACATTTGATCATCAAGCAGGTGACTAAGCAGAAGAGATAGATACAAAAGTGCCCTTGCCTTGTTCAGTATTACATGCTAGTTTAGGTAGATAAGAGGTGGGCAAATATTTTAATAAAATATGTACAGATTATGATCACCATGGGGCAGGAAATGAAAACAGTGAGGGGATGAAATATAATTAGGGAAGACAAACTCAAGTATGTAAGGTAGTGAGGAGAAGATCTTTTGAGATAAGAATATGAAAATTGGGACCTGAAGGACGGGGAGGAGATCTGGAAAGAGCAAAGGAAACTGCAACCTCGACAGAGAGGACAGCAAATGCAAAAGCTTAGGGGCAGAAGAGAGCCTGAGTCTCATGACAATATGTCACCCTCTTCCCTTAGGATAAGATGATCTAGCAGCAATTCAAAAATTATGAATTCCCAGGGCCCCATCTTAGATCCACTGCATCAAGATCTAGAGAGAGGCATCCTGGGAAATAGGTGAATGCTGTTCTTAGGAATATTTGGGAAATCCTACTCATAAAAAACTATTAACTGTACAGTGGTACATTCCAAGAAGATGGGGGCTGAGTGTAAAATTGCAGTGTAATTTTGTTGGTTTTTCAACAAGTCTTATGTAAGAAGTGTCAACTTGTTAGAAGCCCAGACAAAAGTTAGCAAGATCAAATATATCAGACACACCCTGCTTCCTGGCCCTTGGGGCTACCATCTGTATTAGATACACAAGTCATGAAATATGGTAGGTTGAATCAAACAGCCTCTTCAAGAGTCCCATCTTCTAGTTATTCATCAAACAGTAATCTACATATTGCTACAAAGGAACTTTGCCAGAGTAGTTCTGGCTATGGGACCTTAAAATCAAGAAGAACAAGGATTGCTCCGGCAAGTCCAATCTAATCATATGAGCCCTTATAAGCAAAGAACTGTGTCCAGCTGGAGTTAGAGGAAGACACCACAGAAGAGGAGGTAAATGGGACAGACCTTCAGAGAGATGCAGCAGAAACAAAATTGGAGAAGAGGCATGAGAAGGACTTGAACTGCTGGTGCTGGAGAGGTGCCACACAGAAAATGTAAGAAGGGATATGAGCGTCCTTCTTCCCACAATCACAAAAACTAAACAACCTGAATGAGTTTGGAAACTGATTTTTCTTGGAGCCTCCTAATTAGTGCCTAGTCAACCAACAGCTTGATTTTGGCCTTGTAAAATAGGAAGCTGGGAAACAAGCTAAGCCCACTAGGACTTCTGACTTACAGAAATGTATACATAATGAATGTTTATTATTGTATTCATTTGTTATGGTGGCAATGGAAAAGTAATACAGGAAGTAACAGGTAAACGTAGCGGTTCCCAACCTGAGGCCACACGTTACATCATCATCATTAGAATTCCCACCGATGGTTTAGTAAATGGAGGCATGTATCAATCACTGAACTTTTCTGAGACATATTATTGGTCTGTAAAATAGAGGTAAAGTCATCCTTAACTCAGTGTGGATCTGAAACTCCAATGAAAGTACTACATGCCACACAATCATGAAGTCACTTCCATAGGTTTGCAGGTAGCAGGGTGACTTTTGGCAATGCACTTGCACTTTAGTCCTTCCAATTCATTGCAAGTTTGGGTGTCTGGGAAGCAGACTTGGAAATGGTACAGGGTGGAACCTGGAGTCAAGGTCTGAGGCATTTATTAGGAGTGTTTGGGATCACGACCTGCAGAGGAGGCAGGATTGGGCTAGGGAGAAATTCAGTTGCATTGTGGCCTTTTATCACCTAATCCTGTGGGAACTTTAAAGCTGGGATGTTCTTTCAGAATTGTCCAGGGCAAGCCAGGTTCTGGGCCTTTATGCCTCCTGGGTAAAGGATCATTGGGAGGGCTTTCCCTGGAGAGAAAACATGGGCTTGATCCAGTCTGTTAGACTCAGCTGAAGCAGTCTGTAATGAGGACTAATAACCCATAGTACTTCCAGCACTTGGAGGTGTAAATTCGTCCTTCCTGAAAAGAAATCTCGAGGGTCCATCACAGTGTTCACTAGAATATTCTGATCTCTGCAACATCTAAGGTGAGAGGTTCTTCTATCACACAAGGGAAACATATCTTCTGTAGGCACCATTTGTTTTCTAAATCTTTCTTGTGCCTCCACCAGTTCAGTCTTATACAAGATACATTGTGTTCTGCTATTGGTATCCCATTCCTAACTCTCAACAATCTCTTAGATGAGCCCATTTTAAGGCTTAAACATTGTGGCATATATAGCTACCAATGCCAGGATACAGAGATAACACTGGGAAAGAACTAAAGAGAATCCCATAGGAGCCCTCTTAAAATGCCTTGAAGCTCAATGCTTAAATGTACCAAATAACCACTGGGTCACCCAAGGCTCCAGTTTGTGGTACGAAAAGAGAACACTTTGTACAGTAGTGGCCACAGGATTCCAGGGCGTTTCAGGAGAGGTATTTTAATATTTCATTTTAGCAAGCCTCTTCTTTCCTTCAAGTGGTATAATCAACTGCGTATATATTATGACCTTGGAGTGTTTTTACGACGTGCTCCGAGCCTTATAAAGTTACCCTGGAATGTGAGGGCTGAGGTATTACTGTAATGTCTGATGAAGAAGGAAGAAAGTAAAGCGCTAAAGGAAAAAGATGGGAAAGGCATGATTTTTAAACATCTTTATTCCGTCCTGTTTCTCCCAAATGACCTGTTCTGTGTCTTTGGAATTAGCATTAATTCTTCTTTGTCTGCTAGGAATATTACTGTTTTATTATTTTAGAGATTGAAAAACATTAACTTGAATTGAGACTTTTGGCATAATTGAAGAACCATATTTTAATTCATGGGAATTGCGGTAAATATACTTTTCCCAAATAATTTCCCAAATGAATATTTTTCTTCCAATAAAACTATGATTAAGGCATAATTCTTCTTTTAGAGAATAATAAGGGGAAAGGACATCTTTTCTAAGTTGATAACATGTCATTTTGATCTTTGTTGACATGTCTCGCAGGCAAAGCATTTGTCCAAAATTGAGTATTGTACTATATTTACTCCTCCATTTCTACTCCTTGTTTTTGTAAGTAGCCTACACATAGTTGACCAAGTCAGAAATTTAGGGACTGAAGATAATGAGAACAGAGGAACATGGAGATCAGAAAGTTTCCAAAGAATTTACAGAAGATCATTTTCTGTAGCTGAGCAAGAAAATGGCTTCAGATTGAAAGGAACAACAAAGCACCATCACAATAAATGGAGAATGGTACCTACACACGCTATGGGTCTGTGGGGGTTTATGAGCACAAAAGATAGTGAGAAAAGTTTAAGCACTTCCAAAGACAAAATACAAGTTACTTAGATTGGAATTAATCCACCATCTTTCTTTTCATCAACAACACCAAATGCCAGTGCTACAGGGACCATGTAGTTTTTTGTTTTAACCAGAACATTTCACCTGGATCAGTCTTTGTGATAACAGGTATGAATCATGACTATCACAGGTAAACTGGGACACGTGGTCACTCTATAAAAAGTGGTTAGCACAAGAATTTCAAGGTTCTGAAGAAAAATCATTGTTTTAATTCTTTGGGGAAGATCCCCAGCAGGGAAATAGCGGGGTCAAATGGGACTTCCAGTCCTAGTTCTTTGAGGTCTCTCCATACTGATTTCCACAGTGGTTGTATGAGTCTACACTTCCACCAGCTTTGGAGCACGATTCCTCTTTCCCCACAGCCCCACCAGCATTTGCTATTGGTTGATTTCATGACAGCAGCCACACTTTCTGGAGTGAAGTGGAATCTCAGCGTTGTTTTCATTTGCATCTCTGCGCCCATGTTCATAGCAGCACAGTTTGTGATAGCTAAAACTTGGAAACAGCCCAAATGCCCATCAACTGGAGACTGGATAAAGACGATGGGTTTTTTTTAAATAAAATGGAGTACTACTCAGCCATAAAAAATGAGAAATTAGAGACATTTATAGCTAAGTAGATGCACATTGAGGCGATACTCTTAAGTGAAATAAATAGGACACACATGTATAAATACCGAATAGTTTCTCTGGTGTGAGAAACTGAAAGTGTAAATAAGGACTAAATGTATAATAGGTAATGTGAAATAGGAAGAAAAGGGGCAAAGGGGAAGGAAGTGGGAGGGCTAGGGGAAAGGATAGAAGGGAATGGGATTAATATGAGAAAATGGAAAAATGGGAACAAAATCTTTGTAAATAGGGAGGAATGGAGGGGTTGAAGGGAGGGCTGGGCCAGGGTGAAAAATAAGAACCAAGAGAGACTATGGAAAGGTGCAAATTTCCAATGATGAATGTCATTATATTGTATACCTACAATGTACCAATGATTAGAATGAATAATCGAAAATGCAAAATAGGAAGAAAATGTCCAAAGGGGTAGGGGTGGTGGGAGGGGCAGGGGAAAGGAAAGAAGGGAAAGAAAAAATGATGAGAAATGGAAAAAATGGAAACAAAGTCTGTGTAAATAGGGAAGGGTGGAGGGGGTGAAGGGAGGGCTAGGAATGGGGAAAAAATAAGAACCAAGATGCATTATATAAAGGTACAATTCCCAATGAGAAATGTAAATGTGTTGTATACCTACAATGTACCAATAAAAGAATTTAATAAAGTGCAAAAAAAATAAAATAAAAAAAAGAAAAACCATTGTAACCTAAAATTCCAAAAATAGAAAAAACATCAAATCAGTATGAGAATAGAATGATGACTTCTGGACATTTGAGAAACTTTGACACCAGTGTATTTTTTCACAGAAAGTTACTTGAGGATGTACTTTCTTTTTAAAATGGTAAAAATAAGCTAGGAAACAGGAAGGCAAGAAATAGAGGAAGTAGAGAATCTAAGAGGAAAAAAAAAGAAATGAACAGGAGTGATGAGACAGAGACACCTGAGGATAACAAAGTTGTGAGTCAACTTCGAGAAGATCCTACCCACCTGGGAGAGGGAGAATTCATGCAGGCGAATGGATTCTAAAAGTAAAGTGTCCAGATATAAGGGTAATCAGAAGAAATGCCATGAACAGTTTGGAGACGATATAGGATAAGGAAAAGGCCGTTAGTAAAGGAATGCAGTCAACTCAAACCTGATGCTATTAACAGTCTCCTCTGAAAGTGACAGAGAGTAGATGTTTTATAATGAAAGCTAGTATTTATTGAGGAGTTATTATGTATACAGTATAACTTTACATGTGTTAATTCACTTAAGTACTCACAGCAACTCTGCAAGTTAGGTAAAATTACTATTCCCTGGTTTTCAGATAAGATAATGGAGGCACAATAAGGTTATTTGTCCAAGGTTATACAACAAGCAGATCTGAGGTTTCAGCACTGCCTCTAGAGAATGCATTTGGTCCTAGGGTACACAATATTTGGTTAAACCAAAGTTAGAAAACTTTATGTTTTTGACCTTTAGAATCAGTCTGTAAATGATCATAATAGACATTACCTGTAGCTATGTCAGGATGTAAATATTATCATGTAGAAGAAAAATATAATTGACATTAGTTGGAAGAGGAGAGGGAAGGAGGAGACAAACTCCTAACTAACAAAATGAGGAAGAAAGAAGGGGTCTACATTTGATAGCTTCTCATATGGAGGTTTGGAATGCTTTTTAATGATGCAGAAGTGACCACAGTTGGTACTCTCCTGGAGTAATAGACAGGGGAAGTGAGAAGTAGGCAAGCCAACTAAGTCTACATCTAAAAACCAAGAAATTAGACAATCTTAAGGTTGATACATAAATAAAACATTAGTGTAAGCAGTGTATTGAGAAGTATAGTAGTACCTATCAGAGAAACAAAATTAGAAATAGCAGTTTCTTCCAGGAGAAGCACCTGTAGTTTTTCACCATCAGCTCTCTCATGCAATTTTATTTTTAAGTATAATACTGTGCACATATTTGTTTCATAACCCAGAGAAAGAGAAGATGCAACATCATCAATATCAGCAATTTCATTTTAGGAAAACAACATCGTTCATTACATTAAATAAAATGTGGGTAATTTGGATTGTATTGGCATTGTAATTGGTATGTAAATATTGATCATATTTAATTTGCATATTTGTTTTGATTTTATAATAGAATAAAAGCATAAGGATTTTATAGCCTTTTGTATGTGTCTTTCCAAATACTATTAGAATAAAAAAGGTGTAAGTCAATTCTGGGAACCTAAACCTTTTTTCTATCATTGTATCCTTCAAGTTTGAGGAATACCACTTTGCTGTAAGGGGTTGAGTTACCTTGCTACCAACCCATTACTCAGGGCTTGGTTAAATTTCATGCTCTGTCTGAAGCTCTTCCTTAATACTCTAAGCAGAATTGATGATGGTCTCCTTAGGGTCTCACTGTACATTATACATACATTTGTCACAGCTTGTATTTCTCATCATAGAGCTATTTATTTATGCAGATGTTTGTTTATGATTCTTAGACTAAAAGTCCTTATGAGTGGGACTCATAACTTATTCATCTATATTCTGAGCTCAAAGTTCCTCAATCAGATACCAGGAGCCTAGCAAATGTTTGCTGAATTGATGGGTGGCAGTAGCAATGATAGTTTCTTGGCTTTCAGTGTCCCCTGCAGGTCTTAGCCATCAAACTGAAAAAGTATAAGGTACTTCATCCACCATGGCTAAAAAGCTTTTTAGAAGTAAAAAGAAATATTAAGATGAGGCATAAGTCTTATAATTAGATTTACAGTGATTAAAGTCATCATAAAAGGAGTTGTCTTAAACTCCTTTCCTGAGTACCTATACCCCCTGTAGAGATAAGGTCATGGCGCCATTATATTCAGGTACAGTGGGTATTGGAACAATGGCAGAATTCCCTAGCATATAATGACACATCATAGTTACTTATGCATGATCAGCTTTGTTTAGATAACTTGCCAACACTGAAATTTTCACTGGTACTGCAAGTCGAGAGTTTAATCTATTTCCTAGCCCTATTCTTACTCCCTTACAATTTATGTTTTACTCAGATAAAAATGAATCTGGCTTACTGGTCTATCTACTTAAGAAAGGAGACAATAAAACTGCAACATGAGAAAATGAAGAGGAAAACTTTTTGAATTTTTTCTGAAAAGGCCAGATTCCAAGAAGGAAGCAGTAATTCTAGTTAGTGACACAATACTATTGGTTGAAATTGGTGAGATCTTTGAATTATCATTTGTTGTCTTTCCCAACACCCTTGGTATTGCCAGTGTATTTACTCATTCATTAATTCATTTCACAATACTTATCAGACACACAAGGTGTTTCTCTGGGCACCATGGTTTATTTACAAGATGTGGCCCTACACTCTTTTTCTATTGATTGCAACTTTTAAAATGGGCTTAAATAGCTCACCGGCAGGTATTTAAACAAAAGCATGAAGGCTTCTTAGGAGTCATTAAAGCTGAGTTAGTTGCTTTATTTTTTTTTCTTTTTAATTCTTTTATTGGTACATTTTATGTATACAACACATTTACATTTATCATTGGGTGTTTGTACCTGTACATGATGTATCTTAGTTCTTATTTTTTCCCCCATTACCTGTGCGCCCTTCAGCCCCTCCACCCTTCCCTATTTACATAGACATTGTTTCCATTTTTTTCCTTTTCTCATAATTTTTCCTTTCCCTTCTTCCCTTTCCCCTTCCCCTCCCACCACCCCTACACCTTTTGACCTTTTCCTATTTCAAATTATCAATTATTCATTTTAATCATTTTAATCCTTATTTACACTTTCAGTTTCTCACACTAGAGAAACTATTCGGTATTTACACGTGTGTCCTATTTATTTCACTTAAGAGTATGGCCTCAATATGCATCCATTTAGCTATAAATGTCTCTAGTTTCTCATTCTTCATGGCTGAGTATTACTCCATTTTATTAAAAAAAAACACATCTTCTTTATCCAGTTTCCAGTTGATGGGCATTTGGGCTGTTTCCAAGCTTTAGCTATTATAGTTGCTTTATTCTTAAAAATCCTTTGTTTTATTGTGATCTCAATTATAGCACTTCTTCAAATTATGGTACCTAAGAAAAGCTACCATGTATTATGGTAAAAATCATTAAGTGTTACTTAACCCTACACACTTTTAAAATATCTCACTAATATTCCAACTCACAATATATTTTGTTGAGAATGCAGAAATAAGTTTCTTAAATCTTTTGCCTTCTATGCTTGGAAATTTTAGATTGTAATTTAGTTGAAAACATCAACATTTGAAAAAATAAGCTATATTTAGTTCCTTCTGAATGTTTTTGTTTTATTTTTCACTGAAGTTCCTTCAAAACATTTCTTAAAGTGCTGAGTATGTAGCTTAGTGGTGCAGCATTTGCCTGGTAAACACGAGGCCCTGAGTTCTATTCCTGGTACCCCCCCAAAAAAATTTCTTAAAGATCTGGGTTAAGTATTTGTGGAAACTCTTGCTCTCCTAACTTATGAATCTTATAGTAAAAAACTGTAACTTATCCTCAACTGGGTGTCAAAGAAGAATATGTGAAGACTATTCAGAATTTCTTTGACTTTATTTCCTTTCATCTGTCATCTCCTTTATCTCCAGTTTCCTCTAATCTACCAATACTTTTATAGGAAGCCTCATTCAAAATGGGGCCATCAAATATGGACCAATACTGAATATTTTTCATTTCCCTAAAACAAGGCCGTGTGTTATAATCATAAGACATCCCCAACTGGTGTCATGGGAATTTATCAGTCACAGAACTCTTCCCTGGTGTACACAGCTACAGCCCTCCCCACAGAGCACTGAAAGAAATGGTGCTATATTTAAACTTATAAAAAGAGAACACATTTCCAGGAGTCCTGGGGAACACATTATTGACCTTTACAAAGATGCTCCACATTTCACATGGCCTGATTATAAAATAGGACCTCACAATAATGATCATAAAGCAGTACCTCTTCATCTCACACTCAGAATGAACAAACCAATTTTTTCTTCAAATCTCTCCTGCTACTCCAGGGAAAATTCTAAAAACTTCTGGATCCTCCATTATGTGCTAGCACACACAGCTTTCTAGGGTTCTTCCCTTTTGTCATTACACGTGTTGATCCACCACTGATCTTTTTCACTTTACCTGATTGCTGTTACTGAATGACATTCGATGGACTGCAAGTCCTAGAACAGTGTGATAGAAATCCAAGAATTGTTCACTAGCAGATGGACCACTTACTAGCTCTGTAACCTTGGTAAAGCTATTTAACCATTCACACCCTGCCCTTTTTACATAAAACAGAGATGACAGTGCCTACTTTCCTTGTAAGTTTCAAATAGGACACTATAGTCAATCCTCATTAGTCCTGGCTCTATATTTGTGGATTTGCCTACTTACTAACATTTATTTGTAACTCCAAAATTAATACTGGTAATATTTTCACAACCATTCCTAAAAATGAGCAGCACGGCAAAAAATAGTTATTCAAAGCACATGTGCCTGTCTGGAGTCAAATAAAGCAAGATTCTGTCTTGTATCAGTTTTCATACTGGAAACAAGTGTCCTTTTAGGGTGGCTATTTAGTACCACATTTTTCTTGCATTTTTATGCTTTTAGTTGATGATTTTGCTATTTTAAATTGTCCTCAAGTATAGTGCCGAAGTGCTGTCTAGTGTTTTTAAGTAGTTGAAGACTGTTACGTACTTTATGGAGAAAATATGTATGTTCAATAAGCTTCACTCAGACATGAGTTAAAGTACTGCTGGCCATGAGTTCAATGGTGATAAATCAACAATATATATGAAATAAGGTCTTTAGACGAACACCCAAAACGAGGTGGTGTACTAATTGGTTCATTAAAATGTGAACAGATGCTTGCAAGAATTCCACTCTTTATTTTCTCTAGCATGCAATGGTTCAGTATTGGCTAATTCTGTGTTCATGGCAAATTTATAGAACATAACTACAGTAAATAATGAGGAATTGACTGTACTCTAAATGCCTAGTACTTAGCTGGGACCAAACAAACACTGCTTTATCTTGTTTCTATAGATGAGGGTAAAATGAGGACATACTCTTTGAGGTATGAAGGGATGGCTGCTTCCCAACTCTCTTTTTCTTGGAGTGTTCCCTTGAAAGCATCATAGGGCCAATGAGAAGCCCAATATTTTTATTTTACAGTGAAAACTCCAGGGCCTTCTGCTACTTGTTGCTGTAAACACATACCTCCAAAATCAACTCTCTGACAGATTAAACAGGAGTCTATCACAAGCTAGTCTCTTTATCGCTCAAGAAGATAAGACTGAATTATTTTCTTCTTTCTCACTGTAGAGGCTTTTATTAAATTCTGTCCAGACTTTGTAGGTAATTTTGAGCTACTTCACGAGCATGTAAATCTGGTATTGCTTATTCTTTTTAAAAAAGTTCCTTCCCTTTGTTATATTGGTACAATGGGGTTCTTTGTCGGTAAGATTACTTTATTTCTTCAACATAAGTTTCAGTTTTATTCTGGGAAGGCCTCTCTTTTTAAATTTCTTGGGGTTGTTTGTATCTGTCAATGAGTAAATGGCTTTTTGGCTTTGCTATTATGCAGTTCAAATTATACTGATGCACCTGTTAAGTTAAAGTGGTTATGCTTCTGGGCTCTCAGTGAATCAATTTTGCTGCTGAATAATGAAGCACTTCAGGTTTTCCATATTTCTGTGTCTACTTAGAAACCAGAAAAAAATGGATGTCCCGGTGTTTTGCAAGGTGCCTGATGATCCTAATTGTTGACTGAGGATGTTGCAGGCATGGGAAGAAAGGCTACTTAGACTCTAAATTTCATGGCATGAGTCTCACTGGCTCCAGCTATGAGCCAGATGTCTAAGTTTTCTACATGTACGAATACGGCAATTTAAGATAGACACCAATTCAAGTCTTCACTGAGCCATCTTACTGGCTGTCTTGATGGACCCATCTCGCTAAAAGATGACACAGGAGATGCTTCTCTTGTGCTCAGCGATATGTCCCCTCTTCCCCCCATACACTTCTTTTCCTAGAGATGTTCAGGGTGATGTGTGAGTCAGTGACTCAGCATGCCCCTGGCCCAAGGACAGGGTTTCTCAACCCCTTTGCTGTGGTGAGAACTGTTTTGTACATTTTAGGATGTTTAGCAGCATCTCTGGCATTGGCCCACTTCATGCCAGTATGACAAACCAAAATCCGCAAACACTGTCAAATGTTGGGGACATGGGGGGGGGCACAAAATGCTTCATCAAACAGCACTGCTCTGCAGAGAGAGGATGTACTCTATGCCAAGTTTCAGTGCTCCTTATCCCGGAAACTCAAAATCAGTGACCTCTAGGTCAGCAATAGAAGCTCCTCAGTACCTACCACCAAGGACGCCCACTTGGTTATCCCAAGAGGAAATGTGGCTACCACATGACTAAGGTTCTTTGTTGTCAGCATCTCAGGAACAGTGTTTGTTGTGTGCCTTGGTTTTCTTATTTACACAGGAAGAAAACACTACCCTTCACAGAAGTTTCATTTTGTTTGGCTTTTAGTTTTTTCCCAATTCATGGAGGGCAATAAACATAGTAGCTTCTGGAAGATAAAGAATAGCCTGATCATCTGAATTTTGCCTTTTTTCAGCTCTCTGGAGCTCCTGATCTTCATAGTCAGGAGCTTCCCCTTTTCAAGAATTCCTGTCTCAGAACTCTTATCCAGCCAAGGTAATTGGCTTACCATAGAGAGGTGGGAGAACGTGGTGCCTAAAAGCACAGACCCATTTCAAGGCCTGACTCTGTCACTCACTTTCAGTGACTTAAAATAGTTTAGTTTAACTCAACTTCTTGGTTCCTTCCTTACAAAATGCTGATAATAATGTTACTGAGCTTACATCATTATTGCAAATCTTAAATGAGTTAATACTCTCTCAGTACTTAAGGACTGGTGTGAGGAAAAATGTGCACTTTAATGAAGAGCTGCATAACCTTTTTCCTTTACCTGCTTTTAATTCTTTGGGAGTTAATTTACAACTTGCAAGAATTTGAAACTAGGTTTACCAGACTTGTCAAAGTCTGTTTGTCTCTATGTCTCCTCATACCCCTGAATATTAATTCTCTTAGTAGCCTGCCATCTTTTAACTATCCTTCTTTCTTGTAGTATGGTTTATGATTGTTAGTGCACATCTGAAACTGCGTGCCCAAACATCTGTGGCCTTCACAGTCTGTACGGATTACCTATTGCTGCATAAAACATAACCCCCAAACCTAGCTTAAAAGTGCACAGTTTATATGGGTCATGAATTTAAGTATAGCTTAAATGTGTGGTTCTTCTGGCTCTGGGACTCTTACTATATTGTAATTGAGATGTCAACCAAGGCTATGGTCTTACATGAAGCTCAACTAGGGAAGAATCTCCTTCCATGATCATTCACATAGTTGTTGTCAGGATTCATTTCTTCAAGGGCTGTTGAACTGAAGGGTCAGTTCTCTACTGGCTATTGGCTGAGGCTACTCTCAGTCCCTTGTAATGTGGGTATTTCCAAATGGTAACTTGCTTTATTAACATATGCAAGCTAAAAAGGCAATAGAGACAATCTGCTGAAGTGATATTCCATCATTTTCTATATTTTATTCATTAGAAAAAGGTCACTATGTCCTGCCCACACTTAACAGGATGGGATTATACAGAGATGTGAAGACCCGGAGGTGGGGATCATCATGGGACATCTTAGAAGTCTGCCTATCCCACAGCCAAATGTGAACCAAATCTGTGGGATCCATCCCAGAACAATCTGAACCAAATCTGAAAGGGGCCTACAACAGAACCAAAGCCCATACTTTCCCAGGTCTCATAAGAAGGGGTAGAAATGAGATTTAATGCCCATATATAGCTGTATCATAGTTCCCACCTGGTGACACCAAATTTCCAGCCTTTCCTTAAAGGCATCTTTGATTATTTCTAAATCCACAAAAAGTACTTCATACAGCCTCAGGAATGAGCCCACCTCAGTCTTTGGTTGCAACGTTTAAGAAATACAGTCAGGCACTGACATTGTTACTGGTGATCTCTGTCAGAAGTATTCCCAGTGTAGGGGTTGGGAGGATCCTTAAACTTTAAAAAGGGTTTATCTCCTTCAGTCCTCATTGGACTCTTGAAGCTGTAGGCTACAAAATAAACAAAAACACACTTGACCAAAATACTCCTTCCTTGTTCTAGATGACAATTTGGAACCCCAAATAGTTCTGCTTACTCCCCAATACTCCTGATGCATAGAGCTCCTTCCATATGATTAAAATATCCTTTCTCAGATAAAATTAGGAAATGGATATCATACCATCCTCTGCTTCCTTATCTTCTCATCTTTATTCCCAGGTGCAAAAAAACTTGGTATTGCTTCCTTTTCTGTCTCCCATTTGTGTTGATATCTAGAGGCAATCCTTAGAAAAGTCTTGATCTGGACCATTTGTCAGTATCCATGGTATAAATGCTCCCATTGTGCATGATTACAAACTACCAGTGTGACAGAATTGAACACGAAATTGGGAAGAAATGCACACAATTAGCTCTTTGTAGGCTGGTACAAGCTGGCTCCAACATACTGTTATGTGTAAGATAACAGCCACCATCTGAATCCTATCCTGGATTAGTAGGACTCTCACTGCACACTCGATGTTAGTATTCACCCTGAACTGGAAGTGTAGGACTAAATTGTTTCACTGATGGTGGCAGATGTGATTATGGAACTCTTGTGCATTCCTGTCATTGAAGTTGCTCTCTCTGAAACCTGGAACTGGATCTCAATATCCTCAGGCAAAAGTCTGATGTATTAAGAAAAAGCCCCCAAAGGTACAGCCCTTCAAGATAAACTTCCTGTTTCCCCAAATTCTTGTGGACTAGAGACTATTTCCCACACTTGATTGATACTCTCGGTCATTGATATTTTCATTCTATAATCCTCCATGTTTGCCCAGCCTGAAGGACTGAGTTTCTACCAAGATTCTTCCTCCTTGGTTCCTGTAAAGATTTCACATTATTGTTAAAGGACACTATTACCCCAGGAAACCTGATCCAGTTTCTTTGTGCAGGGTGGCAGAGGGGAGTAGTTTTGTCTCTCTACTCTGAACATAATCATGAACCCAAATTTTTTTGACATATGAAGCTTGTTGAGATTTTGGAAATAACGGAGAAGGCACACCCTTCTAATTTCAACTATGCGTCCTTGAGTGAGTTACCTAACTTTCTATGTCTGAGAATCTCTTTATGTTTAGTGGAGATAAGAATACTTATCTTCTAAATTTGTTTTGAGAGTATAAATTAGAGGATAAATGTAAAGTCCTAGGCACAAAGTGCTTATCAAAACTTGTCAATTTAAAATAAAATAAAACATTTTAAAAAGTCCAAATATTCTACCATTGCTTTTTAAAATTTATTGTTTCTCTCTCCACTTTTAAGCATGGATTAGCCTTCTGTCCATGGATGTAGGGTTGGGTTGGGCTGGGATAAGTTGCTCTATCTCGGGCATTTAGTGAAGGACACAGGCAAGAGCTGTCTCTCCTGGAAGGAAGCTCAAGGTCTGGAGCTACATTTGGTTTTGTTATATATTTTTGTATAAATTTTTTTTCCAGTACCCAGGATTGAACTCAGGACCTTGAGTTTGCCAGGCAGACACAACACCACTGAGCTAAATCTCCAGCCATTTGTATTAACTTTTGAAATATGAAAGTATAGCCAGTTTAAGAATCAGAAAATGTGTAGACATGCATTTAAAAAAGCCAACAGTTCACTTTCTCCCCATTCTTACTCCATTATGACAGCAGTGTGTTTATTTTCCATAAAATTTATATGCCTGTAGAAACCTAAGTATACATTTATAGACCCTTTTTTTGGTGTTTCTTTTTATAAACAGGTCCTAAGATAGGCATTACACTGCAACTTGGTTTTCTCACTTAATAATCCATCACATAGATATGTATTATTTGCTTTTCAGATAGACATTCAATAAATAGATACTGAAATGTTCACTTAGAGATAAGACTATAAAACTCTTTTGCTGCAGTAACTTTATTAAAATATAACTCATATACCACACAATTCACCCATTTGTTTTTAGTATATTATGCACTCATTACCACAATCGCTTTTAGAACATTTCATCACTTCCCAAAGAAACCCCATACAGTTTAACAATTGACCTCTAGCTCTCCTGGCCCTATCCCCCTTCACTAGTCATAAGAAAGTGCTAATCTAGTTTCTGTCTCTATAGATTTCCCTGTTCAAGACATTTCATATCAATGGAATGATAAATTTGGCAGTCTTTTGTGACTGGCTTTCTTCACTTAGCATAATGTTTTCAAGTTTCACCCATGTGGTTTTATGTATCAGTAACTCCCTCTGCTTTATTGCTGAATGATATTCCATTATCTAGATATGCTTTGTTCTATTTGTGCATTCATCAGTAGATGGACATTTGGGTTGTTTCCTATTTTGGCTATTATAAATAGTGCCGCTATGAACATTCATGCATATCATTTGCTTTCTTTTTAAAAAATTGGTGCATATTAGTAATACAGAACAGTGAAGTTTATTTTGGTATACTGGTACTTGTACATAACATATGATTATTTTTATCTCCATAACCCTCCCTTTTTCTCCCACCTCAATTTGATCCCTTTCCCCATCTCTAAAAATCTACCTTCTAGTTTCTTGTCATTATTTATTTATTCACAGATTGATCGTATAAGAGAAAATATGCTATATTTAACTTTCTGAGACTGGCTTATTTCGCTTAACATGTGGTCTCCAGTTCCATCCATTTTCCTACAAACTACATGATTTCATAGCTAAATAATATTCCATTGTGTGTTATATACCACTTTTCTTTATCCATTCATCTATTGACAGCTATCTAGGATGCCTCCACAGTTTAGCTACTGTGAATTGACCTGCTATGAATATGGATATGGATGTATAGTATGCTGTATTTCTTTTGGAAATATACCAAAGAGTGATATTGCTGGATCAAATGGTGTTCTATGTTTAGTTTTTTGAGGAATCTCCATACTGGTTTCCATTGTCGATGAATTAGTGTAAATTGTCACTACACATATCACTTGCTTTTTAACTCCCAATTTTCTGGTTATCTGTTGATCTCTTTCTCAAAAGTGATCTTCTCCAGTCATACCAACCTTTTCCATAACTTATGTTTCAGGAATGCCTACTCCTGAGAAGACCCCTGGAGACACTAATTGAAGGATGTCCTGTTGACCAAGCTTTGATTACAAACTAACTTTGTATTTTTCTATGTCAGGTAATGATATTAGATACTAATTTTTTTCCTTAAATTCTTTTATTGGTACATTTTAGGTACGCAATATGTTTACATTTATCATTGGGTGCTTGTACCTGTACATGATGTATCTTGGTTCTTATTTTTCCCCATTACCTGTACACCCTTCACCCCCTCCACCCTTCCCTATTTACATAGACTTCATTTCTATTCTTTTTCCTTTCTCGTAATTTTTCCTTTCCCCTCTTTCCATTCCCCTTCCCCTCCCACCACGCCTACCCCTTTGGATATTTTCTTCCTATTTCAAGTTATCAATTATTCACTTTAATCATTTTAATCCTTATTTACACTTTCAGTTTCTCACACTAGAGAAACTATTTGGTATTTACATATATGTGTCCTATTTATTTCACTTAAGAGTATGGCCTAAATATGCATCCATTTGGCTATAAATGTCTCTAGTTTCTCATTCTTTATGGCTGAGTAGTACTCCATTTTATAAAAAAAAACACAGCTTCTTTATCCAGTTTCCAGTTGATGGACATTTGGGCTGTTTCTAAGCTTTAGCTATTATGAAATGTGCCACTATAGACATGGGTGCACATATATCACTGTGGTATGATTCTTTTAATTCTTTTGGGAAGATCCCCAGCAGGGGACTAGCTGAGTCAAATGGGACCTCTAGCCCTAGTTCTTTGAGGTATCTCCATACTGATTTCCACAGTGCTTGCACCAGTCTGCACTCCCACCAACAAAGGAGAAGGGTTCCTTTCTCCACACACACCCCCAGCATTTGTTATTGGTTGATTTCATGATAGCAGCCATTCTTTCTGAGGTGAGGTGGAATCTCAGTGTTGTTTTCATCTGCATCTCTCAAATGACCAGTGATGTTGAACATTTTTTCATATGCTTATTTGCTGCTTTTACTTCTTTGTGAAATGTCTGTTCATTTCAGATGCCCATTTTTGAATTGGGTCTTTGAATTTGGGGATCTGATTTTTTTCAGTTCTTTATATATTCTTGATAGTAGTCCTTTGTCTAAGGTACAGCTGCTAAAATTTTTTCCCACATTGTAGGTTGTCTCTTTGCTCTGTTGGTGGTTTCTCTTGCAGTGCAGAAGCTTTTTAATAAGATGAGATCCCAGTTGTTGATTATTTGTGCTAGTTCCTGTGCTACTGAGGTTTTGTTCATAAAGTCTTTTCCTATGCCAATATCTTCAAGAGTTCTACCTAACTTATCTTCCAGCAAGTTTGGTGTTTCTGTCTTAATATTTATATCTTTAATCCACTTCGGTCTTAGTTTAGTGCATGGTGATAGGTATGGGTCTAGTTTTAATCTCTGGCAGTTTGAAATCCAGTTTTTCAAACACCATTTATTAAATAGGCTATCTTTCCTCCAATGAGAGTGGTTGGCTCCTTTGTCAAAGATGAGGTGGCTGAGTATGTCTGGACTTGTTTCTGCATCTTCTAATCTATTCCACTGATCCTCAGGTGTGTTTCTTTGCCAGTACCATGCTGTTTTATCACAGTAGCTTTGTAGTATAGTTTCAAGTTGGGGATTGTGATACCCCAGCCATGTCTCTGTTGCTTAGAATTGCTTTTACTATTCTAGGTCTCTTCTGGTTCCAAATGAAGTTTTGGATTATTTTCTCTAGTTCTGTGAAGTATATTGTTGGAATTTCAATCAGCATTGCATTAAATCTACATAGTAGTTTTGGAAGTATGGTCATTTTCACTGTATTGGTTCTTCCTACCCAGGAGCAAGGGATGTCTCTCCACTTTCTTATATCCTCCTCAATCTCCTTTTTCAGAGTGCTGTAGTTTTCAGTGTAGAGGTCATTTGCTTCCTTTGTTAGGTTGATTCCTAGAAATTTCATCTTTTTGGATGCTATTGTAAAAGGAATTGTTTCCCTAATTTCTCTCTCAGTGAGTCTGCTTTTTTGTGTATAAGAAGGCTATTGTTTTTTGAGTGTTGACCTTATATCCAGCTACTCTACTGAATCTGTCAATTAAGTCTGGAAGACTTTTGGCCCAGTTTTTTGGGTCTTCTATGTAAAGTGTCATATCATCAACAAATAATGGGAATTTAACTTCTTCCTTTCCTATCTTTATTCCTTTTATTTCTTTCTCTTTTCTAATTGCTGTGGCTAATGTTTCCAGAACTATATTGAACAGGAGTGGTGATAGTGGGCATCCTTGTCTTGTTCCTGATTTTAGGGTGAAAGTTTTCAGTTTTTGACCATTTAGTATGATGTTGGCTGTTGGTTTTTCATAGATACCCTTAATCTGGTGGAGATAAAAACCTTCTTTTACAATTTTGTGTAGGATTTTTATCATGAATGAGTGTTGCATTTTGTCAATTGCTTTTTCTGCATCTATTGAGATGATCATATGGTTTTTGTCCTTGGCTCTGTTAATATAGTGTATTACATTTTTTGATTTATAAATGTTGAATCATCCTTGCATCCCTGGGATAAATCCAACTTGGTCAGGGTGTATGATCTTCTTGATGACCCTCTGTATTCTGTTTGCCAGTATCTTGTTGAGGATTTTTGCATCTATTTTCCTTAGGGAGATTGGCCTGTAGTTCTCTTTTTGGGTTGGGTCTTTCCCTGGTTTTGGGATAAAAGTAACACTTGCTTCCAGGAATGAATTTGGAAGCATTCCTTCCCTTTCAATTTCCTTGATGAGTTTAAAGAGTAATGGCAATAGTTCTTCTTTAAATGCCTTGTAGAATTTAGGAGTGAAACCATCAGGACCTGGGATTGTCTTTGTTGGTAAATTTTTTATTGTATTTTCAATTTCACTCATTGTAATCAGGGTATTTAGAATTTCTATATCTTCTTCATTTAACTTTGGCAAATCATATGTATCTAGAAATCTGTCCATTTCTTCTGTGTTTTCCATTTTAATAGAGTACAAGTTCTCGAAGTAAGTATTGATGATCCTCTGGATTTCTCCTGGGTCTGTTGTGACTTCATCTTTTTCTATCTTAATTGCATTGATTTGAGCCTTTTCTTTCCTTTTTTTGATAAGGTTGGCTAAAGGTTTATCAATTTTTATTTATACTTTCGAAAAACCAACTCTGATTCATTAATTTTTTGTATTGTTCTCTTAGTCTCCATTGCATTGATTTCTCCTCTGATCTTTATAATTTCCTCTCTTGTATGAGCTTTGGGGTTGTTATGCTCTTCTTTTTCTAGGAGCTTGAGGTTCTGCATTAGGTTATTTATCTGAGTTCTCTCTGTTTTCCTAATATGGGCATTCACTGCTATGAATTTCCCGTGTAGAACTGCTTTCATTGTGTCCCATAGATTCCTGTATGTTGTACTGGCATTATCATTTACTTGTAGAAACTGTCTAATTTCTTCTTTAATTTCCTCTCTGATCCACTGGTTGTTGAGTAGGGTGTTATTCAGTTTCCATGTGTTTGTTGGGGTTTTGCAGTTTCTTATGTTATTGATCTCCAATTTTATTGCACTATGATCTGATAATATCCAGGGGGTACTTCAATTCTTTCACATTTACTTAGACATGTCCTATGAGCTAGCATGTGGTCTATTTTGAAGAATGACCCTTGTGTAGCCAAAAAGATTGTGTATTCTGATTTTGTGGGTTAAAACACTCTGTAAACATCTATTAAGTCCATTTTTTCAGTAGCTTGGTTCAGTTCTAGAATTTCATTGTTAATTTTTTGTCTAGATGATCTGTCTATTTGTGATAGTGGAGTATTGAGGTCCCCCACTACAATTGTATTAGTGCTCATTTGGTTTTTCATGTCCATTAATATTTGTTTTGTATAGTTGGGGGCCTTCGTATTTGGTGCATATATATTTATGATTCTCATCTCTTCCTCCTGGACTGTCCCCTTCACAAGGATGTAGTGACCATCTTTGTCTGTCTTAATTAGTTTTGGTATGAAATCTACTTTGTCTGAAAATAAGATTGCTACCCCTGCTTTTTTCTGGGTTCCTGTTGCATGGAGAACTGTTTTCCATCCTTTTACTTTCAGTCTATGAATTTCTTTTTGAGTTATATGTGTTTCTTGTATACAGCATATTGCTGGATTTTGCTTCTTAATCCATTCTGTAAGTCTATTTGTATTGATTGGTGAATTGAGGCCATTTACATTGATAGTTATAATTGATAGATATTGACTCATCCTTGTCATAATGTTTTACTGTTGTTGGCTCTTTTATTTCTTATTTTTCCCCCTTTCCCTTTAGATTCTTACCTTGCCTGGAGGCTACCCTCTGTTGGGCCTCACGGAGGGAGTTGTGACCTTCATTGTCTTTTCTAGCATATACTTAGAATTGTTGGAGTGCTGGTTTTGTGTTCATGAAATTTCTCAGGTGTTCTTTGTTGTGGAAGTATCTAATTTCCCCATTGATTTTGAAAGAATTTTGCAGGATACAACAGTCTAGGTTGGAAGTTGTTTTCTTTTAGGGCTTGAAATACTTCACTCCAGGCTCTCCTTAATTTGAGGGTTTGTGTTGAGAAGTCTGCTGTGATTCTAATGATCTCTCCTTTGTAGGTGATTTGTTTCTTTTCTCTAACTGCCTATAAGATTTTGTTCTTCTGTTGGGTTTCTGGGATCTTGACTATTATATGTCTAGGTGTAGTTTTTTTTATCATAACTAGTTCGAGTTCTATATGCCTCACTTATCTGTATGTCCAATTCTCCACCTCTGGGAAGTTTTCTACTTTTACTTCTGTGAACTGTTTTTTTAATGTAAATTTTACTTTCTCCTGTTTTTTTGTGGAGTCCTGTCAGTCTTATGTTATTCTTCTTTGCATCATCTAGCAGCTGCTGGATTGATTTCTCATGGTCCCTTAATTTTTTTTTTTTTTTTTGGTACTGGGGATCGAACTCGGGTCCTTGAGCTTGCGCAGCAGGCAGCTAAACCACTGAGCTAAATCTGCAGCCCTGCCTTACTATTTTTAAGAAATCTCTGTTTTCATGGTCCTTAACTGCAATCCTGTCTTCTATATCTGATATTCTCTCTTCAGATTCCCTTAATCTGCTCTGCATTCTTTCAATGGAGCTTTTAATCTTCTGGATATCTGTTTGAATCTGTTTCATGGATTCCATTTCTTTCTTATATTGGGGGATCATGGTTTCAATTTCTTTCTCATGCTGGGCATTCATGGCTTCCAACATGTTTCTGAGCTCATCTTTTTTTTTTATCTGTTTCTGTTCTGGAGCCTCTAATCATGTCTTTCACTCTGCTCTCCATCTCTGTAGTTATCTGGGAGATTATTTCTGTTTTGAATTTTTCTAGAGCCTCATTCATCTGTTTTGTTACTTCCTGTGCTATCAGTTCAGGGTATCCAGGTGGTTGATTATCAGACTTTTCCCGTTCAGATACTAATTTTGAAAATAGCCAGGTTTTTTCCAGAAAGTAAATTTGTACCTGTCCTGACAATATTGTTTTATAGATATAATTTTTAAAATCCTGAAATAAAAAATTAATGGTCTTAACTGTATATTTTCAGTTCAGATCTCTTTCTGTGTCAAATATCCACAGCATAATTATTTAGCACTTAAGACACTTAGATTACCTATAGACATCTCTAAAATGCACTTCAGAGTGCTATTTGTGCTATCCCCCACAAATTCACTCTTTTTTTGTATTCCCTACAAGGGAAAATAATCCCATCATACATACTATTGCCAAAGTCAGAAATCTGGTAAATGCTCTAGACTTCTCCAACAATGCACTCTGCACATAGTCAGTCACCCAGAGTGCATTAAGTGATCAAATAGCACTCCAGTTCACTGCCACTAATTTAATGCAAGCTCTTATAATATCCCTTTGAGCACCATGACCTTTGAAACACAATTCCATGTTGTAGTATTTTCTTTGCCTATGGTATTCTTCTTTTTCTTGTGTGCCTGGTTAATGTTAAGCTAATTTGAAGACTCAACCCAAATGTCACCTTCTCTGGAATACCTTTTCTTCCTTTTCCATTAAAGTCAAATCAGTTTTCCTTTTTCTCTGCACCTTAGCACCCTGTTCTTAATTCTTTTTCAGCACACACAACATTCTAGTATAGTTACTGGTTTAACTGTCCATTTCTTCATTCATTTGATTCTGAAATCTTTCCTTCTTTATCACAGTAGCTCACATGTTATTAGAACTAAACAAATGTCTATTTGATAAATGAATAACTCAACTCTTGTATGTACAAAGGAAAAATTTGGATGGATAATCTTTTCCGTTTGCTATTATATATGAGGATCATCCCTCTTTATTAGATACCACCTATTTTTTTCTAACCTCAGTCTTAAATTCAAAGATATATTTATTCAAATATGTAACTATTTTCATCTTTGGTTCCTCTATGTGATATGACAAATTTTAACAACTAAATTCTGAATAACTTGGACTCATTTAAATGTAAGTATTAAGTCCATTAGTAGTATCTAATTAAACTCATTTAAAAATGAACAAAGTAATAGAATAAATCCATTAAGTTTCCATTAAATATCTTCATGAAACTGAACATTTGTTAAGGGTTACTTAATGAAATATCATTAACTCAACTATTTCAGAAATTAATATAAGACTCTTCACATAGACAAATGTATTAAAGAGGCATATGCCTTGTTATGTAGCCTTACAGAACTCATCAATTCTATGTTTATCACACTGAAAAGATTAAATTTCATGTTTTACTAAAGATTAATAGGAAAATATCACTAGAGTTGTGCACATTATTTATTTATAAAGAGAGATGACTGTTTCTTTGTTCTTTTTTTTTATACCAGGGATTGAACTTGGGACCATGAGCTTGTGAGGCAGGTGGCAGAACCACTGAGCTAAATGCCCAGCCCCGGCTGTTTCTTTGTAATAAGAACTTCAGAAATTAAAATATTATAGAAGATTTCAAACTTTTCATATAAGAAAAACAAAAAGGATGATAAATGAACAAGGATAACATACTCAATGTGTTTATGAGACATCTTTACTTGAGTTATGTAGATTTACAGGGAGTAGAAAAAAATCGTTTAGTTTATTCTGTGAAAGAGAGTAAAAAGCAAAATATCAATTTGTTACTTCTGTGTTGAGACAAAAACATTCACCCTTTTTTGCACTTAAAACAATCTCACCAGTTTGTTGAATAACTGTAATAAACTCATGGACACTCTGGAGACAGGCTTGGATGCCACCTCCAAATCACACATTTTGAGGAGTATCTGGAAATGTAAAAAAACAAAAATGAGACTGATGAAAAAGCAGAGGTGAAAACCCCTCAAACCTGACCAGGCAGATGAGGAGACTGCAGGGGGGTAGATAAGCTTTCACAGGAAAGTTCCCTGCAGCAGAGGGATTGGTAGTAGAAGATGAATGGGCATCTTGTCGAGTAACTGGCTGACCACAGAGTGCTTACAACTATGTAGATGAAATGAATAGGAACTTAAAAAGCCTAATTCATTATATCAGGAAGATTGTAAAATATTACATTCAGAAAAAGACCATGCAGACTAAATAAAGGATTCTACCAGAGAAAAGATCTTTTTGTTCCTGTAATTAGAAATAATTGTAAATCCACTTCTGGGTATAGACCCAAAAGAATTGAAATCAGAATCTCAAAAAAGATAACTGCATTCTATGATCATTATAGTATTATTCACCATAGCTGAGATATAAAAATAACCTAAATGTCCCTCAATACATAAATGGATAAAAATGTAATAAAAGAAAAATCTGTAATAAATACACCAAAAGTAATAAGGAATCAAGACATACTACTAGAGGAAATCACTTAACCACAAAGGAAGATTGTAAAAGAGGGTGAAAAAAATAAAGAAACTGCAATAAAACTAGAAAACAAATAACAGAATAGCAATAATATAACCTTGCCTATTAGCAATTACCTTAAATGTAAATGGAATAAATTTATATATGTGTGCCATCTCTCCACAATGAATGTAATCACTATGTTCTGCGAACATGTACTAATAAAAATTATGTATATATGTAAAGACATAGATTGACTTAATGGATAAAAAGTAAAACTCAACCATATGTTTCTTATAAGAAACTCACTTCACCTCAAAGGACACACATAGACTAAATGAAGAAATGGAATAAAACATTGCGTGCACATGTAATCCAAAAGAAAGCAGGAGTAGCCATACTTATATCAGATAAAATACACTTTAAATTAAAAAGAGTAAAAAGAGACATGGAAAGTTCTCATATAATAATAAAGTGATCAATCCCTTAAGAGAAAACAACAATTATAAATACATATGCATCCAATATTGGAGTGTCCAAATATGTAAAGCAAATGTTAATAGAACTAATGGGAAAGACAGATTCTAATACAATAAAAATTAGACATTTTAACACTTAATTTTTAGTACAGAACAAATCAAGCAGATAGAAAATCAACCAACAGGCACACCCTACCTTGGTCCTGAGTCACGCGGAACAGGCCGAATCAGCCCGCTGCAGACAGGCAGGTCTGTGCACGCCCTACCGAGGTCCCGAGTCACATGGAAGATGCCTAATCACCCCACTGCAGAAATGGACAGATTCCTAGATACATATGAATTACCAAAGTTGAACGAAGAAGACCTAAAAATTCTGAACAACCCAATATCAACCAATGAAATTGAAAATGTAATTAAAAACTTACCAACTAAGAAAAGCCCAGGCCCTGATGGCTTCACTGCTGAATTCTACAAGACATTTAGAGAGGAACTGCTGCCACTACTCTTTAAACTCTTCAATGAAATTGAAAGGGAAGCAATACTCCCAAATTCATTCCTGGAAGCAAGCATCACCTTGCTCCCCAAAGCAAAGAAAGACCCAACTGAAAAAGAGAACTATAGGCCAATCTCACTAATGAACATAGATGCAAAAATCCTTAATAAGATAATGGCAAACAGAATGCAGAAGATCATCAAGAAGATCATACACCCTGATCAAGTGGGATTCATCCCAGGAATGCAGGGTTGGTTCAATATACAAAAATCAATCCATGTAATACGCTATATCAATAGAGCCAAGGACAAAAACCATATCATTATCTCCATAGACCCAGAAAAAGCATTTGACAAAATCCAACATGCATTTATGATAAAAACCCTACAAAAAATTGGAATAGATGGTCTCTACCTCAAACTGATAGAAGCCATCTATGAAAAACCAACAGCCAATATCATACTAAATGGTCAAAAACTGAAATCCTTCACACTAAAATCAGGAACAAGACAAGGATGTCCACTATCACCACTCTTGTTCAATATAGTTCTGGAAACATTAACCATGGCAATTAGACAAGAGAAAGAAATAAAAGGAATAAAGACAGGTAATGAAGTCAAAGTGTCCTTATTTGCAGATGACATGATACTCTATATAGAAGACCCCAAGAACTCCACCAAAAGTCTTCTAGACTTAATAACCAAATTCAGTCAAGTAGCTGGTTACAAGATCAACACACAAAAATCAATAGCTTTCCTCTACACCAATGACAGACTCACTGAGAGAGAAATAGGGCAAATAATTCCTTTCACAATAGCATCCAAAAAACTGAAATACCTAGGAATCAACCTAACAAAAGAAATCAAAGACCTCTTCTCTGAAAACTATGGCACTCTGAAAAGAGAGATTGAAGATGATATCAGAAAATGGACAGACATCCCCTGCTCCTGGGTAGGAGGATTAATATAGTGAAAATGGCCATACTTCCAAAACTGCTATATAGATTTAATGCAATTCCAATTGAGATCCCAGCAGCATACTTCATAGACCTTGAGAAAACAATCCAAAAATTAGGAACCAGGAGAGACCCAGAATAGCAAAAGCAATTCTAGGTAACAGAGACATGGCAGGGGGTATCACAATCCCCAACTTGCAACTATACTATAAAGCTACTGTGATAAAACAGCATGGTACTGGCAAAGAAACAGACCTGAGGACCAGTGGAACAGATTAGAAGATGCAGAAAGAATTCCAGGCACACTCAGCCACCTCATCTTCCACAAAGGAGCCAAACAACCTCACTGGAGGAAAGATAGCCTCTTTTATGTATAGTACTAGAAAAATTGGGCTTCAAATTGTGAAAGATTAAAACTAGACCTCTATCTCTCACCATGCACTAAACTAAAGTCAAAATGGATTAAAGATCTAAATATTAAAATAGAAACGCTGAACCAGTTGGAACAGAGGTTAGGTAGAACCCTTGAAGACATCAGTGTAGGAAAAGATTTTATGAACAAAATCTCAATTGCCCGAGAACTAGCACAAACAATCAACAAGTGGGATCTCTTCTTATTAAAAGGCTTCTGCACAGCAAGAGAAACCACCAGCAGTGTGAAGAGACAACACACAATGTGGGAAAAAAATCTTCACCTGCTCTTCCTCAGACAAAGGTCCACTATCTCGAATCGATAAAGAACTTAAAAAGATCAGACCTCCCAAATTTAAAGACCCAATCTGAAAATGGGCATGTGAAATGAACAGACTTTTCTCAGACAAAGAAGTAGAAATAGCAAATAAATACATGAAAAAAATGTTCAACATCACTCGTCATTTGAGAGATGCAAATGAAAATAAAGCTGAGATTCCACCTCACTCCAGAAAGAATGGCTGCTATCATGAAATCAACCAATAACAAATGCTGGCTGTGGGGAAAGAGGAACCCTGCTCCCATGCTGGTGGGAGTGTAGACTGGTGCAAGCACTGTGGAAATCAGTATGGAGATACCTCAAAGAACTAGGACTGGAAGTCCCATTTGACCCTGCTATTCCACTGCTGAGGATCTTCCCCAAAGAATTAAAAGAATCATACCACAGTGATATATGTGCACCCATGTTCATAGCAGCACAGTTTGTGATAGCTAAAACTTGGAAACAGCCCAAATGCCCATCAACTGGAGACTGGATAAAGAAAATGGTTTTTTTTTTCTAAAATGGAGTACTACTCAGCCATAAAAAATGAGAAATTAGAGACATTCGTAGCTAAATGGATGCACATTGAGGTGATACTCTTAAGTGAAATAAATAGGACACACATATGTAAATACCGAATAGTTTCTCTGGTGTGAGAAACTGAAAGTGTAAATACGGACTAAAATGTATAATAGGTAATGTGAAATAGGAAGAAAAGGGGCAAAAGTGAAGGAAGTGGGAGGGCTAGGGGAAAGGATAGAAGGGAATGGGATTAATATGAGAAAATAGAAAAATAGGAACAAAATCTTTGTAAATAGGGAGGACTGGAGGGGTTGAAGGGAGGGCTGGGCAAGGGTGAAAAATAAGAACCAAGAGAGACTATGTAAAGGTGCAAATTTCCAATGATGAATGTCATTATATTGTATACCTAAAATGTACCACTGATTAGAATGAATAATCGATAGTGTAAAATAGGAAGAAAAGGTCCAAAGTTGTAGGGGTAGTAGGAGGGGCAGGGGAAAGGAAAGAAGGGAAAGGAAAAATGATGAGAAATGTAAAAAATGGAAATAAAGTCTTTGTAAATAGGGAAGGGTGGAGGGCGTGAAGGGAGGGCTAGGAATGGGGAAAAAATAAGAACCAAGATGCATTATGTAAAGGTACAATTCCCAATGAGAAATGTAAATGTGTTGTATACCTACAATGTACCAATAAAAGAATTTAATAAAAAAATTGGGCAGCAGTTTCCAATTGAGGATTTAGTAATATATTGAAGTAGAATTAAGTTATAGGGAAGTGACATATGTTAATGTTGACAACAATTTAGAAAATGATGATTATATATAACAGAGAAATACATATCCATGTTGCCTGCTTTGTGCATGTTTTTCTATAATGGTGGTTATAAATATATATGTCTCTCTATATTGAACATAATTCCTGTCATTTCTTGCATAATATTTGTCACTTTCTGTATTCACCTTAAAGTTTACTATCTAATAAACTCTGTATAATTTACACATGTAAGATTACAATGTACTCAACATATGAGAAAAATTGCTACTTTCATTGTATAGTGCTTTGAACCTGAAATGGACTGACTTTACCAATTGGAAAATCAATGAGCAATAACACCTGTTAGGTGTGTTCCTGTGAGCCATGTGGACACCAAATCTTTCTGTGACATGACAATGAGCAATCAACCACTGGGTTCTTTGCCTTTCTCTGGATGTCTTCAGGCTTACTGTGTTCTTTCAAAGTAAATTAATAATCATCACATTTCCCTCATATGTTATACTTTTAAAATAAACTTGTTGCAAAGGAAACAATTGGCAATGAATTTACCATATTTGGCAGTCCTGAAGCTTAGATCAAGAATATGGATAAAAATCTCCTATTTTTAAGAATATTTTTCTCTGCATTTATGTCAGTTTAAAAATTCTGTTTGATATCTTAAGGTTATTGTATAGTGCATAGTTCCATTTTACAAGTAAGCTATTTTATTTGAACTTGTTTAAAAATGATTACACTGATTGCCTTACTCCAATCATGTGATTATAAAAATACTCCTTGAATTTCAAATTATTTTATCCAAATAGATTAAAATGTAACATATTACTCATACTTGCAAATCAGTGAGAAAATTGTGCCTTTTATTACATCCATATTACTTTTAATCTTTTTATACTTAACTTGAATATCTGTCTTTTCTAGAATCCATATTTGTAGATATTCATGGTTGTCTTTCTTTGTGATTAGGATTAAGAATTTAATAAATATTAACTGTTTGATGTATTGTTAGGGCTCTTCTCTCATCACATAAATGTCAGTAATTTCACGTTTATGGACTATTTACACTCTCCACTCTCCAGGTATTTTTATATGGCATAATTTTATCTTATACTCATGCATTTGTATTTTCATGATTTAGAAAGTATATCAGTTTTTTGTCAAACTGAAAAAAAAAAAGAAAATCAACCAACAACCCAGAAAAGATTGGCATAAAGTTCATAAACAGACAATGACGAGTGATACGAAGAAAAACGATAGGGAAGGGTGAAGATTTTGGTGGTACTCTTTCAGAGAGCATGGCCAAGAAGAGTTTCTCTGGGAAGACGACCTTGAAGAGACTTGGATGAAAAGAGTGCATGAGTCATGGGGTTTGCTGGTGGAAGAGCATTTCTTGCCCACAGAAATGTCGTGAGACAGGATGAAGCAGTCAGAGGAGCAAGTCAGTAGTGTGATTGGGGGTAGGGAGAGAAGGAGGAGCTCCGTGCAGAAGGAGCAGCTCCGTGCTAGGTAAGGAAATTAGAAAGAGAGCCACAGGCTTAGTCAATTAAACTTGTGGCCCGTGGTTATAAACTTGGTGTTTTACTCTGTGATATGAAGCTATTGGAATGTTGTGCAAAGGGAACTGTCTGAATCTGTTATGCATTAAATTTTTTTCTTGACTTTTGGAGGTAGAAGGATTGTAAGAAACAAAAGCAAGAACGTTGATGGTAGTAGTGAGAAAGGATTGGACTGAGGTGTGTTCTGAAACTAGAACTTATGGGATTGGGCTGATGGCTCTCTTGGGGATGAGAGAGAAGGAGACAAGCCAAGGTTGGTTTAAAGTTACTAAATAAATGGTGAGTGAGGCCATTTGCTGAGAATGGGAATGCTGGGGAGAACAGATGTGTGAAGGGAATCAAAGGGCCGGTTTTATTCAAACTAAGTTTGAGATGCCTAGAAGCATCTAAGTGAAGATGTTACACAACTGAGACATACAAGTCTAGAGTTCAGAGGGAAGGCTGGGTTGCAGGTAAAGATTTGGAAGCTGTTGGAGTTCAGGGGGTCTTTCAGCCACAGTGCCAAGTGAGATCCTCTAAGGCCAGTTATTATTTAAGGTAGCTACTTTTGTTAAAAATCTACTATGTGCTTGCTATTTCATAGCTTACTTTTTAATTATTTAGGGTTGCTGTGATTCCATATTAAAACCTACTGAAGGAAGGAACTCTGAAATTAATTCCCAGTTGCTTATAGTATGCAATTAAGCAGAATATGGCTCTCTCTGCATATAATTGAAGTTTTCCTCTAATCTTCCTCTTTCCAATAATGTAATCTTTCATCATTTCCAAGAATGCTTTTTGTACATTCAGAATGTCTAGGAGTCTATGGATGTCTATCAAACAACTTCTCCTTTATGTATGATCATACTAATTTGTCTTAAAATCCTGAATCCAATGCACCCTTACCTTGATTTCTAAAAACTCACTGGCCTGTAAGAAAAAAATGAAATTTTCCCCTCTTCAGAGGTACTTGCCAAAGCTGCATCAAGAAAGAAAGCATGAAATCTATTTGATCTTAGAGACATGCTGCTTTGTAGATAATGAAAACAAATGAAGCATAACAATTAATTTTGTTCTTTCTATCACAGATGGGGCCTCCTGTTAAAGAAATCTCTCAATCAAATAAATTCTTTTATTTGACCCTGAAGACCCAGAGAATTATATAGCTAGTGTACTCACCCTCTTTTTCATTTAAAGATAGATCAGCAAGGACAACACATACTTGATGCCCAACTTCCATCATTCTGAGCTCTAGGCATTTTAAATTCTGAGACCTCTGCTCATCAGTGTCCATTTTTACACAATGAAAGGCAAGAAAATGATTCTTCATAATCCATAAGACAGGAACACCGGACAAAAAAACACTAGAGACCTTCATGTTTTAAATGGCTTGTCTCTTCGAAGCTTCAAGGTCACATTTTCTTTGTTTTTAAAAAAGTCAGTGCAAAAATAAATGAATCGCAGCAAAGAGAAATACCAAATAAATATGGCAAAAGGAAGCCTCAAGGATTGAGAAAGAAAGCAGGGGTGAGGGTGAGCTAAATGTCAGCTGATGGATTCTGAAGTAGGAATTTAATACAAAAAAATCCTGTAGAAATCATTATTAATATGTTCTGCAAAAACTTAAAAACAATGGTTTCAAAGCCAGTTATATCTTTTTCAGAAACAGAATATTTTCACCAAGTGACTTTCTGTCATGTTTTAAATGTCTTTTATCTTGAAACCTTGACCATTTCTGTGACCTTGTGTAGAGGTGCATATCAGAGAGTATATGTGACTATCTTATATTGAACACAGACATTCCTCCATGCTTGCGATTAGAAATTCATTGCTCACCATTGGTTTGGACTCTCCCTGATTTTTGCCTAGGGACATGTTAGCATTATTCATACATAATTATACAAAATGAGTTTTACTTATGCAAATCAGATTATACACAGTATATAATATTCAACAATAATTTATCTAATTTCATAATATGACACGCTTGTCTTTCTATGTCAAATATGTGTGGCATGTGGCTCTGATACATTCATTTAAAACACTGTGTTGCCAGATGTGGTGGTGCACACCTGTAATCCCAACATTTGGGAGACTGAGGCAGGAGGATCACCACATGTTCGAGGCCAGCCAGGGCTACATAGTGACTTTAAGGCCAGCCTGAACTACACAGCAAGACCCTGCCTCAAAAAAATTAAAATGAAACACTGTATCATATTGACTTAAATCAGTGGTTCCTAACTGGGGATGCAGGGAGAAATTTTTCATACAATTTTCCATGCTCTCCAGGGAATGGTCGACCAATGTCTGGAGACATTTTTGGTTGTCCCAATGGACAGAAGGTGCAGATAGATGGGGAGCAGGAATGCAGCTCAGCATCCTGCAATACACTGGAGAACACTTACAACCAAGAATAGCCAGTGATCCAAATGTCAGCAGTGCTGATGTTGAGAAACCCTGAACATACACCTACAGTACCACAATTCACTTAATCAATTTTCTATTGATAGACATTTGGAATATTGCCAATTTTAACTACTACGGTATCAGTGGACATACAAGAATTTATATGTTTATGCATTAATTCAAATATTACAATAGGATAAATACCTAGAAGGATATTTTCTTGCTCAAAGATTATGCCACCAAGAGGATACATATGTTGTTAACTTGAACCAAAAGGTCATATGACTTCACATTTCTACCAAGAATATGTCAAGGTGTGTGGTTCTCCAAATGCTCTTCAACTTCCATTGAGTATTAGCCACCATTTTAAACTTTGCCAAATGTTTTGATACATAGGTTTTTAACTTCTTTATTGTTATTTGACATTTATTGTTAGTGGTTTTAATCATATTTTCAAAAGTTTATTTGTCTTTAGGGGATTTAGGTTTTGTGACTTGTCTGGTCACACCCTTGATATTTTAATTGAGTTGCTCACTTTATGATTTGAAAGATCTTTGTCTGTTATATGTTTTGCAAATATTGTTCTTCATTTGCCATTTGTGTTTTAACATTTACATTTTTGGACATGTGGAAGTGTTACATTTTTATAGAAGTGACTTTATTCTTATTGAAATATTTCCTCCTGAAATTATGTCATGTTTAAAAATACTTTCCCTACCACAGGATTATAAAATATATGCCTGTGTATTTTCCTAGTCATTTTACAGTTCCTTTTGGGTCTGTTTTTCAGTTTTACATTTAATTCTTTATATGTAGCTCAATTTACTTCGATATAAATAAAGTTAACCCCCTGACTTCTCCTAATACAGCTATCGCAGCTTCACAGAAACAAATCGAGTGATTTCCATTGCTGAGATTCAACTCCTAACCCCACCATCTGTAATCCATTCTGGAAGACTAGCCAAGTTTCACCTCAAAGTAGGAATGATTCTAACACTTGTTAAATGTTAGCACTTGTTAAGCTTCTTAAGCTTAAGAATTTACAAGGTTTCACATTATTTGTATTTTCCATATTATATTCATATTATTTCATTTAGCCACATTTTATATTGCTTTATCTTCATGCAACACTTTAAAGCAGGTTGTATTAACAATACTTTATAGGTGGCACAATTTGGGCCATCTATGTTCTTTCCCTCTCCAGTGTGGGACCCATATAACTCATTGAATAAATGTCTGGTTGCCCAAAAGGCACATTTCATTATGTAAAAATCTCTACTTGATTTAGCTACTACTTAGCTCTATTCTCAACTGAAATGGTCTGCAAAATACTAGGTGGTTTTATTTTCTTCTGTGTGATTTTTGTACTACCTGACGTTTTGTGCTTTTCTATTCAGAATATGTAAATTGAAGATAGTTTGACATCGGCACAAATTAAGGTTAGCATGGGATATGGATGTTTAGGGGTCAATAAATTCATATTTTTAAATGTTTAGAGCCCATCACATTCTTGGATGGGGATTTACATACCAAATTATTGCTAGAACACCATAGAGGATATTTTACAAAGAAAGAAATGGAATTTTCATCAAAATACACCATAATAATGTTTTCATCTGAAAGCATTTCTACTTCTTTTCAAAAAAGATTGGTTGGTAACTTCCCTTGTAAATGACTTGCTATCATCCCCTGATCAAAATATAACTCTTAACTCTCACATTCTCAATCTATCATATGAATCAGACACCAAATTATTTATTGACTACTCGTCCAACTAAAGGAAAGTTCCCAGCTGATTCCAAAGTGCTTATAACTACATTACCCTGAAGAAACCAAGACCCGGGCCATGTAGTAGTATGTGTCTGTAGAAACAGACAGTGGTCATGTCTTTAAGAAAAATTCTACTCATTTCCTCAAATGATCATGCACCGAACCAGCAAGGGACACTGCAAAAGTGGTATGAGGAGACATTCAGATGCATACTACTTGGACTTGAGGTTGAATGGTAAGGGCCAGAAGTGGACAGATCCTAACTTTTTGTGTGGTCAGTGCCTTCCCCATTATTTTAGAAAGAAAATGGTTTCATGAGAAAATACCAGAAGCACCTCCAAACAGAAGTCTTTTATGTATTCATGGCTAGTTGCATCCATAACCATCAGACAAGAGATAAAAATTGATAAAACTACAGCCTTGGGGATATAATTTTATCCCCGAGGTCTCCTCAGAGCCTTAGCTTTATATAATTTTCCATCACACTCTCAGCCAGCTGTTCAAAGTACAAGAAACTATTTCCCTGATGGATAAGAAATCTCAGGGTAGAAAACATATTCGGAACAAAACTACAGAATTGCACTTCTTCCTCAGTAAAATTCATGTCTTTTCTTCTACAGAATGTCCACAGCTGAGTCTAAATAATTTTCCAGTCAGATATCCTTAAGAAAACAAGGCCTTTGGGGGCTGGTCTCAGACTTGTTGCAAGCTCTGTTTGCAACTTATTTCCTATGCCCATTGTCTCAGCCAGTGGTTTTGTCTTCCTGTATTCTCAAGTCTTGATTCCTTTAAGGTCACCTCCTCTTTGGACTGACTTCCCAATTCAGTGCCACCAGGAAGTTCTTCCTAGGTCCTAATATTAGTCAATTTGCTGGTTTGTCTGTGCTGCTTAGGAATTTTGCTCTGTTCCTGAATCTTGGTCTGAGCTAAGCTCGAGTCCATGCACGGTGGAAAAAGTGGATGGAAGTGGCTGAAAATTAGAGAATATCAGTTAGAAACTGTTTGAAGTGCTTGCATTTTCAAGTAAGAGAAAACTCCAACCCAAAGTGGAAATAAAAAAAGAAAATTACTAGTTATCAAAATTTCAAAGTAGTAATTGAAAAATTTCAAAACAATTCTGTGTGTATCATTCACTTTATCCTCCAATAAATTTGCCTCTTTGGCAAATTTGGTCATCCTAATAGTCCCACTAAAAGAATGCAATTCCATAAGGTGAGCTGCCAAGGGCCACACAGCCACTAGGTGGCGAGATGAGATTCGGATTGAGGTTTCAGACCGGATGTTCTACTACACCTTGCCACTCCCAGGGTTGTTGTGAGAGAGCACTGGGTGAGGAAAAGAATAAGCAGAAAATGCAGAATGGGAAAGTAGTGGAGGAAAAGATCCTACCAGGTTTCGATGATTCATAGATTTAGATTTAAAAGTGGAGATAAATTCCTGAGAATAGGAATGGTGAAAAACAGAGTTGGAGCTGACTTCCTAGAGAGGAGTGGGCAATGGGGTTGGGGTGGAGCTGAAGCTAGGACAATGCTACCAAATTCAAATCCTGCTCTGCATGGTATGATTCTCTAACGAAGCAAATTCAGATGTACTCTCTGTATTCTGGGCTCCATTTCTGTACACTGAAACCAGTTTCTTGGACACCAGTGCAAAGGCATTGTAGCATATTGCAAAGGCACTAGTCCAAGATCATACGGACCATTTTCAGTTATACCAGCCTAAGAGTTCTGGATTCATTTGTCATAAAAAGGACACTTTCATTCAGAAGCAAAGAACCCAAGTGAGAAAGGGCAGAAAGGAATCACCTTTTATACTGAATTGCATAGAATAAGTTTGGCCAATTTCCTGAACTTTTCCAGTATGGCCTTCACAGCTGAGAATAGCTATCTTTTGATGTTCAAGTTTTGTTTTCCTTTTAAGACCAAGACAATAGAAGAAAAAAGACCCACCAAAAATCCTTTATTCCAAGAATTTTAGTCAAGTCAAGATGAATCAATTTTGCTTTTATTTTTCTGCCTGTGGCATGGTGTGTGGTCTGCTGCCAGATTAACTAGCAAAGGCTCATTCTGAAGATCTCTATTGGTGCTACAAAGAGGTTTGAAAGAAGGAGGAAGGGAAAGAACTAGAGAGGGGGTTGTGTAATCTACCCACGTTCAAGCATGTGGCTCCTGGTGAATGGTGTGGCATATTTGATTAAAGCCCTCTCCAAAATGGCCTTTTCTCCACTTGTATGTGCTATGCACCTTTTAGAACCTGAGCATGGAGGTTTAATTTTAAGAAAGCAAGACTTGACACCACTTTTGGAATATGATTCATGTGATAAGCATGCAGACCTTGTGCAGGGCTTGGAAGGCACAGAGGAGGGCAGAAATCATAACCAAAGAAGCCTCGGGCTGACTGGGTTTAGCTTTTCCACTCTCTTTTGATTTGCTGCCCAGTTCTCTGTGTGTATGCGTGGGTGCCAGGGGAAAGACAGAGGATACTTTTGTAATCTTCACCTTGCCCTAGGTGACCAAAGCTGATACAGGTTGAGCAGCCTTAATCAGAACATCTGAAATCTGTAATGCTCCAGAACCTGAAACATTCTGAGCACCAACATGAAGCTACAAGTGAATAATTCCATTCCTGGCCATATGTGATGGGTCACGGTGAAAATGCAAGCACACTAAAACATGTTGTATAAAATTACTTTCAGATGATGTGGATAAAGCTTCTATGAAACATAAAATGATTACATGTTTAAGCATGGTTCCCATCCCCAAGTTATCTCTTTATGTATGTGCAAATATTCAACATCCTGAAAGTAGAAAATCCAAAACAATTCTGATGCCAAGAATTTTAAAGAATAGACAACCTGAATCCAGAGACGTTATACATACATGAAAACTGTACTTTGAGCTTTAAAAGACTCAATTTTTAGGACAACAGAAATATTTTGGGGATCCTAGCACATAGATTTACTTAATAGACATTATATGTGCCTATGTTTATATTTGCACACAGACCTTTGCGTGGACATCTTTACTGCATTGTAATGAATATGAAATGTGGGCTTAACAATGGCAATATTTCACAGTATTAACCTGGGAAGAACTTTTATATACTTGTCTCACTGCAACTTAGAAATATAATAAATAGTAGACCAATACAATGATCATGTTCCCTATGTACTATACTATACTATCTCTGGAAGAGATTTCCAATTTTTTTTGAAATTCCATCCAGACATTGGACAACAACAGATTCTATGTTAGTAGTGGCCAGCTTAGTTTCCACATTTTAAAATAAGGATATTGAGTTCCAGAGAGACAGAGAAACTGTCATCTCAGTAAAAATACTGTTGTAAAAAATATGATCTCTTCACTGTGCTTAACGTTGGACTCATGTTGAGATAGCACACTAGTTTTCTCATTTAGAGACATTTTTTTTCAAATTTCATAAGAATACCACGTACGGATGCTAAAGGATAAAACATTCTGACCTTTGCCTTCCTTGAAGTGTAGCTTTTCAGGTTTTAATTCCCTTCTAATTCATTTCTATAAAAGGCCTTTGAGACTCAAAGCAGAGGTGGAAGAAAGAAGATCTCACTAAGAGGTGCTCTGGGGCAGAGGTCATGACCACATCTCATCTTCTGTGTCTTCCATCCCCAGAATGATCTGGCTTTTGGAAGACTTTCTCACTTGGCCCTCTGTTAATTAAAGGAGGGAGAGCATTACTATGGCAAGTTTCTTTATTTTCTGTTCTACTTCTGTGCTTTCTTTCTCTTTTTGTTTCTCTGCTACTTCTTTGTCTCTCAAAGCACTGAGAGAGATAGTACTTTTTGTGTTCCCATTCTTAGCTTCTATAAGAGGGTATCAGTCAGCTATTGGTGTAATAATTCTTCATAATAAATCATGCCAAAACTCAGTGGCTTTAAGTAGTAATCATTTATTCTGGTGTGTGCGTGTCTGTGGTTTGGCTGTAACTAGACTGGGCTGAACAACCAGGCTCCAGGTTCTAGGCTTCAGGTTCCAAGCTCCAGGCTCCAGGCTCTAGTCTCCAGGCTGAATCCAGCTCTGTTTGACATGTGTCCCATCTTCCATGGACCAGAAGCTACCCTCGGCATGTGGTGAACTCCAGATTTTTCATTCAAGAACCCAGGAGCATAAGGTAGTGTCTGTGGCATGTTCTTTTCATAGCGTGTACCACATTGCAACGGGACAAGGTTAATATAGCAAACAAATTTCATGTCTTTGGTTGTGTCTTGTCCACTGACATCCTATTTTCCAAAGCAAATCACATGTTCCAACCAAAATTCAAATGATCCTGCCTTTCAAGTTGATTTGGTAAAGGTGAGAGTATATAATGGTACTTGGGTTAAGTGAAGAGCAGGAGACAAAGAATTCCGTCTTCCACAAATAGAACATATCTCAGCATGGAGAAATTGTTTACCTGTTTCTGCCCAACTTGCCTGATCAGTTTGAGGACAAAGCCTAATTCTTTCTCCCTTCTGAATTCCCATAATTAGCATAAGACCCATATTTACTGAGGTAATGGTTAATTTAATGTAGAAATAAATCACTCTATAAATTATTCTGGGGACAAAAGAGTATGGAAATATTTCCCTCATAGCCCTATTGAGAGAGGGGGAGGGAGAGAGAGGAAGAGGGAGAGGGAGAGGGAGAGCAGGGGACAACCAACCCTTTTTTTTAGAATTCATTGCAGTTTCTTCCACTCCTGCTTTATTCATCTTCATACTTCTTGGTAAGTGTTAAGTTTTCCAGGGTTTGATGCTATTGGTTCATCTTGCAGAACCCTATCATGGCAGGCAAAGTCTTTAACTTTCATCTCTCTGTACTTCCCAACACCTGTGCAGACACTTGCTGTTTTTGTTTTCATAAACAGAACAGTGATGTTCCTCAGAAAAACACATTTTTATGCTTTTGATGAAACGCCTTGAAATTAGATGGGCCCCTAAAATAAGATGTGATTGTCTTGAGGCTTTTTGTTCCCCCGTGAAACTGATAAGAAATTGAAATTCTAGCATTCTATTTTCCTCTGTTGTTCTGGGCCTCCAAACATGTTAACTCTAATACTAAATAACAACTAGATATCCCCCTTGATATTATGTGGATTAGGATTTTTTGCAACATTACAGGAGATGTGGAGGATGTCAATTTATATTAATTAAATAAAAGTAGTAGTTATTCCTTCAGCATGTGCTTTTTTCATTCCATAAAGTATTTAAAGACTAATTAATCACATTTATTCTACAGTGGTCTATCTTTTCTGGAAACTCTGTCAGTGTCCCCACATATCCACTGGCATTCAAGATTCTTGTATCCCTTAGGGTAGATACAAAACAATTGGCCCTCAAAAACATTCCTATGTCCTGAGCTGGACATGGCAGTGCATGCCTGTAGTCCCAACAATCAAGAAACTGAGGCAGGAGGATCACTTGCATCCAAAAATTTGAGACCAACCTGGACAACATAGAGAGACCCCATCTCAAAAAATTTTTTCCTGTCTTGTTACCTTTGCTACCTTGTGTGCACCATGTTGTTTCTCCTGAGATGTCTGTTTGGCATCCTTGCCTTGGAGCCAGCCGATTATGGACTGTTACCTCTACAAACTGCTGAGTTAAATGACCAAACTGATTCTTTCACTAGATACAATACAAAAGTTCCATCAAATGCAAGGGAAGAGGTTTTCTCTAAATACATTGGGTAGAGTTGCCAACACACATTCCAAACTATTGTTTCCACCTCTTGATGTCTGTGTGCTTCCTTTGAAGAAAACAGAGGTGAAACAGGATCAAATGAAATATCTAAATAAAAAACAGGAGTCTGTGAAAAAGAGAGTTCTACATTTTACTGTAAGAATTCTAAAATCAGAGGAGGTGAACCTCTCAGGCTGCCAAACCACTCCCTCCAAGCACCGAGGAGCAGAGCCGCACCAGTAGCAAAGAGTTGAGCCATGCAGGCACCAGCAGCACCCCCCACACCTAAAGTTGTGCCAAGCCATTACCTGGATCCACACCTCAGAGTTTCAGGGGTCATAAAGGGCATTGTTCTGAGCTACAGAAGATAGAGCAGAAGTGAACAACAGAAAGAAGGCCTCTCTGAGGCTCCTTGATGAAAACTGAAGCTCATTAGAAAAGTGAACAATATCTCTGCAATAAAGAGACACCAGAACACCTTTAGTTGGGGGAGCAGTGGTGTAGACCAGAGCAGCATGGCTGCAAGCAGATTCCAACCAGGGCTCTGCCCCAACCCCGGAGGCTCAGGCACACTGGCCCAACCCAAGGGCCTACCTGGAAAACAGCTGCACAGGCCCACAAGCGACAGCCAGAGGTTTGCCCCTATACCATCAGTAAGTGCACAAGACCCTAGCCAGAATCTTGCTCACACAGCAGAAACTGGGGTGCACAGCCCACAGCCAAGGGCCCTCCCAGATGAACAGGTACATAGGGGCCCTAGCCAGAGGCACACCTAGATACCATCCCAAGCATGGACAGGGCACAGCCAGAAGCCTGACAAGGCAACAGGTCAGCTCAGGGATCCAGAAGGCCAGCATTGTAAAGCCAAGAATAAGTGTACTGGTGAGCAGCAGAGAAAAGGCAGCTCGGTGGCTTGCTGAGAATTGAAGACCACTGGGTGAGCAAAAAGTTGCCTCAAATAGGGCACAGCAGGATGCATCTGTTGAAATGAGAAGACACATAAACAACTCTGAAAAGCAGACTTCCAGATCACCTAAGGCAACCCCAAAGGGAAACAAGATGGAACAATCTGATACTCAACCACCTGGACTCACTGAACTGGAAACAAAAGAGGATCTGGAAAAAAAATGAAATCAGAAATAATTTCTCAGATAACAGCACACATTGTGCCCATAATGCAAGACATGAGTAATAAATCTAGAGCAGACACATTTAAATAAATAAAGGAGCTGAGGAACATGATGGAATCCCAACATAGGAAACAAATGGAATCCATAAAACAGATGCAAACAGATTTCCAGGAGATTAAAAACGCCATGGAAAGTCTACACAGAAGAATGGGCCAATGTGAGGACAGAAGTTCAGATATAGAAGATAAAATTGCAATTAGTGACCAGGAAAAGAAAAATTGCTTCAAAATTGTAAGGGACCATGAGAAATCAATCCAGCAGCTGCTAGACGAAGTAAAGAAAAACAATATAAGACAGATTGGAGTCAATGAAGAAACAGGAGAGAGTGCAGATGACATAAAAAAACTGTTCACAGACGTGATGGCAGAAAACTTTCCAAGCAGGGGAAAAGAACTTGACATACAGATAAGTGAGGCATATAGGACGCCAACTAGACATGAACAAAAAAAAATCTACATGTAGGCATATAATAGTTAAGATTACAGAAACTCAACAGAAGAACAAAATTCTACAAGCAGTTAGAGAAAAGAAACAAATCACATACAAAGGAAAGCCCATCAGAATCACAGCAGACTTCACAGCACAAACCCACAAGGCAAGGAGACCTTGGAGTGATGTATTTCAAGCCTTAAAGGAAAACAGCCTCCAAACCAGATTGATGTACCCTGCAAAATGATCTTTCAAAATTGATGGAGAAATAAGATACTTTGATGACAAAGAGCACCTTAGGAACTTCATCAATACCAAACTAGCACTCCAAAAAATTTTAGACAATATCATAGGAAAAGACAATGAGAATCACAATCCCAGGAAGCCCAGCAGAATGAATAAATCAGGCACAACAAGAAATTAAACGCAAAGGAGGGGAAACCAACCAAAAGAAAAAGTCATGGCAAGGATAAGTCAATAGATGTCAGTTATAACCATCAATGTTAATGGTTTCAATTAACCAATCAAAAGAAATAGACTGGCAGAATGGGTCAAGAAGGAAGATACAACAATATGCTGCATACGAGAAGCACACTCAATTCTAAAAGAAACTCATAGATTGAAAGTTAAAGGGTGGAAAACAATACTCCATGTGACAGGAACCCACCAAAAAAGCAGGAGATGCTGTCCTCTTTGCAGATCAATGAATTTCAAACCAACACTGATTAAGAGACACAAAGAGGGACACTACATCCTTGTAAAGGGAACAATCCAAGAGGAAGTGTTGACAGTCATAAACATATATACACCAAACACTAGTCTGCCCAACTACAAAAAACAAATACTAACATATATGAAAAATAACATAAGCACTAATACAATAGTATTGGGGAACCTCAATACCCCACTGTCACAAATAGATCAACTAGACAAAAATCAAGCAATGAAATATTAGAACTCAATCAAACTCTTGAACAAATGAACTTAACAGATGTTAACAGAGTGTTCCACCCTAGAAAATCAGAATACACATTCTTTATAGCTGCACAGGATTTGTTCTCCAAAATAGACCACATACTCACTCATAGTACATGTTTAAGTAAGTGAAAATGAATTGAAGTTATCTGCTGTATATATGAGACCATAGTGTGATGAAATGTGATATCAAAAACAAAAAATGGAAGAATTTTATCAACACATGGAAATTGAACAACACACTTCTGAATAACCAATGGGTCACAGAGGAAATTAAAGGAGAAATCAGACAGTTCCTTCAATTCAGTGACAATGACAATACAGCATATTGGAATCTCTAGGACAGAATGAAAGCAGTCTTATGAGGGAAATTCATAGCAGGGAATACACATATTGGGAAAACAGAGTGAGCCCAATTAAACAACATGATGCTGAATCTCAAGCTTCTAGAAAAAGAAGACCAGGACAAACCCAACGCTCATACAAGGGAGGAAATTATAAAGATCAGAGCAGAAATCAATTCCATGTGACTAAGAGAATGATACAAAAAAATCAATGAAGCCAAGAGTTGGTTCTTTGAAAGAATAAACAATATTAAGAAACCCTTAGCTAACCTTATTAGAAAAAGGAAAGAAAAGGTGCAAATCCATGCAATTATGAATGAAAAGAGTGAAATTACAATGAACCCAGCAGAAATCCACAGGACCATCAATCCCTACTTCAAGAACCTATATGCCAATAATATGGAAAATACACAAGAAATGGAAAGATTCCTAGATATGTATGAATTAACAAAGTTGAATGAAGAAGACCTAAAATTTCTAAACAACTCAAAATCAATTAAAGAAATTGAAAACATAAATAAATACTTACCAACTAAGAAAAGCCAGGGCCCTGATGGTTTTCCCTGCTGAATTCTACAAGACATTTAGAGAGTCACTACTGCCACGACTGTTTAAACTCTTCAATGAAACTGAAAGGGAAGCAATACTCCCAAATTCATTCCTGGAAGCAAGCATCACCTTGATCCCAAAAGCAGAGAAAGATCCAACCGAAAAAGAGAACTATAGGACAATCTCACTAATGAACATAGATGCAAAAAATCCTTAATAAGATACTGGCTACTAGAATGCAGAAGATCATCAAGAAGATCATACACCCTGACAAAGTTGAATTCATCACAGGGATGCAGGGATGGTTCAACATATGGAAATCAATCAATGTAATACACTATCAATAGAGCCAAGGACAAAAACCATATGATCATCTCCATACATGCAGAAAAAGCATTTGACAAAATCCAACATGCATTTATGATAAAAACTCTACAAAAATTGGAATAGACAGTCTCTACCTCAATCTGATAAAAGCCATCTATGAAAAACCAACAGCCAATATCATACTAAATGGTCAAAAACTGAAATCCTTCACAATAAGATCAGGAACAAGACAAGGATGTCCATTATCACCACTCCTATTCAACATAGTTTTGGAAACATTAGCCAAGGCAATTAAACAAGAGAAAGAAATAAAAGGAATAAAGATAGGAAATGAAGAAGTCAAATTGTCATTACTTGCAGATGACATGACTCTATATAGAAGACTCCAAGAACTCCAGCAAAAGTCTTCTAGACTTAATAACCAAATTCAGTCAAGTAGCTGGTTACAAGGTCAACACACAAAAATCAATAGCTTTCCTCTACACGAATGACAGACTCACTGAGAGAGAAACGGGACAAATAATTCCTTTCACTATAGCATCCAAAAAACTGAAATACCTAGGAATCAACCTAACAAAAGAAATCAAAGAGCTCTTCTCTGAAAACTATGGCACTCTGAAAAGAGAGATTGAAGATGATATCAGAAAATAGAAAGACATCCCTTGCTCCTGGGTAGGAAGAATTGACAGTGAAAATGACCATACTTCCAAAACTACTATATAGATTCAATGCAATTCCAATTGAGATCCCAGCAGCATACTTCATGGACGTTAAGAAAACAATCCAAAAATTCATTTGGAACCAGAAGAGACCTAAAATATCAAAAGTAATTCTAGGCAACAGAGACATGGCAGGGGGCATCACAACCCACAACTTGAAACTATACTACAAAGCTACTGTGATAAAAACAGCATGGCACTGGCAAAGAAATAGACCTGAGGACTGGACCAGTGGAACAGATTAGAAGATGCAGAAAGAATTCCAGGCACACTCAGCCACCTCATCTTCCACAAAGGAGCCAAACAACCTCACTGGAGGAAAGATAGCCTCTTTTATGTATAGTACCGGAAAAATTGGGCTTCAAATTGCCAAAGATTAAAACTACACCTATATCTCTCACCATGCCCTAAACTAAAATACAAATGGATTAAAGATCTAAATATTAAAACAGAAACACTAAACTGGCTGGAAGAGAGTTTATGAAGAACTCTTGAAGACATTGGTGTAGGAAAAGGTTTTATGAACAAAACCTCAGTTGCCCGTGAACTAGCACAAACAGTCAACCAGTGGGATCTCTTCTCATTAAAAAACTTCTGCAGAGCAAGAGGAACCACCAACAGTGTGAAGAGGCAGCCCACAATGTGGGAAAAAAGTTTCACCTGCTGTTCCTTAGACAGAGGTCTGCTATCTATAATCTATAAAGAACTTTAAAAAATCAGACCTCCCAAATTTAAAGACCCAATCCAAAAATGGGCATCTGAAATGAACAGACATTTCTCAGACAAAGAAGTAGAAATAGCAAATAAACATATGAAAAAATGTTCAACATCACTGATCATTCGTGAGATGCAAATGAAAACAATGCTGAAATTCCATCTCACCCCAGAAAGAATGGCTGTTATCATGAAATCAACCAATAGCAAATGCTGTTGGGGCTGTGGGAAAAAAGGAACACTGCTGCAGTGCTCGTGGGAGTGTAGACTGGTGAAATCACTGTGTAAATCAGTATGGAGATACCTCAGAGAACTAGGAGTGAAAGTCCTATTTGACTCAGCTATTCCCCTGCTGGATATCTTCCCCAAAGAATTAAAAGAATCATACCACAGTGATATATGTGCACCCATGTTCATAGCAGCACAATTTGTGATAGCTAAAACTTGGAAGCAGCCCAATTGCCCATCAATTGGAGACTGGATTAAGAAAATGTGTTTTTTTATATAAAATGGAGTACTACTCAGCCATGAAAAACGAGAAATTAGAGACATTTACAGCTAAATTGATGCACATTGAGGTGATATTCTTAAGTGAAATAAATAGGACACACGTGTAAATACCGAAGTTTCTCTGATGTGAGAAATTGAAAGTGTAAATAAGGACTAAAATGTATAATAGATAATGTGAAATAGGAAGGAAAGGGACAAAGGGGAAGGGGAAGTTGGAGGAGTAGGGGAAAGGAAAGAAGGGAATGGAATTAATATGAGAAAATGAAAAAATGGAAACAAAGTTTGTAAATACAGAGGGAATGGAGAGTTTGAAGTGAGGGCAGGGGAATGGGGAAAAAATAAGAACCAAGAGAAATTATGTAAAGGTGCAAATCTCCAATGATGAATGTCATTATATTGCATACCTGAAATGTACCAATAAAATTAATTAAAATTTTTTTCCCTAATCTTGGAAACATGGATACATAAACTTACATGTAAAAAGGGAATTTTCGTGTGTGATTATGTTATTGATTTTGAGATGTGGAGATTATCTTGGATTATCTGGACCCCATATAATCAAAAGTGTTCTTATAAGAGGAAAGTGGGGGGTAAGAATCAGAGGAGATATAGTGATAGAAACAGAGGTTAGAGATACGATGGTGTTAGCTTTAAAGATGGAAGAAGGTGATACAATCTAAGAAATCTGGACAACTCTTAGCAACTGGGAAGGGCAAGGAAATGGATTGTTACCTACCATTTCAAGAAAAAGTGAAGCACTGCCAACAAATTTTAAATTTCTGACCTCCAAAATTATAAGACAATATACATGTGATGTTTTAAGCTATGTAGTTTGTAGCAATAGGAAAGGTATACACCTCCCATCGACTTTCTATTGTAAATATTGAGTCCTCCCAAGGCCTTTCTCTGTCTATAGAAGTGGACTCATCTATGTGCTGGACTGGCCATGCATGCCAAGTAATTGACCCTCAAGGAATGCCCTGGATCAATGACTGACTCGGTGCACATGCTAGCTTTCTTCCTGCTCCTGTGACACCTCTGAGGCATGTTCTCTGGACCATCTTCAGAAGTCTCAAGATACAGTGAGACTCAGTTTTCCATAGGAGTGCTCTAATCTGTAACCCACTGTGCATCTGCTTTCTCACTTCTCCACTCCCATAGTGGTGCTTCCAGGGATGACTCCCCAAATAAACTATTTACCTAAGGGCCCATTTATTGAGGAGCACAGCCTAAGCCACTGCCTTCTCTTTCTTTGAGAGAAGAATCCCTGGGGTGTGGAGGAATAAATGACTGGTAAACAGTTAGGATGACAGCCTTGAGAGCCCAGAGGGAAATGCATTGAGGGCCCTCTCTGGGAGAGATGAGGGAGGATATAAAAATATTTTTCTTGCTTTTAGAGGATGATGGAGAAAGCTTTTATCTGTAAAAATTCTGATAAATAGGAAGCTGTAGAATTATAATAGAAGAAGATTAATTGAAGCTTTAGAAAATGAAATAATTAACTTTTTAAAAAATTATTCATTAATTTTATGATACTTATCCCATCAGATTGTCTATGAACATTGAAATTCAGAAACACTATGCATGGGCACTGTTTTCTTCATAGATCAACAGGAGAACAAACGATAATTTCAATCTAAATGAAGTATATATGCAAAATGAATGTAATCTGATTTTACTGCAAATCATTTTTCAAGCAAGGAGAATGGAGGAGTTTATGAGCACATCCTAAAGTTGGCCTGATAATATTAATAACGTGGGCTTTACAGGCAACCTTAGATAGTTGCACCCCATCTGTTATCTCAGGCAATCCAAATGCTGCATTCAAAAGCACAGTTCCTGATATGTGGGTACTTTAATATCCATGAAAAGGGAGTGTTAATTCTATGAAGCAAGGGTTTCAGCATCATTTAGGAAAAGCAACCTTAACCACCATTCTTTCAATTACTTCATCTTATCAGCAAAAGCAGTTGGCAGAAAAGTATAGATTTTGCTCTTGGCAGTAGAATTGATGTTCTTATGAGATATTTTTCATATATTTTTCCTTATTCCGGAATGAGGTCTTTGGCTTATTTTAGGGTTAGAATTCTTTACCTGCAAAATGTTAATAGTTTGACATTTAAATATTAAATGATTAAAACCTAATACTTTTGAAGGTTAGGAAACTAACTATTTCTATTATTGCACTTGACATTACATTTAGAGATATCCCTTGTATCAATGATATTTTCTACTGATGCAATTTTACAATGTAATCAAAATTGTTATTGTTATTATTTTAGGTCACTTTATTGAGCCTTTAGTGTGCTAATTTATTAGCTCAGACAATCAAAATTATATGAAAAAAGAACCCTTAATAGGTCCATTTTATAGTTGAAGCCATTGAGCATCACAACAGGAAAGCTGTAGCATAAAACACACAGCTTGCAAGGGGCAAAACCAATATTCATATCCAAAACAGAATTCCTCATCTGTTTTAAATGACTGACTTAAAATATTTGAGAACGTTTATCTATAGGTTGATTCTAAAATGTAGAAACTCATCAGAATTCTCAAGGTTATAATTATTTTCATATTATTCAATGTAGAAAAAAATATGGCTGGAGTAATAATGAAGAAAATGTAATTCTATACTAGTTCAACTAACCTTATACTTTTTTACCCCATGTTTTCTCCATAGTTATTTTGCCCAAACTTAAATATATATATATATATATATATATATATATATATATGTATATCATATTTGTATCTCCAGCTCAGACCTTTCTTCTAAGACTCAAATTCATGTTGCCAACTGACACCTGTCATCTCAATGTTGCTATTTTAGGAATATTACTCAGCCATAAGAAAGGATGAGATCTTGTCACTGGTGGCCAAATGGATGGAACTGCAGGACATTATGTTAAATGAAATAAGCCAGACACAGAAGGACAAATACTGAATATTCTGTCTCATATACAGAAGCTTAAAAAGTCACTCAAAGAATAAAATAGTGACTACTTAAGGCTGGGAAGGGCAGGGGCATGGAGGTATTGAGATAGTTTGTATAATGAATCACAAAATACAGTTAGATAGGAGGAATAAGCTCAACAACAAAAAAAAGAAAAAATGTTGAGATGAAATGTTAATGAATCTGATTTGCTCATTACAAATTATAATGAAGTATTGAAATGTCACACTGCACCCCTTAGATATGTACAAGTCTGTGTTAATTAAAAATTAAAACATTTAAATTGTTTTTAAAAATCTCTCAAATTTCCAAATTGGAATCATTTTTCTCACCACCCTCAGTCCCTTTTGCAATTTCTCCAATACTATGAGTCTAAAGCCATTGCTATTTACGTAGTTCTTATCCCACAAACCTGAATGAGACTCATTCTCTGTATCTCCTCCCCTTCTATCATCTTATGTTCACCTGATCATCATGGTATCTTGATTTTATTTGGGGTTTTTTGTGTGTGGTGCTAAAGATCAAACCAGGGCTTCATACATGCTAAGCAAGTGCTCTACCTCTGAGCCACATCCTCAGTCTGATGCTACTTTTGGAATTCACCTATTTCTCTTCATATTTATTTCAGCATCCTCATCCAAAATTACCCATTGACTCTCATTTGAACCACTGCAGTACTCTTCTTACTAGCTGGACCAGAACCACTCTTACCTCAAGTCTATCTTTAATTTGTTAAAATATTAATTAGAACACACTTAATAGAAAAAAAGGCAACAGACACTATGTTACTCAGAAAAGTATAACTTACCATTTTACAGAGATAATTATATTTTTATAGAGCCCAGAGGAAGGGGCTTCTGGGCCGTCATTCCACCACTCCAAGCTCAGAGGAGGTGAGCCGTGTGGGCGCCAACACTGCCCCCCCCACTGAAATGAGAAGATACATTAAAAAAAGTCCCCCCAAAAGACTTCCAGATCACCTACAGCAACCCCAAAGGGAAAGGAGATGGAACACTTTGATACTGAATCACCTGGACTCCCTGAACTGGTAACAAAAGAGGATCTGGAAAAAATGAAATCAGAAATAATTTTTCAGATAACAGGAGAGATTGTACCCATGGTGCAAGACATGATTAATAAACCTAAAGAGGACACAGATAAAAAAATAGAGGAGCTGAGGAACGTGACGGAATCCCAACATAGGAAACAAATGGAATCCATAAAACAGACACAAATAGATTTCCAGGAGATGAAAAACTCCACTGAAAGTCTACAGAGCAGAATGAGCCAATGTGAGGACAGAATTTCAGATATAGAAGATAAGATTGCAATTAGTGACCAGGAAAAGAAAAATTGCTTCAAAATTGTAAGGAACCACAAGAAATCAGTCCAGCAGCTGCTAGATGATGCAAAGAAGAATAGCATAAGACTGATTGGAGTCAATGAAGAAACAGGAGAGAGTGGAGATTACATAAAAAAAACTGTTCACAGAAGTACTGACAGAAAGCTTCCCAAGCAGGGGAAAAGACCTTGACATACAGATAAGGGAGGCATATAGGACTCCAACCAGCCTTGATCAAAAAAAAAAAATCTACACATAGGCATATAATTGTTAAGATTCCAGAAACCCAAAAGAAGACAAAATTCTACAAGCAGTTAGAGAAAAGAAACAAATTAAATACAAAGGAAAGACCAGCAGAATCATAGCAGACTTCTCAATGCAAACCCTCAAGGCAAGAAGAGCTTGGAGTGACATATTCCAAGCCTTAAAGGAAAACAGCCTCCAACCCAGATTGATGTACCCTGCAAAATGATCTTTCAAAATTGATGGAGAAATAAGATACTTTGATGACAAAGAGCACCTTAGGAACTTCATGAATACCAAACCAGCACCCCAAAAAGTTTTAGATAATATCCCAGGAACAGACAATGAGGATCACAACCCCAGGAAGCACAGCAGAATGAATCCATCAGGCGTGTCAAGAAATTAAATATAAAGGTGGAGAATCCAACAAAAAGCAAAAGTCATGACAATCATAACTCAATACTTATCAGATATACCCATCAATGTTAATGGTCTCAATTCACCAATCAAAAGAAATAGACTGGCAAATAGGTCAAGAAGCAAAATCCAACAATATGCTGAATACAAGAAACACACTTAATTCAATAAGAAACTCAGATTGAAAGGTAAAGGATGGAAAACAATACTCCATGCGATCAGAACCTGAAAAAAGCAGGAGTAGCTATCCTCTTTGCAGATCAAGTGGATTTCAAACCAACACTGATTAAGAGAGACAAAGAAGGACACTACATCCTTGTAAAGGGAACAACCCAACAGGAAGAGATGTTTCTATACACCAAACACTAGTGCACCCAATTATATAGAACAAATACTAATGGACATGAAAAGTCTTATATGCACTAATACAATTGTAGAAGGGCACCTCAATACCCCACTGTCACAAATAGATAGATCAACTAGACAAAAGATAAGTAATGAAATACTAGAACACTATTGAACTCTTGAAGCAATGAACTTAACAGATGTTTACAGAGTGTTCCACCCCAGAAAATTGAAATACACATTCTTTTCAGCTGCAGAAGGGGTCGTTCTCCAAAATAAACCACATGTTCGCTCATAGAACCTGTTTAAGTAAGTGCAAAGGAATTGAAGCTATCCCTTGTATATTATCAGACCATAGTGTGATGAAATTGGACATCAATAGCAAAAGAATTGAACAACACACTTCTGAATAACCAATGGGTTACAGAGGAAATTAAAGAAGAAATCTGACATTTCCTACAATTACATGAAAATGACAATATAACATATCACAATCTATGGGACACAATGAAAGCAGTCTTGCGAGGGAAATTCATAGCAGTGAATACACATATTAGGAAAACAGAGAGAGACCAATTAAAAAACCTGATGCTGAATCTCAAGCTACTAGAAAAAGAAGAGCAGAACAAACCCAAAGCTCATACAAGGGAGGAAATTATAAAGATCAGAGCAGAAATCAATTCCATGGAGACTAAGAGAATGATACAAAAAATCAATGAAGCCAAGAGTTGGTTCTTTGAAAGAATAAACAAAATTGAGAAACCCTTAGCCAACTTTATCAGAAAAAGGAAAGAAAAGGCCCAAATCCATGCAATTAGGAATGAAAAGGGTGAAATTACAATGAACCCAGCAGAAATCCACAGCATCATCAATACCTACTTTGAACCTATATGCCAATAAGATGGACAACACAGAAGAAATGGACAGATTCCTAGATACATATGAATCACCAAAGTTGAACGAAGAAGACCTAAAAATTCTAAAGAACCCAAAGTCAACCAATGAAACTGAAAACATAAATAAAAACTTACTAACTAAAAAAGGCCCAGGTCCTGATGTCTTCACTGCTGAATTCTCCAAGACATTTAAAGAGGAACTACTGCCACTACTCTTTAAACTCTTCAATGAAATTGAAAGGGAAGCAGTATTCCCAATTCCTGGAAGCAAGCATCACCTTCATCCCCAAAGCACAGAAAGACCCAACTGAAAAAGAGAACTATAGGACAATCTCACTAATGAACATAGATGCAAAAATCCTTAATAAGATGCAGGCAAATAGAATGTGGAAGATCATCAAGAAGATCATACACCCTGACTAAGTGAGATTCATCCCAGGGATGCAGGGATGGTTTAACATACGGAAATCAATCAATGTAATACAGTACATCAATACAGCCAAGGACAAAAACCATATGATCATCTCCATACACACAGAAAAAACATTTGACAAAATGCAACACACATTTATGATAAAAACCCTACAAAAATTGGAATAGATGGTCTCTACCTCAATCTGACAAAAGCCATCTATGAAAAACCAACAGCCAATATCATACTAAATGGTCAAAAACTGAAATCCTTCACATTAAGATCAGGAACAAGACAATGTTGTCCACTATCACTACTCTTGCTCAATATAGTTTTGGAAACATTAGCCACAACAATTAGACAAGAGAAAGAAATAAAAGGAATAAAGATAGGTAATGAAGAAGTCAAAGTTTCATTATTTGCAGATGACATGATACTCTATATAGAAGACCCCAAGAACTCCACCAAAAGTCTTCTAGACTTAACCAAATTCAGTCAAGTAGCTGGTTACAAGGTCAACACACAAAAATCAATAGCTTTCCTCTACCTGAACAATAGACTCACTGAGAGAGAAATAGGGCAAAAAATTCCTTTCACAATAGCATCAAAAAACCTGAAATACCTAGGAATCATCTTAACGAAAGAAATCAAAGACCTCTTCTCTGAAAATTATAGCACTCTGAAAAGAGAGATTGATGATGATATCAGAAAATGGAAAGACATCTCCTGCTCCTGGGTTGGAAGGATCAATATAGTGAAAATGGCCATACTTCCAAAACTACTATATAGATTCAATGCAATCCCAATTGAAATCCCAGCAGCATACTTCACGGACCTTGAGAAAACAGTCCAAAAATTCATTTGGAACAAGAAGAGACCTAGAATACCAAAAGCAATTCCAGGCAATAAAGACAAAGTAGGGGATATCACAACCCCCAATTTGAAACAATACTACAAAGCTAGTGTGATAAAAGCCACATGGTACTGGCAAAGAAACAGACCTGAGGACCAGTGAAGCAGAATAGAAGATGCAGAAACAACTCCAGACACACTCAGCCATCTCATCTTCGATAAAGGAGCCAAACAACCTCACTGGAGGAAAAATAGCCTCTTTAATAAATGGTTCTGAAGAAATTGGGTTTCAACTTGCCAAAGATTAAAACGAGGCCTGTGTCTCTCACCGTGTACTAAACTAAAAGTGAAATGGATTACGGATCTAAATATTAAAATAGAAACACTGAATCGCCTGGAACAGAGGTTACATAGAACTCTTGAAGACATTGGTATAGGAAAAGATTTTATGAACAAAACCTCGGCTGCCCATAAACTAGCACAAACAATCAACAAGTGGGATCACTTCTTATTAAAAAGCTTCTGCACAGCAAGAGAAACCACCAACAGTGTGAAGAGAGAACCCACACTGTAGGAAAAACTCTTCACCTGCTCTTCCTCAGACAAAGGTCTATTGTCTTGAATATATAAAGAAGTTAAAAAAAAATCAGACTTCCAAAATTTAAAGACCCAATCCGGAAATGGGCATCTGAAATGTACAGACACTTCTCAGACAAAGAAGAAGAAATAGCAAAAAAACCTATGAAAAAGTGTTCAACATCACTGGTCATTCGAGAGATGCAAATGAAAACAACGCTGAGAGTCCACCTCACTCCAGAACAAATTTCTGCTATCATGAAATCAACTGGTAGCAAATGCTGTTGGGGCTATGGGGAAAGAGGAACACTGCTCCACTGCTGGTGGGAGTGTAAACTGGTGCAACCACTGTGGAAATCAGTATGGAGATACCTCAAAGAACTAGAACTGGCAGTCCCATTTGACTCACCCATTCCCCTGCTGGGTATCTTCCCCAAAGAATTAAAAAAATCATACCAAAAAAAAAATCATACCACCGTGATATATGTGCACCCATGTTCATAGCAGCACAGTTTGTAATAGGTGAAACTTGGAAGCAGCCCAATTGCCCATCAACTGGGACTGGATAAAGAAAATGTGGTTTTTTTAAATGAAATGGAGTACTATTCAGCCATAAAAAATGAGAAATTAGAGACATTTATAGTTAAATTGATGCACATTGAGGTGATACTCTTCAGTGAAATAAACAGGACACACATGTGTAAATACTGAATAGTTTCTCTAGTGTGAGAAACTGAAAGTGTAAATAAGAACTAAATAGTATAATAGATAATGTGAATTAGGAAGAAAAGGGGCAAAGGGGAAGGGAATGTGGGAGGGGTAGGGGAAAGGAAGGAAGGGAATGGAATTAATATGAGAAAATGAAAAAATGGAAACAAAGTCTTTGTACATAGGGAGGGATGGAGGGGTTGAAGGGAGGGCAGGGGAAGGGGGAAAATTAAGAGCCAAGAGATATTATGTAAAGGTGCAAATTTCCAATGATGAATGTCATTATATTGTATACCTAAATTGTACCAATAAAATTATATTTTTTTGTTAAATTCTTTTATTGGTACATTTTAGGTATACAACATAATTACATTTCTCATTGGGAACTTGTACCTTTACATGATGCATCTTGGATCCTATTTTTTCTCCATTCCTAGCCCTCCCTTCACGCCCTCCACCCTTCCCTATTTACAAAGACTTTATTTCCATTTTTTCCATTTCTCATCATTTTTCCTTTCCTTTCTTTCCTTTCCCCTGCCCCTCCCACTACCCCTACCCCTTTGGACCTTTTCTTCCTATTTTGCATTATCGATTATTCATTCTAATCATTGGTACATTTTAGGTATACAATATAATGACATTCATCTTTGGAAATTTGCACCTTTACGTAGTCTCTCTTGGTTCTTATTTTTCACCCTTGCCCAGCCCTCCCTTCAACCCCTCCAGTCCTCCCTATTTACAAAGATTTTGTTCCTATTTTTCCATTTTCTCATATTAATCCTATTCCCTTCTATCCTTTCCCCTAGCCCTCCCACTTCCTTCCCCTTTGCCCCTTTTCTTCCTATTCCACATTACCTATTATACATTTGGTCCTTATTTACACTTTCAGTTTCTCACACCAGAGAAACTATTTGGTATTTACACATGTGTGTCCTATTTATTTCACTTAAGAGTATCGCCTCAATGTGCACCCACTTAGCTCTAAATGTCTCTAATTTCTCATTTTTGATGGCTGAGTAGTACTCCATTTTATAAAAAAACCACATTTTCTTTATCCAGTCTCCAGTTGATGGGCATTGGGGCTGTTTCCAAGTTTTAGCTATTATAAACTGCGCTGCTATGAACATGGGTGCACATATATCACTGTGGTATGATTCTTTTTATAGATTTTATATATGTTTCCTTTTTTTCTTCAGATATCTTTTTAAAAGAAAGAAAACATACTAATAGAACTACTCTTTCTTCCTCTTCCATCCTTTCTTCTCTCCTCTTTCTCTGAAGATAGTATGTTTCATTCCTATGAGTGCTTATATGCTTTATTCCATGTATAGTCCTTAACAGAATATATTGCTGTGTATGTTTAAAAATGTACACAAACCTTGGCTTATCCATACAATGGAGTCTTTTATTATAGTTCAGATGAATAATGTAGATATATATTTTTATATAAATTTCAAAAACATAAAGTAATAAAATACGTTGGAAAATAACCTCTCTAATCTTTTCTCCTTCCTGTATGAAAACACAAAGCGTGAGGGGCCTTTTTTAGACAGGAACTTGGCTGTGCTTTAAAATTGGGAAATGGCTTCATGTTTCTTGCAGGAAAAGTTGACAATCTTTGGAGTACCCTGTGTGGGCCCTCCCTATTTGGCTTTCAGCTCACTCTCCAGCCTTCATGCATGTTCCCTTCCTATCCCTCAGCCATAAGGCTTTGTCTGTTCTGAAGAGGATTCCCCAAGATTCTCACGGCCTTTTTATCCTCCATTCTCTTAAACCTGACCAGTCCCATGGCTGTTGGATTCTCAGCTCTAATGTCCATTCCTTGCAGAGGTCCTCGCTGGCTTGCAGGTCCCTGAACCTCCAAGTTTTGATGAAGCCTCCCTTTCAGATAGGCTTGTAGCAGCATTGTCCAGTAGAACTGTCTGTAATGATGGAAATGTTCCACACATCATATGGGGCTAGTGAGCACTTCATTTGTGGTTAGTGAGAATGAAGAATTGAGGTTTTCAATTTTAACTGGTTTACACTTAAATAGCCTCTGGCTACCATGTTATACTGTATAGCTCTAGAGTTTTGTTCTTTCCTTTCAAACTGCTTCATACCATGATGCTTCAGTATTTACCTGTGTGCATGGTTGTTTAATGTCTGCCTCCTGAATTTCTAAACTTTGAGAGGGGACAACCCTGTCTACCTTGTTCACCAGCAGAATTTAGCACAGTGCCTGGGACACAGGGGACACTCAATAACCATTCATTGAACTGATCACTTGCTATATTGTCCTAAGGAATTTAGATTCCAATCGTTAGACAAAGAAGGATGTTTTCAGAATTGTGAGCAAGGAGACTGACAGGATAAACTCTGCATTTTATTTTTAAATTTTTGTTAGTGTATGTTTGTGATATGTAGTAATGACATTCATCTTGGGGCATTAAGACATATACACACCACATCTTGATCATTTTTATTTTCCCTTCTACCTCACCATCCCTCTCTCTATCCTTCTCCAGATTTTCTTCCCATTTCTACAGTGACTGCCTGCTTGTTTCTTTTTTATTTTATGAAAAAACAAAATAAAATTTCATAACAAAGTAATAAAAGAATAACAGTAGTTAATAATACACTGTGTATCATTATCTCCAAAGTAGTTAATCAGAGACAAACAAGATTCTCTCTTACAAAGAAGAAACGGATAATAGCAGAAAATTGTCCTTTCAATGAACTAAGATAAACTAGTAGTGTAAATGAAACAAATTAGCATATATATTAAAATATTTTGGTACAGAAGAATAGGTAATTTAGGGAATTATATGAACTTCTCCCTACTTCCTATTTATCTAACCTTTATTTTGCCCTATTTATCTATCTACCCATTTGGTTTTCTTACATAAGAAAAACCATGTGCTATTTAAGATTGTGTCTGAATTATTTTACTTAATATTATGTTCTCAAGTTGCATCTATTTACATATTAATGCCTCAAGTTTATCTTTATGCCAGAGGAGTACTCCATTGTGTAGAAATATCACTTTTTCCTTATCTTTTCATCTGTTGATGGACATATACACCATTTCCAAGACCTAGCTAGTATAAATTGTAGTGGTATAAACATGGGCATGTGTGTATCCCTGTAATATGATTTTAACACTTTTTGGAAGATACCTAGAAGAGGTAGAGCTGGGTCAAATGGAATTTCTACTTTTAGTTTTTTAAGGACTCTCTATACTCATTTCCATAGTAGTTGTACTAGTTTACATTCCCATCAGTAATGTGGAAGAATTCATTTTTCCCCACATACTCACCAGTATTTGTTGTTATTAGATTTTTTAAAAATAGCCATTCTTTCTGGGGTAAGATGATATTTCAATATAGTTTTAGTTTGCATTTCTCTGATGGCCAAAGATGTTAAACATTTTTTCATATATTTATTGGCCATTTGTACATATTCTGATAAGTGTCTGTTCATTGCAGATGCCAATTTTTGATCAGGTCTTTCATTTTAGAGAGTCTAATTTTTTTGAGTTTTTTATATATTCTGGATGTTAGTCTTCTGTCTGAGGAATAGCTAGCAAAAGTTTTTACCATTCTACAGGTTGTTTATTTACTCTTTTGTTTGTTTCCTTTGCTGTGCAGAAGCTTTTAAATTTGATATGATCACATTTATTGATTCTTGGTTTTACTTCTTGTGCCATGATTGGGGTCATGTTCAGAAAGTCCTTGCCTATGTCTTCAAGAGTGGCACCTATTTTATATTCCAGCAGATTAAGTGTTTCTATTTTAGCATTTAGATCTTTGATTCATTTTGATTTTAGTTTAGTACATGGTGAAATATATGGATTTAGACTCAATCTTCTGCACATGGATATCCAATTTCCCCAGCATCATTTATTAAAGAGGCTGTCTTTCCTCCAGTGTATGCTTTTGGCCCCTTTGTCAAATAGTTGTATATGACTGGGGAAGTTTCTGCTTTTATTCTGTTCCATTGATCCACATGCCTGTCTTTGTGCCAGTACCATGATGTTTTAATCACCATAGCTTTACAGTATAACTTCAAGTTGGGGATCGTGATGTCACCTGCTTTGCTTTTGTTACTCAGGATTGCTTTTGTTATTCTGAGTCTCTTCTGGTTCTATATAAACTTTAGGATTGCTTTCTCTAAATATGTGAAAAATGCCATTTGTATTTTGATGAGGATTGTGTGAAATCAGTATACCAGTTTTGGATGTATAGCCATTTTGATTATATTGGGTCTGTCTATCCAAGAATAGGAGGTAATTTTCCATTTTCTGATGCCCTCCTCTATTTCCTTTTTCAGAGCGTTGTGATCTTCATTGTAGAGGGCTTTTAGTTCCTTGGTTAATATCTTAATATTTAATTTTCTGATGCCATTGTGAATGATGTTGTTTTCCTAATTGCTTTTTCAGTAAATTCATTATTAGTGTATATGAATGCTACTCAGTTTTGTGTGTTTATTTTGTATCCTGCTACATTACTGTATTTGGTTATTAGTCTTTTGATGGCGTTTTGGGATTTTGTGAGTAAAGGATCATGTCATCTGCAAATAATATTTTGACTTCATCCTTTCCTATACATATCCTTTTTGTTTCTTTCTTTTGCCTGAAAGTTCTAGCTAAGGTTTCAAGCAATATGTTGAGCAGGAGTGGTGATAATGATCATCCTTGTCTTGTTCCTGATTTTACAAGGAAAAGTTTTAGGTTTTTTTCCCCATTTAATGTGATGTTGTCAGTAGATTGGGCATAAATGGCTTTTATCAGATTGAGATAAGGTCCTTCCTATTTTCTGCGTTTTTTTTTTTTTTTAAATCATGATTGAATATTGGATTTTCTCAAAGGCTTTTTCAGCATCTATTAAGATGATCATGTGATATTTCTTCTTGTTTTTGTTTACGTGATGAATCACATTTATTGATTTGCATATGTTGAACCAACCTTGCATTCCTGGAATGAAGCCTACTTGGTCATGGTTTATGATATTTTTGATGATTTGCTGCCTTCAGTCTGCCAATATCTTGTTAAGAATTTTTGCATCTATGTCCATTAGAGAGGTTCATCTGTAGTTTTCATTTTTGGTTGGATCCTTATCTGATTTTTGGATCAGGATAATGTTAACGTCTGAGAATGATTTTGGATGTATTCCTTTCCTCTCAATTTTATTAAAGTGTTTGAGGAGTATTGGTGTTAGTTCTTTTTTAAAGTTCTTACAGAATTCAGCTGTGAATCCATCAGTCCTGGGCTTTTCTTACTTGGTAGGTTTTTTTTTCAAATTACTGCTTCAATTTCATTTCCTGTTGTTGGATTGTTCAAATTTTTGAGTCTTCTTGGTTCAGTTTTGGTAATTCATATATATCTAGGAAATCTCTCCATTTCTGAGTTCTCAAATTTTTGGGCATATATGTTTGTAAAATGGTAATAATTTTCTGAATTTCAGCATTGTCCATTGTGATTTCACATTTCTCATTTCTAACTGCATTAATTTGTGTTTGTTTGTTTTTGAGACAGGGTCTCACTATGTAGTTCAGGCTGGGCTTGGACTCACTATGTATCCCTGGCAGGCCTCAAACTCTCGGAATCCTCCTGTCTCAGCCTCCAGAGTGCTGGAATTACAGGCATGCGCCACTATTTCCTGGCTAATTTGTGTCTTTTCTCTCCTTTTTTTTGGTAATATTGGCCAAGGATTTGTTTATTTTGTTTATTCTTTCAAAGGACCAGCTCTTCATTGATTCTTACCTTTAACAATAGAATATAGGCCCTGTTCAACTCTCACCCTCTCTAAGCCTATCTCCCCTTGCTGTCTCTTGTGTGGTGTCTGCAGTGGGGAAACACTTCAGTCTCCTCCTGTGTGTTAGTCTCATCTTTGATCAGGCCTGTCTTTTTTTGTCACTCCTCTTGCCCTGTGCTGTAGAAAATCCAGAAATAGAGTGGGTAGGATTTAGGAGTTTGGCCACTCTCCTCCTCTCTGGTGCAGGTTGTGTGAGAATTGGGCAGCTATCAGCATCAATAGGGATGAGGTTCTTGTGTCCTTTGTCTGTCTGCCTCTTAAAGGGTTCCTCAGGCTCTAAGTAGGCAGTGCTGTCAGGAGGGGGCAGGGCATACAGGCCCTCTGTCTTCCTGTCTCCCACATGGGTTGTGTAGGGCCTGGTCAGGCATAGGCATCGGTGTGAGGCAGGCCATGTATGTGTCTTAGTTACTTTTCTGTCATTGCTGAGACAATATACCCAACACCCAAAGTTAGAGGAAAAATGGTTTATTTAGCTTACAATTCATAGAGGTTTCAGTCCATAATTGGCTGGCTCCAAGGCAAGGTGGCAGAGGGGCAGCAGTTCATGGCAGCAGAAGACCACAAAAGCAACAAGAGAGTTTAATAGCAACTTTCTACCCCTTTTATATTATTCAGACCACTGGGATTAGGGCAATGCCAAACCAACCACTCATGTGTAGTGCTTTAATAATCACATGCCCTGAATCCTAGCATCACACACTCTAGTTACTCACCTATGACCACATGAGGCTTTGGGGGGACATCTAGATCCAAACCATAACTGCATGTGTGTCCTCTCTCCTGGTGACTCCTGAGCGTGTCAAGCTTACTTCCTTGTTTCTTAACATGATTCTTTTATTTTGCTTTCTAACTTATTTATATGCTAGAAACCATGCAATACTTAATCTTCTGTGTCTTATTTATTTCACTTAGCGTTATAGTTTAAAGATCCATCTATTTTCCTACACAAGACTCCCTCAAAAAAACTAAATCAAAAATAAGCACTTGAAATGAATAGACACTGAGGAGTGACTGGTTTGGAGCAGAGCCTCCTGGAGCCCTCGGTGTTGCCCTGCCCCCACCCGTGCCTCCCAGACAGGAGCGGTCCAGTGAGGAGCAGAGTCGCTCCAGCGCCTGCAGTACCCTCCCCCCTTCCCCACGTCTGGCCTCTGGACTGTGCCTGTACCTGGATCCACTCCCCAGAGGCACAGGGGCTCATAAAGGCCATCGTCCTGAGCTCCAGAAGATAGAGCAGAAGTGAACAACAGAAAGGGCCTTTCTCGGGCTCCTTAATGAAAACTGAAGCCCACTGGAAAAGTGAAGAGAATCTCTGCAACAAAGGCACACCAGATCGCCGTACTTGGTAACTTGGAGGAATGACTACCTCCCACCGGAACCTGCACTATCTTCAGGGGAAGGACAGCTGGAACCTGCAGTAGAACCTTGCAGAGTTCAACCCTGCAGGAGGTCAGGGAGCTCAACTTGGGCCTTTCAACCAGAAATCAGCCTGAATCTCAAGGGTTTGCTACTGGGTTGCTGAGACTTATTGACTTCGATCTGCACACTGTGGCCCATATTGTCTATTGTGACAGCAGAGACAAACCTTGAAGGAGGCCTTTCATTTTTATTTTTTTATTTTCAAAATTATTTTATCGCTTTTTTTTTTGGCTTAAATTCTTTTATTGGTACATTTTAGGTATACAATACGTTTACATTTATCATTGGGTGCTTGTACCTGTACATGATGTATCTTGGTTCTTATTTTTTCCTCATTCCCTGTGCGCCCTCCACCCCCTCCACCCTTCCCTATTTAATAAACTTTGTTTCCATTTTTTTCTTTCCTCCTAAATTTTCCTTTCTCTTCTTTCTTTTCCCCTTCCCCTCCCACTTCCCGTACCCCATTGGAGCTTTTCTTCTTATTTCAAATTATCAATTATTCGTTTTAATCGTTTTAATCCCTCTTTACACTTTCAGTTTCTCACACTAGAGAAACTATTCGATATTTACACGTGTGTCCTATATATTTCACTTACGAGTATGGCCTCAATATGCATCCATTTAGCTATAAATGACTCTAGTTTCTTGTTCTTTATGGCTGTGTAGTACTCCATTTTATAAAAAAAATAAAACAGCTCCTTTATCCGGTTACCAGTTGGTGGGCACCTGGGCTGTTTCCAAGCTTTAGCTATTACAAAGTGTGCTGCTATAAACATGGGTGCACATATATCGCTGTGGCATGATTTTTTAAATTCTTTTAGGAAGATACCCATCAGGGGAATCGCTGGGTCAAATGGGACCTCTAGCCCTAGTTCTTTGAGGTATCTCCATACTGATTTCCACAGTGGCTGCACCAGTCTGCACTCCCACCAACAATGGAGAAGGGTTCCTTTCTCCCCACACCCCCGCCAGCATTTGTTATTAGATGATTTCTTTTTTTTTTTCCCCACATCAAAGGCAATTTTATTACATAAATTAAGCCATTTATTATAGGCTAGGGATGTCTCAAATAGTAGAGCTTCTACTGGTCTTTCAATTCCTTCAGTCTTCTGATGGCCAACTTGAGGGTGACCGCAGAAGTGGTATTGTAGGTCCAGGCACCACCAGCCACTGTTTTCAAGCAGGAACCACGGTGCCAGATCCCTACAGCCCTTCTCTTCATCTTGGTCTTGCCATAGGAGGAGCAAGTGTACTTGGCATGCTGGCTGATTTCAATTTTCTTCACCATTTTCCAGAGGGAGGCACCACAGTGGGTCCCATATTTACTGACAATGCTGACCTTCTTGGTGCATTTGGCCATGTTGGTGCGACGTAGGACCAAGCCCAGAGAGCTATTGGATGATTTCTTGATAGCAGCCATTCTTTCTGGGGTGAGATGGAATCACAGTGTTGTTTTCATCTGCATCTCTCGAATGACCAGTGATGTTGAACATTTTTTCATATGCTTATTTGCTGCTTTTACTTCTTTGTCTGAGAAATGTCTGTTCATTTCAGATGCCCATTTTTGAATTGGGTCTTTAAATTTGGGGGATCTGATTTTTTTCAGTTCTTTATGTATTCTAGATAGTAGTTCTTTGTCAGTGGTACAGCTGCTAAACATTTTTTCCCACATTGTAGGTTGTCTCTTAGCTCTGCTGGTGGTTTCTCTTGCAGTGCAGAAGCTTTTTAAAAAGATGAGATCCCAGTTCTTGAATCTTTGTGCTAGTTCCCGTGCTACTGAGGATTTGTTCATAAAGTCGTTTCCTATGCCAATTGCTTCGAGAATTTTACCTAACTTATCTTCCAGCAAGTTTAGTGTTTCTGTCTTAATATTTAAATCTTTAATCCACTTTTATCTTAGTTTAGTTCATGGTGATAGATATGGTTCTAGATTTAATCTTTGGTAGGTTGAAATCCAGTTTTTCCAACATCATTCATTAAATAGGCTATCTTTCCTCCAATGAGGGTAGTTGGCTCCTTTGTCAAAGATGAGGTGGCTGAGTATGTCTGGAGTTGTTTCTGCATCTTCTACTCTATTCCACTGATCCTCAGGTCTGTTTCTTTACCAGTACTATGCTGTTTTATCACAGTAGCTTTGTAGTATAGTTTCAAGTTGGGGATTGTGGTGCCCTCAGCCATGACTCTGTTGTCTGGAATTGCTTTAGGATTCTAGGTCTCTTCTGGTTCCAAATGAAGTTTTGGATTGTTTTCTCTAGTTCTGTGAAGCATATTGTTATAATTTCAATCAGCATTGCATTACATCTATATAATAGTTTTGGAAGTATGGCCATTTTCACTGTATTGGTTCTTCCTACCCAGGAACAAGGGATGTCTTTCCATTTTCTTATATCCTCCTCGATCTCCTTTTTCAGAGTGCTGTAGTTTTCAGTGTAGAGGTCCTTTGCTTCCTTTGTTAGATTGATTCATAGATATTTCATTTTTGGGGATGCTATTTGTAAAAGGAATTGTTTCCTTAATTTCTCTCTCAGTGAGTCTGCTATTTGTGTATAAGAGGGCTATTGTTTTTTGAGTGTTGACCTTGTAAGGCGCTACTCTACTGAATTTGGCAATTGAGTCTAGAACTCTTTTGGCCCAGTTTTTTTGGTCTTGTATGTAAAGTATCATATGATCAGCAAATAATGAGAGTTTAACTTCTTCCTTTCCTATCTTTATTCCTTTATTTCTTTCTCTTTTCTAATTGATGTGGCTCATGTTCCCAGAACTATATTGAACAGGAGTGGTGATAGTGGGCATCCTTGTCTTGTTCCTGAATTTAGTGTGAAAGTTTTCAGTTTTTGACCATTTAGTATGATGTTGGCTATTGGTTTTTCATAGATACCCTTAATCTGGTGGAGATAAAAACCTTCTATTACAATTTTGTGTAGGATTTTTATCATGAATGAGTGTTGCATTTTGTCAAATGCTTTTTCTGCATCTATTGAGATGATCATATGGTTTTTGTCCTTGACTCTGTTAATATAGTGTATTACATTTATTGATTTACAAGTGTTGAACCATCCTTGCATCCCTGGGATAAATCCGACATGGTCAGGGTGTATGATCTTCTTGATGACCCTCTGTATTCTGTTTGCCAGTATCTTGTTGAGGATTTTTGCATCTATTTTCCTTAGGGAGATTGGCCTGTAGTTCTCTTTTTGGGTTGGGTCTTTCCCTGGTTTGGAATCAAAGTGACACTTGCTTCCAGGAATGAATTTGGAAGCATTCCTTCCCTTTCAATTTCCTTGATGAGTTTAAAGAGCAATGGCAATAGTTCTTCTTTAAATGTCTTGGAGAATTTAGCAATGAAGCCACAGGACCTGGGCTTTTCTTTGATGGTAAATTTTTTATTACATTTTCAATTTCACTCATTGTAATTGGTGTGTGTCGAATTTCTGTATCTTCTTCATTTAACTTTGGCAATTTATATGTATATCTAGTCATCTGTCCATTTCTTCTGTGTTTTCCATTTTAATAGAGTACAAGTTCTCGAAGTAGGTATTGATGATCCTCTGGATTTCTGCTGGGTCCACTGTGACTTCGCCTTTTTCTATCTTAATTGCATGGACTTGAGCCCTTTCTTTCCTTTTTTTTGATAAGGTTGGCTAAAGGTTTATCGATTTTATTTATTCTTTCATAAAACCAACTCTTTGATTTACTGATTTTTTGTATCGTTTTCTTAGTCTCCATTGCATTGATTTCTCCTCTGATCTTTATAATTTCCTGTCTTGTATGAGCTTTGGGTTTGTTATGCTCTTCTTTTTTTAGGAGCTTGAGGTTCTGCATTAGGTTATTTATCTGAGTTCTCTCCGTTTTTCTAATATGGGCATTCACTGCTATGAATTCCCCATGTAGATCTGCTTTCATTGTGTCCCATAGATTCCTGCATGTTATATTGGCATTATCATGTACTTGTAGAAACTGTCTAATTTCTTCTGTGACCCATTGGTTGTTCAGAGGGTGTTATTCAATTTCCATGTGTTTGTGGGGGTTTTGTGGTTTCTTATTTATTGATCACCAATTTTATTGCACTATGGTCTGATAATATACAGGGGTAACTTCAATTCTTTTACAATTACTTAGACATGTCCTATGAGCTAGCATGTGGTCTATTTTGGAGAATGACCCATGTCCAGCCAAAAAGAATGTGTATTCTGATTTTGTGGGGTGGAACACTGTGTAGATGTCTTAATAAATAACTAAGTAGACTCAATAATCTACTTGCTCAAAAGCTTGGTTCAGTTCTAGAATTTCATTGTTAATTTTTTGTCTAGATGATCTGTCTATTTGTGATAGTGGGGTATTGAGGTCCCCCACTACAATTGTATTAGTGCTCATTTGGTTTTTCCTGTCCATTAATATTTGTTTTGTATAGTTGGGGGCATTCATATTTGGTGCATATATATTTATGATTCTCATCTCTTACTCTTGGCTTGTTTCCTTTACAAGGATGTAGTGACCACCTTTGTTTCTCTTAATTAGTTTTGGTTTGAAATCTACTTTGTCTGCAAACAAGATTGCTACCCCTGCTTTTTTCTGGGTTCCTCTAGGATGGAGAACTGTTTTCCATCCTTTTACTTTCAGTCTATGAATTTCTTTTTGAGTTAGGTGTGTTTCTTATATATAGCATATTGCTAGATTTTCCTTCTTAATCCATTCTCTCAGTCTATTTCTTTTGATTGGTAAATTGAAGCCTTTAACATTGATGGTTATAATTGATAGATATTGACTCATCCTTGTCATGATATTTTACTGTTGTTGGCTCTTTTATTTATTTTTTTTTCCCCCTTTCCCTTTAGTTTATCATAATGAAAATGAGTTTGCCCCAGAGTCATTAGAGGCTCAAAACCTAAAGACCAGCTATATCTGGAAGACACCTCTGAGAAGCAATCATTCTGTAATAGATCCAAATACAAGCAACAAAGATACAATAAGCATTATCGAAGTATCAATCTAGGAATTTAACCAAGGACAGTATCAACAACAAAAATAGAAATGAGATAATATCTAAACAAGGCACAATCCCAGCCTTCCAGCTCACTAATGAAACTGTAGGGAAAACGAGGTGGAAAAGTCCGATAATCAACCACCAGGACACCCTGAACTGATAGTATAGGAAGTAACAAAACAGGGGAATGAGGCTCTAGAAAAATTCAAAACAGAAATAATCTCCCAGATAACTACAGAGATGGCGAGCTGAATGAAAGACATGATTAGAGACTCTAGAACAGAAACAGATAAATAGATGATTTCAGGACCATGATGGAAGCCATGAATGCCTAGCATAGAAAAGAAATGGAAACCATGAATGTCCAACATAAGAAAGAAATGGAATCCATGAAACAGATATGAACAGATATCCAGGACATGAAAAACTCTATAGAAAGTATACACAGCAGACTGAGCCAATCTGAAGATAGGATATAGAAGACAGGATGGCAGTCAGTGACCATGAAAAGAGATATCTCTTAAAAATAATAAAGGACCATGAGAAATCAATCCAACAGCTCCTAGATGACACAGAGAACCATAATATAAGGCTAACAGGAGTCCACAAAAAAGCAGGAGAAAGAACAAATGATATGAAAAAAACTGTTCACAGAATTAATAACAGAAAACTTCCCAAACAGAGCAAAAGAATCTGACAAACAGTAAGTGAGGAATATAGGACTCCAACTAGCCCTGATCAAAAAATAATCTATACCCAGACATATAATAATCAAGATTCCAGAAACCCAATAGAAGAACAAAATACTACAAGCAGTTAGAGAAAAGAAACAAATCACATGCAAAGGAAAGCCCATCAGAATCACAGCAGACTTTTCAGCACAAAATCTCAAGACAAAGAGAACCTGGAGTGAGGTATTTCAAGCCCTAAAAGAAAACAACCTCCAACCTAGACTCATGTACCTGGAAAATTATCTTTCAAAATTGATGGGTAAATAAGATACTCCATGACAAAGAACACCTGAGAAACTTCAAGAATATCAAACCAGCACTCCAAACAATTCTAAAAAATATCCTAGGAAAACATAATGATGTTCACAAATCCATGAGGCCCAACAGAGCAATCCATCAGGAAAGGCAAGAAATTAAAAGGAGAGGGGGAAAAATAAAAAAGAGCCAACAACAGGAAAATAACATGACAATGTATATCAGTTATAACCATCAATGTTAATGGCCTCAACTCACCAATCAAAAGAAACAGACTGGCTGGATGGATTAAGAAGCAACATGCAGGCAGGGGATTTAGCTCAGTGGTTCCGACATCTGCCTCACAAGCGCTAGGTCCCTAGTTCGATCCCCAATACCAAAAAAAAAAAAAGAGAAGCAAAATGCAATGATATGCTGTATACAAGAAATGCAACTAGTTCAGAAAGAAACTCATAGCTTGAGACTGAAAGTAAAAGCATGGCAAACAGTTTTCCACATGACAGGAATCCAGAAAAAAGTAGGGGTAGCTATCTTATTTGCACACAAAGTAAATTTCAAACCAAAATTAATTAAGAGAAACAAAGAAGGTCACTACATCCTTGTGAAGGGAAAAATCTAAGAGGAAAAGATGACAATCATAATTATTTATGCACCAAATACTAATGCCCCCAACTATACAAAACAAATATTATTGGACATGAAAAACCAAACAAGCACTAATACAATTGTAGTGGGGGACCTCAAAACTCCACTGCAGAAACAGTCGGATCACTTCTGGGCCACTCTTCCACTGGTCCCAGCCCAGAGGAAGGGGCTTCAGGGCTGCCATTCCACCACTCCTAGCCCAGAAGTAGGGGCTTCCAGGATTCAGTTCCACAGTTCCCAGCCCAGAGGAAGAGGCTTCTGGGCTGCCATTCCACCATACCCAACCCAGAGGTAGCAGCTTCTGGGCCACAATTCCACCACTCCCAGCTCAGGGGAAGTGAGCTGCGTGGGCCCCAACAGCACCCCCCACCCCATCAAAATGAGAAGACACGTAAACAAGTCTCAAAACCAAACTTCCAGATCACGTGCCTCAGCCCCAAAGGGAAAAGACATGGAACACTCTGATAATTAACCACCTGGACTCCCTGAAATGGCAATAAAAGAAGATCTGGAAAAAATGAAATCAGAAATATTTTCTCAGATAACAGCAGAGATTGTGCTCATAGTGCAACACATGATTAATAAATCTAGAGAGGACCTGAGGAACATGATGGAATTCCATCATAGAAAACAAATGGAATCCATAAAAAATATGCAAACTGATTTTCAGAGATAAAAACTCAATTGAAAGTCTACACAGAAGAATGAGCCAATGTGAGGACAAAATTTCAGATATGGAAGATAAGATTGAAATTAGTGACCAGGAAAAGAAAAATTGCTTCAAAATTGTAAGGGAGCACAAGAAATCAATACAGCAGCTGCTAGACGATGCAAAGAAGAATAACATAAGACTGATTGGAGTCAATGAAGAAACAGGAGAGAGTGCAGATGACATGAAAAAAGTGTTCAAAGAAGTAATGGCAGAAAAATTCCCAAGCAGGGGAAAAGAACTTGACATACAGATACGTGAGACATATAGGACTCCAAATAGCCTTGATCAAAGAAAAATCTACACATAGGCATATAATTGTTAAGATTCCAGCAACCCAACAGAAGAAGAAAGTTCTACAAGCAGTTAGAGAAAAGAAATAAATCACATGCAAAGGAAAACCCATCAGAATCAAGGCAGACTTCTCAACACAAACCCTCAAGGCAAGAAGAGCATGGAGTGACAGATTCCAAGCCCTAAAGGAAAACAGCCTCCAACCCAGATTGATGTACCCTGCAAAAGTATCTTTCAAAATTGATGGAGAAATATGATACTTTCATGACAAAGAGCACTTTAGGGACTTCATGAATACCAAACCAGAACTCCAAAAAATTTTAGACAAAATCCTAGGAACAGACAATGAGGATCATAACCCCAGGAAGGACAGCAGAATTAACCCATTGGGTGTGACAAGAAATTAAATGTAAAAGGGAGAATCCAACAAAAAGAAAAAGTCATGACAATGTTAACTCAATATGTATCAGTTATAACCATCAATGTTAATGGTCTCAATTCACCAATCAAAAGAAATAGGCTGGCAGAATGGGTCAAGAAGCAAAATCTTACAATATGCTGAATACAAGAAACACACTTAGTTCAAAATGAAACTCACAGACTGAAAGTTAAAGGGTGGAAAACAATACCCCATGTGATGGGAATCCGAAAAAAAGCAGGAGTAGCTATCCTCTTTGCAGATAAAGTGGATTTCAAACCAACACTGATTAAGAGAGACAAAGAAGGACACTACATCCTTGTAAAGGGAACAACCCAACAGGAAGAGATGTTTCTATACACCAAACACTAGTGCACCCAATTATATAGAACAAATACTAATGGACATGAAAAGTCTTATATGCACTAATACAATTGTAGGAGGGCACCTCAATACTCCACTGTCACAAATAGATAGATCAACTAGACAAAAGATAAGTAGTGAAATACTAGAACTCAATTGAACTCTTGAAGCAATGAACTTAACAGATGTTTACAGAGTGATCCACCCCAGAAAATTGGAATACACATTCTTTTCAGCTGCACACGGGTCGTTCTCCAAAATAAACCACATACTCACTCATAGAACCTGTTTAAGTAAATGCAAAGGAATTGAAGTTGTCCCTTCTATGTTATTAGACCATAGTGCGATGAAATTGGTGATCAATAGCAAAAGAAACTGCAAAAATTACATAAACATGTGGAAATTGAACAACACACTTCTAAATAACAAATGGGTCACAGAGGAAATTAAAGAAGAAATCAGACAGTTCCTACAATTAAATGACAATGACAATACAACATATCACAATCTACAGGACACAATGAAAGCAGTCTTATGAGGGAAATTCATAGCAGTGAATACACATATTAGGAAAACACAGCAAGCCCAATTAAACAAACTGATGCTGAACCTCAAGCTTCTAGAAAAAGAAGAGCAGGACAAACCCAAAGCTCATACAAGGGAGGAAATTATAAAGATCAGAGGAGAAATCAATGCAATGGAGACTAAGAGAATGATACAAAAAAAATCAATGAAGCCAAGAGTTGGTTCTTTGAAAGAATAAACAAAATTGAGAAACCATTAGCCAACTTTATCAGAAAAAGGAAAGAAGAGGCCCCAATCCATGCAATTAGGAATGAAAAGGGTGAAATTACAACAGACCCAGCAGAAATCCAGAGGATCATCAATACCTACTTCCAGAGCCTATACGCCAATAAGATGGACAACACAGAAGAAATGGACAGATTCCTAGATACACATGAATTACCAAAGTTGAATGAATAAGACCTAAAAATTCTAAAGAACCCAAAGTGAACCAATGAAATTGAAAATGTAAATAAAAACTTACCAACTAAGTAAAGCCCAGGTCCTGATGGCTTCACTGCTGAATTCTACAAGACATTTAGAGAGAAACCATTGCCACTACTCTTTAAACTCTTCAATGAAATTGAAAGGGAAGTAATACTCCCAAAATCATTCCTGGAAGCAAGCATCACCTTGATCCCCAAAGCAGAGAAAAACCCAACCAAAAAAGAGCACTATAAGCCAATCTCACTAATGAACATACATTCAAAAATCCTCATTAAGATACTGGCAAATAGAATGCAGAAGATCATCAAGAAGATCATACACCCTGACCAAGTGGGATTCATCTCAGGGATGCAAGAATGTTTCAACATACATAAATCAATAAATGTAATACACTATATTAATGGAGTCAAGGACAAAAACCATATGATCATCTCAATTGATGGAGAAACGTCATTCAACAAAATTCAACACCCATTCATGATAAAAACCCTGCAGAAAATTGGAATAGATGGTCTTTATCTTAACTGGATAAAGTCTATCTATGAAAAACCAACAGCCAACATCATACTAAATGGTCAAAAACTTAAAACCTTCACACCAAAATTAGGAAGGAGACAAGGATGTCCACTATCACCACTCCTGTTCAGCATAGTTTTTGAAACATTACCACAGCAATAGAGAAGTGAAAGAAACCTTTAGTACTAGGAGGTGGTGCCTTTGTGAGATGATTAGGTCATGGGTGTGTAATCCTCATGAATGAGATTATAATATGGGGCCATTCTAAAAGAAATATCAGAGCTGCCTTACCCGTTCCACCATGTGAGGAGGGCACAGCAAGAAGGTAGCTGCCTGTGAGGAATGACCTGCAACAGACTCTGAATCTAAGTTTCTGTTGCTTATAAGCTGCCAAGTCTGAGGTATTTTGTTATGTCAGACCAAATAGACAAAAATGACTTGCTTATCATGGTATCCCACATTCTTCCCTCAGTGGTTGGGCTATGAGTCAAACATACTTACATGAGGCTGAATCACAAGACACCTGGTTGAACGTTTTGGGCTCCCATTGGTTATCTTTCCTATCCACGTGTAGCAGCAAAGAATGGAGTCGACATGCAAAGGATAGCACAAAAAGACAGTCAAGGCATGAAAAAGAAGATAGGAAGAGAGGCAGAGTGGGCAGAGGAGTAGAAACACCCAGGGTCATCATTTGAAATTCTGGATATAGCCCGAATTTAATTTCATCCTGTGACTTCTCAACTATCATTCAAACCTCTAAAGTTCTCCTTCTATTTTCTTTGCCTTGGCTCATTTGAATTATATTTCTCTCACTGGTATGTCCCAAGATCCAGTGTAATACAAAATGACAGTGAATTCATCAACACTGGTCAAATCAAGATATTTTTTATAGAGTAAGTAAAAGGGGATTTAAAAATGAAGACTGAAAGCACAAATGGAAACAAAGCTTCTCTAAATGGGGAGGAGAAGAATGTTTGAAGGCAGTGGAAGGGAATGGGGAAAAAACATTAAGTTATATTATGTACAGGTACAAATTCCCTAGGATGAAGGTGAGCACTATGCATGGCGGATATTTTTATTAAATAAAAATTTAATTTTTTTAACCTTGCTCATTTACATAGTTCAGAGTAGGGATTCCAAATCCACCAGTGTGGCTGTGGAGTCTGGAATTGCTTAGCCACAAACTCAGTCGTTTATTGCCATAGTAATGCCCTTCCAGTGTGATGTGTATCTCTGCTGTGGAGAACCATAGACTGAAACCCTGAAATCATGAGCCAAAAGTAAACCTCTCCTCTTTGAACTTGAGGATGTAAGACATTTTTTCCCAGCTATAGAAAGCTAATACAGTTATTTCTTCTTATTTGTTTTACACAGAATGAATGAAAGTCATTACTCTTGTTTCTTGGTCTCTGAATATAACCAGGGCTAGGAGGTTAAACATCTTAGTTCTCTCTTGGTATCATATAATGACACTTTTGGCTATGGTAAGAGAATTCACAGCTAACAGTAATTTAAATAACAAAGAAATGCACTGATTTTACTCGACAGTAAATCTGCTCATTCTAGATTTGGTGTGATGGCTCAATGGAGCCTTCAAAAATTGACAATTTTCTATCATCCTATTCTATCATCTTCATCACCCTGTTGGCTTTCCTGCCTTAGGTTAGCACCTCGTGGTTACAAAACTGCTGCTATAGTGCCAAGCATCAGAGCACACCATTTTCCACATTTAAAACAGTAAGAAGAATAAAAGATCTATACCAGAGAGTATTCCTTGCATACATATTTGCCCCTTTATAACGAAGGAAGACCTTTTACAGAAGTTCCTGGAAGACTTCCTCTTCTACCCACCTACATGACTGGAACTGTGTCATGTGGATATCTACAGCTAAACAGAGACCAGGAATATAAGTATTTGTTCCTTGTTCATTTACCTCTTCAATAGAAAGTGGCAGTGTGGAATAGCTTGGGATGGCTATTGTACCAGTTGATACCATCTACAATATTTTCTTTGGTATTCTATAGATCATTTCAGGGTTGTGCAACTCTAACTTTAGACTTTTCCAACAGTTTCTCAGATTATTCCATTTTTTTCTGATAGTTCCTGGAGTAGGTCTCCTGTGGGCTCGTGAGTTAATTAGACTTTTTCATCACTTTTGTTTACTTCAGTATTTGTTTAGTATTTCAGGAACTGCACATTAACTACAACAATGAGGAAACCATGCAATTATTTTGAATAACTGAAAAAGACAAGAAAACAATCCAGAGATTTCAGTTTTAAAAATAAGCACTTCACTTCTTAAAATATCCAATCAGGTGGAAATTTACTGAGAATCTAGCCTTGGAATGTAATTCAGTTATTATGCAGCTCCCCAAATAACAAACACTGAAAAAAAACCCTCAGTTTTAACTAGAAACTCATAACTCTATAAACATAAGTTTTTCATTTGATCCTCATTAAGACAACTAAAATCTATTTCCATTTACTTGTGGAAAAAAGATTGATTTTCTCATTTCTTACTTGGATAAACACTGATAACAACACTCTGAGAAAAAATCATTCACACGCAGTGTCTTTTTCCCCAGTGTCCCATCAAATTAAAATTATTCTATTTTCCAAATTCAGACACAAATTTCTCCTGTCAGAACACATAAATTAGGGACATAAACATAACCTGCAAATTGGAGGGCATAAGAACGACTGCTCTTATCCACATGCCAGCAGACCAAATTCTAAACATTGGCATGGTTCTCTAAAAATGTGCTCATTCATATATTATAAAGGAAAATGAAAAGGCCCTGGAAACAAAAGGAATTTTTACTTAAATTACTTTTATATTGGAATTTGAATTCATGGTCATTTCTAGGATTCTGTATCTTGTTTTTTAAAAAATATTTTATTGATACATTTTAAAAATACAATATAATGACATTCATCATTGGAAATTTGTACCTTTACATAAACTCTCTTGGTTCTTATTTTTCCCCCTTCCCCCGCTCTCCCTTCAACACCTCGATCCCTACCTATTTAGACAGACTTTGTTTCCATTTTTTCATTTTCTCATATTAATTCCATTGCCTTCTGTCCTTTCCCCTACCCCTCTCACTTCCCCTTCCCTTTGCCCCTTTTCTTCCTATTTCATGTTATCTATTACACCTTTTAGTCCTTATTTACTCTTTCAGTTTCTCACACTAGACAAACTATTCAGTATTTACACATGTGTGGCCTGTTTATTTCACTTAAGAGTGTCACATCAGCTGCATCCATTTAGCTATAAATGTCTCTAATTTTTCATTTTTTATGGCTGAGTAGTACTCCATTTTATAAAAATCCCACATTTTCTTTATTCAGTCTCCAGTTGATGGGCATTTGGGCTGCTTCCAAGTTTAAGCTATTACAAACTGTGCTGCTATGAACATGGGTACACGTATATCACTTTGGTATGATTCTTTTAATTCTTTGGGGAAGATACTTAGCAGGGGAATAGCTGGGTCAAATGGGACTTCCAGTCCTAGTTCTTTGAGGTATCTCCATACTGATTTCCACAGTGGTTGCACCAGTCTACACTTCCACCAGCAGTGGAGCAGGGTTCCTATATCCCCACAGCCCCAACAGCATTTGCTATTGGTTGATTTCATGATAACAACCATTCTTTCTGGGGAGAGGTGGAATCTCAGCGTTTTAATTTGCATCTCTCGAATGACCAGTGATGTTGAACATTTTTTCATAAGTTTATTTACTATTTCTACTTCTTTGTCTGAGAAATGTCTGTTCATTTCAGATGCCCATTTTTGAGTTGGGGTTTTAAATTTGGGAGGTCTGATTTTTTAAAATTCTTTATAGATTCTTTGCCTGAGGAATAGCAGGTGAAAATTTTTTCCCACATTGTAGGTTGTCTCTTCACACTGTTGGTAGTTTCTCTTGCTGTGCAGAAGCTTTTTAATAAGAAGAGATCCCACTTGTTGATTGTTTGTGCTAGTTCATGGGCAATTGAAGTTTTGTTCATAAACTATTTTCCTACACCAATGTCTTCAAGAGTTCTATCTAACCTGTTCCAGTCGGTTCAGTGTTTCTGTTTTAATATTTAGATCTTTAATCCATCTTTATTTTAGTTTAGTGCATGGCAAGAGATATAGGTCTAGTTTTAATCTTTAGCAAGTTGAAACCCAATTTTTCCAGCACCATTTATTAAAGAGGCTATCTTTCCTCCAGTGAGGGTGTTTGGTTCCTTTGTGGAAGATTAGTTGCCTGAGTGTGTCTCGAGTTGTTTCTGCATTTTCTAATCTGTTCCACTCATCCTCTGTTCTGGTTCTTTGCCAGTACCATGCTATTTTTATCACAGTAGCTTTGTAGTATAGTTTCAAATTGGGGATTGTGATACCCCTGCCTTGTATCTGTTGCCTAGAATTGCTTTTACTATTTTGTGTCTCATCTGGTTCCAAATGAATTTTTGGATTGTTTTCTCAAGGTCTGTGAAGTATGCTGCTGGAATTTAAATTGGGATTGTACTGAATCTATCTAGAAGTTTTGGAAATACAGCCATTTTCACTGTCAATTCTTCCTACCCAGGAGCAAGGAATGTCTTTCCATTTTGTGATATCATCTTCAATCTCTATTTTCAGCATGCTATAGCTTTCAGAGAAGAGGTCTTTGATTTCTTTTGTTAGGTTGATTAATAGGTATTTCAGTTTTTTGGATGCTATTGTGAAAGGAATTGTTTGCTCTATTTCTCTCTCAGTGAGTCTGTTTTTCGTGTAGAGGAAAGCTATTGATTTCTGTGTGTTGACCTTGTAACCAGCTACTTGACTGAATTTGGTTATTAAGTCTAGAAGATTTTTGTGGTGTTCTTGAGGTCTTCTATATAGAATATCATGTCATCTTCAAATAATGACAATTTGACTTCATTTCCTATCTTTATTCCTTTTATTTCTTTCTCTTGTCTATTTGCTGTGGCTAATGTTTCCAAGACTATATTGAACAGGACTGGTGATGCTCGACATCCTTGTCTTGTTCCTGATTTTAGTGTGAAAGATTTCAGTTTTTGAACATTTAGTATGATATTGGCTGTTGGTTTTTCATAGATGGCTTTTATCAGACTGAAGTAGAGACTGTCTATTCCAATTTTTGTAGGTTTTTATCATAAATGCATGTTGGATTTTGTCAAATGCTTTTTCTGCATCTATTGAGATGACCATATGGTTTTTGTCCTTGGAAGTATTAATACAGTGTATTACATTTATTGATTTGTGTATGTTGAACCATCCCTGGATCCCTGGGAGGAATCCCACTTGGTCACGGTGCATGATCTTCTTGATGATCTTCTGCATTCTGTTTGCCAGTACCTTATTAAAGATTTTTGCACTCATGTTCATTACTGAGATTGACCTACAGTTCTTTTTTTCGGTTGAGTCTTTCTCTGCTTCAGGGATCAAGGTGATGCTTGCTTCCAGGAATGAACTTGGGAGTATTGCTTCCCTTCATTAAACAGTAGTGGCAGTAGTTCCTCTCTAAATGTCTTGTAGAATTTGGAAGTGAAGCCGTCATGACTGGGCTTTTCTTACTTGGTAATTTTTTGTTTTTGTTTTTGTTTTTTGATACCAGGGATCAAACTTGGGTCCTTGTGCTTGCGAGGCAGGTGGTGAAACCACTGAGCTAAATCCCCAACCCAGTTGGTAATTTTTTAATTACGTTTCAGTTTCAATGATTGATGTTGGGTTGTTTAGAATTTTTAGGTCTTCTTTGTTCAACTTTGGTGATTCATACATATCTAGGAATCTGTCCATTTCTTCTGTGTTTCCCATCTTATTGGCATACAGCTTCTGGAAGTAGGTATTGATGATCCTCTGGATTTGTGTTGGGACCATTGTAAGTTCACCCTTTTCATTCCTAATTGTATTGATTTGGGCCTTTTCTTTCCTTTTTCAGATAAGGTTAGCTAAGGGTTTGTCAATTTTGTTTATACTTTTGAAGAACCAAATCTTGGCTTCATTGATTTTTTTTTGTATCATTCTCTTAGTCTCCATTACATTGATTTCTGGTCTGATCTTTAGAATTTCCTCCCTTCTATGAGCTTTGGTTTTGTCCTGCTCTTCTCTTCCCTAGAAACCTGAGGTTAAGCATCACGTTGTTTGATTGGGCTTGTCCTGTTTTCCTAATATGAGTATTCACTGCTATGAATTTCCCTCGTAAGACTGCTTTCATTGTGACCCATATATTCCGATATGTTGTACTGTCATTGTCATTTAATTGTAGGAACTGTCTGATTTCTTCTTTAATTTCCTCTGTGACTCATTGGTTATTCAGAAGTGTTTCATTCAATTTCCATGTGTTTATGAAATTTTTGCGCTTTATTTTGCTATTGATCTCCAATTTCATTGCACTATGGTCTGAAAATATACAGAGGATAACTTCAATTCCTTTGTACTTACTTAAACATGTTCTATGAGCGAATATGTGGTCTATTTTTTAGGAGGTCCCATGTACAACTGAAAAGAATGAGTATTCTGATTTTGTGTGGTGGTACACTCTGTAAACATCTGTTAAGTTCATTTGTTCAAGAGTTTGATTGAGTTCTAGTATTTCTTTTTTTTTCTTAAATTCTTTTATTGGTACATTTTAGGTATACAACACAATTACATTCATCATTGGGAACTTGTACCATTACATGATGCATCTTGGTTCTTATTTTTTCCCCATTCCTAGCCCTCCCTTCACCCCCTCCACCCATACCTATTTACAAAGACTTTATTTCCATTTTTTCCATTTCTCATCATTTTTCCTTTCCCTTCTTTCCTTTCCCCTGCCCCTCCCACTACCCCTACCCCTTTGGACCTTTTCTTCCTATTTTGCATTATCAATTATCCATTCTAATCATTGATACCTTTTAGGTATACAATATAATGACATTCATCATTGGAAATTTGCACCTTTATGTACCGAACTCTCGGCAAGCCTTTTGTTACACCTTGTTTATCCCAATGTGAACTACTGAACTCTCTGCAAGTCATTTGTTACATTTGTTTCTCCCGATGTACTGAATTCTCTGCAAGTCATTTGTTATGAGGTACTGAATAAAAGGTGTGGTAAGCTGGGGGCTTTTGTCTTTGCTGCCCAGAGCAGCACTGATCAGACCCAAAGCTCAGCTTCTTCTCAGTCTCATTTTTCTACCTTTCCTGTAATTCGCCGTGTGCTGCCGTGGCTCGCAGGAGACCAGGACTCACTGCAGAGGTTCTGGTAATGTCCCTTTCCCCTGTTCCCTACAATTTACATTTTGTCTGTGGCTGCTTTTGAAGCACAACAGCAGAGAGGAATAGTTGCTGCAGAGAACATGTGGGCTGCAGAGCCAAAATTATTTACTATTGGCTTTTAAAGAAAACCTTTGGCAGACCCCTGCTGTAAAGCAATGAGGGGTTTGAGTCCAGTTCTGTTTGGTGGAGCTCATTCTGTTTGTTAATTCCAATTGTTACATGGTTTCTCTATTTTTTTGGATCTAACAAGTTTGAACTGAGCAGTGAACAAGGAAGTAATTATGTACATAGCAAACAGGGCAGAGTCCACTCAGTCAGAAGTAAAACCTACAGTGAGAAAAAGGGGCATTCAGGAAAGACCTTGAAGTAGTTTTCATCACTAAGGGGAAGGCAGAGGCTGACTTGCACTAAAAGGGTCTTGCAGAAGTGGCGATAATGGAGTGGGACAGCAAGGAACAAACAGAGCTAAAATAAGTGAAAATCAGTAATTGCCTTTTCCATACTGTCTAAGCCCCAGGAGCCCATTGAAGCAGCCAAAATGGATTGAATTCCTGCTGGGGGCAAGGCATGCTATTGATGGCCCAGACTCATCTAGCAACTGTGCATCTTAGCAGGAATGATTACTCTCTGAGAAATCCTGCCTAGAAGTGTCCTCCATCACTTTCCTGATGACTGGAGAGAACATCCTAGGCAGGATAGAGTCAGCAGGACAGGTTTCTGCAGCACATGCTAGAAAGGGAAGAACGTGTGAAGATGGGCAGAAATGCAATCAAATTCAACTCACATGTGTTTGATACAGAGCAAACTTTCCTTTTGTGGTACTACTGTGGATTGGACCCAGAGTCTTTCCACTAAGCTACAACCCCAGCTCTTTTTTGAAAATTTTATTTTGCGACAAGGTCTTGCTAAATTGCTAAGTCACTCAAGCTGGGCTCAAACTTGCGATCCTTCAGCTTCAGCTTCCCAGAGTGCTGGGATTACAGCAGTGTGCCACCATGCCTGGCAACCTTTTTGCATATATTACCACTGGATTATGAGTTCCTATTCATAGATAGAGAAGATAAGACTTGGACACTTTTACAATATTTATGCAGAATCACAATGCTAGTTACTGAAAGCAATATTAGCAAGCTAGACAAATGTTGCGATTTGAAGGAAAATCTGAGAAAGTGAAAAGGGAAAAGGAGAGGAATCCCATTGCATGTAAGAACCCAGGGGGCCAACCTTGGTTCTGGGCCTTGAGTTCTGCAGATTCAGACTAGCTACTTAAAATGGATCTGGAACCAGAGATGACATTAAGAAGGTTGGAGACAATGAAAACAGCTCAATCTGTAAGTATGAGTGAAGGTAGTATTCTCTAGAGTGCAGTGTGTTTTTTAGAAAAGGAAAGGCTTTTTGCACAGGGATTAAGAACATGGAACTTAGAACCAGACACCCACCTACGTAGCTGTGTGAGCTTGGGCAAGTCACTTCACTTCTTTGTGCTTCAGAAAAGCATATGGGGCTAATAATAGTACCTGTCCCATAGGGTGGCTAGGAAGACTAAGAGCTAAACAGTTTCAAAGCATCACATGGTACCCCATTAATGTGTACAATTTTTATTTATCAGTTAATTTTTAAATATTAAAAAGGTGTTTAATATTTGTAATATATAAGTACGCCTGTATTGAACAATGCAGATAATAGACATCATTAGTAGTGTGCTTGTGAACATTAAAAATTTAGTTCACCAGAAAATATATTTTAAGCCTAATTTGCCATATTTGTTGACTCCCATAGTATAAATATTCCCGCCATGGCAGGTTTTAATCTACCAGTAGAGCATCATTGAATGCAAAATTGGTGTGTGCAGTAGCATATCATTATATGATATTTCCACCAAGCAGTTCCAACAGATGTCCTTGATCTCAAAAGTGCAATCATACAATGTAGTACAAGAAATAGGAAGTTTTAGTATTACTTTTGTTTTAAAAATAATTCATTTAACTATAAGTTTATGTAATTTAATTTTTTCACAGGCTATGTTTAACAATTAACTCTCAATTTTTGAAATTTAAACAATTGTCTCCCACAAGCCGGTATAAGGTACATTTAGCACACCAATGTCATGTACTTTGGGCACACTAATTCTGTCTTAGTAGCAAAGCAAAGATCTATGGGAAGAGTCCTATATAGTTAATTTTGTGTGTCAATTTGACTGAGCCACAGGGTACCCAGATATTGGGTCAGATATTATTCTAAGTGTTTCTGTGAGTATGTTTCTGGATGAGATCGACATATAAATTAGTAGACTAAGTAAAGCAGATTGCCCTCCCTAGCATGAATAGGCTTCATCCAATTAGTTGAAGACTTATATGGAGCAAAAGACTTAAACTGAAATATTGGCTCTTCCTGGGTCTCAAGCCTGATGGCCTTTGAACCACAGCTCTAGATTATGAGCTCTTTTGGGTTTCCGGCTACACAAATAACCCTGCAGATCTTGGAACTTGTCAGCTTTCATAATCACATGAGCCAACATAAGCTAATCTGCTTTATAATAAATTACTTCTCCCCTCTCCCCTCCCCTCCCCTTCTTTCCTCTCCCTTCTCTTCTCTTCTCCATATAAATGTGTGCCTGAAACAAATTCTGTTTCCCTGGAAAACCCTCATTAATACAATTTCCAAGATTGAAGAGCAAAATCTCTGCACTCTAGTAGATGTAAACATTGGTTCCTACATCTTTATAGGTTGACCTTTCCTGGTGGCAGCAGGAGTTGCTCCTGCTCTGCACTATCAAAACCTGGAAACTATCCCAGACTATGCATATGCTCTTTCTGTTTTCCCTTGAAAGAGGGAAGATTTGTGGAAGCCTTCCTTGTTGTAGACCACAAAGAAGCCATACTGGATTATGTTGGCAGCACAACTGAACATAATGAGGGCTTAGTTTGGGAATTTAGGTAATACTTTATCAACTCTGGGATAGTTCAAATATGTAATGATGGAGAAGCAAAGAGTGTTATCATCCCACTCATCTTTCCCCTTGCTTTTCTTTTATTCTTCCTTCAGGATATTGAATCATTGTCCAGGAAAGGATGGCACAGGATGAGTTGGAGCTGTCCTTGGGCAAAAGCAAGTGGAAGACAATGGTCAACTTTTGAATATAGTTTTAGATTTATTCTGAGAACTACCTCCAGCCTTGCCATTTCCCTCCTACACTCTGGCACACACAATAGGCCTTAGTAGATGTTCAGTAAGTTGTTCTATAATAAATGAATGAATTAATTAATTAATTAATTTAGTTTAATGAAATCAAAGGTTTGGTTTCAATTTTTCAAGAGAAAGAACTACCAATTTCTAGAGGTTAAAAAGATTCTACAACCCTGTGGTAGACTGCTGTTCATAACAGACTCATTTTTTCCATCATCGCTGAGGAATACACTTCTCTGTTCTATTGATATTGAGTTCAGCAATGTATTTGGCTAACAAAGTGTTGGTATACATGAAAAATAACAAAGTTTTTAAACATACTTGAGGGTTTGCATGTACTCTCTATCTCTGGTTTTTCAAGTTACTACTTCAGTCTAGGCTGCTTCAGCCTGGACTGAAGGATTAGGCATACTGAGCAGAACAGAGCCTAGTCTACAGCAAAGCAAGCCTGGCTAGGCCCACAACTTGAAGCAGAGTAGCTTATTAGAGTTCATAGTAGAACATCCAAACTTAGCCACCTAACAGACACATTTTTAAAAAGGGCTGGCAATGTAGCTCAGTGTGAAGGCCCTGGGTTCAATATCTAGTACCACAAAAAAAGACCTTGAGTCTAAATATCGAAAGGCCATGCACAGGGTCCTCATCCTGGTCAGAACTGGATGGAATTAAAGACCTTTGTGTCAAGCGGTCAATAAGCAGAAGGATCATTTTTTCATTAATCCAACAATCCATTTACCTTTTCAAGTGCCGATCATATACCAGACACTCTGCTAGTATACAAATACACCTTGGCAGTGAAAATTAAAATTCCAACCTTTGAATGTAAAGGACCATTACTCTGCTTTTGTATGAGGATCTTGGATCATAGTTGTTCTGAATGTATGTGGACCCTGCCTACATTCTCTCTATTAAAGGACATATGAACCCCTTGAAACTTTCCAGTGGGATCTTTTTAGAAGAGTATGTAAAGAAACCCTTTCATGTTCTTTTTTTTAAAGGCCACTTGAGTTTTGTATCTGTAAGTACTCCTTTTTCTGTGAGAGACAGAAACTCAATTTAAAGTGGGTAAAGTATAAGAAGGATATTAAGTAGCTCACCTAAATTCAGAAGCATCATAAAAAAATTCTAGCATCATGAAAAAATTCATCGAGGGTTCAGTTTACATCTTTAGGGCTCATTGTCTCTATATCCCTTGTCTCTACTATCTACTTTTCCCAGAGTCCTCATGGTGAAAAGATCATAGTCAAGCCTCCAGACTGTTATTCTCTAAGGTTCAAATCCAAAAATAAAATATTTTTTTCTACGTCTTCCATCAACCTCAGGGATTCTCTTTGACTGGAACTATTGGCTTCAATTGAGTCACATACCTATCTAATCCAATCATTGTGGATGAAGAAATGAAATGTTCCAATGAGTTATATACAATAATTACACCTCTTTTTATCAAGAATCTATAAGCAAAAAAAAGAGAAAATAGGGGCAATGTTACTAGAAGTAAGGTAAATGGAAACATGATGGATGGAAAATAAAGATAACCACAAGCAGATTAAGTGTAAATGTGTGGGAATTGACTTTTTACAAAGATCTGACATATAAAAGAATGAAGTTTGGACCCTACCTCACACCATACATAAAAATTAACTCAAAGGAACTTCTGGGAAGATAGCAGAGTGGTGAGCACTGGCAAATCAGTCTCTCTGAGATTTGGAGTCCAGACACTAGAATATAGCAACGTGGAGAAGAGAAGGAGGAAAGTGGATCCCCAGGACCCAGCAAGGATCTGAAATGAGAATTAAGAGCCTACAGGGAAAGTGAAGAGAGGGTCTTCAAGGCACCAGAAGGAAGTGGCAAACAGTGCTTTCTCTTTGAATTCCAGTTCATGGCATGAGAGAGATGGCTTGAACTTACAGAAGCAGGGTGACTCCAGAGGTCTCCATGAAGAAACACACCAGTGGAATGGAGCAGTGGACGTTGTGGACTGCAGAACCTGATGAGTGAATCTAATCCAAATGTCCCAAGGAGAGGGTGATTGGCTGGTCGCCATTTTGGAAAGGGGCCAGCTAAACCCAAGCCTCAGAGGAGCTTTGGATTGGCTCCATCTTGGGATTCCCAATATCAAGGTGAATAGCAGTTGTGGGAGACATCCAGGGTCAGGGAGCCAAATTCAAGCCTGCAAGAGGCATCCAGAGTGTTGTTGCCTGAACAACTCAGGTCCCAGAATCACAGTCAGAAACCAGGATCACCCTGAACTTCTGTGGAGTTGAAAGTGCAGGCTTGCTGGTATTATCTACCACCCTACCATAAGTCTAGTGCAGGCTTACTGGGATCAACCAACATGGATCTGGGCTCTCTCTGCCTGCCCCCTTTGTCTACCAGTGACAGCAGAGACACTCCCTGAAATGAACAGTTTTTTCTTCCTTTCTCTCTTTTTCTCTTGATTGTTCTTGTTTTCGTATGAGTGTGAACATTGTTTTTAGTTTTTTGGTTTGTTCTTGTTTCTGTTTCTTCCTTTTTTCTTTCCCTCCTGTCTTCTTCACCAATTTTCCAAAGCTTGTGTAATCTTCCTTTGTCCTTCAACTTTGCCTCTACTCTCATTGTCTTCTTCTATCTATTTTTTCCTCTTGCCCCTTTTAAATTTTCATGCCTGAGGCTATAATTATGCTATTGAGGAAATATTTACTGTATATAACTTTCTGGTTTGTTTTAGATTTTGTGATGCAACTACAAACCTTGTTCCTATGGTTAAAGGTAGCAAATTAATAGTTATCACCGTTTGTCATTTTCTAGGCTGTGCTTGATACTATTGTTATTACTGATAGTGCTACTTTAGCCAAGGTGATATAGTTGTTCTAATCAGTTGTTTTTCCTTGTATGCCAAGACTGAGATTGTCTATGGATAAAAAACAATACTTTAGGCCAGTACCAAAGAACTATAGGCTAAGCCAAAAAGGCAGCAATTTCTCATCCTTAATAAATTGAAGAGGTAGGATCTTGCAACAGACTCAAAAGCCAAAAGGCAGCTACACCTAAAAAACATTTCTAAAAAGTAATCATTTCTTAAGAAGTTTTCTATTTTAGTAATAAGGCTACCTACAATAAACAATATACAAGCATCAATGCAGAAAATAAAATAGGAAGAAAGAAGACACAGAAGCAAGATGCAACCCCAGACCTCCAGCTCACCCAAGTCAAACCCAGGGGGACAATGAGGTGAAGCAAATCAAAAGACACCTGCCTGAACTCTCTGAAATGGTAACAGCAGAAGAAACCAAGCACGTGAATTAGGCTCTAGAAAAAAATAAATCAGAAATAATTTCTCAGATAACTAAAGAGATGATGACCATAATGAAGGACATGCTTAGTGAATCTAGAGTATGTACAGATTTAAAAAATTAGAGGAGCTTAGGAAAATGACTGAAACCATGAATGCCCAACACAGGAAAGAAATAGAATCCATAAAATAGATATTCAGGAGATTAAAAATTCTATTGAAAGTATTACTCAGCAGCATCAACCAGTGTGAGGACAGAATATCAGATCTAGAAGACAAGTTTGAGGTTAGTGGTCATAAAAAGAAAAAATACTTAAAAATAGTAAGAGACCACAAAAAAAACCAATCTGAGCACCCGGAAGGAAGCTCCCCCGCCTCCATCCCAGGCTCCTAGGGTAGTGAAGCTCAGCCAGTCCCAGCACCCGGAAGGAAGCTCCCCTGCTGCCATCCCAAGCTCCTAGGGCACAGAAGGTGAGCTCCATGGGTGCCAGAAGCACCCTCCCCCGGAAATGAGAAGACACATAAATAAGCCTCAAAAACAGACTTCCAGATCACCTACAGCAACCCCAAAGGGAAACGAGATGGAACACTCTGATACTCAACCACCTGGACTCTCTGAACTGACAACAAAAGAGGATCTGGGAAAAATGAAATCAGAAATAATTACTCAGATAACAGCAAAGATTTTGCTCATGGTGCAAGACATGATTAATCTAGAGAAGACACAGATAAAAAAAATAGAGGATCTGAGGAACATGATGGAATCCCAACATAGGAAACAAATAGAATCCATAAAACAGATAAAAACAGATTTCCAGGAGATTAAAAACTTCATCGAACGTCTGAGCAGCAGAATGAACCAATGTGAGGATAGAATTTCACATATAGAAGATAAGATTGCAATTAGGGAGGAGGAAAAGAAAAATTGCTTCAAAATTGTAAAGGAACATGAGAAATCAATCCAACAGCTGCTAGACGATGCAAAGAAAAATAACATAAGACTGATTGGAGTCAATGGAGAAAGAAGAGAGAGTGCAGATGACATAAAAAAAAACTGTTCACAGAAGTGATGGCAGAAAACTTCCCAAGGAGGGGAAAAGAACTTGACATACAGATAAGTGAAGCATATAGGACTCCAGCTAACCTTAATCAAAAAAAATCTACACATAGGCATATAATAGTTAGGATTCCAGAAATCCAACAGAAGAAGAAAATTCTACAAGCAGTGAGAGAAAAGAAACAAATCACATACAAAGGAAAGCCCATCAGAATCACAGGAGACTTCTCAATGCAAACCCTCAAGGGAAGAAGAGCTTGGAGTGATGTATTTGAAGCCCTAAAGGAAAACAGCCTCCAACCCAGATTGATGTACCCTGCAAAACAATCTTTCAAAATTGATGGAGAAATAAGATGCTTTCATGATAAAGAGCACCTCAGGAACTTCATGAATACCAAACCAGCACTCCAAAACATTTTAGACAATAACCTAGGAAAGGAAAGACAATGAGGATCACAACCCCAGGAAACCCAGCAGAATGAATCCATTGGTCATGACAAATTAAATGCAAAGGGGGAGAATCCAACAAAAAGAAAAAGTCATGACAAGGCTTTTAAAACTTTTGACTTCATCTCCCTAATGAGTGTATAATTCAATCTTATTATTGTACTGATTAGTATTTTTCTGATTCTAGAATTGCACACCATGCCTTGTGCTATACTGGCTATTTATCATCTTCTTATGTCTACATTTTAATTGGGTTGTCTATTAATGAGCTCTAAGAATTCTTTATATATTCTGGTCATAGGTTATATGTATTGTAAATATGGTCTGTTTAAGGACTACTTTTCATTTTAATGATGTCATTTAAATTCTAAATTTTGATGGAATCTCATCAATTTTTTTTCTTTTATACATCATGGTTTTTGTATCCTAGGTAGTTCTTGCCTACCCTGAATTCATAAATATTTTCCCTTATAATTTCTTCTTAAAGTTTTATACTTTTAGGCTTTCTTATTTAAGTTCATAGATCCCTTTAAGTTATTTTCATGTATGGAAAAAAAGGGTTGAGGTTAATTTTTTATATACGGATACCAGGTGTTCTAGTGCCATTTGATGAAGACACTATCTCTTCCTCTGCTCTTGAATCGAGTTTATATTCTATAAAATGCTGAGGTTAAATAATCTTTCAAAACTCAGTGGACCATATATGTGTGGTTCTATTTCTAGATTCTCTGTTTTATTCCAATGATCTATATGTCTTTCCTTACACCAACACTGCCTTGATTACTGTAGCTTTAGAAGAAGTCTTAAAATTGGGTGCTAAATGTCTTCCAACACTGTTTTTGTTTTTGTTTTTGGCTTTTCTAGGTCCTTTGTACTCCTACATAACTTTAAAATTTCAATATCCAGTTCTTCATTTATAGCAAGTATACACAGACCTGAATTTTTATATATACCTTGTGTTTTCTAATCCTGCTAAATTCAAGTACAAGTTCTAGGGGCTCCTAGAGATTTCTTAGTATTTTCTCTGTAGGTGATCATTTCATCTACATATGAAGATTTTGCTTCTGCTGTACCAATCCTATCCTAGTTGTGTCTTTTTATTGCCAGACTATTTTGGTTTAGACCTATGTTTCAAAGTCTAATGGACAGATGAAGAGTAGGCATATATGCCCTTGTTCCCCACTTTAGGGAGAAAGCATTGTATAGTCTCCATTCATAGAAGGAGTGAGTTTTTGTTGGAAGTATGGAGTACATGTCTTTGATCTGTTGAGAAGGTTCTGTTCTACTTCTAGTCTCCTGATAGCTTTTACCATGAACATCTGTAGAATTTAGTCCAATACTCTTTCTCCAACTAGTGACAGGATCATATGGCTTTTCCCTTTCCTCTGTTAAAATGATGACTTTTGGGGGTGGATCTTCCGACGCTGAACCAACACTGCCATCCCTGTAACAAAACCACATTCTACATACTTCCAGATTTGACTTCTAAAAGTTTGTTTTGTTAAACAAATTTCTATCTATGTTCATATTTTTTTCTTCTATTATCTTTATCCAGTTTTAGGATTAGCACAATGTTGATTTCCTAAAATGAGGGGAGAAGTGTTCCTTCTTTTTTCTGCTTTGTTTGATATAATTTACCAGTTAAAATGTTTATGAGCCTGCTGTTGTCATATAGGTAGGTTTTCAAGCTAGGAATATACTTTCTTTAATAGGTGCTATTCAAATTTTATATTTCCTCCAGAGTTAGTTTCATTAATTTGTCTTCTAAGTTACTTCTTAGAAGTTGTCAAATTTATTTCAAAAAAGATTTTTGTAATATGCTTTCTATATCCTTTGAAATTCTGTAAAATCTGTGGTAATGTCTCCTAGATCTTAATATTGTAATTTAAAAAATGTATAACTGATATTGTGTAACAGGAAGAAAAGGTTTAAAAGAGCAGGGGAATTGGGAGGGGTAGGGGAAGGGAAAAAAGGGAAAGGAAAAATTATGAGAAGAGGAAAAAAGTGCATACAATGTCTTTGCAAATAGGGAAGGGTGGAGGGGGTGAAGGGAGGGCAAGGGAAGGAGAAAAAAAATAAGCACCAAGAGACTCATGTAATGGTACAAGATCCCGATGATGAATGTAACTGTATTGTATACCTAAAATGTACCAATAAAGTTAACGGGGAAAAAAAAAACAATCCAACAGTTGCTAGAAGATGCAAAGAAGAATAACATGAGATTGATCAGAGTCAATGAAAAAACAGGCGAGAATGCAAATGATATAAAAACCTGTTCACAGAAGGAATGGCATAAAACTTTCCAAACATAGAAAAATAATTCACATACAGATAAATGAGGCATAGAGAACTCCCATTAGCCATGATCAAAAAAATCTACACCAAGACATATAATAATCAAGTTCCAAAAATTCAACACAAGAAGAGAATATTAACAGCTGCCAGAGAAAAGAAACAAAGCAACTATGAAGAAAAGCCAGTGAGTCACAGCAGACTTCTCAACACAAACACTTAAGTCAAGAAGAGCTTGGAGTGAAGTATTTAAAGCTCTAACACAAAAACCCTCCAACCCAGATTGATGCACCTTGCAAACTATCTTTCAAAATTGATGGAGAAATAAGATACTTCCATGACAAAGAAAATCTGAAGAAATTCATGACCATGAAATCAGCACCCCACAATGTTCTGAAGGATATTCTAGAAAGAGATAATAAAGACTAAAATTCCATAATCCCAATAGAATGAATTCACCAGGCAAGGCAAGTTACTAAACAGGGGAAAGGGAGGAAACCAACAACAGGAAAATTATATGACAAGGGTAATTCAATACATATGAATTATCACCATAAATGTAAATGGTTTCAATTCACCAGTCAAAAGAAACAGATTGGCAGAATGGATCAATAACCAAGATCCAATAATATGCTGCATACAAGAAAAACATTTAACTAAAAAACAAATTCATAAACTGAAAGTCAAAGGATGGACAACAATACTCCATGTGAAAAGAACCCAGAAAAAAAGTAGGGATAGCTAATCTATTTGCAGACAAAGTGGATTTCAAGTCAGGATAGATCAAGAGAGACAAACTAGGTCACTACATACTTGTTCAGGAGACAATCCAAGAAGAAGAGATAACCATCATAAATATATATGTACCAAATAAAAGCACACCCAACTATATAAAACAAATATTAATGGACAGGAAAAACCAAAGAAATGCAAATACAATTGTAATGGAGGATCTCAATACCCCACTATCACAATTTTAGTATATGTACTGCCAAAGAGAGCACACCACTATCACAAATAGACAGATCAACTAGATAAAAAGTCAATAAAAAAATCAGAACTCAATGAAACCTTTGAACAAACGGACTTAGTAGATCTTTACAGTGTTCTATCCTACAACATCAGAGTACAAATTCTTGTTAGCTGCATGTGGGACTTTCTACAAAAGAGACTACATACTAGCTCATAAAAATGCTTTAGGTAAATGCAAAGGAATTAAAATTATTTCATACATATTATCAGATCACAGTGCAATGAAATTAGAAAACAATGGCAAAAGAAACCTTAAAAACTGCATAAACACATGGAAATTAAATAACACCCTCATGAATAACCAATGGGTCACAGATGAAATTAAAGAATGACCATGGCAAGAACAGCAGGGTATTGGCAAAAAAAAAAAGCAGATCAATGGAACAGATTAGAAAATCCAGAAATAACTCTAAACACACTCAAGCACTTTATCTTTGATAAAGAGGCCAAACACCTTTACTGAAAGAAAGACAGCCTCTTCAATAAATGGTACTTGGAAAACTGGCTTGTACATGCCAAAGATTAAAAGTAGGCCCATGTCTCTCATCATGCACTAAACTAAAATAAAGATGGATCAAATATCTAAATATGAAAACAGAAACACTAAATCTGCTGGAAGAGGAGACTAGGTAGAACTCTTGAAGACATGTGTAGTCAAAAACTTTATGAACAAAAGCCTGATCACACAGGAAATATTACAAAGAATCAACAACTGGGATCACATCAATTTAAAAAGCTTTTGCACAGCAAAATAAACCACCAATAGAGTGAAGAGACAACCCATGGAGTGTGAAAAAAGTTTTGCCAGCTGTTCCTCAGATAAAAAGACTAATATCTAGAATATAGAAAGAATTCAAAAATATCAGACTCCCAAAATTTAAAGCCCCAATCCAAAACTGGGCATCTGAAATGAATATACACTTTTCAGATGAAGAAGTATAAATATCAAATAAATATATGAAAAAAATGTTCAACATCACTGGTCACTTGAGAGATGCAAATTAAAACAACATATTCCAGAAAGAATGGCTTTTGTCAAGAAATCAACCAATAAAAAATGCTGGTAATGCTGTAGGGGGAAAGGAACCCTTCTCCACTGTTAATAAGAGTATAGATTGGTGCAACCACTGTGGAAATTCATATGGCGACTCCTCCAAAACTAAAAGTAGAGGTTCCATTTGACCCAGCTATTTCCCTTCTTGGTATCTTCCCAAAAGAATTAAAAGCATCATACAACAGTGATATATACATATTCATGTTTATAGCAGCAGAATTTGCAATAGCTAAATCTTGGAAACAGCCCAAATGCCCATCAACGGATGAATGGATAAAGAAGTTGTGGATTGTTTTTTTTTTTTTATGCAACACAGTACCACTCTGCCATAAAGAAGGATAAACTTCAGACATTTCTAGCTAAATGGATGCACCTTGAGATCCTACTCTTAAGTGAAATAAATCAGACACACATGTTTAAATATCACATTGTTTTTCTGGTGTGAGAAACCAAAAGATAAATAAGGACCAAAATATGTAATAGATATTGGGAAATAGGAATAAAATGTTCAAATAGGGAGGGGAACAAGGGAGGCAGGAGGGGGAAAGGAAGGAAGAGAAAATAAAAAAGAAAGAATAGAAGGAAAAAATAGAAACAAAGTTTTTGTAAATAAGGAGGAGTAGAGGGATTGAAGGGAGGGAAGGAAACTGGGGAAAAGAAAGAATCAAGAAATATTATGTATAGGTACTATACATAATATGATGAATGTGATAATTATATATATCTAAAGTGTACCAATAAAATTAATTTTTAAAAGTTAAAAAAATTAACTCAAAATGAACCAAAAATCTACATGTAAGAGTTAAAACTATAGTGCTTTTAGAAGAAAGCACAGATATAAATCTTTGTGATGTTGGATTTGGCAATGGATTCTCAGATATGACACCAACAGCACAAGTGACAAAAGAAAAACTAGATAAATTAGATCTCATCAAAATAAAAAAAACTTTTCTTTTTCAAAGGATACTACTATCAAGAAAGTGAAAAGACAACTCACAAAAAGAGAGAAAATGTTTGCAAATCACATATCTGCAAATGACTTAGAATATGTAAATAATATTGACAACTCAATAATAAAAAGAGAACCCAATTTAAAAATGGCTAAAGAATATAGAAAAATATTTCTCCAAGGAAGACATACAAATGGCCAATGAAAAGTTAACATCACTGATCATCAGAAAAATGGAAATCCAAGCCACAATTTAGAATGGAGAGGTTTCTGTGGATTGAACTCAAGGCCTTACACATGTTAAGCACATATTTCAATGCTGTGGTGCACCTCTAGACCTCAAAACCACAACTTCATCCCCACTAGGATGAGTATAATCAAAAAATCAGATAACATCAATTGTTGATGAGGATGTGGAAAAATGGAACTCTTCTATATCGCGGTTGGAAATGTAAAATGGTGAAACCACTTTAATGAACAATACGGCAGTTCCTCAAAATGTTAAACAAAGTTCCCATTTGACCCAGCTATTCCAGTCTTGGTATACAAGAAAGATAAATTAAAACATTTGTCTATATGAAAACCTGTACACAAATGTTCATAGTGGCATTATTCATAATAACCAAAGAATATCTAAATTTCTATCAACCAATGAATGGATAACCAAAAGGTAGCACATCCATGCAACAGAATATTATTCAACCATTAAACAGTAACAAAGTACTGATACATGCTACAATTTGGGTGAATCATGAAAACATTATGCTATGTTTTCTATAACATGTACAATTTTAAAAGATAACATGAAAGTAGAACGGAAGCTATTATTAGACAAGAGAAAGGGAATAACAGGGAGAGGAGTAGGTGTAAGGGAGGGAAATGTGGGAATAGAAAACTATCAATTATATCATTAAAAGCTCATAATGTTGACATAAATTTATTGAGGCAAAAAGGTGTTAACTGTATTGCATTAAGTGAAACAGCGTGTTACTAAACAGTATATATAGCATTGACATTTTTTATTTCAAAAATTAATTAATGTATAGAGATATCAAAAAATCACCTAGAATGGTGTTCACTGAACTGTTTTAATCTGTCTCAGGAGCTAGATGTTGAGCACATTTTCCTTTTTGTTTAAGAATGTATTTTTTACTTGTGCTATTATAAAATGTTTCTAAGCAGAGGAAATTAAGACTATAAGTATGAGAGGGATGGATATGTCAATTAGCTTGATTGTAGTAATCATTTCACAATATACATGTATCTCAAAATATGATTTTATTTGTAAATTATACTCAACAAAAATAAAAGGAAATATTAAATATTACTATTAAAATATTAATATTATTAAATATTTAAAATAAATAAATACTATTAAAATATTAAATTAAAGAAATGAGTCACATGGTCCACATATAATATAATTTCATTTATATAAAACATCCAGAAAAGGTAAATCTATAGAGTCAGAAAATAGTTGGTGGTTGCCTGGGAGACTTGGAAGTGATAATGAAAGGACATAGAGGCTCCTTTATTAATAAAACTCACAACTCTGAATGTACTAAAAAATTATTAAACTGTACCCTTTAAAAAAGTGAGTTTTATGACATGTACCTTAATAAAGCTGTTAAAAATGATTTCATGTCTACCAACCATGAGTAGTACAATTTTCCAAATAAACAAGTCGTCCATGATCCCAATTATGAAGCAAAAAATAACATATTTAAAAATAATTTATTTGCTATTTTTCTTTCATGGAGATTTGAGTACCTCCATCTAATTTTCCTTTTTCTGCCATTTTCTTTGTTATTGACATGTTATTCTCTATCATGAAAACTTCCTCTTGTATGAAAAAAAACAAATAATAACAAATTATAATTACTTGACAAATGAATGGACTGAACTGGGAAATATTTCCCATTTTCCCCAACAGACATTCTTCTAGGAATTTCAGATTATATAAGGATGATGGATATCATTTATTAATGAAATAATCTGTATGAAGTCATATGGGTTTTTTGGGGGGACCGGGTATCGAACTCAGGTCCTTGCACTTGCATGGCAGGCGGAGAAACCACTGAGCTAAATCCCCGGCCCTGAAGTCATATGAATTAATTCACTAACCTTTCACAGACATGTAATTAGCATTTTCTATTTACATTTCTTAATAAAAATAGAATCTCCTAGCATTCTGAGAATTACATTAATTTGTAACACATGATGACACAAAGTGAAAGGAAATTTTAAGACTTCATTAAAGGCCTGGAAGAGAGAATAAAGAGCAGGCTCATTAAATTCTCCACTGATACCCAATTAGAAAGGTTTCTCACACTAAGAAGGTCAATAAAGTTATATAAATAGATCTAGAGAGAATGGGTAGATGTGAATAAGAATAAAGCTACGGAAATTTAACCTATTCAATGGCAAGGCAATATACTTGGAAGAGCTAAAATAACTGGGACTATAATATTTGGAAGGCAGTGTTGCCAAATAAAACTAGATATTTCAGGGTAAGTATAGGTAGAAGCATATATGCAATGTGATATAAAAAGCTTACAGTCTGCATCGGACATAAGTTCACAGCATAACTATTTAAATGACAAGCCTGGCTAGGGACTTCAGGAGGCAGATAGCTCCAGTCCCAATTTTGGTTCTACCATTTCTTATACAAGTTTATTTACTTCTCTACATTTCATTTTTCTTATGTATTAAATGTACATATAGTTTCCTTTCTCACAGAAATAAAGAATATATATATGTATATATATATGTATGTATATATATATATATGTATATATATATGTATATATACATATATATATATAATACTGGCTGGGAAGCCTGGGACAGGTGGCTTGCACTGAGGAACCGATGAGTGTTGGTAATACTAATTATTATTTTCTTACTATTTCAACAGCCTTCTAATGATACTTCCTGACTCCAATCAACACTGCACTTTGCAACTGAGTGATCTAATACACAAATGTGAAATTTTTATATTGTGGCTTAACACACCATGGACAAAAGTCCCAAGCAGTTGTCCTTTTCTAGATTTTATATCTAGGTATTTTCCCTTATGCAATCTACCTTTCAGTTAACAGAAGCTTTTGCTTCTCTTGGAACCCCAAATCTTTACAAAAGTTATTTTTTTTCTGAAATAGAAAGAAAGAAATCTTCTTCATGAGAATTGTGAATGGTCTCTAAGTATTATTTTACTTGTAAATATGCAACCCGACAAGTTAGTGTGGATTTTATGGACGTAGTCAGAGGACATGAAATCTCTGGGTTAGAGATAAAGACCTTCATAATTCATAGCACAACAGAAAGCATGAGCTTCACGTGTGTGCTAGTTTCCCTTGCGTTACTGCCTAAGCTCCACAAAGACACCAGAGAGCATCATACAGAGCTGCATACATAGCTAAGGAGCCTCAATCCTAAGAAACCAAAAATTTTTTATAATGGGCTATAAGCAAAACTGCCTAAGATTTGTGCCAGGTTTAGGTATTCTATTACCTTTAGTATATTGAGTGGCAAATAAATCTTCCATCTATTCTGGACAGGGATGCTATCTCTATCTTCATAGGGTGTAAACACATATTTGGTCAGTATCACAAGTCACAAACCTGTGTCAATGACCTCTTTTTGTGTCACCATGGATTTTTTTCATTAATTTGGGTTTTTAAAAATATTGCATCAACAATCAAAATCAACATTAAATCAATAGCTTTCCTGTACACCAATAATGAACTACCTGAAAAAGAAATGTGAAAAACAATTCCATTTTCAATAGCCTCAAAAAATAAATAAAATGCCTAGGGATAAATCAAATCAAGGAGGTAAAAGATCTCTATAGTAAAAATTACAGAACCCTGAATAATAAATTGAAAAAGTCACTAAAAGATGGAAATATGACCCATGTTCATGGATTGGCAGAGTTAATATTGTTAAAATGGCCATACTACTGAAAGCAATCTCTAGTTTCCATGCAATTCCCATCAAAATTCCAATGACATTCTTCACACAACTAAAAAAAGCAATTCTAAAATCTGTATAGAAACATAATAGGCCCAGAATACCCAAAGCAATCCTAAGCATAAAGAGCAAGGCTGGAGGTATCACAATAAAGGATTTCCAATTATGCTACAAAGATATAGTAACAAAAACAGCATGGTAGTAGCAGAAAAATAGACACATAAACCAATGGAACAGAAAAGAGGACACAGAAATAAATCCATGAAACCAGCCAACTGATTCTTGACAAATGAGCCAAAAATATACATATTTTAGAGAAAAGACAGCCTCCTTAACATTAGTGCTGGGAAAACTGGGTATCCATATATAGAGGATAGAAACTAGAACCCTATCTTTCATCAACTACAAACATCAATTAAAAATGTATCAAAGACCTAAGTGCAAGACCTCACTGGGCATTGGCGGTGCAGCCTTGTAATTCCAGCACTCTGGGATGCAGAGGCAGGAGGATCACAAGTTCAAGCCTAATCTGGGCAACTTAGTGACTTAGTGAGAACCTCTCTCAAAATAACAAAATTTTTAAAAGGTTGGGGATGTACCTCAAGATGAAGGCCCTGAGTTCAATCCCTTCTATTGCAAACAAACAAAACCAAAAAATACTGATGAGAATACATGGAAAAAGGAACCTTTCTATACTGCTGGTGAGGATGTAAAATTAGTACAGCAACTGTGGAAATCAGTGTGGAAGTTCCTCAAAAAACAAAAAATAGAGCTGTCATTTGAATCAGCTATGCCAAACCTTGATATATACCTGACAGAATTGAAGTCAGCATGGTATGGGATAACTATATGCCCGTGTTTATTGAGGCACAATTCATAATAGCCAAGATGTGAAACCAGCCTAGGTGACCTAAAACAGATGAATGTATAAAGAAAACGTGATGTATATACATAATGGAATTATATTCATCCATAAAGAAAAACAAAATTATGTCATTTGCAGGAAAATGGATGGAACTGGAGATCATCATGGAAAGTGATATAAGCCAGACTCAGAAAAACAAGGATTGCATGTTCCCCCATACGTGGAATCTAAAAAAAAAAAGATGACATGAAATTAGAAGGGAGACAAGAGGAAGGAAATGAGGGGGAAGAAATGTCTGTAAAAGAGGGTATTAGAGTGGAAGGATATATCAAAAATATACTATGTTCATGAAACCCAATATTTTGTAAAATTAATAGGCACTAATAAAAATATATCAAAAATGTTCAACTTTTAAAAAAACGTTTGAATGACTCAACATATTTTAAAGGTTCATAACCTTCCATAGTATTGATACACTGTACTCTCTATTGATGGACTTTGAAATATTTCACTTCTTTGTAATTAAAAGTAATAATGTTGTAAATATCCTTTACCTTCCCCTGTTGAAGTGCACACAGAGGACAAATTGTGAAAATAAGTTTGCATACTTTTATATTTGATAGATAGTACCAAGTTGCTTCCAAAAACTTTTATGCTCCCACTAGCAATGGATAAAAATGCATGTTACTCCACACTCTTAGAAATATCAGGTATTAATAAGCCTATAAAACTTTTGCTGGCTGTGCATGAAAAACATTATCCTTTTGGCCGGGGTTTCAGTGGTTTCGCCGCCTGCTGCGCAAGGGCAAGGACCCGAGTTTGATCCCTGGTAGCAAAAAAAAAATTATCTTTTGATTTACATTTTTAAATAATAAGTTGATGTTTTATGTTTGCTGCATAATTAGGATTTATTTTCTAGAAAATGCCTATATATACATTTTCTCCATTTTTCTATTTATCATGCAGTTTTCTCTTATTAATTGGAATGAGCCCATTAGAATGAATGCCATAATATAAATGATGCATATATTTTCCAAGCTTGCTTTTTTTCTACATTTTGTTTTTTATATTTTTGGGGTAATTTTCCCATTGTAGCATTTTAAGTAGACAGATTTAATAATCTTTTATGTGGTCTGGCTTTTGTATTTTTTTAGATTCAATAACAAGGTTTTTTTTGCTTAAATTCTTTTATTGGTACATTTTAGGTGCACAATATGTTTACGTTTATCATTGGGTGCTTGTACCTGTACATGATGTATCTTGGTTCTTATTTTTCCCCATGTCCTGCCCTCCCTTCACCACCTCCACCCTTCCCTATTTACATAGATTTTGTTTCCAGTTTTTTCTTTTCTCTAAATTTTTTCTTTCCCTTCTTTCCTTTCCCCTTCCCCTCCCACTTCCCTTACGGCTTTGGACCTTTTCTTCCTATTTCAAATTATCAAGTATTCATTTTAATCATTTTAATCCTTATTTACACTTTCAGTTTCTCACACTAGAGAAACTATTTGGTATTTACACATGTGTGTCCTATTTATTTCACTTAAGAGTATGGCCTCAATATGCATCAATTTACCTATAAATATGTCTTGTTTCTCATTCTTTATGGCTGAGTAGTACTCCATTTTATTAAAAAAAACCCTTTTTTATCCAGTTTCCAGTTGATGGGCACTTGGGCTCTTTCCAAGCTTTAACTATTACAAACTGTGCCGCTATAAACATGGGTGCACATATATCACTGTGGTATGATTCTTTTAATTCTTTTGGGAAGATACACAGCAGGGGAATATCTGGGTCAAATGGGACCTGTAGTCCTAGTTCTTTGAGGTATCTCCATACTGATTTCCACAGTGCTTGCACCAGTCTGCACTCCCACCAACCCCAACAGCATTTGTTATTGGTTGATTTCTTAATAGCAGCCATTCTTTCTGTGGTGAGGTGGAATCTCAGTGTTGTTTTCATCTGTACCTCTTGTATGACCAGTGATATTGAACATTTTTTCATATATTTATTTGCTGTTTTTACTTCTTTGTCTGAGAAAAGTCTGTTCATTTCAGATGCCCATTTTTGAATTGGGTCTTTGAATTTGGGAGGTCTGATTTTTTTCAATTCTTTATATATTCTAGGTAGTAGACCTTTGTCTGAGGTACAGCTGCTAAAAATTTTTTCCACATTGTAGGTTGTCTCTTTGCTCTGTTGGTGATTTCTCTTGCAATGCAGAAGCTTTTTAATAAGATGAGATCCCAGTTGTTGATTCTTTGTCATAGTTCCCGTGCTACTGAGGTTTTGTTCATGAAGTCCTTTCCTATGCCAATGTCTTCAAGAGTTCTACCTAACTTATCTTCCAGCAAGTTTAGTGTTTCTGTTTTAATATTTAGATCTTTCATCCACTTCAATCTTAGTTTTAGTGCATGGTGATAAATATGGGTCTAGTTTTAATCTTTGACAGGTTGAAATCTAGTTTTTCCAACATCATTTATTAAATAGTCTATCTTTTCTCCAATGATGCTGGTTGGCTCCTTTGTCAAAGATGAGGTGACTGAGTATGTCTGGACTTGTTTCTGCATCTTCTAATCTGTTCCACTGGTCCTCGGGCCTGTTTCTTTGCCAATACCCTGCTGTTTTATCACAGTAGCTTTGTAGTATAGTTTCAAGTTGGGGATTGTGATATCCCCTGCCATGTCCCTGTTGCCTGGAATTGCTTTTGCTATTCTAGGTCTCTTCTGGTTCCAAATGAATCTTTGGATTGTTTTCTCTAGTTCTGTGAAGTATATTGTTGGAATTTCAATCAGCATGTAAATAATGATGAAAATGAATAATTGATAATGTGAAATAGGAAGAAAAGGTGCAAAGGGGTAGGGGAAGTGGGAGAGGTAGGGGAAAGGAAAGAAGGGAAGGAAAAGTTATGAGAAAAAGAAAAATGGAAACAAAGTCTTTGTAAATAAGGAAGGGTGGAGGAGGTGAAGGGAGGACAAGAAATGGGGAAAAAATAAGAACCAACATATATCATGTAATGGTACAAGTACCCAATGATAAATGTAAATGTATTGTATACCTAAAGTGTACCAATAAAAGCATCTAAGGAAAAAAAATATTAACAGTGTGGAATGCAATGTGCTTTGGTTTACATTTCATCACTATCTTATTACTCCAAGATTTATGACATGTTTTACTTATTTGCTATTAACATTATTTTGACTGACAAATCACAATTGCATATTTTATGAATTATGGTGTGATGCTTTGATACACAAACACACAAAGTGTGAAATGATTAAATGGAGATAATTAGCATATTCATCACCTCACTTATTTTTTTCTGATGAGATTTGCCCTCTTAGAATATAGTCATGCTGCTGTGCAATGTCTCAAAATCTATTCTTCCTGTCTGATCATTTTGTATGTTTTGATCATCACCTTCCCATTATCTCCCAGTTCACTTACTCACCAGACTTTGGTAATCATTGTACTCTTTACTTCTATGAGTTCACCTTTTTTAGGTTCCACATATAAGTGAGATTAAGCAGTATTTGTCTTTCTATTCCAGGTTTATTTCACTTAACATAATTTCATCCAGATTTACTATGTTCTCTCAAATGACCAGACTTCCCCCTTCTAAAGGCTGATGAGTACTCCATTACGTATTTATACTATATTTTCTTTATCCAGTTATCTGTTGACAGTTTGGTTCCACATCTTAGTTATTGTGAGTAATTCTGCAGTAAACAAAGAAGCGCAGGTATCTTCTTGGCATTTTCCTTGGATGTATACTCAGAAGTGAGATTACTGATCCCCAAGTATTTCTATTTTTACCTTTTGGAGGACCTCCACTGTTTTCCATAATGACTGCACCAATTTGCATTCCCACCAACACATACAAGTTTTCCCTTTTCTCCACACCCTTGCCAGAACTTATCTTTAGTCTTTTTGAAATTTGCCCTTCTTACTGGGGTGAGGTGATATCTCATTGTAGTTTTAATTTACACTTCCCCAATAAGTAGTCATACTGAGCATCTTTTTTCACATATCAGTTCCAGTTGATTATTTGTATGTCTTTTTGAGAAATATCTGTTCAGGTTATTTTTCAATTGAATTGTTTTCTTGCTATTGTGTTTTTAAAAATTTATTATATATTTTGGATATCAGCCCCTTATGAAATTAGTAGTTTGCAAATATTTTCTCTCATTCTGTTGGTTGTCTCTTCACTTTATTTCCTTTGCTATACAGAAGCTTTATAATTTGATGCAATCCCATTTGTCTATTTTTGCTTTTCTCACTGTCCTTTTGTGAATATATAAAAAAATAATTTCCTAGATAAATCTTATGGAACTTTTCCCCTCTGCAATTATCTCTATCAGCTTCCTACACTTCTGCCCCTATTGAAGAGTGGTGAGCTAACAAATTTTACAACTTCTCTAGCTTTCTTTACTTTTCCCTGGGTGGATATGTAGAATATAAGCCACTTATGAGTATTTGTTTTATTTATTGGTCTATTGCTACTGTATTTTGAGATGACCAATATCCATTCAGAAAATTTTTTAGAACATGTAAGGAGGTGATTCTGATCATATCCAAAGCCATTGAGATGTCTGAGGAACTCCAAACTTGGTCCTCTCCACCTTAGTGACAATGTAGGTCATTATATTGATGCAGTGGTATGGGGGTGAGGAAGATGAAGGAAGCCTGAAATGGAATTTGTAAAATTGCTATGTGAAAAATGGATCATTTCTCCATTATCCCCCATCTTCCTTCCTTTCTTCCTCAATCCCACATAGAGTTATAGAGACCTAAAAATATGTAAACGGGAGAACTGTGAATCATCGGAGAAGTTTATAGTGTGATTTGAGGGAAATTTGTATATATGTATAAATTAGTCCTATATATAATCATTCAATTGCAGGTCGAATGACACATTTTCCAACTGATTACTAAAGAATTCATTTGTTTTACTACCTGTGTATCTCCAGAGGGAATGGGGAAATGAGAGAAAAAGGAGTTAATTAATTGTCTTGGTGAATTGGCAAGTAGCTGAAACTTGTTTATAAGCATGGTATACTGCATAATTAGATTGTATTTTGGCAGAATAAACCCTCCAATGCTTTAAGATTCTCATTTTCCACCATGGGATTAAACCTATAGATGCATGCTATTGGTGGAAAATAAACAGGGCATACTTTCTGGAAGAACTATGTATGGTATTTCTGCCTAGCTTCTATTCAATTATTTCTTCATACTTATCTAAATCTTTACTGTTGGCAATTGCATTATGAAGTCAAATAATTCAAGTTTGTAAATTGATTTAGTCTGCTGCTACAAAGTGAATCTGAAATTTTCCAAAGAGAGCCATTTAATGTTTGCAACCTTAAGCAAATACCTATCCTAAGACCCAGCAATTCTACACTTCTATGTATATATGTAAGAGAAATAAGAGCTTATGTTCATCATAAAACATGGCCAAGGAAATTTAAAGCAGTTTTATCAATATTAGCCCCAAATGGTCATCAGTGGTAGAACAGAAAATAAACTGTGTCATATTCATTCAGACAATGAAATACTCCATAGTGATGAAAAAGAAAGAATGGTTCAAGGACCTGGGTTCAATCTCCAGTATTACCAAAAATCCCTACTGATATATGCAGTAGCATGAATAACTTTCCCATGTATACTGTGGATGAAAGGAGCCAAGCAAGAGGGTGCAGACTGTGCATGATGTTCCAGAAGAGGTAAAAATAATCAAAGATTGTGGAATTCAGAATAATGGCTGTTGCTGTGGAGCAGCAGAGGGAGGGAGCACCATTGATGGGGAGAGACACACAGTAGCCTCATGGGGTAATGAAAATGTTCTAGATTTTGATGTGGATGTTTACACAGGTGTATACATCCATAAAACTCACACAGGTGTATACATCCATAAAACTCACTTAAATGGTTCACTTACATGCACTTAACTTACAGTATATAAAAAGCAATACACCAGTGAAAAGCAGTAAATAACAAAATGCAGAAAGTTTTACACCAGGGGCCCTTTTCTGACTACCTGCTATATATCAGAGGGAGGGAGGGAGGGAGAGAGAGAGAGAGAATGGGAACAGAGTTGGTGTGCAGTGGCTCACACATTTTGCACAGCATGGGACAACATTGCAGGCCTGACACTCACTGTCCATGGGCAGGAGTTACCAGAGACACTTGTGCTCAGGGCTCCTGGCTTCCTCCCTTCCTTTTTCATGTAATTCTGTGTCCTCTTTGGCCACCTTGCTTATTTGGGAGGCTATTCTATGTAGGGATGTTACCATGGGAAGGAGGAGGAAAGGAGGCAGGAAAAAACGAGTTTCATAAGCTTAGGTCCTGAGGGGACTCAGAGCACACACGAAAAATAAATTGTGCTAAGACAGAGCTTGGCGTTTTGCTGAGCAGATTAGATAAAGATTTCTCAGAGAAGGGAGGGAACAAGAGTAGGAGAGGAAGTAAGGAGTGAGAAGACAGGAGTCCTTGAGAAAAGGGTCCGTCCTCTCCACAGAGCTCCCTAGGAGAGCTCCAAAGGCATCTGTGCCTTTCTTCCCAATCTTTCTCTGAAGACCTTGAAAATTCAATATTTTCCTTTTCTTGTTGATCATGAGTGTTCTCAAATAATAACTTCTAGAATCTCTTGGGCTAGAAACATAAGTTTATCTATTTAAAGTGTTGTAAATGAACAAAGTGATTATATGCATACTCACATTCTCCTTATGAAGTTGAATTTTTAAAAATTGACACAAAACTTTTTCTACTAGGGATTCAAACTCCAAGGATTTTCTGGCATGAGTCTTCCTTTAAACTCTATGGGTGATTGGTTATTTTTTACCTCAAATTATATATATATATTTTTTCTTTTAATTAAAAAGTAGACTAAAATACAGATTGGAACAATGGAAAAATATTCAAATATTCCCTAATAACAGATATTTTAGTGATGGAAAATAAAACAATTTTTGCCTGCTTACCTGGGACAGTTGGAGAGTAATTTATTCATATCTGTTTTGATAAATGTATTCTGTGTTCCATTTGTGCTGGAAGAGACTCAACTGCTTGTTTATAGCATTTTTGTCTTTGATTTTGGCACTTTAAACAGGCATAACTAGACAAATAGGTAGAGTTTGGTTTTCCCTGAAAGACTGATTTGAGAGCCCAACATTTATTGATTACTCTGCCTGAAAGGCTGTGGGTTTCAGAATATATAATGGGCCAGCAAGCACATGGAATTAACCTTAGATTTCGGAATTTTCTGATGGACAAATTCATTCCAAAATTGGATACATTTTTATATGTTGACTCTAAAGTTACAATTTTCTTGATATTGTGTTAATATTTTTAACATTCTATTTCATTTCATTGCCATAATAACAGTATCATAGTAACACAAAGCGTTATATTTCCCCCCTGTTTGAAACGCAACATTATTGAATTACACATACAAATCAAATTCTCTCGTAGCTCTCGGGCACAGATATATTCCTCTGAATGTGGTCCAAATTGAGAGCATCACTGCATTTGTGAAATCCACCATGCATTTCAGATTTGATACTTCACACATCATCAAAAGGTTGTCAGCCAGTCATGAGACAAAGAAATTTAGAGACAGAATGAAGCATTTTTGAGTCCCTGTCCGACTTGTCAAGTCTTTGTCTCCCAGACATTGTAGAAAGAAAACCTTAGAAATACGAGTGGGGAGAAATCTCTGTATTTAAAAGGATAGCAGTGTTTTCTAGCATTGCAGTTAATAGCCAGGTTGTGTTTATTCTATTCGAAGTGTCTCTATTTGCACATCAAAATATGTAAGTCTATGAAACCAAAGGCAGCATGTTGTGATTGTCATTTGCCTTCTCCACAAAGTATATTGAATAGTAGCTGGGAATTTTTAACCTGCTGCATACACTTGGAGCTTATATTTTTTACTTGAGCCATTATTATGTCCTGTCCATTAATATGTATTATTTTGTGAATGTTCTGAGAAAAATCAATGCCAAGAATTATGGAAAATTTCTGTTTTTGAATTGCTTCTGTGTGGGTTAGTAGGTTACTTTTTCTCACTGCTTTCTGAAATGAGAAGAGCAGGAGGCACTGCTGTGTTTTTCATTTCTTAAATTGTTGATGTTTTGAAAATGGCAGTTTCACCTGTTTGTTTAGGCACTCTCATCATGGTGAGTTCATTTCACCTGGGCCACTTGCCATACCCCAGAAGAAAAACAAAGAATTTGATAAAAACAAGCTCAAAAGATAATGATATTTTACATTTATTAAAGGTAGGAAAAGAAACCTGATCTTCAGAGTGAGTTTGGACCACATAAACGTAGGAAAAAAGTATACTCTACAGCATGAGAGTGAACTACTGTGAAAGAGAACACAGTAGCCCAGAGCTCAAAGACAACTGTCTTTTTGTATCTCTCACTCCTTGGACTGACATCAGGTGTAGGCTATCGTATTGAAATCTTGCTGAAGTTCGAGTGAGAAGAATTGAAGACAGCACTCTGGTTTTAGGTGCAGGACTTTGGAAACTGTTCTGTGCATTTGTCCTGAGCCTCTGTAATTAACATATCACATTCAGTTCCCCAGGCAGTTTGCCACACTCTAATCTCTTCTGTCATTCCCCTCCCAAGAGACACATATCCCCATAATCCTGTATGAGGTGTTGAAAGAGTGGAGGTCTCCATCTTCATATAGCTACTTCCTGATGAAAGGGGCTATTAGTCCCTACCTACTGGGGAGTATGTGCTCTCCAATTACCTTGGGGTGCCATGGCTCACTGACTATGTCAAAGAAAGAAACTGTCAGAAGAAAATGAAAACGAGTTAGTGTCTATATGTGAAAGACTGTTGAGTTGCCTGTTCAATGAGAGAAAGTTTGATAGATTTGTCAGGAGAGTTACCTTGTTATTAAGTTGGGGACATAGAGCTCAAATATGAGAAGGAACAGGTCAGATTCCCATGCTTCCTGTAGAGGAGAGAGTATGGCAAAGAGGGATGTTAGATAAATTACCAAGAGCCTGAAAGCCATAACCTTAGCAAGATTACCTATATTACAGATTTAATTAGAAACAGGAGCCTCAGTACAGGTGCCCATTTTAGCTGTGGTGAATTAGGGTCATTAGTGGCTCTACTTGTCTGCACTTGAATAGTACTGGAGTATTCCTTTTTGAAGGGAAGCCTCAGGACTTCTAGAGGTTCACACAAATAGCTTTCTTCCTGGTCCTGGGAAAATTCAAGTGATTATTTCCCATGTAGGGTTTCTATAGCTTTCCACTGCATCCCTTGAGGAAGGACCACTTAATGGTTCCTCAAGAACTGGGAATAAGCCTAGGGTCTTGAGGAGCTGTAAGGCTGCCATTCTTGCTTCTCTATCAGCCTTTTGATTTCACAAAGAGATTTTAGATATCCCTCTTTGGTGTCCCTTGCAATGAGTGACAGTGACCTGTTTGAGAAGATGCAGTGCCTCTAGGAGTTGTAGAATTTCCTGCTTGTGCTTTATATATGATTGCTCATTAGTTAGCAAGCCCCTTTCTTTTTTGATTGCTACATGTCATGTAGTACCAGAAAGATATTTAGAGTCAGTATTGATCATTATTGGTGAACCTATGGCGCGGGTGCATAGCACGCTGTTTGTATCATTGAAATCTCTAAAAGGTTCACCATAACTGGTATACTTTTAGCTTTTTAAAATATCAATGCCCAAATAATAGCTGAGCTCTGCTTTTTAAGCAGAGGTCTCTGAGGGAAAGGGGTTTGGCCTCAATGACCTGTGGCAAACTGACAAGTGCATAACCTACTGTTCCATGTCTTTCTTACACAAAGCTACTTCTATCAGTGAACAATACCTCCTCAGAGTCTTGAAGGGGCAGGTCACTGATATTATGTCTGCTTGCATAGGTCTGGGAAATCACCTGTTCATAAGAGTGGCTAACTTCTGGGCCTGTATGCATCAAAAAGGCAGGATTATAAGCAGTACAAGTCTTAGTAGTAACTTCAGGGGTGTCTACAAGCATGGCCTGTTGTACTCCCAACAGGTAAAATCTTCTTTGGACTTTGCTGGATTTGGAGAGTTGCCTCAATTTTGCTAGTAAATTTCTTTCTGGTAAGAAAGTAGGACACTGTGGGACAATTAAAAACTCACGGTTAAACATTTGGCCTTTGAAGTGACATGTCAGAGCAGGAGTAAAGACACTCTGCATAGGGTGCTCCTTGACCCCAATTATAGCTATAGATCTAGAGGAAGGTTTTCCAGAGAAGGAAATTAAAACAGATCTATAAGGAATTGAATTTGCTCACCCATGACATCCAGGGTCACCCAAGGTTTCTTGATGGAGACAGATGTCCATGGACAAGGGCATTGTAGGTTGCCCCAGGCCTTTTCAGTCCTCTTTATCAGAGCAGAAGGCAAGGATTTTGGCTGGCCTAGCCCCTCTCTGGGAGTGGGAGCAATCAATCCTCCAGGTCCATGAATCAGGCACATTGGCCACCTCACACCTAGGGCAGGGTCCAAGCATTGGCTTGGTATAGTCTTGTGCCCAGTGTTTAATTTTCTTGCAGGGTTTGTGTTACGTCTAGATGTTCCCCCAAAGCCTCATGCAGTCATAGGTGGAGCTTTTCAGAGGTGTCTGGACTTAGGGTGTATGATGCTGGGATTAAGGGTATCTGATTACTAAATTAGTCCTTTGATTGGTCTGGCATAATTCTGGGTATGGATAATGGGAAGGCCCACTCTGGGTGTGAATGCTATGCATCCTAGAGCATATAGCTGGAAAAAATACAAAGGACAAAAAGAGACCTGCTGTGGTTGCTTGTTGCTGCTGCTTTGCTTGCTGCTGCTTGTCTTTTGATGCCTTCTACCTTCCCTGCCATGCCATGGATTATTTCTTCTCTGTGATCCCCTTCTGCCATGCTACCCTGCCTTGAAGCAAGCTGACTATGGACTGAAAACTCTACAAACCGTGAACTGAAATAAACCTTTCCTCTTTTTTGGGTGTTGGATATTTTATCTCACCAATAAAAAAAGTAACTGAGACACTTTGATTGGCCCTGGGTTTTCCCTTGGACAACTTGGGTGTGCTTAAAGAATTGTCAATTGAGACAGCCATAATTTTGGTCTTTTTTTCCTCTCAGTCTTTCTCCTTTCATCCTCATCCAGATCCTGATTGTTCAACAGAGAAAAGGTGGTGTCCAGCAATTGGGTCATATGTGAAAATATTGGGTCGCTGTGGGGTACTAGCCTGTAGTGGAAACAAATAGAAGAGACCAGACTCATAACCCTCTGAGAAACAGGTGAGTGTCTGAGGACAAGATCATCAAAGATATCAATTTTTTTCATTGAAGGCTTCTTTAAGTACCATGGTTTGGGGGCCTTTACAGAGATAACGAACCATAAGAACATAAGGGATTTCATACCACTTTAATTTAGACTGTCATTCTGTACTCATCTCTTGCCACTTGTTAGTTCATCCTAATGGTGAGGTCTGCTGGGTATTTCCCATGGTTCACTGGCCCACTGACTCCTTATAAAGAAGATGGAGTCAGGCTCCACCTGACCCAGGGGCTCCCTTAGAAATTATCAAGGGACCGAGGTGGAGCCCCCTCACCCTAGGTCTCACTTAGCCTCTTGAGAAACAGTAACTCCTAAAATATCAAGGTGGAACCCCTTGGCAAGACTCCCTTAGTCACTTGAGCCCAAGAGATCAGGGTGAAGGCAGCTTCAGGGCTCCCTTAGAGATAATAAAACTCCCTTAGCTATTCAAGAAGCAGTACACTCTTAAGAGGTTAGGGTGGAGCCCCCAGGGTCTCCCTTAGACTATGATATAATGACTTTTTAGAGAGAAAGGTGGAGCCCTCCTAGGAGCTCCCTTAGCTACCTCAGAAACAATATCCCTTGCATTTAACCCAATAATAAGAAGTTTTGGTATTCTGTTTAAGGAACCTTTAAAAAAATTTTGAAAGTTTAAAGTACAAGGATGGCTCTACTTTTGCATACTCACAACCACTGGAGTTAACTTTAACTGGCTGTTCCTTTGTTATGCTCAGGCCATCAGGCATGTTTCTAAATTACCTGAATTTCTGTTAGAGAAAATAAACATGGAAGGGATCTAACCCAATTCAGAAGAGAATCGGGCAGGAGGCTCATATGTTCCCTAAAATTGGAGGCTTAGCTCTCATCTGCAAGAATGAGATTTCCTGGTGACCATGAGGGCAGTTGGGGAAAAAAAAGAAAAGAAAATGGGAAACAAACATGGTAGAACCATGTGACTGACTCACATGGCCTATAAAATGGCTGAAAAACATGGAAAATTTCATATGACCAACCCACAGGGTGAATCAAAATTGTTGATCCATATGGCGGAATCCATGTTGCTGACCCACAGGATGAACCAAAATGGCCAACTCATGGGACTAACTTGAATGATGAACCAAAATGGCTGAAAAATATAGCAGAAAGTGGAATGGGATGAAATAAGGCCCTGAGAAAGTGATTCACTACGGATATCTAGGGATAAAAGTTCACTGAGGGGAAAAGCGCAGATAGGATTTTGAACACAAAAAGGGATAAAGTGGGGTAGGCGGTTACTTAAGCAGAAGACTCAGTTACCAATAGCTTTTTTTCCCCAAAAGAGTGAGAAATCTGAGCAAAGTATCATAGAGAACAAAAACATGAGGAGAAAAAGGCATACTAAACTCTAGATCACACACATGAAACCTGAATGATCTGTTTGGCAACTGGGTTAATAATAGGGTCTCTGGCACCTCTTTACTGACTTATACCCACAATGGGTGATGAAAAATGGGAAAGAAAAGAAAGAAAAGGGGAGATGAACTCGAGGTGGACCTGTGGGCCACTTACTGGCTAGGAAAAACACAAAGGCCATGTGCTTTCCCTCTCCCTTCCCACGTGGTGAGACACACTAGGAAACTGTTCCTAGCACCACAGAAAATCTTCCTCTGTTCCCCAGCTTCCATTAATTTTTACCACCTTCTAGCTCCCTGCCTCTCTCTGACAACCAAAAAGGATTTGAGCCTTGGAAGGATGAAAGCCCATCTTTGGAGAGAAGGGATGATAAGGAGAATGGAATTTTTCTAGGGGAGAGAGAGAAGAAAAGAAAAAGTAAAATTGTTCCATCTCTACTTGAGTTTATAGATGAGAAAGAGAGGAAGAGGGAGACAGAGATGAGAGAGAGAGAGAGAGAGAGAGAGAGAGAGAGAGAGAGAGAGAGAGAGAGGCCAAAGAAGGCTTTACCTCCTGGCTGGCTCTGCCAAATATGTTACTGGGTTCTAGGCCTCTGGGGTCTCCTTCCATAGGTGATTTCTAAGTTCTTCTTGCCTTGAACAATGAATTGGACAAAAGAAGCACAAAAGGTAGCAAGGTTCTACATTAAAGGTAGGACAAGAAACATGCTCTGCAAAGTGAGTTTCGGCCAAGTAAAAGTAGTAAAAAAGTACACTCTACAGTCTGAGAGTTAACTACTGTGAAAGAGAGAACACAGTAGGCCAGAGTTCAATGGCACCTGTCCTTCTGTAGCTCCCATTCCTCAGGCTGATATCAGGTCTAGGCCATCCTATTGAAAACTTGCTCAAATTCTCACAAGAAGGATTAGAGACAGCACTTTCTGATTGGCTCCATGTGGAGGGCATTGGGAACTCTGTGTGTTCTACATGTGCTATGGAACTTTCTAATTAACAGAACATTTGCATCTCTTGAATGACTAGTGAGGTTGAACATTTTTTCATATGTTTATTTGCTGGTTCCACTTTTTCATCTGAAAAATGGCTGTTCATTTCAGATGCCCAGTTTTGGATTGGGTCTTTTAAATTTGCAGGGTCTGATTTTTTAAAAGTTCTTTATATACTGGGAATTTAGCTCAGTGGTTCTGCCACCTGCCTTGCAAGTGCCAGGTCCCGAGTGCGATCCCCCCGGTACCTCCTCCAAAAAAAGTTCCTTATATATTGTTTTTTTCTACTCAAGAATAAGGGATGTCTTTCCAATTTTTGATATCCTCTTTGATATCTTTTTAAAGAGTGTTGTAGTTTTAGGAGTAGAAGCCTTTTACTTCCTTCATTAGATTGATTCCTAGGTATTTCTTTTTTTGGATGCTATTGTAAAAGGCGTTGTTTCTCTAGTTCCCCTCTCAGTGAATCTATTTTTCATGTACAGGAAGGCTATTGATTTTTGAGTGTTGACTTTGTATCCAGTCACTCTACTGAATTTGGTTATTAACTCTAAAAGACTTTTGGTGGAGTTCTTGGGGTCTTCAATATAGAGTATCATGTCATCTGCAAATAATGGCAATTTAACTTCTTCATTTTCTATCTTTTTTCCTTTTATTTTTTTCTCTTGTCTAATTGCTGTGGCTAATGTTTCTAGAAGTATATTGAACAGCAGTAGTGATAGTGGATATCCTTGTCTTGTTTCTGATTTTAGCATGAAGGATTTCAGTTTTTGACCATTTAGTATGATGTTGGCTATTGGTTTTTCATAGATGGCTTTTATCAGATTGAGGTAGAGACCAACTATTCCAATTTTCTGTAGGGTTTTTATCATGAATGGGTGTTGGATTTTGTCAAATGCTTTTTCTGCATCTATTGAGATGATCATATGGTTTTTGTCCTTGGCTCTATTGATATAGTGTATTACATTGATTGATTTGCATATGTTGAACCACCCCTGCATCCCTGGGATGAATCCCACTTGGTCAGGGTGTATGATCTTCTTGATGATCTTCTGTATTATGTTTGCCTGTATCTTATTGAGGAATTTTGCATCTATGTTCATTAGTGAGATTGGCCTATAGTTCTCTTTTTTTGGTTGAGTCTTTCTCTGCTTTTGGGATCAAGATGATGCTTGCTTCTAGGAATGAATTTGGGAAAACTACTTTCCTTTCAATCTCATTCAAGAGATTACACAGTAGTGGCAATAGCTCTTGTCTAAATTTCTTGTAGAATCAAGCAGTGAAGCGATCAGGACCTGGGCAGTCCTTTGTTGTTAAGTTTTTAATTATGTTTTCAATGTTGTTTAGAATCTTTATATCTTCTTTGTTCAACTTCGGTAAATCATGTATCTAGATATCTGTCTATTCTGTGTTTTACACCTTATCGGAGTACAAGTTCTCAAAGTAAATATTGATGATCCTCTGGATTTCTGCTGACTCCATTGTAATTCATCCTTTTCATTCCTAATTGCATGTATTTGAGTCTTTTCTTTCCTTTTTTGATAAGGTTGGCTAAGGGTCTGTTAATTTCGTTTATTCTTTCGAAGAACCAACTCTTGCTTCATTGATTTTTTTGTATTGTTATCTTTGTCTCCATTGCATTGATTTCTCCTCGATGTTTATAATTTCTTCCCTTGAATGAGCTTTGGGTTTGTCCTGTTCTTCTTTTTCTAGAACCTTGAGGTTCGGCATCAGGTTGTTTTATTGAGCTTGCTCTGTTTTCCTAGTATGAGTTTACACTGCTATGAATTTCCCTTGTCAGACTGCTTTCACTGTATCCCATAGATTCTGATATGTTGTATTGGAATTGTCATTTAATTGTAGAAACTGTCTGATTTCTTTTTTAATTTTCTCTGTGACCCCTTCGTTGTTCAGGAGGGTGTTGTTCAATTTTCATGTGTTTATGAAGTTCTTGTGGTTTCTTTTGCTATTGATCTCCAATTTCATTTCACTATGATCAATAATACACCTGGGATAATTTTTATTCCTTTGCATTTACTTAAACATGTTCTATGAGCTAGCATGTGGTTTGTTTTGGAGAAAGACCCATGTGCAGCTGAGAAGAATGTGTATTTTGATTTTGTGGGATGGAAAACTCTATAAACATCTATTAAGTCCAGTTGTTCATGAGTTTGTTTCAGTTCTAGTATTTTTTGTTGTTTTTTTGTCTAGTTGATCTGTCTATTTGTGACAGTGGGGTACTGAGGCCCCCGATTATAATTGTATTAGTCTTATTTGACTTTTCATGTCCATTTGTATTAGTTTTGTATAATTGGGTGAACCATTATTTGGTGCATATATATTTATGATTGTCATCTCTTCCTCTTGGATTGTTCCCTTTACAGCAATGTTGTGACCTTTTTGTCTCTTAATTAGTCATCATTTGAAATACACTTTTTTTGACAAACTGGATTTTTACTCCTGCTTTTTTTGGTTCCTGTTGCGTGGAGTATTGTTTTTTCATCTTTTGTCTTTCAGTCTATGAATTTCTTTTTGAATTAAACGTGTTTCTTGTATGAAGCATATTGGTGGATCTTGCTTCTTGATCCATTCTGCCAATGTATTTCTTTTGACTGGTGAATTGAGACTATTAAAATTGATGGTTATAACTAATATGTACTGGCTTTTCTTTTTCATGATCTTTTCCTGTTGTTGGATTTTTCTCCCTTTGCATTTAATTTCTTGTCTTGCCTGGTGGATTCATTCTGTTGAGCTTCATGAAGTTGCAAATCTCATTGTCTTTTCCTAGGAGATTGTTTAGAACTTTTTGGAGCACTGGTTTGGTATTTATGAAGTTCCTCAGATGTTCTTTGTCATGAAAGTATCTCATTTCTCCATTAATTTTGAAAGATAGTTTTGCAGGATACTTCAATCTAGGTTGGAGGTTGTTTTATTTTAGGGCTTGAAATATTGCATTCCAGGCTCTCCTCAACTTGAGAATTTGTGTTGAGAAGTCTGCTGTGATTCTAATGAGTTTTCCTTTGTATGTGATTTGTTTCCTCTAACTGCTTTTAAAATCTTGTTTTTGTGTTGCATTTCTGGGACCATGACTATTGTATGCCTAGGTGTAGATTTTCTTTTTTATCATGGCTAGTTGGAGTATTTTATGCCTCACTTATCTTTATGTCAAATTCTTTTTCCCTGTTTGGGAAATTTTCTGAGATTATTTCTGTAAAATGTTTATTTATGTCTTTTGGGCTATCTTTTGCACCTTAATTGACTGCAATTAATCTTAAGTTATTCTTTTTTGCATCATCTAGTAGTTGTTGGATTGATTTCTCATGGTCCCTTGCTGTTTTTAAGAAACCTCTTTTTATGTATGTTTACTAATCACCATCCTGTCTTCTATATCTGAAAATCTGTCCTCACATTCTTTATTCTGCTGCAGAAACTTTTAATGGAATTATTAATTTTTTGGATATCTGTTTGGATGTGTTTTATGTTTTCCAATTCTTTCCTAAGCTGGGTATTCGTGGTTTCCATGATATTCCTGAGCTCCTTTATTCTTTTATTTGTATCTGCTCCAGAGTTATTAATCATCTTTCATTATGATCACCATCTCTGTTGTTATCTGGACAATTATTTCTGATTTCATTTTTTCCAGAGCCTCTTTCATCTATTTTGTTACCTCCCTTGTTACCAGCTCAGGAAGTCCAGGTGGTTGACTTTCAGTTTGTTCTCATTGCCCTCTGGATTTGCCTTTGTTGATCTGGAAGTCTGAGTTTGCGTCTTGTTTAACTGTCTTCTCATTTCGATTTTTTTGTTGTTGTTGATGATGTTTTTGGTTTATTTCCTGGATTGATGCTTGTATATTGCTTATTGTATCTTTATTGCTAGTATGTAGAACCCTTAAGGAATGGCTACTTCTCAGATTGTCTTCCAGCTATATCTGGCCTTAGGGTTTTGAGTCTGTAATGGCCCTTAGGCAATCTCAGTCTCTGTATACCAGGAAGGACATCTGACTAGAACAATCATGTCACCTTGGCCAAAGTAATACAATCAGCATCAACAATAGCATCAAACACAGCCTAGAAAATGACAAACTGTGGTAACTATTAATCTGCCACCTTTCACCCCATGAACTAGACTTGTGGTTATACATCAAAATCTAGAACCAACCAGAATTATTTTTGCAGTAAACAAGCCCTTCAATATAATGAATTTACCTCTGGGGAGAAGATTTAGGAGTTAGAGGGTAGATAGAGAAATATGAGATTGAGCAGTTAGAAGTAAAGCTAGAGGATGTAGGTAGATCATACAAACTTTGGGTAACTGGTGAGGACAGGAGAAAATCAGAGAAGGAAGGAACAAAAACAAGAATAGAACAAACTAACAGCAACAGGAAAACTAGAAACTGTATTCACACTCCTATAAAAATAAGAAAAATTGAGAAAACACAGAGCAAGATAAAAGCAGGAACAAGAAATGCAAGAAATGAAGAAAAAGAAGGAAAAAGAAAAGGAGTAAAACTGTTTCCTTCAAGCCATGTCTCTGCTGTCACCTGTGGACAATATGGGCAGAGTACAGATCTATGTTCTATTGATCTCAGTGAGCTGCCTATACTCTACTGTAATTTAGGCTGGTTTTTGGCTGAGATGCTTGAATTGAGCTCCCTGACCTCCTTCAGGTTCGAACTTTGCACAGTTTTACTGCACATTCGAGCCACCCTTCCTCCGGAGCAAGTTCAGGTTGGGACAGGAGGTGCTGACCCCAACAACTCACCAGCCACTGCAGTGTGCTGCATCTTTATTGGAGTGACTCTCTTCACTCTTTTAGTGGGCTTCAATTCTCTCCAAGCCTAGCAGAGGTCCTCTCTCTGCTGCACTATCTTTCTGGGCTCAGTACAATAGCCTTTCTGCTCTCTGTCACATAAGGTCTAGATCCCTGTGGTGGCAGGCTCCTCTGAGTGGAGCTTAGGCCAGGCACTGCACTGCTCTCCCCAGTGGTGATGGCAGGCTCCTCAGGGCCTCATTGTGATTTTTATACTGAACTCTCTGAGCTTGGTGTGTCTAAGCCACATTTTTTATGATACCCAAATGAACAAGTGGTGTGGTCAGTGCTGTTGACTACTGCATTGGTTTTTGGACTGAGACTGTATGTGCCAGGGTTTTGCAATCTTTTTCTATAAAGGGTCAGATAGTAAACATTCTAGGTCTTATGGACTATACATTGCACGCTATAACTACTCAATGACTCTGATATAGTATGAAAACAACATAAGCAGTAAGTACATCAACAAATGAGCATGACAACATTCCAGGTGAACCCTTTTCACTAATATAGAAGGTGATCTAAATTTGCTCCACAAGATTGTGATTTTCCAACCCTTGGCATAAAACTCATACAAGAAAGGCTCCCACCTTGGCTAATTCCACCCTTCATTTGTGCATGCCCTTCAAACCTTTCAGATAACAATCTCTAAATAAGAATAGTTAGGTTATATAAACAAACACAGCTGAGCCAATCCTATTAGAGGTATCCCAAATGATTTTAACCACTTTGCCAGCCTTTATTTACCTGGAGTCAGCCTAATTTTAGAAGCTGGGAGAAAGTTGAGTTAGAAACTATTTTAGTGAAATTTGGGTGTGGCTTGCTGCCCAACAACAATGTGCTTGAGTTGCTTAATATAAGGAATACATATGATTTTCAAGATCCTTCTGTTTCCAACTTTCTAGGATATGGCAAAGGCCATCTACTTTTTCATGACAGAAAGGGACCAATGACCACAAATATCGCCTTTGAAGTAACCACACTCAGAATCATTAAGTCCTGCTCATCACTGATTTAATGCTAATAAAAATAATGATTGCCTTACATTTAAAATCTGTCTTTTTTTCTCACACAAATTTTATTGATTCCTCTGAAGTAGGATACTCTTATCCCTGTAGAGTTAAGACCACTGATGCTCAGTTTTCCCCAATCACTCAACTAGTGAGTGGTGGAATTACTCTTCAGACTCCTGTGTTTGACTACAAGAACTGTAATTTTTTTCCACTTGAAAACTCCCCTCCCCACATAGTGCTCTGATAGCAGTAATGGTATGATCATCATGAACAACTATTGATTGAATGTGACAAGGTACTTGGCACTGTTCTAACTTCTTTATAGGCATGAACTTATTTACCCCTCCTAACAAGCCTACAAAGGATATCTGCTTGCCATCTTCTTTTTTAGGTAAGAAAACTTAGATAATGACCTAAATATCCAACCTTAAGACAATTCCTAGAGTCAGAAAGTACTACTCATTCCAAATGGAAGCAGCCTTGGCAGGAAATGCTTCCTTCATTTTCCAATATCAGAAAAAGAGGAAAAACAGCTGAGGTCTAGAGAAGCAGTCTCGTATACACAGTCTCAGCCTGACTTTATATTCTAACTGCATTTTCCACCCTTTCATGTCAATTCATTTTGTGCTGATAAATTTCAGCCACCCTTGAGTCTTTACTATGCTGTCAGGAGAATTTCACATCAAAACCACACATTATGGAGATGCCTCATGTGGACAACAGCAGAGAATAGATCTGTCTCTCTGTCAAAATGTAAGATAAACTAATTACTTCCTTCTGGCTCTCCCTTTCCATTACTCTCTGAAAGCCACATGACAATAGCACTAAAGAAGTGCATGCAGCAATCCAGAACTTAGGTATGTCTGGACATGCAAGGCAGATGGTACAGAAGGAAAAGGCACTACATGAATCAACAGCCAGGCTAAGTACCTTTAACTATGAACATGGAAGTGCCCTTTTAAAGTACTTCCATGGTAGATATAGGGATTTTTCCCATTTCTGTTGCTGTATTGTGATGTCAAGTTCAAATTTATTCTTTCTCATGAAAAAACTAAGTATCATTTGTATCCTCTTCCAGAGGAGAGACTGTAAGGAGACAGGAGTTACTCATGGATTCTTTGTTTTCAAGAGTTCTACTTTCTTCTTTCACATATTCTGAGGATCTGTTCACATCTGAAAGCTGGAAAGCTTGGAAATGCAAGGTTAACTGAGACTACTTGTTGTGAATTAACCAATAATTACACTTAAGTGACAGTTATAGGTTACATATTGTCACCAAAACACTGATACCAAATTACAATGACAGTGTCAGGCAAAATATTGCTACACACAGAGATTTTTAAATTTGTAAACTTTTTTACTTTTAAATAATATTAGACTGAGAGAAGAGCTCCTAAAATAGTACAGAATTCCCTGGTGTAACCTTCACCAAGCTTCTCCTAGTGATTACATTTTGCATAGCCATGGTATGCTAATTGAAACTAGAAAATTAACATGGACCCAACATATTAACTATCTGATAGAGCTTTAGTGACTTTCTGAAGTTTCCTGTATGTACTGTCCTTTTTATCTTCCTGGACACCACATTCAACTTTGTTTCTTTAGTCTGTGTCAATTGATGACACAGAAAGATTAAGTAATATGCCAATGGATACACAGTCATTGAGGGATAGAACTGAAGTATTTCAATCCAAATGCCTTTTGTCTTAGTTACTTTCCTTATCACTGGGACACAATACTTGGCACCCACAATTTAATAAAGGAAAGGTTTATTTTGGTTCATGTTTTTAGTCCATAATTGGTTGGCTCCAAGGCAGGACACCATGGTGGAATGGCCTAGGCAGAGGAGAGCTGCTTGCCTCATGTCATCCAGGAAGCCAAGAGCAAAGGCCAGAGCCCAGGAAGGACATATAGCCTTGCAGGATACACCCTGAGTGACCTGCCTCTTCTGACCAGAACCCACTCCTTAACAAGAAGTCAGGTATAAACCCCTATAATCTATTCACCTCCCAAAAGCCCTACCTATGAGCTCATGAAGCTCTTGGGGAACATCAAGGTATAAACCACAACATCTCTATGAAAACCACTTTCTTAATCATTATACCACTGTAGTAGTTTGCTTTTAGCTGTTAACTGGACTATGTAAGTAAAAAATAAATGTCTAGTTTCTATGCCTTTGAGACTTAAACATTTGTTTCAGCATCTAGCATTATATTAACTAATATATGGGTGCTTTCTGGGTCCATATTATATATATCCATCTATATAGATAGACAGATGATAAATAGATATAGATATAGTGTTATATTTCCAGGTTAATAGTGTACCATAAAGATAGCTCAGTACTCAGTACTCTTCATTTATCTTTGATAGTCTTAAGAACCAAACAACTGTTATGAATATAACTTTAAAATAAATTTACTTTTTAAACTAAATACATGTCACAAAATACTTTTTAAAATGATAGGGAGGATGGAGTAAAGAATGTATGTTAGGAAATCCAGTATATTCATGGTATTAGGAATTATCTTATTTCTTAAAGTTGGAAATCACTACTTTATCATTACTGATGCCAAGAATTGTTAAGTTTCTATTGTATGTCTTTTAAGTTCTATATCAGCACATTTGATAATTAAATTGAAAGTTGGAATCATTCATCAACAAAATGAAATTAGAGCTAAGAAATTTGCATTAGATCAAATAAAATTTAATAAAATGCAACTGTAGGATGGAGCACCAAAGAGAACATTATCCCAGCAGAAACACCTAGTAGTGACTTGTTCAATTCTAGCAGTCTTTGGTCAAGGATTTGAAAAATAGCCCAACAGACAGTAAAAGAATATTTTTAAAAATTTCTAAATCTCTATCTGTATGAACACATGGGCCTTTAATTTTCAAGACCAAGCACTTGATGAAACAGAAAAGCAAAGCATTTGATAAAGTCTACCTGTATTAGGTACTTTCCAGTTTCTGGGACAAAATACCTGACATCCATGACTTAAATAAAGAAAAGTTTATTTTGGCTTATAATTCCAGCGCATTCAGTCCATGGTCAATAGGCTTTAAGGAATAAACGGTATGGTGGAAGGGCCTGGTGGAAGGAAGCTGCTCACATCATGGCAGCTGGAAACAGAAAAAAGGGAGGAGCTTTGGAAAAGAATACACCCTTCTAGGTCACACCTCCAGTGACCCACCCCTCCAAACAAGCCCGAACTCCTATCATCATGTGAACTACTGAACTCATAAATAGATGAATATACCAATGAGTATAGTGACCCCCATGATCCAATCACCTTCCAAACACTTGTAACCATGAGGGAAACTTTCAGATCTAAACCTTAGCACCACCTGAGAGAAGTATCTGTGAAACTAAAATTTCCTTCCTCTCTTTTCTTTCCTTTTATCCCCACAGTAAGCTAATGATGTGCTTTCTCAGCCTCTCAGTTGGTAGGCTTTATGGAGAGCAAATATCCACCAAACCTCAGGAACTGGGTAGGTGAGCTGGAATATAGTGTTGAAAATGCCAAGGCAGGCTGATCTGACAAATTTATTTACAACTGGACAAAAGACAGGAATGATTTCACTTATCCTGGTGGCCCTAAATGTAGCAAAGAATCTGACAGAATTGTCTAGTAGTGTATGTAGTGGTGTGGCAACCATGAAAATACACCCCTCATATCTCCAGCTGCTGAGGGTAATGGCCCCAGCTTATGTGGTCTAAAATGCATCACTACATTTTATAAAAATGACTTCATTTTCTACTCTGATTAGTTCATAGTTTTCATTTTTAAAAATCTCATTCACCATTTTAGGCCGAACATTTTGTCAAAATTTAGCTATTATATCTATTTTCCATGATACAAAACAATTGTTCTTGCCAATTTATGAAACTTTTGATTTTGAATATATTTCAGTAAATCCAGGCATGGCAATGCATGCCTGTAATCTCAACACTTGGGAGGCTGAGGCAGGAGGATCATGAGTTCAAGGCCAGCCTGGAATACATAGCAAGATCCTGTGGGAAAAGAAATTATATATTTCAGTGGATTTGAACAGCTAGTAAATCTTTCCATTTTAAAGATTTTTTTCACTTTAGAATATTCCATTTCATAACTTTTCAGTACATATTTATAGTAATATTTTAAGTAAGTGACAAAGTTATTTTTGGTCACAAAATTACATAGTACTGCTAATTTTCCCAATCATTGATTTGAAAACGCTCTCTCCCTAAAATATCTCTTATTAAATGAGTTACTTTTGCATGCTTTGCTAAAACATTATATATAATTTAAAGAGACATGCTAGTGTATTAATTTTAATTCTCCTAAGTAGCCAGCCAACCATTGGCAGCCACTTGTTGTAGTTCAAAACTTCTATTCTTTGCCAGAAAACTAGGACACTAGTCTTTTTATTTAAAAAGTGCATAATTCACCCTCAGGTCGATAACTCTTTTAAGCACTTTGCCCAAAATAACCAGAAAATTCTGTAGCAAAAATGATGTAATGTTTCCCTATCATATTACAAAACTCATACAGATTCTGCTCTTTAAAGGTCTTGCTTTGTACAAGGAATTTGATGGTATTCTGTAGTATGTAAACTGCAATAAGTCACAATGTGTCAATTCTAAATAAAAGAATATCAATCCCTCTATTACACTTTCATATCACTTTCTTCCATTTGTATAACATTTTAATGATGTTGATTTTTATATACATTAAAATTACACAAATTGATTTTATATAGTTCCCTATATCCCTATAGGGATTTATAGCCAAAGAGGTAAACATCTGACTGGCTGGTGGATAAGAATTTTATACTTAGTCAGCTGGAGTTTAGAGTTTACCATGCATGCAGGAACTAGAGACCCTGTCTCCAATTTATGGAAGGCAAGCACTTATTGCCCAAATTCCTGCCTAAGCCAAGATTCTCAAAAGCCTGCATATATGGGAAAGAGTTGCAAAGTTCTTATTAATATTTTGGATTTCTCATATGAGAGAATCCATGTAGATAATAGTAAATAGGTAGATAAATCTTTTGTAAAAGAGAAAGGGATCAAGAGCTGGAGGGAAGAAGGAGAGGAGGGGAAGGGGATTAAGAAAGAATTAAGCTGTGTTATGGACATGTACCAACTCCCCATGAGGAATATAATCGTTATGTACAGCAAACATGTACTAGCAAAAAATAAAAAGCACAAGATTCCAAAGGAAAAAAAGAGTTGAAAAGTCCCACCATTAGCATAATAAAGCAACAAAGAAACTTCTTTGCTGGCTCATAAACTTTAGACTGAAATAAAAATATCTCCCTTCAGAATGCATAATTGTGAGTCTGTGCCTTACATGGTTTAGGGTTAGAATTTAAAATATTCTTCTAGATCAGGAATATCTAAGGGGAAAAAATGATACAGAACTTGAATCTAGGCCAGTGATAGCCTTAAAGCATCTTCAAGGCATAAATATATAACTGATATGAATGAGTATGCCCTGATCCCAAGCAATGGGTTTTCTGACATATAAGGAACCCCTTAATGTAAGTGTACAACTATGCTGAACATTCTCCAATTGTCACTCCAGATTTGCTCTCCACCCTTCTCTACCCTGCTTTATTCCCCAGTACATTGACCTCCATCTACTGTATCATCTGAGCCTCTTAGCATCTGACTAGTTTCAGCTAATGGAAGGTAATGGCAGGAGAACAAAGGACAGTACAATAGCAAGGTCATCACCTTTGCTCCCCCAGCTATATCCATGCAGGGCCACTGGTTGACAGTGTTTGCCTTTCTCCACTGAGAACTTGGCTCCTATCAGGCAGCCCTCTGGTCTACCGCAGGTCTGGTAGTCACTCACTTCCTGTACCATTCAGGCTTTGGAATAGCAGGAGCTTCATGTTTCACCATCTTTTGGCTGCTCCTAGCCCTGTATGTATTTTTGTAAAGTCTTTATGAAACTTTTCACAATTGCTATATTTGATGTGACATCTATTCCTTGCCAGGAATTTGACTGATATGTTATTAATCATTTTCCTTTTTTTTTTAGCAGTGCTGGATCAAATCCAGAGTCTCACATATGTTAGGCAAGCATTCTACCACTGAACTACATTCCCACCCCTATTTTTGATCATTTAAAAACAAAATTGATAATAACTGATGACAAGGTCCACCATGAGCCAGAAGTCCACAGATCTAGCAAATAGGATAATTAGAACTCAAAGAACATCAAATAAGAGGAACATGTATTAGAGACTATAGAAAGTATATTTGAGGGGGAGCGAGAATGTAACTCACTAGTAGAGCACCTGCTTAGCATGCATAAGGCCATTGGTTGGATCCCCAGGACTGAAAATAAAGTATATTTAACATAACTAAACATAATAGAAGTAATCAAAATTAGAAGAACAGACCCTTGAAAATTAGCCAAGTACAATTTCTAGAAGTTAAAATACGGTTGTTGAAACTGAAAACTCATTAGATAAGCTAAACAGCAAATTATCTATAACCAAAGAGATGTTTAGTGATCAAGAAATCTGAGGTCTTAATCATAAGGAAGCATGAAAAGATAAAGAGATAGAAATATGAAAGAGGGTAAGAGATATTAAGAGACTGGTCCAAAGGCCATATTTGCAAGATAATAGCAGAGAATTTTTTATGTTTTAAAAATGACTCCTAAGACTTAAAGAATGTAATACTTACTGAGTAAGATAAACAAAAACAAGCCCATACCCATGTATACTATTAACTGCAAAGAAAACAGAGAACATTCAAAAAGCAAACCCAGATTATCCATAATATCAACAATAAGACAGTTGTCTTCAAACAGCAATAATATGGATAAAGTAACATTGCAATATTTTTCAAATAATGAGAGAAATTAACTATGGTCTATAATTTTACACCCAGCTAATATACCATTAGAAATTAAGGGCAAAATTAAAACTTAAAAAAAGGTAATATATTACCAGAATATCTGTGTTATAAAATTGACTTTAATAAAGAAAACATAACTACTGAAAAAATAGAAACAATAATCTAAAATCTGTCTGTAACATGAACACTAGGCCGAAATGATTTTATAGGAAAGTTCTACTAGAAATGCAAACAACCTAAAAGAGGTATGAACAAAGGATCAATAGATACTCCAGGGAAGCATCATTCTCAATGGTTAATAAGACATTTGGAAAGTTATTTTGTCAGATCTATAACCAGGGAAATGTATATTTTAAAAAGAATGAACTATCATTTGGTCATTCAGATCAGCAAAAAAAAATATTAAGTCTGAAAACAAATGTTGGCACAAATAGAACATAGAGAAACAGGAACTGAAAGAAATTGATCATAAATAATAAATTGATTTATTTGCTTTGAGTAGCAGTTCTGCAGTAGTTAATAAAGATGCCAATGCACATACATATTGACTCCATAATTATATTTCTAGAAATTCTTACACACATGCACAGGGAGACAAGTACAAGATAATTTCGTAGAACACTGAAGAAAATCTATTGCTTGATTTAAAAAATGGATAACCATGGTGTTCAGAAAACAGATATCATAAAATAGTGAAGTTGCATAAATGTGCATGGATAAATCTAAAGTATAAAATGGTTAATGAAAGGAACAAAGCACACAATATATATCACTATATCATTTATGTAGAAATTTAGTTTCCTATTTGTTTTTTGTTTTGTTTTTTTGGTACCCAAGATCGAACTCGGGACCTTGCACTTGCAAGGCAGGCGCCAGAACCACTGAGCTAAATCCCCGGCCCTATTTATGTAGAAATTTAAAACACAAGCAATGTGATTTGTTTATGGATTTATGTTTAAAGTGTTTAGGTTAAAAGCCATACATGGAACAAAACACATGGACTTCAGGAAGAGGAGGAAAAGATAGAGTGGTTACAGATATAGCTGTAGTACTTTATTGTAAAAAGATGAAAGCAGCAAGACATTTCTCTGTTTAATCTTGGTGTAGGTACAAATGCATATTATGTAATTTTCTATATTTTGTATGTTTGGAAATATTTTATGCTTCAAGACAAAATACAGCTAGTGTGTTTTTATAAATCAGCAAAATATTTCTCTTGAGGATTACATTCTTATCTGTTTTAAACCTGTAGAAGAGGAGTACAATAACCAAATCTATTTCAAAACAGCTTTACCATGTACAAAATTTATATTACTACATTGATATTCAAGGCTGTGTTTTAGACCTCGTTCCTACACTCTAGCATATAAGGATGGAAATGATTAGCCTTGAATCTGAGGATGAGCATCTGACAATAAATGCTTCCTATGAGACTATGCCATCTGCTTGCTGTAAAATCCGTTAACGAGCATAAAGGAGGCCACAGAGTTCCCATGTTTCCACTTCCCCCATGATACACTCCTTACTGTTATTCATTCTGGCTACTGGATTTCCAGATCGTATCTCTCCTGTGAAAGTACTGACTAATAATGCTAATTTGACAGAAGGAAATGGAGAAAACCCACCTGCACAACCAAAAGAAATATATGAGTTCTTATAAACTCCTTTGCATACATAAACATTAGAAATATTGATTGAACTAACTCATTACATTTCTATTTCTAATTTTTGAACACTAAAGAGACTGTTGCAAGCACATGTTGGCAGTTTTAAACTGCATTAAAGGCTTTGTTACATCCAAGAAGGGAAGATTGGTAGTTGTTTCTAGAAATCTGTTGAAATTTTAAAATGAAGATAGATAACAGCTTTGACCACTGGTTAAAAAGAGCTTAGAAGAGCCTCTTTCATTACACAATGCAAAATATTTGTTTTAGGGAGATGAAAGTATTCATCTTTAAATATGTTAGGGGAGAAGGTTTACAACTAAGTGGCCTAAGTGAAAAGTTGAAGCTAACAGATCTGTTCCTGAACAAGCAGTGGCAAGAGATAGGGAAGAGAAAAGTTGAATAAAGCAAAGACTGCATATGGGCTCTGGCAACAAGCACTTTTAAATCAAGTTGGGGAAGAGGACACTTGAAGTTATGTAAAAGAGATGAAAATGTTTAAAACTGTAATGAGAATCTCATGGATATATGTCTTAATCTCTGACTTGTCAATAAACCTATTTCAGATGACAAATATTTGTCAAGCACCTACTGTGTGCCAGGCATTGAGATAAGCACAGGAGATGTGGAATTAAGTCAAAAAAGGTCTTTGCTTTGGTCTACAGCCAGAGAGAGAAGACTTAAAGGGGTTATTCTAATAGAACATGAAATATGATATAATAGAGGATGATTGGAGTTCAAAAGAGAGACTCAAAATAGAATCTTAAGATAAGGAAGAAGAAGTTAATGGAAGACTATTCTAGGCACAATTAAAAATACAAATTAAAGGCTCTGAGGACAGGAATGCCCTGGATTTCGAAAGAGAATCCAGACTTTTTTTTTTCTTTCACATGAGTTTTAATAGTGACTGTTAAAATTAGGGATAAAAAGCAACAAAGAAAATCCCAGGTCCTGATGCCTTCACTGTTGAATTCTAGAAGACTTTTAGAGAAGAATTATTGCGACTACTGTTTAAACTTTTCAGTGAAACTGAAAGGGAGGCAGTATTCCCAAATTCATTCCTAGAAGCAAGCATCATCTTGATCCCAAAAGCAAAGACCCAATTGAGAAAGAGAACTATAGACCAATCTCACTAATGAACATAAAAGGAAAAATCCTCAGTAAAATTTTGGCAAACAGAATGCAGAAGATCCTCATGAAGATCATACACCCTGACCAAGTGGGATTCATCCCAGGGATGCAGGGATGGTTCAACATACACAAATTAATAGATGTAATACACTTTATTAACAGAGTCAAGGACAGAAACTATGTGATAATCTCAATAGATGCAGAAAAAGCATTTGACAAAATCCAACATGCATTTATGATTAAAACCCTACAAAAATTGGAACAGACGGTGTCTACCTCAATCTGATAAAAGCCATCTATGAAAAACCAATAGCCACTATCATACTAAATGGTCAAAAACTGAAATCCTTCACACTAAAATCAGGAACAAGACAAGGATGTCCACTATCACCACTCCTGTTCAATATAGTCTTGGAAACAGTAGTCACAGCAATTAGACAAGAGAAATAAATAAAAGGAATAAACATAGGAAATGAAGAAGTCAAATTGTCATTATCTGCAGATGACATGATACTCTATATAAAAGACCCCAAGAACTCCACCAAAAGTCTTCTAGACTTAATAAACAAATTCAGTAAAGGAGTTAGATACAAGGTCAACACACAAAAATCAATAGCTTTCCTCTACATGAACAGCAGACTCACTGAGAGAGAAACAGGGCAAAAAATTCCTTTCACAGTAGGATCCAAAAAGATGAAATACCTAGGAACCAATCTAATGAAGGAAATAAAATATGTCTACTCTGAAAACTACAGCACTCTGAAAAAAGAGATCAAAGAGGTTATCAAAAAAAATGGAAAGACATCCCTTGCTCCTGGGTAGAAAGAATCAATATAGTGAAAATGGCCATACTTCCAAAACTACTATCTAGATTCAATGCAATCCCGATTGAAATTCCAACAGCATGTTTCACAGAACTAGAGAAAACAATCCAAAAATTCATTTTGAACCAGAAGAGACCTAGAATATCAAAAGCAACTCTAGGCAACAAAGACAAGATAGGGGGCATCAAAATTTCCAACTTGAACCTATACTACAAAGCTACTTTGATAAAAACACCATGGTACTGGCAAAGAAACAGACCTGAGGGTCAATGGAACAGATTAGACAATGCAGAAACAACTCCAGACACACTCAGCCACCTCATCTTCTACAAAGGAGCCAAACACCCTCACTGGAGGAAAGATAGCCTCTTTAATAAATGGTGCTTGAAAAATTGGGTTTCAACTTGCCAAAGATTAAAACGAGACCTATATCTCTCACCATGCACTAAACTAAAATTGAAATGAATCAAAGATCTAAATATTAAAATGGAAACACTAAACCTCCTAGAAAATACCCCAGGTAGAACTCTTGAAGACATTCGAGTAGGAAAAGATATTATGAACAAAACCTCAGTCGCATGGGAACTAACACAAAGAACCAATAACTGGGATCTCATCTTATTAAAAAGCTTCTACACAGCAACAGAAACCACCAACAGAGCTAAGAGACAACCTACAATGTGGGAAAAATGTTTACCAGCTATTCCACAGACAAAATACTGCTATCTAGAATATATAAATAACTTTAAAAAATCAGACCCGCCACATTTAAAGACCCAATCCAAAAATGGGCATCTGAAATGAACAGACATTTCTCAGATGAAGAAATAGAAATAGCAAATAAACATATGAAAAAATGTTCAACATCACTGGTCATTCGAGAGATGCAAATGAAAACTACGCCGAGATTCCACCTCACCCCAGAAAGAATGGCTGCTATCATGAAATCAACAAATAACAAATGCTGCCAGGGTTGTGGGGGAAAAGGAACCCTCCTCCATGGTTGGTGGGAGTGTAGACTGGTATAGAAATCAGTATGGAGATACCTCAAAAAACTAGGATTAGAATTCCCATTTGACCCAGCTATTTCCCATTCTGCATATCTTCCAAAAAGCATTAAAAGCATCACACCACAGCCATATATGTTCACTCATGTTTATAGCAGCACAGTTTGTAGTGGCCAAATCTTGGCAACAGCCCAAATGTCCATCAACTGGTGACTGGATAAAGAAGATGTGTTTTGCTTTTTTTTTAAATATAAAATGGAGTACTACTCAGCCATAAAGAATGATAAACTAGAGACATTTATAGCTAAATAGATGCACACTGAGTCCATACTCTTAAGTGAAATAAATAGGACATTCATATGTAAATACTGAATAGTTTTTCTGGTGTGAGAAATTGAAAGTGTGAAGGAGAACCAAAATGCATATTAGATAATGTGAAATAGGAAGAAAAGGTCCAAAGGAGAAAGGGAAGTGTGTGTGGGGGGGGGGGGGAGCTGGGGGTAGGGAAAAGGAAAGAATAGAAAGGAAAAAATTTGAGAAAAGGAAAAACTGGAAACAAAGTCTCTGTAAATATGGTGGGGTGGAGGGGTTGAAGGGAGGGCAGGGGAAGGGGGAAAAATAAGAACCAACATATATCATATACAGGTACAAATTCCTTATGATGAATGTAATCATATTGTCTACCTAAAATGTACCAACAAACTCAATGAATAAAAAAATGAAGGATAAAATGCTATGAAACACTTTTTGTAAAATATTCATGTTTCCATACAGAATTTACTCCCCCTCCTATTCCTGGTGCCACAGACAAAGTGCAAAAAATGTGCTATGAGAGCAGACACATTTTTGAGCTCATCAGTGCTTAACTCATTGCTTATATATGATGGATGAATACATGGACTGACAGAAATACCTAGAAAATGTACAAGCTTAATATACTGCCCTCACCTATATTTATGTATCTAGAGTGCTTCCGAAGTTGAGCTGAACTAGTAATTAACAAGTACACGCTAAACTGTGTTATTAACTTCAGAGCATGGAGGTGGGGTAGACTGCTCAATTTCCAGAGTCCTACCATCCAAATTTTAAAGGTTTTATGATATTGAAAATTAGGAGATACTAGGTCTGTAGTCATAGATGTTAAATCAGTGAGCAGGGGAAAGGAAATTCCCGCTCCATCATCAGCTTAAATATGTGCTGGGCTTCCCTACAGGAAATTAAACTTTTTATAGGTATTGAGTGCTTTCAATAGCAAGTATTTATAACTGTTAAGTTTATTATTTTCAAATTTTATCTTGTGTCTTAGTGCCTGAGGCAAGTTGGAAACACCACCAAAGTGCTGATATTTCACTCTCATCCAACCTAATTGAGCTATTTTCCAATGATTTCTCTGCACTCCTGATCCTATGAGAAGAAAGTAATTTCTTCCTCACACAAAGATGATTTTCCTCAATATTAATTATTGAACTTGTTGAATATATATATATACACATACATATATGTACACATATATTTATGATCTCTTCCAAGGGGTAAAACAAATTCACTTTTCATATTTTGCCTTCTTCATCATGAATATAATGTGCTCTGTCTTGAATTTTCATTTTTCTTTCTTATTGAATTCTCCTGCCGACAAAACTTTATTTGGTAAAAGTAGTTTTGAGTTTCACACTCTGAAAAATTTAACATTTAGTAGCCCCCCAAATGCTTTTGCTTTCTAATTGGTGTTAAAAACGATTCTTTATAAAATGTTATTTGAGTTTCAAATTTCTACAAGGCAGAAAAGTCTTAAAAGGTGTAGGAAGAACTTGGAGTGACACTAAGTTTTTAAGAAATGTATGTATGTATGTTTGTATGTATATATGTATTAGTCAGCTTTCCCATCCTTGGGACATAATACCTGACACAATTTAAAAGAAAGGTTTAACTTGCCTCCTAGTTTCAGAGGATTCAGTAATATATGACTGGCTCCAAGGCAGAAACACCATGGCAGAAGGATGTGGTGGAACAAAGATACTTTGCTCTTGATGGTCAGGAAGCAGAGCAGGAAAACAATGGCAGAGAGTAAGGGGCCAGGAGCCATATATATTACTCAATGTCACCTCTACAACTCACCTAGACACACTTTGAAGTGGGTCTTACTAATTTTCTAAGCAGCTCACAAGCCAATCTAGTTGACACAATTAAACTTGACCACCATAATATGTATATGTATGTACATATCTTAATCATGAATAACTTATGATCCTCAACTATAACTCTCCAAAACTAAGAGGATCCTGGAAAGAAGCAATATCAGGACAAGCCCAGTTGCATTAACACTACCATGAATTCATGTGATCAATAAAGAAGTCTTTTTCTGCAGATAGATATCAGTTAGGGCCATCAAGAGTCAGAAGTCACATCAGTAACTGTACAGAGAAAACTTAATATGAAGAATTGTTAACTAGAAATGAAGTGTTAACTACATAACTAAAAAAGCTAAAAGAGAAAACACTAAGGTGTTATAGAGGCAGCAACTGCAGGAAGCAGCTATGGACCCTGGAGAAACAAGGGAAAGAGAATGAGATTATAAAATGGTAGAGGTTTAGAGGAGGAGGGGTCCATGGAATTAGAACTCTGAACCTTGAGAAAGGCTCACTCCTTAGGGGGTGCTGATGTCTCAGGATGGTGGTTAAGTGCAATGAAGCTGGCTCGGCATGTATTGAAAAGTGAAAATTGAATTCAACTGCTGCTACAGGAAGGCCTGGCCATTCCCAGAATAAAGATGTGAGGCTGGAGTGATGATGATAGAATCAGGAATCAAGCAAGAAGTGCATAAAAAGGAAACAGAAAATGGACAGGATAAAACAAATCCCTCTCTCCTTTCTGGCCTACAGTCTGCTTCTGTTACCCTCTGGTGACTGAGCCTAACAGGAGTAAGCTGGAAAAGCAGAAGTGTGTTTACAGAGTCTCAGCACCAGCATCATAGCGCAGGGAATAGAAGAGTAGGGTTGGAGCTGAGTGACAATAATTCAATAACTGGAACTTAAGATTGCAGAAGTAACTCCATCTACAGTATGAGTTCATTATGAAATTCAATATTGCCATCTTCAGAATTCACCAGCTGACCATCTTGATGACCATGCTAATTGTCTCTACATTACCCAATGGTCCCCAATGATTTGTTTGAGACAAAAGTCATATTCTTTACTAATGATTGGTGTAGAAATTTGTTTTTCATATTTTATATGCAGCCAAAGAATTTATATGCCCACCAACAAATTAATTAAATTGGTCCTGTGCCAGTATTTTCATAAGCCACAAAACCATTGACATTAAGGCTTCAATCCAAAGTCTTGACATGGAACAAACTTGACCCCTGATGTCTACTTCATATCAAAAGCAGAAGCAGAGAAAAAATGCAAGCCAAAGAACTTTTGAAGACTTTCATAAAGTCACTTACAATGAAAAAAAACTAAACTAATGTTAGTTAATTAAATATTGGAAAGGAATAACTCAAGATTTGTTCCTTTCATTGCTCAACCAGAATTATTCTGGGGTTCTTAGCCAGTGTATTTAGATAAGAAAAATAAATAAGATTTGTGAATATTAGAAACTGTCACGATTTGCAATTTATATCATTATTCACCTGGAAAAAACAATTCAATCAATTCAAACCCTAATAAAACATTAAATTTCAGTAAGTAAGCCAGATGTAAGATTAGCATATACAAATCAGTAATTTTTCTTCAACCCAACCACAAACATTTAGAAAATGTAGTAATTCACAAGAGAATTGTAAGAAGTTATACATAACACTGTTGGAAAGTTTACAAAACTGTACAGAATGAATTTAAATTCTTTAGAAGAGATACACAATATTCTCTGGGATCCCTAAGAATCTTTCAATTTTGTGTTTTTAATTCTATCATCATCTGTAAAAATGATTTTGGAATACTTATATCAAGGGTTGGTAAATTATAACCATGGCAAAATCCCAAATAGGGTTTGTTAGTCATCTTTTTGTCTCTGTGACCAAATACATGTATAAAGTCAACTTAAAAGAAGGAAAAGTTTATTTCGGCTCACAATTTCAGAGGTCTCAGTCCATAGTCAGTTGGCCTCATTGTTATAGGGCCTATGATGAGGCAGAAACTTTATGGTGGGGAATGTGTGACAGAGCAAAGCTGCTCATCTTATGGGGGCAGCAAGAAAAGAGAGAGAGAGGAAGGGGTCCCAATTTGCCCTTCAAGGGCACACCCACAATGACTACTCCCTCCAAGTAGGCACCACTTCCTAAAGTTTCCATGACCTTCCAATAGTGCTATAAACTGAAGACCGAGCTTTTAACAAATGAGATTTTGGGGGACATTTAAGATTCAAACCATAACATTATTGGTTTTATAAATAAAATTTTATTAGAACCCAACCACAGTCATTCATTTATATATGTATTATACTCAGCTGCATTTGTGCTGCAAAGTCAGAGTTCAGCAGGTGCAAACGAGACTCTGTGGGCCATAAAGTGGAAAGTGTTTATTATTTGGCTCTTTAGAGAAAATGTTTTCTGACTCTTGATCTCTAAGATCACATTATAAGTGAGCCAAATCTGTATTAAATTTTTGTCTCTAATCACATTGGCCCCTGAAATGATTGTATTTAATTCTTAATATGCTGACTGATATCATGTTGCCACCTCTAGTTTAGAATATTCTTGTATCAAAGAATATTCTATCTTCTGACCATATTGTGCTCTGTTAATAGCGAGAAGGACAAAGTTGCACATATAATTTACATTTATAACACTTTCATAGAATGTCTTATTTTTATAAGTTATGTAGTAAGTTGAAAATGATTTGACATAATCCAATCAAGATAGTAGGATGGACAATATACTACTTTAGTTGTCATGAACTGGAGAGAAATGTACAGAAGACTTAAGGCAGAAATGATCTTTTTCCCAGTAATCTCACAGCATGTGTCGATAAAAATGTTTTGTAGAGACCTATTAGAGAATGCTGCAAGGGTAGGGAAAGACTTGAATTATTACATGGTTCTCTCTAGCATAAGCAGAGCAAACTTGAAAAAAGAAATCATGCCCTAATGGTAAGAACTGTTAACTAGCAGGTTTATTTTCAGTAACAATAATAGTAAGTATGCAATGAAAAGTTGTCAACTAGACTTTTTAAAGAACTGTATTTGGTTTTCACTGTTTAATTATTTGGCCTAAATTGACACAGAACTAATGAGCATAAACATATTTTTTGTTTTAAAAAAAGTGAAATCAGGGCCGGGAATTTAGCTCAGTGGTTCCACCTCCTGCCCCACAAGCACAAGGACCCAAGTTCGATCCTGGTACCAAAAAAAAAAAAAAAGTAAAATCAGTTTTAATGATAATGACAAAACAAGTCATGGCCCAGAATCTTAATGAAATGAACAAAAAAATAAAATCATTTGACCACCAGCATACCCTGATATCTCAGTTCATGTTTACCCAATAAAATGCCTATTTTAGCCAAGTCTCATTATGTATTAACCTACTGTTTTTCAATTACATTCTCCTGAAGTTTGAATTTAATTTGTAAGACTATCTTCATTTTATAATTATATAAAGCCCATATGCACAAGTTTACAGCTTTTTAATGTTATGAAATATATTCAGATATAAAACTAGATATAATTTCTTTCACTGGTACATATTATTTTCAAAATAAAAATATTTCAATTTGAAAGCAAATGAACAAAGATAAGAATATCAGTGTCGTGCCACTGATAAAAATTAGAAGAATAATATTACTGAGATGATAAAAGTGCAAAAAGTTAGACATTCTCATACCTTATTATGAAAATAGTTACTCATTATTTGTGCAACTGAAACAAACAAAAAAGAATAAGGACAATAGAATAATAAATAATTCCTTACATTTTATTATTTTTTCTAACAATCACTTTGCTTCTGCTTACAAACGCCAGAAATGCTCAAGTCTGGAGTTACCAGGTATTGCAAATAAAAACACAGGATTTTTCAATCAAATTTGAATTTGAGTTAAATAGGAACATTTTTGCATAAGTATACCCCTTGAAACATTTGGGTCCTACTTATTATGAAAGTTTATTGATTATTTATTTAAAATTCAAATTTAACTGGGAATCCTGTATTTATCCAGCAACCTTGCTCAAGGAAAATGTTAATTTATTCAGACCAATGTATAAGAGAAAGTGAAAAGCACCTTCATCTTACCCCTTAAAGGCAACCACTATCCTGGCTGAGGGTATAGCTCAGGGTTAGAGCTCTTGCCCATACATGAGGTCTTAGATTTGATCCTCAGCACCTGAAAAATTAAAAAGCAACCACCACTCTCAACAGTCATCATGCTTAACTCTTTTACTGCAGTGCTAGTGGTGGAACCCAGGGACTGGCGCATGCTAGACAAGTGCTCTACCACTGAGTTACATGCCCAGTCCTTCATGCTAAACTTTCGATATACTTTGTAACAAACATTCACATTGAACACTCTCTCTTTTGCCAGGCAACACTTGCAAGAAGCTATATAGTTACTGGGGAAATATATGGGGATCTGGAAAACTTTTTCAAAGGGCATGGCTTGCCTTAATATTAGAATTTCCAGATAAGACCAGACTTTGAAGGTCTATGAATTCAAAGGAAGGAGTTTAAAAAGGAGCCATTCAACTACAATCCAATGACTAAGTCTGGCTTATCATCTGTTTTTGTAAGTAGAGTTTTATTGGAACACAGTCACATCCATTTGTGTACATATTTGTGTACATGGCTGCTTTTTTACAATGGTAGAGTTAAGCACTTACCATAGAGACCATGTATTCCTTGAAGCTTAAAATACTTATTAACTGGCCTGTATTGGGTGGAATGGTGACCACTAAGAAGATAAATCTGCACTAATACCCAGAACCTACTAATATGGCCTCATTTGGAAATAGGGTCTTTGTTGATCCAATTAAATCAGGAGTCTGGAGATAAGAGCATCCTGGATTATCTGTGTAGACCCTAAATCTAAAAAAGAGTCAGAAGAGGAGAAGACACATGCACACCAAGAAGTTTTATGAAAACCCACATGAAGATAGAGTCAGAAATTGGAGTGATGTAGCCGTGAGCCAAAGAACACCAAGAGCCAGTAGAAGCTAGAAGAGGAAGAATTTTCCCTTAGAACCTTCAGAAGAAGCACAACTCTACCAACACCTTGATTTTGGACTTACGGTCTCCAGAAATGTGAAAAAATAAATTTCTGGGCCGGGGATTTAGCTCAGTGGTGCCGCCGCCTGACTCGGAAGTGTGCAGTCCTGAGTTTGATCCCCATACCAATAAATAAATAAATAAATACATACATACATAAATAAATAAATTTCTGAACCATCTGTTATTTTAAACCACCAAGTTTGTGGTGATTTGTTAATGGCTGCCTTACCAACTAATACATAGACCTGGATACGAAATGTTTGCTGGGGCTTAGTTTAGATATTTTGGGGTAGACCTGAGTTTCTAGTATGTTAATCACAATTTTCTAATTAATCTAAAGCTTTCTCTGGTTGACCTTTATCAGTGTTCCCCCATTCTCACCAACACACTGACATGCACAGCATGCACACACACACACACACACACATGCATGCTCTCACACACATAAACTCCATGGACAGTCCATGTGGGGAAGGCAGGACAGCCAGTATTCCCCATCTATTCCTTCTCCTTCCCTCCACCCTTGATAGCTTGTATAATCAAAGCTGACCCTCATACTCATCACCCCAATGCCCATCCCAGAGGTTTTCAAGGAAAAAAAAATGGAGACAGGAACAACTAGGGGAATCCTTCATGTATTAAAAAAGTAGAATATATAATATAGTATAACTATCACAATATGATGTAAATTTTTTGTGAATAGTCTAGGAAAAGTCTGATTTTAAAAAAACGACAAGGTTCATTAAAACAAATTACCCACCATCAGCTAAAGCAGTGGCTCAAAATCCCTCAAAACTCTAACCGGGTTATTGTGCTTATGTAATTTTCTTTTAATGACTGCTTAGCAGGTGAAGGAAGAACAGAGATACTGGAGCTTCCAGAATAAAATTCTCAAAGATTCCCTTAATAGCTAGCTGACTATTACAAATAAAGCTGTAGGCAGCTTTAGCCAACGTGAAATTATAATGTTAGTAGATAAAAATAGTTACCATAGTTACCTCTCTCCCACTAGGAAAAAAATCAACTGCCAACAGCAATCCCTTGTAGGGGTTTTATAACAAAACATGGTTTTATCTGATAACTATGGGATGCTAAGATTTCAGTGAAAATTAGGTTGGAGTTGCTAAAATACACTGTCAGTGTGATTGATGTTGCCATCCAGAGCTGATATTCCTATTCTCCCTCAAATAATAAAAATCTTTCTCTTAAGATCTGTAGGCATTCAGTGACAAACAGAAGAAACTGATAACATACAGACTCCTAACTCCTGACACTAGCAAGCCTCTATTTTACGAAACTTCAGAGAAGCGAAATTTCCCTTCAGTTTCACTGCCAACTTCTTGTAGGTGAAGCGACAAAGAGAAAAGAATAGTTATTTAAAATTATATTGTTATCATTTTTATCTTCATCAATAAGTTCAGGAAATGATGGCAACTGGAAGATCATTGGTGTTTTCCAAGTGTTTGGTTCAGCTCAAGGTTCTTATATTGAAGAATTACTGACAGCACAATGTATGCTTGTTTGTTTGGTACTGGGAATCGAACTCAGGACCTTGTGCTTGGAGAGGCAGGCGGCAGAACCACTGAGCTAAATCCCTGGCCCACACACTGTATTTTATTATCATTCAAAAGTGGTGAAAGCATTCAGATTTGAGGTCACCCAAGTTGTCATCTTTGGCTTCAGAGTGGTTTAATTTACCCATTGTAAATGTGGTTGGTGGATTTACATTAGGTCACAAACAATAATACTATTCACTTTGGTTTAATATCCTCATTTACATTTTAATATTGCTAGAAACCTACAGAACTTTATTTAATAGTCACAAATTATAGACTTTCTTTTAAATGTTTTTCTAATGACGTGAGTAATAAATGCTCATTGTTGAAAACGTGAAAAATTTTACAAGTCCAAAACTGAAACTAAATCGTTATCCATAATGCAACTCTTGTGTTTAACATGTAGGTAAATCTACTTCCAGTGTTTTAGATACAGTTTAAACACACATTCATAATAGGTGCATAGGTATTTCATGTGTGCAATGTGTATATGTACAAATATTTAAAATAAAAATAGATTTATGCTTCACATGCTACTTTGTAACCTACCACTTTTCCCTGAACTCAATACTGTTACCTGTTTCATGACAGTAAATATTCTCAACAATTTTTATTTCTACCTACTAGCTCATTATACAACTATATCATAATCTCTTTAAGTCTGTAGTATGAAACTTTTAGGTTGTTTCCAATTATAAACAAGGCTCTGGAATAGTTTGACTGTAAATCTTTGAGTTATATTCATGAATGTGTCTTTGACAGAAATTTCTAGAAGTGAAATTGCTAGGTCAATGGATGTGCGCATTTTGAATTTAATCCCAAAATCCTTTAAATATTTCTTTCTGAAGAATGTTTTTAAAAAGCTTCTTTTTGTTGAAGTTTTCAGACCAAGATATAGAGTATTTCCTGTCTTCCAGAAGACTCCTTTAGGATTCCTATAAATCTGTATCCACTCCAACTTTTCCCAAAATGTAACCACTATTCTGATTTCTTCACCATGGATAAGTTTGCCTGTCCTTTGACTTCATATAAACAGAATCATCAATAAGTGCTCTGTGTATGCATACTTGTTCACATTATGTCTATGAGACTCATCCATATTGGGTATGTATCAGTACTTTGTTCTTTATAATTGCCATATATTAGTCCATTGTATGACAGTCTAAATATACCATTAGAGTCTAAATATACGTTCTCCTGTTGACATACATTTGGGTTGTTTCCAGTGTGGGCTATTATAAATGAAATTACTACAAATTTTCCTGTGAATAATTTTTCTAAGCATTTATACTCCTTTTTTTTTCTTGGAAGTACTGGATGTCTTCTTAAATGAGAGCGAAAAATCACTGGAGGAAAAGAAAATAGTAACTTAATCCCTGTGTATGTATAGGAATAAATGTTGGCGGGCACTAAAAGAGAGGAAGAACTGGTCCCAATCAACTTTATTCTCCTGGGTACCTCACGAAACAGCCAGAAGTGTGTAAAAAGGATGATCCAATCACAAAGGACCAAGAAGCTTGGCCTGGGGAATAAAAAAAAAATCCTTTATGCCAATGTTAACACTGGCAATTCCTTCTAAAATGTATATCTCTTTGAGAGATAGGAAGAATATTCAACATAACCAGCAGGTTTGGAAGTTTTGGAACAGATTCCCTGGAGTAGAAGCTGGAGCATTCTCTTAGTTACTTCTGTCCCAAGACAAACTAGGTATATTTTAAGACATTTCCTCCACAAATATAAAGAAAGGCTCTAGAGCAATCTAAGTTACTGTCTTCTTAGAAGGCCATATTGATTTAGTGTAGTACTGTAAAAAGTACTGATTCATGACAAGATAAAGAAATTGCATAGTGATGTGAATCAATGCACTATCTACTCAGAAAATCTTGAGATTAAAAACATGAGTGAATTAAGCAATGTGTTTATAGATATAGTTGGCATACATTTTGGAGCAATCTCCTTATCACAGATCAATAACAGTTTACTAACAGACAGCCAATTTGCACACCACACGCACTCTGGATTAAAATGATCTGGGTTCAAATGCTCACTACACCACTTATTAAATGACCTTATGTACATTTTGTAACCAGCTTAAGAGTTAGTTTCCTCATCTATAAAATAAGAATTCTGATGGTACCTTCACATGGAGTCCTGTGAAGAATTTGAATGCACACATGCAGAATGCTTGTTATTGGCACAAAAATGTGGTTCTGTTTGTGAATGCAGTCGGAATCCATGAAATATGATGGGCCACAGAGTGTACTTTAGCATCTGAGCTCTACGCTATGCAGTACAGGCACTGCAAGCAATGGATGAAAACAGCATCTCCGAAATTACTAACCATTCATAATACCTTCCTACAGAATAAATCCCATGTTCTGTATAGGGCATAAAGCATTGCTTTGCCATTTCATTTGAGACAATGTGTCATCAAATTAGCATATGCCTTCTTATCTCTCTGCATTAAATCTATTTATTTACATGACTTTCCCCCTCCATGGGACTAAATATTCCACAAGGATAAAGGTTTGGACTAATTTTCTTAGTGTTTCTTGCATGACTAGCACATGAGAGAGTTAATATTTTTATTGAATGCGTGGAATGGCAGATACCCAACATTAGTTATGGACAGAAGACAGTACAAGATTTTATCTACTATAATTGGACTGACCTTTCCAGATGAATAAGTACTATCTCTGCATTGTTTGGGCTTCCATGAATTACAATTGTTGGTATTTGACAATTAATTAGGATATGCTAATGTTAAAATGCAAGTACCATCGGGTATGTGTCTAAGAAAAGATAGATGGGCAGTTAAAAGTGGTATATGTCACATCCAATTTTCACAAGGTCACTCAACATTTAGAACTGCATGCTACTTCGTTTTCTCTGACCAAGCAGAATTTTGATCAACTATTTATGCATTATTTAAAGACAGCGTGAAGTTTGGTAAATATTCCCATCCAAAGTATTTTCCTAGGTGAAAGATCATTTATTCCACTCAATTTATTTACCTCTTCACAGTGTCTTGGTCCCTTGGGTCTTGTTGGTCTTTGGCTAATGCTTCGATGAGAAACCCACAACCATCATTTTTCTCATCCCCCAACACCTCCCAGTCTCACTTGCAGTAAGAGCAGGACTTAGGAACAGGCTTATCCAGCAACTTCGATGCCCAAACAGGCAAGATTAACAGAAGCTCTGACTCTTCCTACAATTTTAGAAATCAGCTGAGGGCTGTCCCTCCCTCAGGGTATGCAGCGTGGAGAGTTAGTGCTCTGTGCAGTACGCATTATCAGAAGTCAACTGCTATGGTTTGGATAAGTGTACCTACCCCAAAGGTCAATGTGTTAAAAGCTTGATCCACAGCATAGAGCACTACTGGGGGATGCTGAAAACTCAAAGAGGTAGGGCTCAGTGGGAGGATTTTCGTCATTGAGGATATGTTTTCAAAAGGGATTGTGGGACCACAGTCTCTTCCTGACTTTTTTGCACCTATGAGATGAACAGGTCTCCTCCATCACATGTTCCTACTATGATGCACTGTGCTGCCAGAGGCCCAAAGCAACAAGGCTAATCAGTCATGGATTAAAACCACCAGAACGCTAAACCAAAATAAACCTTTCCTCTTTTGAAGTTGATTTATGTCAGATTTGTGATAGTAACAGAAAGTTGACTAACATTCCAACAAAGAGATTGTTCTTCCTTCCTCCCCATCAGTAAACTATTCCATTAAGTGTGTTTAGTGAACAGACCAGCTGCATTTATTTTGTGACACTGTGGTCAGCTTGGTGTTACCCAGTGCAATGCTGGGAAATGTTTAAAAATCAGCTCTCTAGATTAACAAAAAAGGTCCTGATGTGCAGCATTTTTTTATTTTTACAGCATAAATCCTTCTACCACAGCCAATTTCAAGCAATCAAGATGATGTCATTGGACATGGAGTTGGAAAGAATTGTACACACCTGGCTCTGGTGCCAACTGGAGCACATCCCTGGTTAACGTTTCATTCTTTTTGCATTTTCTCATTTTCTATTTTACTTACTTTTCCCCCTCATCCTTGCTTGCTGCTCTGGTCTATCGCATATAGCTCATCCACTCTGTTTTCTGGAGAACCTAAAGTAAAATGGGAAGCTTGAATTACTATCTCTGCAATACATCTATATGGCTGAACTCAATTCTTTTCACTGCAAAAATTTTCAAGTTCAAAAATTTGCTCCAAAGACATACAAATGTCCCTTGTAGGACAAAGAACAAATCAGACGATTTTTTAAACACTGTTAAAACTTCACTGACATTGAGGGACTACAAAGAATAGCATGTATTGCTGAGAAGAAAATTCACGTAAATGCTCATTTTTAACCTAGAGTCTGTCTTTCTGTTGTTTTCAATATTGCTTTATTAAATAGTTTATTAATAGGGATATTCCCTTTGTACCTCATGGAATAAAAATTGAATGAAGACTTTATGGTATTTTCTCATTTTAAGTGTCAGGGGAAGGGAAGGGTCCAACCAAGGGATTCAATGGACTTCTAGGACGTATGAAATTGAAGAAAAGCAGAACATTTAATGATGTTTTGAGGAGTGAATACTGTTGGTGCCCCACCTGGATCTTCTTTAACAGTGAGTACACCCAGTCTCCAGCTGCTATGGGAGCTGGCCACCTATCTTTCAAAGCTGCTTTCTTTTCTTGAGCACTGTCCTCCAAACAATGGCCATTTTGCAAAAGTGGTTATGCTCACCCCACTAAGAGTAGTTAGAGGCTAGTGAGTCTCTCCCACGGAGATGTGAATGGTCAGCCCTCTTACCTCAATGTAGAAATAACTCTGGGGTATAATTTATGCTTCAGTGCTCCTTGTAGGCTCAGGCCAAAGTCAATCTTCAGTCAACTTCACATTATTGCACATTATTCTCCTCTGATGTATCTTGCTTCCCTCACTTCCCTTTTCTTTAGAGAATGTCCTCAATAAATGGCATTCACAAGAATCCCTGTCTTAAGTTCAGTTCCTAAAGAAAACCCAACTTAAGACATTTTGTATTTTGGGTTTCTTTTCCTTAAGCCCTCAGGTGATACCATAATATCATCTCTTCTTATCAGAGAATATCCATAAGGGAGAAAGCCGGATGTAACTTGATAGTTTGGCTGGGCTAAGTAAGCTTGATCTTTGAAAGAATTCTTCTTAGACTTTATGGTAGAATGAAAGATGATGCCATTTAATTGTAGAGTGTGCCAGTTTCAAGGACATGTGCATAGATTTGTCTTCACAACCAGGTTTTACAAGCAATTAGGGAATTGGCCTCAACATTTCATATACAGAGAGGTTAAATGATTTATCCAAAGTTTCTGCCCTAAATGAGTAGTGGACTAAACCATGATTACGAGAAAGGAGGCTGAAAACTCACCCAAACCTGTTCCACTAGCATTGTAATAGGGTCAGGCGAGGTGGAACTATAGAGATGCGCCACACTCTGATTTAAATGGAATCCTTTATTATAAGCCAGCTGATCCAGAGCAGGCTCTGGCCTCCAAAAACTCTGGACAAAGGAAAGGCAGTTTGCAAGGTCCTTTTAAGGCCTCTTGTATTTGGGGAGGACTTAGCAGGGAAGCACAAGCAGAGTTTCACAGGGGCAGAACTTTGTTAAGCTAGTGAGGATGGGGCAGTTTCACACAGTTTAGTTAAAACAAAGTATCACATAGATGCACGAGGGTCTTCTGTTTACAAGGTAGTAAAGATAACATAGTTGCAGACTCACACAGGATACAGTGGTTGGTCTGTTATGCATTAACTGAGAGGACTCCCAAAGGGAGCCGGGAAGAAGGGGAAGGCGAATCACTCAACTTTACACAAATGGAGCCAGGTTGGCTATCACAGCATGAGACTTGGAGCATGGGACTTTGATTTTCTGACTATCTTTACCAGCTCCCTGCCCTGCTAGTCTTTGCTGCCTACCCCTGCAGCTACTGTGTGGGAACTTCCTATATTCAGGCTGGCTAGAAATCTTTTACTTTTATTAAACCAAAACTCTAGAAACGGAAGGATCTCAGAAATGAAAGGGTTTATTGAGCTGCTATAGACACTAGCCAGAAAAGGGACCAGGTTGTGGGATGAGTTCCTGCACCTACCAACTATCTATCTAGATAGTAGTTGAAAATATGCCTAAAAAACAAGAGTATTTTTATAATGCAAATTTGGGTAAAAAAGCATAAATTACACGCAGTCTACATTGAGATGGGATAATATGAAACAGGGAAAGATTTAAGAAGTATTTGTTAGACAGGTGTGGTGGCATGCGCCTGTAATCCCAGAACTCTGGGAGGCTGAGGCAGGAGGATTGCAAGTTTGAGCCCAGCTTGGGCAGCCTAGCAACTTAGTGAGACCCTGTCTCAAAAAAATTATATATATATGGCTGGGGAAGTAGCTCAGTGTGGAGGCCCTAGGTTCAATCTCCAGGACCACAAAGTTCTTGTTGCTTCTAAATTGCTTAAGGTCAATAGCCTGGAAAATTGCTATGTGACCAGAGCATGGTGGCCATGGCAGTAGACTGTGATGGAATTTAAGTCGAGGTCTCCTCAGCATACATTCAGAAAAGTGAAATAATCATTTGTTGATTTCATCTGAAGCTATTAGTTGATTAGCATCATTTATGTCTCCTCTCCTCCATCCTCTGACCCTTGTAATTAAATTTAGGATACCTCAATAATTTGTTTTTATCACTTGCTAATCTATAATAATAATAACATTTTTGTAGTTTTTACTTTTGGGCCAGACTCTCAAAATCTTCACAAGAACTTGACAGCAAAAATATTAACATTGTCATTTAATATCGAAGAAACTGAGGCACAGAGATGCTAATGACAAAATTCAAGTCATCTAGATAACGAGAGGCAATCAGAAATTTAACACCATTTAGCACCTCCTTATCAGTATTTAAAAAATTAGCAGGAAGTGTCACCTGTGCATATGACCTTGAGTTTGAGTATTTCCTGGCCTTCTTGATTAAGCCAGCAAATTCAGCTAAAAATATATGATATGATGGACAACATCGAAAAAGTATTATTTGCTCAGAGATTAGAGCTGGATGGAAGGAGAACCAGGAAAGTGAAGAGAATGAAACAGCACTGAGATTTCATCTCGCTCCAGAAAGAATGTTTACCATGAAGAAATCAACCAATCACAAAGCTGGCTGTGCTGTGGGGAGAAAGGAACCCTTCTCCATTGTTGGTGGGAGTGTAAATTGGTACAACCATATAGAAATCAGTATGGAGAGTCTTTAAAAAGCTAAAAATAGAAATTCCATTTGGACCAGTTATTCCCCTTTTCTGATATCTTCCCAAAGGAGTTAAAGACATCATATTACAGTGACATATGCATATCCATGTTCATAGCAGCACAATTTAAAATAGCTAAATCTTGGAAACAGACTATATGTCTATCAACAGATGAATGGATAAAGAAAATGTGGTATTTATATATAGTGGAGTACTTCTCTGCTGTAAAGAAGGATAAACTCTAGTCATCTGTGGGAAAATGGATGCACCTTGAGACTATAATGTTAAATGAAGTAAATCAGACAGACAAGCTTAAATATCTCATGGTTTCTCTTATATGAAAAGCTTAATTTATGAATAAAGTACAAAGTGCAAGACAGATGATAAGAAAAAATTTTTTTTTTTTTTGGTACCGGAGATCGAACTCGGGTCCTTGCACTTGCACAGCAGGCAACAAAACCACTGAGCTAAATCCCCAGCCCAAGGAAGAAAATTTTTATAAAATTTTATAGTCCATTGTGGACAATAACCAAAAGTGTACTTTGGCTTACTACAATTAACTTATGTGATTTTTGGCCTATTATTCTGGTTTTTAATCTGTATATTGTTAGGTACTTCAGAGCCCCCACAGATCAAGCCCCCTCCTCTCCTTTCCCCCTGCCCCACTCTGGCCACAGGGAACAGAGAACTTTCGCATAACTAAGGCTTGACCTCCCTTTGTTAGTGACTCTCTGCCTAGTTAAGGTCTTTCTGCCCCACTGGTTTCGTGGCCAGATATTCCAGTAAGATAGGGGCTTCCCAAAAGCAATTACTCCATCCCCTCAACCGAAACGTGTTGCTACATACCCCAGCCCCAATTACCCAGCCCCACCAGTGGACTAGTGCTCTCCCACCTGCAAAATCCCATATAAGCCTCCAGTTCAGCCCATACTGTGGCTGACCTCCCTCCTGTGAGTCAGTCCTGGCAGGCTGCAGACTGCCGCCCCAAATAAAGGCTTGCTGCTTGAACGCCCATGTGTGCCCCCTTCTTCGGCGACCCTTTCATATATATGATAATTCACTTTATAAGGTCTTACAAGATAAATAAATGAATTTGATGCTGGAAAAATAAAAGGAAAGGAAAAAAGAATTGAAATTTATTATGTACATGTACCAGCTCCCTACAATGAATGTAACCATTATGTACTACAAACATGTACAGTACTAATAAAAGTTTAAAAAAAATTTTAAAGGAAAAGGGCAAATGCCGTCCTTCCCAGCAACCACTTACTTGGTGGCTAAGTAGAGCCCTGAGAAAGAACTATTACAGACAAAGCTGGTGTAAAGGACAGTTGGGAAGCCAGCATCCCGAGGTTACAAATTTATAGTGTCCAAAAAAAGAGAGAGAAATTCAAACTTAACAAGGAGAGACTTTATTCAAAAGAATTATTGCAAGGGGGAGGGAAGGAATATTTCAGTATGGAGGATGCTCTTACCATAGGGTTTGCAAATGTCTCAGTGGTGGGTAACAAGGGTTTTTCTTTTATAGGGAGGAATAAACAAGGCTAGAAAGAACCAGGTATGACTAACAGGAGGTGGCCTGATCAGATAGTAAACCAGAGATTTTTACTTTGAGGCAGGCTTGCTGTCAGGGCCTCAGCAGGCCACACCCATTCATTATAATAGCTTCCTTCCGGGTGTCCGTCGCCTCGCTGCAGCCCAGCCTGCACAGCTGAATTCTAATCACACCCTCTTCATGCCCAGAAGCCCTCAGCATCTCCCTGCTGCCAAAAGATTACATGGAAGTACATGGAAGACTGTCCACAAGCTGGCCAGGATGCTTCCATGCGACTCCCTCTGATTATCTACTTACAAAATAGGACCAAAAAAGATGGTGAATATGTGAAATTTAAAAATTATTACAGTAAAAGACACATTGTAATTAATCCCCATTGAGACCATAATGTTAAATAAAATAAATCAGATGCACAAGCTTAAATATCACATGGTTTCTCTTATTGAGAAACTCAAAGAGCAAAATCAAAGATAGATTACAGGAAACAGCGAGATAGATCTTTTGCAAATGGGAACATGCACA